>NC_091283.1:305771622-306376122 GCF_032444005.1 Ranitomeya imitator
AAATGAATAAGCGGCTCCACCTCCCATAGGGGCGGAGCCGCTTATTCATTTCTCTAATCAGCGGTGCCGGTGACCGCTGATAGAGAAAGAAGCTGCGGCACCGAAGACAGGAGGGGACAGCGCGAGGATCGCCAGGACTAGGTAAGTATAGCATATTCACCTGTCCTCGTTCCAGCCGCCGGGCGCCGATCCATCTTCCCGGCCAGCGCCTCCATCTTCCCGGCGTCTCTGCTCTCTGACTGTTCAGGCAGAGGGCGCGATGACGCATATAGTGTGCGCGGCGCCCTCTGCCTGATCAGTCAGAGCAGAGACGCCGGGAAGATGGAGGCGCCGGAACGAGACGCCGGGAGCTGCAATCAAGGGAGGTGAGTATGTGGTTTTTTTTCTTTATTGCGGCAGCGGCGGCACAAATTTATGTGGAACATCTATGGGGCACAGTGAACGGTGCAGAGCACCGTATATGGCACAGCTATGGGGCACAGTGAACGGTGCAGAGCACCGTATATGGCACAGCACAGCTATGGGGCACAGTGAACGGTGCAGAGCACCGTATATGGCACAGCACAGCTATGGGGCACAGTGAACGGTGCAGAGCACCGTATATGGCACAGCTATGGGGCACAGTGAACGGTGCAGAGCACCGTATATGGCACAGCACAGCTATGGGGCACAGTGAACGGTGCAGAGCACCGTATATGGCACAGCACAGCTATGGGGCACAGTGAACGGTGCAGAGCACCGTATATGGCACAGCACAGCTATGGGGCACAGTGAACGGTGCAGAGCACCGTATATGGCACAGCACAGCTATGGGGCACAGTGAACGGTGCAGAGCACCGTATATGGCACAGCTAGGGGGCACAATGAACGGTGCAGAGCACTATATGGTTCACACCTATGGGGAAATATGAACGGTGCAGAGCACTATATGGCACAGCTATGGGGAAATAATGATCTATTTTTATTTTTGAAATTCACCGGTAAATGCTGCATTTCCACCCTAGGCTTATACTCGAGTCAATAAGTTTTCCCAGTTTTTTGTGGCAAAATTAGGGGGGTCGGCTTATACTCGGGTCGGCTTATACTCGAGTATATACGGTATATAGTTTGAAGTTTGGGATCTGCCTATAAATGGCTAGTTTTCTGACGGTTTCGGATAACATGATACATGATTTTATTTTTTTTTGTATAATCTCTCTTGAATATAAGTCCATATTAAATAAAGTCTCTTGATGAGTTGCCTTTGTTGAGGACGATGAAACCCGTAGAAATGAGAGACTTGGAGAGTGAGTGTGTATGCGTCACCTCACGCTATATACTGAAATGTGGAGTAAATGTTTTTTCTATTAGTCACCCTCTGACTAACCTTCAGGGAGTGAATTACGGGTATAGTTTTACATTTGGAATTAAGAAAGTTTCGTTTTATCCTCTTGTCAGCAAACATAAGGAATGACAAGAGACAACCCATTTAAGAATATCTAATTTTGGTCAAAACTATTCCAACATTATGAACATAAAAAAGGCTTCTCCACTATGTGACATTTCTGATGTTTATTAACAGTTGATTTCCAATTAAAATATCACATTGAGAAAATGAAAAAGGCTTCTCCTCTGTGTAACTGCTCTGATGTCTAACAAGAAGTGCTTTCCGGTTAAAACATTTCCCACATTCTGAACAGGAAAAAGGCTTCTCCCCTGTGTGAGTTCTTAGATGTATAACAAGATTACTGTCAGGTCGGCGCTGTTATACTGATTACAATGAAACCTTGGTTGATTAAATCCATCTTGTGGTTGTTGTTTAGTCTTTATTTTTAGTTTTCAATTACCGTATATACTCGAGTATAAGCCGAGATTTTCAGCCCAAATTTTTGGGCTGAAAGTGCCCCTCTCGGCTTATACTCGAGTCAAGGTGGGTGGCAGGGTTGGCGGGTGAGGGCGCTGAGGCATACTTACCTGCTTCCAGCTATCCTGGCGCTCCCCCTGCCGTCCCACAGTCTTCTGTGCTGCAGCTCTTCCCCTCTTCAGCAGTCACGTGGGACTAGGGTTGAGCGACCTTGACCTTTTTAGAGTCGAGCCGTGTTTCGCGAAACCCGACTATCTTAGAAGTCGAGTCGAGTGGAATCGGCCGATTATCGCGAAAAGTCGGGTATCGCCCGAAACACGAAACCCAATGCAAGTCAATGGGGGAGCATAGTCGGCAGTGAGTGGAGGCCAGGAAAACACCTACACTGCCCATTTTAATGGCAAAAACATCCATTCTTGTTAAAGAAGCTTGTCAATCGTAATTTACCTTATAATAATTGGAAGGCATTTGAAATTGGGGGTCATTTGGCTAAAGTTGTGGGGGGTAGGGCTGGTTCAAGTAATTAGTGGGCCCAGTAAATCTGGACCACGTCACGGCAGGGAGAGGTAAGTATTTCAACTTTGCAAGTGCTGTGATCCTGAGCAAGCAGGGGGGGCCCACTCGTTGGCATTGGCACTGGCACAGGGCCCCTCAAAGTACAGCGGTGTGTTTGCACGGCGGGGGCGCCTCCCACCGGCAGCAACACTTTTGCGTACTATGAGAGGCCCTGTGCCAGTGACGTCGCCAACTAGTATTCCTCCCCCCACCTGATGAAGGAACCTGCACTTTCATCTGCACCTTCCTCTTTGTCCCCGTGTAAGGTGGTATGGTATGCGTGAAGAGGAACCTGACTTTCAGCAGGGTCACAATCTTGCTGTGTAGCGTGCACGGGGAATTTTGCGTTATGGGTCAATGTACCAGCAGACTCATCTATCACTGGCTGGGCAATGGGCAGGATGAGGAGGAAACACAGATATAGGCCCAAAGAATAAAGTGGGCTAAATGCAGTTCAAAATTGGTAACACAGGACTAACCAGGGGGCATTGCAGTGGAGGACAACTGGAATGAGAGGCTGACACAGAGAGTAGGCCCAAATCAGTAAGTAGTCGACATGCAGTTCAAAATTGGCAACCGTAGTAAACAGGCGGCCCAGCTTTGTTCAGTTGAGGAGAACAGCAAGGAGTGGCAGACACCGATAGTAGGCCCCAACCCAACTAGTAGGCCAAATGCAGTCTAACATTAACAACTACTTAACAAGAGCCTGAAAATGGAATTTCAGGACAGGAAACCAGGAGAACAGCAAGGAGTGGCAGACACCGATAGTAGGCCCCAAACCAACTAGTACGCCAAATGCAGTTGTTCCATTTAACTACAATTTAATGAGAGCCTGAAGATAGAAGTTCAGGAAAGGCAACCTGGAGAACACCTTGGAGTGTAACACACCATCTCTCTACACCCCATACCCAATTTGTAGGCCTAATGCAGCGTAGTTTCCAACAACTACTAAACGAGAGCATGAAGATCGAAGCAATGGCGAGGAAACCTGGGGAACACCTTGGAGTGGAACACACCATCTCTCTACACCCCATACCCAATTTGTAGGCCTAATGCAGCATAGTTTCCAACAACTACTAAACGAGAGCATGAAGATCGAAGCTCAGGAAAGGCAACCTGGAGAACACCTTGGAGTGGAACACACCATCTCTCTACACCCCATACCCAATTTGTAGGCCTAATGCAGTGTAGTTTTCTACAACTACTAAACGAGAGCATGAAGATCGAAGCAATGGAGAGGAAACCTGGGGAACACCTTGGAGTGGAACACACCATCTCTCTACACCCCATACCCAATTTGTAGGCCTAATGCAGCGTAGTTTCCAACAACTACTAAACGAGAGCATGAAGATCGAAGCTCAGGAAAGGCAACCTGGAGAACACCTTGGAGTGGAACACACCATCTCTCTACACCCCATACCCAATTTGTAGGCCTAATGCAGCGTAGTTTCCAACAACTACTAAACAAGAGCATGAAGATCGAAGCAATGGCGAGGAAACCTGGGGAACACCTTGGAGTGGAACACACCATCTCTCTACACCCCATACCCAATTTGTAGGCCTAATGCAGCGTAGTTTCCAACAACTACTAAACGAGAGCATGAAGATTGAAGCTCAGGAAAGGCAACCTGGAGAACACCTTGGAGTGGAACACACCATCTCTCTACACCCCATACCCAATTTGTAGGCCTAATGCAGCGTAGTTTCCAACAACTACTAAACTACAATTTCAATAGTGAACCGCAGACAGACTTTGTACGCCTACTATTAAAAAAAGGATGCTCTATGCAATTATAAATAGGTTCCAGGGGTACACGGGCAGCAGTGGTGTGGTCAGTGGAGGCCTAGTGGAAGGAGTGACCGCAGACAGGCATCGAAGGCCTAAAATAATAACACATGGCTGTAGGCAATTTTAAATTGGTTCCAGGGGAACATGGGCAGCAGTGGCCTGGTCAGTGTAGTAGTAGTAGAAAGAACGGACCGCAGACGGGCATCGAAGGCCTAAAATAAAAAAATTGGGCTGGCTGTAGGCAATTTTAAATTGGTTCCAGGGGTACACGGGCAGCAGTGGTGTGGTCAGTGGAGGCCTATTGGAAGGAGTGACCGCAGACAGGCATCGAAGGCCTAAAATAATAACACATGGCTGTAGGCAATTTTAAATTGGTTCCAGGGGAACACGGGCAGCAGTGGCCTGGTCAGTGTAGTAGTAGTAGAAAGAACGGACCGCAGACAGGCATCGAAGGCCTAAAATAAAAAAATTGGGCTGGCTGTAGGCAATTTTAAATTGGTTCCAGGGGTACACGGGCAGCAGTGGTGTGGTCAGTGGAGGCCTAGTGGAAGGAGTGACCGCAGACAGGCATCGAAGGCCTAAAATAATAACACATGGCTGTAGGCAATTTTAAATTGGTTCCAGGGGTACACGGGCAGCAGTGGTGTGGTCAGTGGAGGCATAGTGGAAGGAGTGACCGCAGACAGGCTTCGAAGGCCTAACATAACAAAAATGTCAATACAATGGTATTGTCAGTGGCAGGCATTGAAGGATGTCAGCGCATAGACTAAACATTGGTGGAGCTGTGAGATAATTTTGCAAGTGGTAGAGCACTGTTTGAGCTGGGGGGGGAACTGTCTTGTGGCCGCCGGTACAGGCCCAGGGCCCCTCATATTACAACGGTGTGTCTGACGTTGGGTGCGCACCACCACCGCCAGAGACACTTTATTGTACTAGGAGGGACCCAGTGGCAGTGCCGTCGACCAAAAGCGGGCACACCCACCTCTTCAGACAAACAGCACTCTCACGGGTGCTGGCGCCAAGTGTCGATACCACGGCCCCGTGTGGGGAGTTTGGCCATTTAGTGAGGTGTAAACATGTCGTATGCTGGACAATCAGGTGCAGAAAATTACGAGATTGGAAAAGGCATTCAGAATAGTCCACAGGCAAGACCTTTTCATAGGAAAGCTAGGTGTCAGCCGGGCAAGGTGGGGCAAAAGATTTCGAAATCCAGTTGTGGTTCATTTTAATGAAGGTTAGATCATCTACATTTTGGGTAGCCAGACGAGTCCTTTTTTCTGTTAGTATTGAACCTGCAGCACTGAATACTCTTTCTGATAGGACACTAGCTGCCGGGCAAGCAAGCTCCTGCAATACATATTCTGCCAATTCTGGCCAGGTGTCTAATTTTGATGCCCAGTAATCAAATGGGAATGACGGTTGAGGGAGAACATCGATAAGGGATGAAAAATAGTTTGTAACCATACTGGACAAATGTTGTCTCCTGTCACTTTGAATTGATGCAGCAGTACCTGTCCTGTCTGCGGTCATAGCAAAATCACTCCACAACCTGGTCAGAAAACCCCTCTGGCCAACGCCACTTCTGATTTCTGCCCCTCTAACTCCTCTGGTCTGCTGGCCCCTGCAGCTCGTGTGAGAACGATCACGGGCGCTGTGTGCAGGGAATGCCAGAAGCAAACGGTCAACAAGAGTTGATTGTTTGGTTGCTAATATTAGTTCCAAGTTCTCATGTGGCATTATATTTTGCAATTTGCCTTTATAGCGAGGATCAAGGAGGCAGGCCAACCAGTAATCGTCATCGTTCATCATTTTAGTTATGCGTGTGTCCCTTTTGAGGATACGTAAGGCATAATCCGCCATGTGGGCCAAAGTTCCAGTTCTCAAATCTGCGGTTGTGCTTGGTTGAGGGGCAGTTTCAGGCAAATCCACGTCACTTGTGTCCCTCCAAAAATCAGAACCCGGCCTTGCCGCGCCACCAATTTCCAGTGGCCCCGGAAAAGCTTCCTCATTAAAAATATAATCATCCCCATCATCCTCCTCGTCCTCCTCCTCCTCTTCGCCCGCTAACTCGTCCTGTACACTGCCCTGGCCAGACAATGGCTGACTGTCATCAAGGCTTTCCTCTTCCTCAGTTGCAGACGCCTGATCCTTTATGTGCGTCAAACTTTGCATCAGCAGACGCATTAGGGGGATGCTCATGCTTATTATGGCGTTGTCTGCAATAACCAGCCGTGTGCATTCCTCAAAACACTGAAGGACTTGACACATGTCTTGAATCTTCGACCACTGCACACCTGACAACTCCATGTCTGCCATCCTACTGCCTGCCCGTGTATGTGTATCCTCCCACAAAAACATAACAGCCCGCCTCTGTTCGCACAGTATCTGAAGCATGTGCAGTGTTGAGTTCCACCTTGTTGCAACGTCTATGATTAGGCGATGCTGGGGAAGGTTCAAAGAACGCTGATAGGTCTGCATACGGCTGGAGTGTACGGGCGAACGGCGGATATGTGAGCAAAGTCCACGCACTTTGAGGAGCAGGTCGGATAACCCCGGATAACTTTTCAGGAAGCACTGCACCACCAGGTTTAAGGTGTGAGCCAGGCAAGGAATGTGTTTCAGTTGGGAAAGGGAGATGGCAGCCATGAAATTCCTTCCGTTATCACTCACTACCTTGCCTGCCTCAAGATCTACAGTGACAGAACTTCCGCGGTGTGTCTGTTGTCGCCCAAACACTTCATAGCCAATACAGCCTGCTGACGTTTGCCAGTAGCTGCCCCATAATGGGAGACCTGGTGTGCAACAGTGGCAGCTGCGGATGGAGTGGTTGTGCGACTGCGGTCTGTGGACGAGCTCTCGCTTCTGCAGGAGGACGAAGAGGAGGAGGAGGGGGTGCGAACGGCTACAGCCAACTGTTTCCTAGACCGTGGGCTAGGCAGAACTGTCCCAAACTTGCTGTCCCCTGTGGACCCTGCATCCACAACATTCACCCAGTGTGCCGTGATGGACACGTAACGTCCCTGGCCATGCCTACTGGTCCATGCATCTGTTGTCAGGTGCACCTTTGTGCTCACAGATTGCCTGAGTGCATGGACGATGCGCTCTTTAACATGCTGGTGGAGGGCTGGGATGGCTTTTCTGGAAAAAAAGTGTCGACTGGGTAGCTCGTAGCGTGGTACAGCGTAGTCCATCAGGGCTTTGAAAGCTTCGCTTTCAACTAACCGGTAGGGCATCATCTCTAACGAGATTAGTCTATCTATGTGGGCGTTCAAACCCTGTGTACGCGGATGCGAGGCTAAGTACTTCCTTTTTCTAACCATAGTCTCATGTAGGGTGAGCTGGACTGGAGAGCTGGAGATCGTGGAACTAGCGGGGGTGCCGGTGGACATGGCAGACTGAGAGACGGTGGGAGATGGTATTGTTGCCGCCGGTGCCCTAGATGCAGTGTTTCCTACTACGAAACTGGTGATTCCCTGACCCTGACTGCTTTGGCCTGGCAAAGAAACCTGCACAGATACTGCAGGTGGTGCGGAAAATGGTGGCCCTACACTGCCGGAAGGGATGTTGCGTTGCTGACTAGCTTCATTGGCAGAGGGTGCTAGAACCTTAAGGGACGTTTGGTAGTTAGTCCAGGCTTGCAAATGCATGGTGGTTAAATGTCTATGCATGCAACTTGTATTGAGACTTTTCAGATTCTGTCCTCTGCTTAAGGTAGTTGAACATTTTTGACAGATGACTTTGCGCTGATCAATTGGATGTTGTTTAAAAAAATGCCAGACTGCACTCTTTCTAGCATCGGATACCTTTTCAGGCATTGCAGACTGAGCTTTAACCGGATGGCCACGCTGTCCTCCTACAGGTTTTGGCTTTGCCACGCGTTTTGGGCAAGATACGGGCCCGGCAGATGGAACCTGTTGCGATGTTGATGCCTGCTGCGGCCCCTCCTCCTCCGCTTCAGAACTGCTGCCGCCTGCACCCTGTTCCCCCAATGGCTGCCAATCGGGGTCAAGAACTGGGTCATCTATTACCTCTTCTTGTAGCTCGTGTGCAACTTCGTCTGTGTCACTGTGTCGGTTGGTGGTATAGCGTTCGTGATGGGGCAACATAGTCTCATCAGGGTCTGATTCTTGATCATTACCCTGCGAGGGCAATGTTGTGGTCTGAGTCAAAGGACCAGCATAGTAGTCTGGCTGTGGCTGTGCATCAGTGCACTCCATGTCAGATTCAACTTGTAATGGGCATGGACTGTTAACTGCTTCACTTTCTAAGCCAGGGACAGTATGTGTAAAGAGCTCCATGGAGTAACCCGTTGTGTCGCCTGCTGCATTCTTCTCTGTTGTTGTTTTTGCTGAAGAGGACAAGGAAGCGACTTGTCCCTGACCGTGAACATCCACTAACGACGCGCTGCTTTGACATTTACCAGTTTCACGAGAGGAGGCAAAAGAGCTAGAGGCTGAGTCAGCAAGATAAGCCAAAACTTGCTCTTGCTGCTCCGGCTTTAAAAGCGGTTTTCCTACTCCCAGAAAAGGGAGCGTTCGAGGCCTTGTGTAGCCAGACGACGAACCTGGCTCCACAGCTCCAGACTTAGGTGCAATATTTTTTTTCCCACGACCAGCTGATGCTCCACCACTACTACTACCCTCATTAACAGCTGACAATGAACGCCCCCGGCCACGACCTCTTCCACCAGACTTCCTCATTGTTTTAAAAACGTAACCAAACTAACGGTATTTGTTGCTGTCACACAACTTACACTGTGAGCTATAACTTCAGTATGATTTAGCTACCCCTTTACAGGTGAGTGAGACCACAACGAAAATCAGGCACAATGTTACACACTCTGTTGTTGGTGGCAACAAATGAGAGAGATGCCACACACGCAGGACTGTCACTGAAGCACAAATGTAAATATTAATCTCCCACTGATTTGATTTTTTTTTTTTTTTCAGGAAGACTTTAGGAAAAAAAAAATAGAATAAAATGATTTTTTCAGGAAGAATTTAGAAACCAAATAAAATAAAATGATTTTTTCAGGGAGAATTTAGAAAACAAATAAAACAAAAAAAGGCTTTCTATGGCCCACGGAGTGAGAGATGACGCACACAGGAGTCAGGAGTGGCACACAAGCCCAGAGGCCAATATTTATCTCCCACTGATTGATGTAGTGATTTTTTCAGGTAGATTTTGGAACCCAAATAAAGCTAAAAAAATAATAGGCTTTCTATGGCCCACAATTGGAGAGAGAGAGAGAGATGGCACACCCAGGAGTCAAGACTGGCACACAAGCAGAAAGGGCAATATTAATCTCCCACTGATTTGATTTTTTTTTTTTTCCAGGGAGACTTTAGAAAAAAAAAATAATAAAAAAAAATGATTTTTTCAGGAAGAATTTAGAAACCAAATAAAATAAAATGATTTTTTCAGGGAGAATTTAGAAAACAAATAAAAGAAAAAATAGGCTTTCTATGGCCCACTGAGTGAGAGATGACGCACACAGGAGTCAGGAGTGGCACACAAGCCCAGAGGCCAATATTGTTCTCCCAATGATTGATGTAGTGATTTTTTCAGGTAGATTTTGGAACCCAAATCAAGCTAAAAAAAAAATAGGCTTTCTATGGCCCACAATTGGAGAGAGAGAGAGAGAGAGAGAGAGAGATGGCACACCCAGGAGTCAAGACTGGCACACAAGCAGAAAGGGCAATATTAATCTCCCACTGATTTGATTTTTTTTTTTTCCAGGGAGACTTTAGAAAAAAAAAATTATAAAAAAAAAAGATTTTTTCAGGAAGAATTTAGAAACCAAATAAAATAAAATGATTTTTTCAGGGAGAATTTATAAAACAAATAAAACAAAAAATAGGCTTTCTATGGCCCACTGAGTGACAGATGACGCACACAGGAGTCAGGAGTGGCACACAAGCCCAGAGGCCAATATTGTTCTCCCAATGATTGATGTAGTGATTTTTTCAGGTAGATTTTGGAACCCAAATCAAGCTAAAAAAAAAAATAGGCTTTCTATGGCCCACAATTGGAGAGAGAGAGAGAGAGAGATGGCACACCCAGGAGTCAAGACTGGCACACAAGCAGAAAGGGCAATATTAATCTCCCACTGATTTGATTTTTTTTTTTTTCCAGGGAGACTTTAGAAAAAAAAAATTATAAAAAAAAAAGATTTTTTCAGGAAGAATTTAGAAACCAAATAAAATAAAATGATTTTTCAGGGAGAATTTAGAAAACAAATAAAAGAAAAAATAGGCTTTCTATGGCCCACGGAGTGAGAGATGACGCACACAGGAGTCAGGAGTGGCACACAAGCCCAGAGGCCAATATTGTTCTCCCAATGATTGATGTAGTGATTTTTTCAGGTAGATTTTGGAACCCAAATAAAGCTAAAAAAATAATAGGCTTCCTATGGCCCACAATTGGAGAGAGAGAGAGATGGCACACCCAGGAGTCAAGACTGGCACACAAGCAGAAAGGGCAATATTAATCTCCCACTGATTTGATTTTTTTTTTTTTTCCCAGGGAGACTTTAGAAAAAAAAAATAATAAAAAAAAATGATTTTTTCAGGAAGAATTTAGAAACCAAATAAAATAAAATGATTTTTTCAGGGAGAATTTATAAAACAAATAAAACAAAAAATAGGCTTTCTATGGCCCACTGAGTGACAGATGACGCACACTGGAGTCAGGAGTGGCACACAAGCCCAGAGGCCAATATTTATCTCCCACTGATTGATTTATTGATTTTTTCAGGTAGAATTTAGAACCCAAATCAACCAAAAAAATAAATAGGCTTTCTATGGCCCACTATTTGTGAGAGAGATGGCACGCTCAGGACTGGCACACAAGCCCAGAGGCCAATATTAATCTCCCACTTTTTTTTTTTTTTTCAGGGAAAATTTATAAACCCAATAAAAAAAATAATAAATAGGCTTTCTATGGCCCACTATCTGAGAGAGAGAGATGGCACGCTTAGGACTGGCACACAAGCCCAAAGGCCAATATTAATCTCCCTTTTTTTTTCAGGAAGAATTTATAAAACAAATAAAACAAAAAATAGGCTTTCTATGGCCCACTGAGTGAGAGATGACGCACACAGGAGTCAGGAGTGGCACACAAGCCCAGAGGCCAATATTTATCTCCCACTGATTGATTTATTGATTTTTTCAGGTAGAATTTAGAACCCAAATCAACCAAAAAAATAAATAGGCTTTATATGGCCCACTATTTGTGAGAGAGATGGCACGCTCAGGACTGGCACACAAGCCCAGAGGCCAATATTAATCTCCCACTTTTTTTTTTTTCAGGGAAAATTTATAAACCCAATAAAAAAAATAATAAATAGGCTTTCTATGGCCCACTATCTGAGAGAGAGAGATGGCACGCTTAGGACTGGCACACAAGCCCAAAGGCCAATATTAATCTCCCTTTTTTTTTTCAGGGAGAATTTATAAAACCAAAAAAATAAAAATAAATAGGCTTTCTATGGCCCACTATTTGTGAGAGAGATGGCACGCTCAGGACTGGCACACAAGCCCAGAGGCCAATATTAATCTCCCACTTTTTTTTTTTTGTTCCAGGGAAAATTTATAAACCCAATAAAAAAAATAATAAATAGGTTTTCTATGGCCCACTATCTGAGAGAGAGAGATGGCACGCTTAGGACTGGCACACAAGCCCAAAGGCCAATATTAATCTCCCACTGATTGATTTATTGATTTTTTCAGGTAGAATTTAGAACCCAAATAAAGCAAAAAAAAAAAATAGGCTTTCTATGGCCCACTGAGTGAGTGATGATGCACACAGGAGTCAGGAGTGGCACACAAGCCCTGAGGCCAATATTTTTCTCCCACTGATTGATGTAGTGATTTTTTCAGGTAGATTTTAGAACCCAAATCAAGCAAAAAAATAAATAGGCTTTCTATGGCCCACTGACTGAGAGATGGCACACACAGGAGTCAAGAGTGGCACACAAGCCCTGAGGCCAATATTTTTCTCCCACTGATTGATGTAGTGATTTTTTCAGGTAGATTTTATAACCCAAATCAAGCAAAAAAATTAATAGGCTTTCTATGGCCCACTGAGTGAGAGATGGCACACACAGGGATGGCACTCTAGCAGAAATGTCAATCTTAATCTCCCACAAAAAAAAAAAAAAAAAAAAAAAACACGGAGTGTCCAACAATTACTATCTCCCTGCAGTAATCTCAGCCAGGTATGGCAGGCAGCAATAAGGAGTGGACTGATGCACAAATTAAATAAAAAGTGTGGACAAACAAAAAAGATAGCTGTGCAGAAAGGAAGGAACAAGAGGATTTGTGCTTTGAAAAAAGCAGTTGGTTTGCACAGCGGCATACACACAGCAATGCAGCTATCAGGGAGCCTTCTAGGGCAGCCCAATGAGCTACAGCGCTGAGGGAAAAAAAAAATGTAGCTTCCACTGTCCCTGCACACCGAAGGTGGTGTTGGGCAGTGGAAATCGCTACAGCACAAGCGGTTTGGTGGTTAATGGACCCTGCCTAACGCTATCCCTGCTTCTGACGAAGCGGCAGCAACCTCTCCCTAAGCTCAGATCAGCAGCAGTAACATGGCGGTCGGCGGGAACGCCCCTTTATAGCCCCTGTGACGCCGCAGACAGCAAGCCAATCACTGCAATGCCCTTCTCTAAGATGGTGGGGACCAGGACCTATGTCATCACGCTGCCCACACTCTGCTTTTACCTTCATTGGCTGAGAAATGGCGCTTTTCGCGTCATTGAAACGCGACTTTGGCGCGAAAGTCGCGTACCGCATGACCGACCCCGCACAGGCTTTTGAAAATGAACGACCCGTTTCGCTCAACCCTACGTGGGACCGCTCATTAGAGAAATGAATAAGCGGCTCCACCTCCCATAGGGGTGGAGCCGCCTATTCATTTCTCTAATCAGCGGTAACGGTGACCGCTGATAGAGGAAGAAGCTGCGGCACTGAAGACAGCTGTACGGGGGAAGGAGCCGGAAGCCGGGACCAGGTAAGTATGTCATATTTACCTGTCCCCGTTCCACACGCCGGGCGTCGCTCCATCTTCCCGGCGTCGCTCCGCTCTGACTGTTCAGGTCAGAGGGCGCGATGACACATATAGTGTGCGCGGCGCCCTCTGCCTGATCAGTCAGAGCGGAGAGACGCCGGGACCGGACGCTGGGAGCTGCAAGCAAGAGAGGTGAGTATGGCTTTTTTTTTGTTTATTGCAGCGGCAGCAGCGGCACAGATTTATGTGGAGCATCTATGGGGCAATATGAACGGTGCAGAGCACTATATGGGGCATAGCTATGGGGCAGGATGAACGGTGCAGAGCACTATATGGGGCACAGCTATGGGGCAGTATGAACGGTGCAGAGCATATAGGGCACAGCTATGGGGTAGTATGAACGGTGCAGAGCACTATATGGCACAGCTATGGGGCAGTATGAATGGTGCAGAGCACTATATGGTACAGCTATGGGGCAGTATGAACGGTGCAGAGCACTATATGGCACAGCTATGGGGCAGTATGAACAGTGCAGAGCACTATATGGCAGAGCTATGGGGCAGTATGAACGGTGCAGAGCACTATATGGCACAGCTATGGGGCAGTATGAACGGTGCAGGGCACTATATGGCACAGCTATGGGGCAGTATGAACGGTGCAGAGCACTATGGCACAGCTATGGGGCAGTATGAACGGTGCAGAGCACTATGGCACAGCTATGGGGCAGTATGAACGGTGCAGAGCACTATATGGCACAGCTATGGGGCAGTATGAACGGTGCAGAGCACTATATGGCACAGCTATGGGGCAGTATGAACAGTGCAGAGCACTATACGGTACAGCTATGGGGCAGTAAGAACGGTGCAGAGCACTATATGGCACAGCTATGGGGAAATATGAACGGTGCAGAGCACTATATGGCAAAGCTATGGGGAAATAATGAACGGTGCAGAGCCCTATATGGCACAGCTATGGGGAAATAATGAACGGTGCAGAGCACTATATCGCACAGCTATGGGGAAATAATGATCTATTTTTATTATTGAAATTCACTGGTAGCGGCATTTCCACCCTAGGCTTATACTCGAGTCAATAAGTTTTCCCAGTTTTTTGTGGCAAAATTAGGGGGGTCGGCTTATACTCGGGTCGGCTTATACTCGAGTATATACGGTAATGAGATTCCCGTGCTCCGAGGCGAGGCTTTGGGTGGGGCTGCAGGTGGTGCTGTGGGCGGGGCTTTATGTGGTGCTTTGATTACATATTCATCTGTATTGGCTTATGATAGGTCGCTGATGCATGTCACCGGCAATGGCGGCACCTGCACAGTATCATCTACAAGCGATAGATGCTACTGGACAGGCGACACCAGTGATATTTTGCTGGATGTATTTTTTTTCTAAGCCTCACAATAGACATAATATTATAGGCATTATTATCAATAATATCAACACTATTATATGCATTTTGTAAAATAGGGCGCAAGTCACTGAAGTATCAGTGACCTGTCATAAGCCAATACAGATGAATATGTAAGCAGAGCACCACATAAAACCCCACCCATAGTTCCACCTGCAGCACGGCCCAGAGCACGAGAATCTCATTAACTGAAAACTACAAAGATTAACCCCTTTCTCACATCAGACGACCCTCGCCAATTTGACCATGGACGGAATAGTACGCTCCCTGACAGAAGTTATGTCGCTTATCCATGTTATGTAAATAAAAGCTTATAACCTGACGTTAACTTCATCCATTGGTTGTATAAATTATTCTTTTAAAAAGCTGAAACCCTCCGAAATGTGGTTTAAATTAAGAAAATAAATTGGCATCAATGCAGAAATATCGATCAGATAATGGACACAGAATGTTCAGATTTTGGCAAGACAAAAGTTTTGTTGCCCACAGAAAGTAATGTGATGTACTAGACCAGGGCTCCCCAACCTGTAGCTCGGGAGCCACATGTGGCTCGCGGCGCCATGAATTGTGGCTCGCGACTGTCTGCCAGCTTGATGCATTAGGTCCAGGTCTTGACAACAGGTATCAAGAGCACATCTCAAAATGGTGAATTTTGTGAGTAGCCCTGCACAGAATTGCAGATCTGGATGCACATTTACTGGTCTTAGGGGTTTAGAGATGTTTTAGGTATGGTACGCTGGAAGTTTGTACTACCTGCTAGAGGACGTGCTCAAAGCTGGATGTGACAGTGTGTTGGGAGAATACTGAATGGGGATATAGTGGGAACCCCTGGATCTCAGTGTACTGCTCTGGAGTGATTTTTGTGGAAAAGCTTTGGTTATCATTATACCTGTAATGGGGGCTTTGGTTGACACTACTTTGAAGGGGGTGGGAGCTGGATGTGGCTCGCGACTCTCTCTCAGTGCTGAATTTGGCTCGCGACCCTCTCTCTAAGCTGAATGTAGCTCTCAAGGTCAGAAAGGTTGGAGACCACTGTACTAGACTGTACAACATATAAGAATTGTTAACTCTGTTTTCTTTCAGTTAACACGGACAGATTACTGTATGCCCTGATCTGGTCTCCGGGTAGGAGGGGTATTTCTCTTGTTAAATCAAAATTAATATTGTCATATGAGTGGTTGTCAACTTTGATATGTTTAATAAAAATTTATCTGATTAACCTTCATCAGGCTGCATAATTTTACAACGTTAACAGGCTGCAGAGGTACAATTGTACCTTCATATATATTTTATTGAAATTTGGCCAATATATTCTGGATCAAAACTGCAGAGATGTCACGAAATTTCAGCCCTCTACGGCTTTTTGAAAAAAAAAATTATTGCATTTTTAAAACGGAATAGTTACAATTGTACCTACTCAGCCGGACAAAGGTTAAAAAAAAAAGTAAATCAGGTGATGTGCATCTCTGTAATGAGGAGGGGTGTTGTCTAATGACATCAAAACCCAATATAAGGTGTGCTTAATTATTAGGCAACTTCCTTTCCTTTGGCAAAATGGGTCAGAAGAGAGATTTGACGGGCTCTGAAAAGTCCAAAATTGGGAGATGTCTTGCAGAAGGATGCAGAAGTCTTGAAATTGTCAAACTTTTGAAGCGTGATCACCGAACAATCAAGCGTTTCATGGCAAATAGCTAACAGGGTCGCAAGACGTGTGTTGGGCAAAAAAGGCGCAAAATAACTGCCCATGAAGCTGCCAAGATGCCATTTGCCACCAGTTTTGACATATTTCAGAGCTGCAACGTTACTAGAGTAACAAAAAGCACAAGGTGTGCGATACTCAGGGACATGGCCAAGGTAAGGAAAGCTGAAAAACGATCACCTTTGAACAAGAAACATAAAATAAAACGTCAAGACTGGGCCAAGAAATATCTTAAGACTGTCTTGTCAAAGGTTTTATGGACTGATGAAATGAGAGTGACTCTTGATGGGCCAAATGGATGGGTCAGAGGCTGGATCAGTAAAGGGCAGAGAGCTCCACTCCGACTCAGACGCCAGCAAGGTGCAGGTAGGGTACCGGTATGGGCTGGTATCCTCAAAGATGAACTTGTGGGACCTTTTCGGGTTGAGGATAGAGTGAAGCTCAACTCTCAGACCTACTACCAGTTTCTGGAAGACAACTTCTTCAAGCATTGGTACAGGAAGAAGTCGGTATCGTTCAAGAAAAACATGATTTTTATGCAGGACAATGCTCCATCACATGCCTCCAACTACTCCACAGCGTGGCTGGCCAGTAAAGGTCTCAAAGAAGAAAAAATAATGACATGGCCCCCTTGTTCACCTGATCTGAACCCCATAGAGAACCTGTGGTCCCTCATAAAATCTGAAATCTACAGGGAGGGAAAACAGTACACCTCTCGGAACAGTATTTGGGTGGCTGTGGTGGCTACTGCAGGCAATGTTGATCGTAAACAGATCAAGCAACTGACAGAATCTATGGATGGAAGGCTGCTGAGTGTCATCATAAAGAATGGTGGCTATATTGGTCACCAATTTTTGGGGGGGTTTTGTTTTTGCATGTCACGAAATGTTTATATCTAAATTTTGTGCAGTGATATTGGTTTACCTGGAGAAAATAAACAAGTGAGATGGGAATATATTTGGTTTTAATTAAGTTGCCTAATAATTCTGCATAGTAATAGTTACCTGTACAAACAAATATATACTCCAAAGATAACCAAATCTAAAAAAAAACACTCAAACTTCCAAAAATATTAAGCTTTGATATTTATGAGTCTTTTGGGTTGATTGAGAACATAGTTGTTGATCAATAATAAAAATAATCCTCTAAAATACAACTTGCCTAATAATTCTTCACACAGGGTAGTACTAGACGACCAGTCCAGCAAAGGATTGTGCATTTTTAACCAGGGTAAACCCAGGACGACTGGGCAAGGTAATTTAGCAAGAAAAAACAAGTCTATACACTCCTGATGTTCCATATTCACAGTAAGTGGGAACCCGGTAACCTTTCGAGAAATACCCCCATGTTCCAGAGGAGTGTTATCAATAGCCACAACAGGAATAGGAGATGACAATGGTTCAGAATCAAATTATATATATCTGTCTAGGAATTGTTGACCAAATTAAGTGCAGAACCACAATCCACCATTACCTGAAAATCAATGGAATAACCATATGTGGTATTACCAGAAAAAAAAACTCCTGCGGATCGTAAAAACGCAATACGAACTGGAGTGTTAGGCTAGGTTCACATTGCGTTTTAATGTGAGCGCTAGCGGACAGCGTTGCACGGCGTTAATTAACGCCGTGCAACGCGTCCGTTAGTGCTCCCATTGCCCGCAATGTTAAAGCGCATTGCTAGCGCGTGTCATTTTCGGCACGCGCTAGCGATGTGCCGTTCTTTTGTAGCGCGCCCGAGGTCCGTTCCCCGCTCTCGCAGATTGGGGATCTGCGAGAGCGGGGACGTTTAACGCGACCCCGAAAAAGACATTGCGTTAGCGCAACCCGCTAGCGCTTAGCGCTAAACGGGTTGCACTAACGCAGTGTGACCCCAGCCTTACTCCTACTAACCTTTTTTTTTCTTTCCATATGCAAACCTCACATTTCCTAATAAAATGGTCAGCCTTACCACAATACAAGCATAGCCCTTCAGAAAACCTCTTTTCCCTCTCCTGGGAACAAGAGGACATCACCCCAAGTTGCATCGGTTCCCCACAGACGGGGCTATCCTGAGAGACGGGGTTCAGCATTATAAGAGCCTTCTCTTCATTCTGTCTGCCTCTCAATCTTCTATCCACATGGATAGCTAACTGCATAGCAGTTTCCAAAGTATCAGGTGCAGGATATGCAATGAGCAAATCTTTAACTCCTGCTAAAAACTGACTCTTGAGCGCTGGGTCATTCCACCTGACTTCTGCAGACCATCGTCTGAACTGGGTGCAATACCTCTCAGCATCAACAGAACCCTGTTTAAGCCCTCTGAACTCTACCTCAGCTGAAGTGACCCGATTAGGATCATCATATAACCTCATAGCAGAAAAAAATGCTTCTACTGATGTCAAGCAAGGATCATCAGGATGTAATGAAAATGCCCAGATTTGGGGTTCATTTCGCAATAAAGACATAATCCCCACACGCTGTAATTCACGCCCAGAGGATCTGGGTCAAAGCCAAAAATAAAGTAAACATGCATTTTTAAATGTAAAAAATTCCTGCCGTTTACCAGAAAAATACTCAGGTAATCCTACCTTATGTTCTTCAGAGCGTGCTCCAGAGTAATTACTAACCTGCTGTTGCAGGTCGGCTACTTCCAAAGTTAACCCTTGCAAGCGTTGAGCAAGTTCTTGGACACTGCACATATTGAAGGAATCCAGGAGAGAATTTTTCTTTTTTTTTGTATGGCTGGACAAACTGTTACGGAACTGCAACACAGAACTAGGATAGAAGGGGGAAAACTGACCCTGCACTGAGACTAGGCTGATACCCTACGATGGAGTGGGCGACCCATTCCTTTCGAATAGACCCACCGATGATCCTAGGTTCATATCAGCGAAGACCTATAGATAGGAGGAAGGAGGTCCCTGAAAGATCTAAGGACTGGGTATAAAAACAGGTCACCTCCTAATAGAAAACACAGAGACAGCTGCAGAAACCAACTGAAAACAGAAACTAAGAATAGCAGAACCAGAGATCCCAGAACTGCACAATATCAAACACAGAAAGCTATCAAAGCACCTAGCCAGAAGAACTCTAGCAGATTAACACTGTCGTCCAGCAAAGAATGGGAGGCTGGTGCTGGGTAATAAAGGGTGATACAATCATCTGACCTAAGGCAACCCAGCACCAGGGGAAAAAGACCAGCAGCCAAAAAACCACAACAAGATGGCGGATGGTCAAAAACAAAACAGATTCTAACAAAATCAAAGTTTTATAACATCAGTGGTTTAGAGATGATGTCCGGAAACCTCCCCCGAGACACTCTCAAGGGAGGAACCAGGGAAAGACAAACCCTTGTGAGGGAGTAGTGGCACTAGGCACCGTGCAATAGCACCTAACAGAGCACTAAAGAAAAGTCGGATGAGCTAGTCCCAGTTCATCGTCCAGATATATAGCAAGCAAATACAACATTATATGAGAGAAAATTGACAAACATTAACATTAAACATCCTAGAAAAAATATCAAGTGAAGTGTATCTTCCATGGCTTAAAGGAAAAAGAATCTCTCAGGTTGGGTTACGTTGTGGCATTTCTCCTGCGGCTTTTGCTTTGCCAAATTGATAGTGGTGAAGTAGTGGGAAGTTCAAGTCAGAACAGAAAGCCGGAAGGTCTTTGAGGGAACGTAAGACAGTAGTGCATCCATCTTTCATCACTAAAAGTGCAAATGGAAAACCTCAACGTTACTTAAAATCTTTATTTTTCAAGGATAAAACGTGTGGTTTTAAGTGTCTTCTTCTTTGGAGAGTTATCCAGGAGAGGTCAGAATATAATTGAATGGGAGACCCTTCAAAGTCAATTCTACGGAGAGTGCGGGCTTTAGAAATTATGGCCTTGTTTATCTAAAAGTCATATACACATCAGATCACATCACGCGGTTGAGACTGAAAGCCACTAGGGTGGAGTGATCTGTCAAGTTTTAATTTATAGGATGCAAGTTGGCCCAGGATGGAGCTGAATACCGATTCAAGTGTTGCATGAAGTTCTTCCAGTCCTGCAGCCTCAGGAATGCTTCTCACCCTTATGTTGTTGCGCTGACCCCTATTGTCCAAGTCCTCAAGATGTTTGTTTCATCCAGAGTAGAGATGGTGAACCCAAACAGTAAAGTTTGGCATCTATACCAAACACCGACTGTTCGGGCGCAGACACTGAACATGGACTTCACCAGGAAGTCCATGTTACTGTTCATATTCAGCCCAAACGCCAAGAAAAACCAGATATATAGTAGGGAAATTATAGACTGTGTAACATGTTATCCCCTTAAAAATATAGTTTTAATTAAATAACCATAAAAATACCTATTCCCAGTGAAACACAAAAAATGCTAAAAAGAGAATCTAATAGTGCACCTAGCCTAGTACATTGACCCTACGCTTAGCTTATCTGCTGTCCCTTCCTAGCAGTGGAGGTTGGCACCCTGATAGAAATTTTGGCGCCCCCACTCCGCGGCGGCTCTCACCTGCTCACCCTGTTAAGTAACTAGCAGACTATAGGTGGGAAAACAATGAGCATATAAAAGAAATGAAAGAAAGCGTAAGGCAAGGAAACTAAAGTGCACCAAAAATATATATCAACCCCCAGCATAGAAATCCCGTATAGAACAATCAATACGCTGAAACAATGAGCAAAAATATAAACCTATAGCTATATGCTCATAGCGCTTATGCTCCAGTCCTACTGCACACCATATAAAGATAGAACTGCATGCATAATTATCGGGATAATAGTAGCAAGGGGGATATACTAACAAATGACCTGGTTCAGTATAAAATAAGGCTGTGCATGGCAGCAAATCTTAAATAGCCATTAACAGTATTCAATATTAGTACATTTTAAAACATTCAGCGATGTTTAAATAGTCCAGCATAACAGCCAGCATCTATAGTCCCATAAAAATTTATGACACTGCACAGACAATGAAAATAACAGAGTGCACTCAGCTGCAGTCTGGTGGATAGAGTATTAATAGCTGACAATAGCGGATGAATACTGATGGCTGACAATGGCTGCTTTGACTCATGCACAGTCTAATAGACAGAGATCGATAGTTCCAAGGACAGCAAAGAAGGGTGTTAACCCCCCAAAAACCACTTAGCTGCCAGCCAACGCCCCGACGCGTTTCCCCGTCATACGGTTCCTCAGGGGGCAGAGATGTTGAACCAGTGGCCAAAGATGCAGGTGCCCTGATGCCTGGGCAGACCTCATATTCAGCCCCCCCAACACGGGGTGTTTGTTGGGCTGTCATGTGCATGACAGAGCGGCAAACTGCTTCTGATCGGCGATAAAATCATCATCGCCAGTCCGACAGCCACGGTTCCCACGCTGTTAAATGACAGTGTGAGCCTGCAGCTGTGATCGGGGATATAAAGTTTACCTCCAGTCACTGGTGTCGGCTGATGGGACTACTACTCCCATCAGCAGATGCCTGCTGCCGCTAATAACAGTGATAAATAATTTAAAAAACGGTGTTTGGTGCCACCCATTTTTTGACAACCAGCCAAGCTAAAAGCAGACAGCTGGGGGTTGGCATTCTCAGGCTGGTAAGGGGCAATGGATATTGCCCCCAAACCTAAAACTAGTGGCCCTCTGCTGCCCAGAAAAGGGGCATCTATTAGATACGCCAATTCGGGCGCTTTGCCCAGCTCTTCCCACTGGCCCTGTAGCAGTGGCAAGACAGGGTTCATATTTGTGGGGTTAATGTCAACTTTGTATTGTCAGGTGACATCAAGCCCACGGCTTAGTAATGGAGAGGCGTTATAAGACGAATCTCCATTACTAATCCTATAGTTATGTGGTAAATAAAGACACAGCCAGAATAAAGTCTTTAATTTGAAATAAAACAAAAGACACTTTTCCATTTATATTTAAAAATAACAAACACAGTTATACTCATCTAACTCCTATTTCCACTGTAATAAAACAAAAATAAAAAACAACAATATCCCTCACCTCTCCGTCGTCCTGTCCCACGCCGTAATCCATGTCTGGGGTTTAATAGCTTTCAACCTTGACGGTGCCAAGATGCGACCGTCCAGGCTGGGAACCACTGGTGAATGAGCTGCTGCGAGCATAGTATCGGTGACCACTGAAACACAGATTTATCACAAATGATTTGGAGTAGCAAACTTTGCCTGCGGAGTCTGCCACACAGTTTCTGCACAATCTTCTTCGATGCTGGAAGATCGACTTCACATAGGACAGGATCCGATCTATTTAAAAGACAAATTCACTTTCAGCAGCAGCACTAGCGCAGGAGCAACCTGTCTGCACTGTGACAGACAATAACGCCAGCAAAATAAGATGTCCACTTTTTATAGGGCCAAGGACATGTGACTTCGGCAGCCAATCACAGAACTTGTTGGTATGACGTTGTGGATGATTTGTGGGCCGATTGCAACACAAACTTAAAGGGAAAAAAAAAGCGCAAGTTGCTCCTCTAACCTCTCCCTCCTCTCATCAAATGCATCTCCTCGTGCCCCCCGCTCATCATAGAACAACACTATCCTAGCCAAACTTCTAACAAAAACATTTTGTGGAAACGAAATGATTTATTGAACTGTGGTGACCGAAGTTTGCCTACTTTGCGTAAAAAATGCTTGTGAAAGTGAAGTGAAAAAGAATCTGAATGTGGTACGTTCGTGCCGAATTTGCGGTTGGCGAACATTTTCTGAACAAATTCGCTGATCTCAGCACCGGCCACACACGGTAAAACTGCGGTGGTCAGTTTCTTGTTTCTCGCACATATATTGATAACCTAAGATGGAGTCAGAGGAACCATCCTACAAAACGTGAGAACAAAGTCATTACTACAGGACTGTATGAGAAAGGGATTTATTCTACAAGAAACGCTGGGGCCACAAATGAGAGAATCCGGGCCCTGTGGCTGGATACTCCGGGCCCCCAGCATGTTAGGACCAGATGGGGTCTTTGTCCCTGGAGCTTCTCTACTCAGTATAATGAGACTCTGATCTTGGTCATATAAAGAGGTTTGGAGTAAAATAGAAACTGCCTGAATATGAGACCTTGTCTGATCTCTGTGTCCTGTGTAAGAACTATGGAGATAGCACTATTCTTCTGTATAATGGGGCATGGCGCTGGGGCCTGAATATGAGACCTTGTCTGATCTCTGTGTCCTGTGTAAGAACTATGGAGATCGCGCTCTTCTTCTGTACAATGGGGCATGGCGCTGGGGCCTGAATATGAGACCTTGTCTGATCTCTGTGTCCTGTGGAGATAGCGCTATTCTTCTGTATAATGCCTCATGGCGCTGGGGCCTGAATATTCCTGTACAGGGGTATTTGGAGACATAATCTGACCCAAGCATTTTGGATTAGGAGAAGGGAAAATGAGATTGGGGACATTTTATCGTAATAGCCTTTTAAAAAAACTAATTAAAAAAATAACTGATAAATACAAATTTTTTGTTTTCCCCCTATTTTGTCTGTAGGAGAGGTAAAGAGCGAGGCTGAAGATGCTTTATCAACAAAATTTTACAATAGAGGGAGGATTGGCAACTTGGAATGTCCTTGTCTATTTTGGGATTGGGAGTTAGGAAAAGGGGCAGGAGACATTTTGGGTTTTGTTTCGGGGGTGGGGACAAAAGATGCAATAGTTGTTCATATAGTGTAAATATATGAATGCAGCTAGGTCCAGAAATATTTGGTCAGTGACAATCTTGATTTCAGCTTTGCAAGCCATCAAATTTACATTTAATATGAAACAACTGAGGTACAATTGAAGTGGAGACTTTCAGGTTTTTATTGAATTTTCCAAAACAATATACAAATAGTAGAAGACAAAAAGACGTTTTTCGTGACATATTGTAATTCATAGTAGTAAAAACTTTTTGATATAGCTTGTGTTTAATTGTGAAACATTTTTTAGCAGTTTTCAAACTTTGAATTTTTATGCCCTAAAAATCTGAGAGATATGTCAAATAAAATAGTTAATAAATAACATTTCCCACGTCTACTTTACACAATTTTATGAAACATTTTTTTTGCAAGGAGGTTCTAAAGATTAAAAGTTGACCAACGATTTCTCCTTTTTCTAAAAAATGTTTTGAAAAATAATTTACAAAACAATTTTTTTTAGGAATCACCTCACATTTGAAGTGACTCTGAGGTGCCTACAATATATATATATATATATATATATATATATATATATATATATATATATATATATATATATATATATATATATGAGAGAAAATACCCAAAAGTCACACCATTCTAAAAACTGCACCCCTCAAGCTGCACAAAACCACATTCAAAAAGTTTATTAACCCCTCAAGTTCTTCATAGGAATTTTTTAAATGTGGAAAAAAAATGAACCAAAAAATGAACATTTGACTTTTTTTTCACAAAAAAAAAAAACTTAAAACCAAATTTTTTTTATTTTCACAAAGCATGACAATATCGCATATGTGGAGTAAAACCACTATTTGGGTGCACAGCAGAGCTTGGTAGGGAAGGAGCGCCATTTGACTAACTGAATGCAAAATTTGCTGGAAGAATTAGAAGATTTCATGTCGCGTTTGAAGAGCCCTTGATATGCCTAAACAGTGAAAATCCCCCACAAGAGGTGCCATTTTGGAAACTAGATCCCTCAGGGAATGGATCTAGATGTGTGGTGAGCACATTGAACTCTTGAGGGCTTCACAGAAGTGTATGACGTTGAGCCGTGAAAAATCACATTTTCCCCACAAAAATATTATTTTAGCCTCAAATTTTACATTTTTGTAAGGGAAACAGGAGAAATTGCACCATACAATTTGTTGTGTTATTTCTCCTGAGTACATTGATACCCCACATAATGGAGAGAACTACTATTTGGGCGCACGGCAGGGCTCAGAAGGGAAGGAGCGTCATTTTAATTTTTGAATGTAGAATTTGCTGGAATCATTAGTGGATGCTATGTCTCCTTTTGAGAGCCCCTGATGTGCCTGAACAGTGGAAACCCCCCACAAGAGACCCAACTTTGGAAACTAGAACCCTCAAGAAATGTATTTGGATGTGTGGTGAGCATCGTTGAGCCATGAAAATAAAAAATTACATTTTCCTCGTAAAAATGAGATTTTAGCCCCAATTTATTTTTATTTTCACAAGGGTAACAGGAGAAATTGCACCATACAATTTGTTGTGCAATTTCTCCTGAGTATGCTGATACCCCAAATGTGGGAGAATTGTTGTGAATTCTGTTGTCAAGCTCCCTCCTGTGGTCGTGAATGGTACTTCGGCGAGTTCCGTCTATGGGCTCCCTCTGGTGGCTATGAGTGAAGCTGCGGCTTCTGAGGTTCCTTACACAGGTGACGTGGTTTATCCTTTGGTTGGCTGTTCTATTTAACTCCTCTCAGATCGTTACTCTAGGCCAGCTGTCAATGTTTTTGCATTCGTTCAGTTCGCTCCTGGATCTCTCTGGTGAACTGCCTTCTCCTGCAGAAGATAAGTTCTTTATAGTATTATTTTGTTCTGTTTTCTTGTTCAGCTGGTTTTCATGATTTTGTCTTGCTAGCTGGAAGCTCTGGGATGCAGAGTGGCCCCTCCGCACCGTGAGTCGGTGCGGAGGTCTTTTTTGCACACTCTGCGTGGCATTGTAGGTTTTTGTGCTGATCGCAAAGTTACCTTTCCTATCCTCTGTCTATTTAGTTAGTCTGGCCTCCCTTTGCTAAAAACCTATTTTCATTTCTGCGTTTGTGACTTTCATCTGTACTCACAGTCAATATATGTGGGGGGCTTCCTTTACCTTTGGGGAATTTCTCTGAGGCAAGGTAGGCTTTATTTTCCTTCTCTAGGGCTAGATAGCCCTTAGGCTGTGACGAGGCGCCTAGGTCTGGTCAGGAGCTCTCCACGGCTATTTCTAGTGTGTGTGATAGGATTAGGGCTTGCGGTCAGCAGAGTTCCCACATCCCAGAGTTCGTCCTGTATGTGGTTTAACTATCAGGTCATTCCGGGTGCTCCTAACCACCAGGTCATAACAGAGAATACTACTTTTGAGGCACAGTGCACAGCTCAGAAGGGAAGAGGTGCCATATGGGAGTTCGGATTTTGCTGGAATGGTTTGAGGGTGATGTCACATTGGCAGAGCCGTTGAGGTGCCAGAACAGAACCCTCCCATATTACAAACTACACTTCCCTATTAATTCATCTGGGGGTGCAGTGATCATATTGACACCACATGTGCCTCACAGAATTTTATACCATTGAGCGGTGAAGAAACAATTAATTACATTTTTACCACTATAATATTGTTTTAGCCCCAAGTTATCGTATATACTCGAGTATAAGCCGACCTGAGTATAAGCTGACCCCCCCTAATTTTGCCACAAAAAACTGGAAAAACTTACTGACTCGAGTGTATGCCTAGGGTAAAAATAGATACCAATAAAAGTAAAATTAATTGAGACATCAGTAGGTTACCGTATTTTTCGGACTACAAGACGCACTTTTTCCCCCCAAAAAAAGGGGGGAAAACTGGGGGTGTGTCTAATAGTCGCAATGCAGGCTTACCGTGGCGGCAGAGGTGCGGTGGCAGAGGTGCGGCGGCAGAGGTGTGGCGGCAGAGGAGGTGCAGTAAGCGGTGTCCCCTTCTCCGGTGAGGTGATGCAGCAGCCCGGTAAGCAGCAGAGCCGGGTGAATCCTGTTGTTATCTGTGGTGGCGGCCATTTTCCTGAGGCCGCGCGTGCGCAGATGGAGCGCTCTGCTTCCTGTGGCTTCAGGAAAATGGCCGCCGCGATCTCCATCTGCGCACGCGCAGCCTCCTGCGGCCATTTTTCTGAAGCCCCGGGAAGCAGAGCGCTTCATCTGCATACGCGCGGCCTCAGGAAGACGGCCGCCCTCACCGATAACAACAGGATTCACCCGGCTCTGCTGCTTACCGGGCTGCTGCATCACCTCACCGGAGAAAGGGACCCCGCTTACTGCGCCTCCTCTGCCGCCACACCTCTGCCACCGCAGGATTCAACCGGCTCTGCTGCTTACCGGGCTGCTGCATCACCATACCGGGGAAAGGGACCCCTCTCACGCCATACCTCTCACTGCGCCTCCTCATCCCAGCACCTTCTCATCCCAGCACCTCCTCATCCCAGCACCTCCTCACCTCTGCCGACACCATGCCTCCTGTGACCCTGCTCTGCCACCGCCAGCCCTCAGGTAAGATACAGTAAATTCGGACAATAAGACTGACCCCCATCTTATAAAAAATCTTTTTTTCTGCAATTTTCACCCCAAATTTGGGGTGCGCCTTATGGTCCGGTGCGTCTTATAGTCCGAAAAATATGGTAAATGTTTTTGAATATCCATATTGAATCACGAGGCCCATATAATGCTCCGTAAAGTTTATGATGGCCCCATAAGATGCTCAATATTAAAATATGTCCCATATAATCATGCATAAAGGTTAATAATGGCCCCATAAGATTCTCCATAGACACATTTGCCACATACAATGCTGCACAAATGCTGATTATGGCCCCATAAGATGCTCCATAAAGATATTTTCCCCATTACTGCTGCACAAACCTTGATTATGGCCCTATAAGATGTTCTATACAGACACTTGCCCCATATACCGTAATGCTCCTCAAACGTTAATTATGGCCCCATACAGACACTTGCCCCATATAGTGCTGTACAAATGTTATGGCCCCATAGATGCTCCATATAAACACTTGCCCCATATAGTGCTGCACAAACGTTATGGCCCCATAGATGCTCCATAGACACTTGCTCCATTTGCTGTTGCTGCGACAAAAAATAAATAAATCACATACTCACCTCTACGTCGCTCAGGCCCCCGGCACTTTCAATATTCACCTGCTCCTCGTTCCGGCGCCACTCCATCTTCAGCGTCTTCTGCACTGACATTCAGCAGAGGGCACGCACTAACCTCGTCACCGCGCCCTCTGACCTGAGCCTCACTGCAGAAGACAGAGCGGCGCCGGAACAAGGAGCAGGTGAATATCGCGCAGTGCAGCGCTCCCCTGCCCACTATACTCACCTGCTCCTGGCGCTGTGCAGTCCCTGCTTCCCCGACACCACAGCTTCATCCTGTACTGAGCGATCACCGTTACCGCTCATTATAGTAATGAATATGCGGCTCCACCTCTATGGGAGGTGGAGTCGCATATTCATTACTGTAATGAGCGGTACCATGTGACCGCTCACGACAGGAAGAAGCTGCCGATGCCGGGAAGCCAGGGACCGCGCCAGGAGTAGGTGAATATAATTAGACAGCACCCGCTCCCCCTCCCCTGCGTATGACTCAAGTATAAGCCGAGAGGGGGACTTTCAGCCCAAAAAAGTGAGCTGAAAATCTCTGCTTATACTCGATTATATACGGTATTATTTTTTCTAAGGGCTAATAGAATTTTTTTTCAAACAAACTGAGATCCATTTTTTCCAGAGTGAGTCAATACCCTACATGTAATTGGGAAGTATTTTTGAGGCACAGTGCAAAGCTCAGAAGTGAAGGACCGCGTACTATAGTACAGATTTTACTGTTAAGGTTTGCGGGTGCCTTGACCCTCACGGAGAGCCCCCGAGTTGCCAGAACCCCCCATAATTGACTATTTTATAAACTACACCTCTAAGCGATTCATCTAGGGGTGCAGTGATCATGTTGACACCACGGGTGTGTCACATTATTTTATATCATTGGGCAGTGAAGAAAAAAACTACATTTTTAACACCAAAAATTTTGTTTTAGCGCCCATAATTTACATTTTCACACAAGACGTGGGTAAAAATGGCACCTTAATTTGTCCCACAAGTTCTATTGAACGTGGCAATACCCCATATGTGTATGTACAGTACTGCTTGGCCATACTAGAGACAAGGAAGGGACAGTGCGCCATTTGCCTCCTAGAGCGCAGATTTTGCTATAATAGCTTGCAGACTCCATATACAGAGCCCCTAATTGCTAGAAAAGCAGAACCCCCCCTCAAATTGAGCCCATTTTGGAAAATATACCCCTCTGGGAATTTATCTACAGGTGCAGTGACGATTTTGACTCCATGGGTGTTTTCCAAAAAGAAGCAGCAATGAATGTTGCCTAGTCAAAATTACAAACTGCCGTTGTCCAGTATGTTGCTATCATCAGTACGTTGCAGGCACCAGTACGTTATGCCCACCTCATGCTTCTGGAGACACACACCCATAAGTTAGGCGGGCTCTCGTTGCTTTAGAAATGCCAAACGTCGACATTATATGTGGTTTAGGTACACTGTGGGATTCAGAATGGAGGGGGGGGGGGCATTTGAATTTGAGCACGCAGAATTTGCTGAATTTCTTTGGAAGGTTACGGAGCCATTTCACTTTTCCAGAGCCTTTATGCTAACAGTAACATAGAAGCCCCCTATATGTCTGTTAACCCCTTAGTCCCGAGGGTGGTTTGCACGTTAATGACCGGGCCAATTTTTACAATTCTGACCACTGTCCCTTTATGAGGTTATAACTCTGGAACGCTTCAACGGATCCCAGTGATTCTGACAATGTTTTCTCGTGACATATTGTACTTCATGATAGTGGTAAACATTCTTTGATATTACCTGCATTTATTTGTGAAAAAAAATGGAAATGTGGCAAAAATTTAGAAAATTTTGCAATTTTCCAACTTTTAATTTTTATGCAATTAAATCACAGAGGTATGTCACACAAAATACTTAATAAGCAACATTTCCCACATGTCTACTTTACGTCAGCACAATTTTGGAACCAAAATTTTTTTTTGTTAGGAAGTTATAAGGGTTAAAAGTTGACCAGCAATTTCTCATTTTTACAACACTATTTTTTTTTTAGGGACCACATCTCATTTGAAGTCATTTTGAGGGGTCTATGTGATAGAAAATACCCAAGTGTGACACCATTCTAAAAACTGCACTCTTCAAGGTGCTCAAACCCACTTTCAAGAAGTATACTAACCCTTCAGGCGTTTCACAGGAATTTTTGGAATGTTTAAATAAAAATGAACATTTAACTTTTTCACAAAAAATTTACTTCAGCTCCAATTTGTTTTATTTTACCATGGGTAACAGGAGAAAATGGACCCCAAAAGTTGTTGTACAATTTGTCCTTAGTACGCTGATACCCCATATGTGGGGGTAAACCACTGTTTGGGCACACGGGAGAGCTCGGAAGGGATGGAGCACTGCTTTACTTTTTCAACGCAGAATTGGCTGGAATTGAGATCGGACGCCATACTGCGTTTGGAGAGCCCCTGATGTGCCTAAACATTGAAACCCCCCACAAGTGACACCATTTTGGAGAGTAGACCCCCTAAGGAACTTATCTAGAGGTGTGGTGAGCACTTTGACCCACCAAGTGCTTCACAGTAGTTTATAATGCAGAACCGTAAAAATAAAAAATCATATTTTTTTCACAAAAACTATCTTTTTGCCCTCAATTTTTTATTTTTCTAAGGGTAAGAGAAGAAATTGGACCCCAAAAGTTGTTGTACAATTTGTCCTGAGTACGCCGATACCCGATATGTGGGGGTAAACCACTGTTTGGGTGCATGGGAGAACTCGGAAGGAAGGAGCGCCGTTTGACTTTTCAATGCAAAATTGACAGGATTTGAGATGGGACGCCATATTGCGTTTGGAGAGCCACTGATGTGCCTAAACATTGAAACCCCCCACAAGTGACACCATTTTGGAAAGTAGACCCCCTAAGGAACTTATCTAGAGGTGTGGTGAGCACTTTGACCCACCAAGGGCTTCACAGAAGTTTATAATGCAGAACCGTAAAAATAAAAAAAGTTTTCCCACAAAAATTATTTTTTAGCCCCCAGTTTTGTATTTTCCCGAGGGTAACAGGAGAAATTGGACCCCAAAAGTTGTTGTCCAATTTGTCCTGAGTACGCTGATACCCCATATTTGGGGGGAACCACCGTTTGGGCACATGGGAGGGCTCGGAAGGGAGGAGCACTGTTTTACTTTTTCAACGCAGAATTGGCTGGAATTGAGATCGGACGCCATGTTGTGTTTGGAGAGCCCCTGATGTGCCTAAAAAGTGGAAACCCCCCAATTATAACTGAAACCCTAATCCAAACACACCCCTAACCCTAATCCCAACGGTAACCCTAACCACACCTCTATCCCAGACACACCCCTAAGCCTAATCCCAACCCTATTCCCAACCGTAAATGTAATCCAAACCCTAACCCTAACTTTAGCCCCAACCCTAACTGTAGCCTTAACCCTAGCCCCAACCCTAAAGGTACCTTCACAATGAGCAACTTTTGAACGATAACGATCCGTGACGTTGCAGCGTCCTGGATAGCGATCTCGTTGTGTTTGACACGCAGCAGCGATCAGTATCCTGCTGTGACATCGCTGGTCAGAGCTAGAAGGCCAGAACTTTATTTCGTCGCTGGATCACCCGCTGTCATCGCTGGATCAGCGTGTGTGACGCCGATCCAGCGATGTGTTCACTTGTAACCAGGGTAAACATCGGGTTACTAAGCGCAGGGCCGCGCTTAGTAACCAGATATTTACCCTGGTTACCATTGTAAAAGTAAAAAAAAAAAACACTACATACTCACATTCCGGTGTCTGTTACGTCCCCTGCCGTCACCTTCCCGCACGGACTGTGAGCAGTGACGTCACCGCTGTGCTGTGCTTTATGGCCAGCGGCGACAGTCAGTGCGGGAAGGTGACGGCGGGGGACGTGACAGACACCGGAATGTGAGTATGTAGTGTTTTTTTTTTTTTACATTTGCAATGGTAACCAGGGTAAACATCGGGTTACTAAGCGCGGCCCTGCGCTTAGTAACCCGATGTTTACCCTGGTTACCCGGGGACTTCGGCATCGTTGGTCGCTGAAGAGCTGTCTGACAGCTCCCCAGCGACCACACAACGACTTACCAACGATCACGGCCAGGTCGAATCGCTCGTCGTGATTGTTGGTGAATCGTTTAGTGTAACGGTACCTTAACCCTAGCCCTAACCCTAAACTTAGCCCTAACCCTAATGGGAAAATGGAAATAAATAAATTTTTTAATTTTTTTTCATTTTTCCCTAAGGGGGTGATGAAGGGGGGTTTGATTTACTTTTATAGCGGGTTTTTTTAGCGGATTTTTATGATTGACAGCCGTCACACACAAAGACGCTTTTTATTGCAAAAAATATTTTTTGCGTTACCACATTTTGAGACCTATAATTTTTCCATATTTTGGTCCACAGAGTCATGTGAGGTCTTGTTTTTTGCGGGACGAGTTGACGTTTTTATTGGTAACATTTTTGGGCACGTGACATTTTTTGATCGCTTTTTATTCCGATTTTTGTGAGGCAGAATGACCAAAAACCAGCTATTCATGAATTTCTTTTGGGGGAGGCGTTTATACCGTTCCGCGTTTGGTAAAATGGATAAAGCAGTTTTATTCTTCGGGTCAGTACGATTACAGCGATACCTCATTTATATCATTTTTTAATGTTTTGGCGCTTTTATACGATAAAAACTATTTTATAGAAAAAATAATTATTTTTGCATCGCTTTATTCTGAGGACTATAACTTTATTTTTTCGCTGATGATGCTGTATGGCGGCTCGTTTTTTGCGGGACAAGATGACGTTTTCAGCGGTACCATGGTTATTTATATCTGTCTTTTTGATCGCGTGTTATTACACTTTTTGTTTGGCGGTATGAGAATAAAGCGTTGTTTTTTGCCTCAGGTTCTTTTTTGACTGTTCACTGAAGGTGTTAAGTAGTGATATAGTTTCATAGGTGGGGTCGTTACGGACGCGGCGATACTAAATATGTGTACTTTTATTTTTTTTTAATTTAGATAAAGAAATGTATTTATAGGAACAATATTTTTTTTTTGGGGGGGGGAATTTTTTGGAACTTTTTTTACACATGTGAATATTTTTTTTTACGCTATAACATTGCCCCAGGGGGGCATCATGTTATAGTGTAAGATCGCTGATCTGACACTTTGCTGTGCACGGTGTCAGATCAGCGATCTGACGTGCACTTTTTTTTATGCTTCCCGGCGCCTGCTTTGAGCAGGCGCAGTGAAGCCACCTCCCTGCAGGACCCGGATGCCGCGGCCATCTTGGATCCGGGCCCGCAATGAGGAGGAGGTAAGAGACCCTCGCAGCAACGCGATCACATCGCGTTGCTGCGGGGGTCTCAGGGAAGCCCGCAGGGAGCCCCCTCCCTGCGCGATGCTTCCCTATATCGCCGACACACCGCAATCATGTTTGATCATGGTGTGCCGGGGTTAATGTGCCGGGGACGGTCCGTGTCCGCTCCTGGCACATAGTGCCGGATGTCAGCTGCGATAGGCAACTGACACCCGGCCGCTATCGGCCGCACTCCCCCCGTGAGCGCGGCCGATCACATATGACGTACTATCCCTTCAGTGGGAATTAAGGCCACCCCACCTCGACGGGATAGTACGTCATATGGGATTAAGGGGTTAACAGATGACAGACCTGAGTGGGAACTTGCTTTTTTGTGGACTGATTTGAAGCTTTTATTGGGAACATTATACATGTTTGGGATTACATTTATAAAGCGTTCTAAGCTGAGTACTTACCATGGGGCTTCCATCTAAATCTCCAAGTGACGAGATTCATATGAAACCCCCAAGGGATCCATTCACTTTAATGAGGCAGCAGAGTTATTCTGAACTCTCTGGCCTCTGTTGAGCGTTGACCACAGTTTTGTGCATCTCTGAAAAGGACAACAGCACTTTTATGCAGTCCTAAAAAGATGAACACCACCGGTTCACAGGTCCTATGGTGTCCACAGTGCCTCCATCTTCATCACTATAGGGAATATTGTGCTGGGGTTCTGCTATCCCGACGCGCGTTTCACCCAGGAGGAAGCAGTCGCGAAAAGCGCATAGCAGAGGTATAGCGTGCCACGCGGCAGGACATCGGGGAACACTATTCTATCCAGGTAATATGTATCTATTAAGTTTGCTAAGTCTCCTCTCAGATTAAGTATGCGGTACTCATGAGGTGAATAAGTATACAACATCACGGATCTATACCGTCTAATGAGCAACAGGTTTTGGTTTCATATTGTGTTTTGTCGGTGGAATCAGCCTTGTATTTAGGTTATCTCATCAATGTGCAGTCGCATTTCTTTGCAATATGATTTTTCTTATGAGTAGCCTGTACTGTCACTTTGAATTCTTTGGAATGTCTACTGCTAATATGGGATATCTGAGAGGTAACATAGTAAAATAGTTATTAAGGTTGAAGGAAGACTAAGTCCATCTAGTTCAACCCATAGCCTAACCTAACATGCCCTAACATGTTGATCCAGAGTAAGGCAAAAAAAAAAAACATGTGGCAAATAGTAAGCTCCACTTTGGGGAAAAAAAAATCCTTCCCGACTCCACATACGGCAATCAGACTAGTTCCCTGGATCAACGCCCCGTCAAGGAATCTAGTATATATACCCTGCACCATTATACTTTTCAAGAAAAGTATCCAATCCCCTCTTAAATTTAAGTAATGAATCACTCATTACATCATACGGCAGAGAGTTCCATAGTCTCACTGCTCTAACAGTAAAGAATCCGCGTCTGTTATTATGCCTAAACCTTCTTTCCTCCAGACGTAGAGGATGCCCCCTTGTCCCTGTCTTAGGTCTATGATTACAAAGATCATCAGAAAGGTCTTTGTACTGTCCCCTCATATATTTATACATTAAAATAAGATCACCCCTTAGTCTTCGTTTTTCCAAACTAAATAGCCCCAAGTGTAATAACCTATCTTGGTATTGCAGACCCCCCAGTCCTCTAATAACCTTGGTCGCTCTTCTCTGCACCCGCTCTAGTTCAGCTATGTCTTTCTTATACACCGGAGACCAGAACTGTGCACAGTATTCTAAGTGTGGTCGAACTAGTGACTTGTATAGAGGTAAAATTATGTTCTCCTCATGTGCATCTATGCCTCTTTTAATGCATCCCATTATTTTATTTGCCTTTGTAGCAGCTGCCTGACACTGGCCACTGAACAGGAGTTTGTCATCCACCCATACTCCCAGGTCTTTTTCATTGACGGTTTTGCCCAGAGTTTTAGAATTAAGCACATAGTGATACATTTTATTACTTCTACCCAATTGCATGACCTTACATTTTTTCTCTTCGCCACGACAGCACCCACTTGAGAGAGGGGATCCGCCCCTAGGAACAGGAAACCCTATGGAGAGAATAAAAGGGGCGGTCCCCCTCGCTCCCACAGTTGGTTTCCTGTTCCTACGGGAGACACCTGGAGAGAAGAGGATTCCCAGCCTGGATGCCGCTTGCGCAGTTTACCTTAGAGGGACGGCAAGGGCTCCAGAGCTGGAAGCGGCGTCGGGGGTTCTATGGCAGCTTCCCCCCTCTGCCGGCAGGTACCGTGAGGCCAGGATCGGGGAGTCGCCTGGCTCACGGAAGAATCATCCAGCGCACCTGCAGGGACCGGATCGCTGGGTAAGACCCTGTGTCGCCATCTTCGGGAGGCGCATAGGCAGCGTGTGGCCCATGGTTTCTCCCCCGGAAGTATTGCTACAACTTCCGGGGTGACGTAGGAGAAGGACGGCGCCTGCGCGATTGCTGGGTGGAGGCGCAGGCGCGCACAGCAGAGCCGCAACCCGGATGTAGTGGTCACTTCCGGGTGCGGCAGGAAGAAGATGGCGGCCCCCAGCTACAAAAGGACGCCGGCGCTGATACCCGGCGTCCATCATGGCATCTCCCCAGGACACAGCGTTGCTTTCAGCTGAAGTCACCGCTATTACTCCTGGAAGCCGGACTAGCAGCAGCCGCAGATCATCCTCCAAGAGCACCAGGGAAAAAAGATCGGACCGGTCAGCGCCTCCATCTGTGCCTCCGTCTCCTCCTCTCCAGCCGGTATTATGACTACAGCTTCAGGGGTGAGTGTTTGTCTACCCTATTTAAGCTGATTACAGTCCCCTCTTTTATCTAATTTCCTAGGTTAAAAGAACAGGGAAATCTAAACATAAGCAATGTGCCTTATGCTCTCAGCCGCTCCCGGACACCTATTTAAAAAAGTTGTGCCATTCATGCATCGAATCCACCTTACGTGAGGAGTCTTCTGTAAGGTCGGAAGATATACGTAGCATGATTAGGGAGGAATTACGAGCCTTTCGAAGCTCGGATAAAGTTCCTGAGAGTAGGAAAAAATATAGTTCTCCTAGATCTGAACAGTCATCTGAGGTGGAGGATAAGGATTCGGACGATTCCCAAGAGGTTATATCCTCGGAAGGTGAACAGGATACATGTTTCCCTACAGACAGTATTGACAATCTAGTTAGATCAATACGTAATACTATGGGTATGGAAGATACTATAACCCCCAAGACACCACAGGACGTGATGTTTGCCGGCCTGTCTGAGAAAAAGAGACCTTCCTTTCCTGTTATCCCAGCGATAAAGGACTTGGTCAAAAAAGAGTGGGAAAGCCAGGGGCAAAAAGGGTTGCTGTCTTCCTCAAAACGTCGCTATCCCTTTAATGATGATGATTTCTCCAAATGGTCGAAAGCCCCAAAAGTAGATGCGGCGGTGGCATCCACTTCTAGGAAATCTCTACTACCTGTAGAAGATTCTGGATCCTTGCAAGACCCACTTGATCGGAAAGCGGATTCCCTTTTAAAAAGAACTTGGGAATCTTGTACAGGAGCTTTAAAACCGGCTATCTCAGCCACATGTACGGCAAGGTCCATATTGGTCTGGTTGAATGACCTTGAAGAAGGCTTGAAAAGTGGCCTTTCCCGCAATAAAATCATATCATCTATTCCGTTGATTAAAGGAGCTACGGCCTTTCTAGCTGATGCTTCAGCTGATTCCATCCGGTTGGCAGCCAAATCAGCAGGTCTGACCAACGCGGCTCGCCGCGCCTTGTGGTTAAAAGGGTGGAAAGGAGATCCACAAACGAAATCGAAGTTATGTGGTCTGCCATGCCAAGGTGAGTACCTATTTGGTACTCAGTTAGATGAAATCCTTACCAAAGCGGGTGAGAGGAAGAAAGGGTTCCCCAATAACACTTACCTTCCATCCTATAGGAGAGCGTTCCGAAAGCCCATGTTCAATAGAAGACGGGACTATAAAAACCAGGACCGTTGGGCAAATAAAGACTTTAAACAAAAAGGAGCCTTCTTCGGAAAACGCCCTTTCAAACCTGAGGATAAACCCCGTTAGGACAGATCTACCTGTTGGTGGTAGGTTGTCCTTCTTCTCCATACAGTGGCTGACAATAACCTCTAATCCATGGGCAACTAGCCTTATTACCACGGGCCTAAAATTAAAATTTTCCCAAGTCCCCCCGGACTCATTTTGTCTGACTTCCTTAAAGTCAACATCACAACAAGAAGCCTTGGAGCAGGAAATAATAACTCTCCTGTCCAAAGGAGTTTTGGTGGAAGTCCCCTGTCATCAAAAGGGAAGGGGATTTTATTCCTTTATTTTTGATTTCAAAACCTGACGGGTCATATAGAACAATAATTAACCTTAAGAGGCTAAACGTCTTCTTAGAGAATCAAACTTTTAAAATGGAATCTATTCGGTCAACTATTAAGCTTCTATTTCCCCATTGCTTCATGGTTGTTCTTGACCTTAAAGATGCATATTATCATCTTCCAATCTTCAGTGAACATCAAAAATATCTACGGGTGGCAGTTATGGTCAAAGGTCAGGTTCGGCACTATCAATACACAGCAATGCCCTTTGGTCTATCAATAGCCCCTAGAGTTTTCACAAAACTAATGTCAGAGGTAATGTCATATTTGAGGTTAAAAGACACCCTCATAATACCATATTTAGACGACCTACTGATAGTCGGGAACTCTCTTTCTCAATGTTTAACTGATTCAATTTCGTCCCTACAGGGGTTAGGGTGGTTAGTAAATTGGGAAAAATCAAGATTGTCCCCCACAACTAGGCAAAAATTTTTAGGAATTATTCTAGATTCTGCAAATCAAAGGTGCTTTCTTCCTGAGTCAAAACAAATAACAATCATAAACAAAGTACAATCAGTGATTAACCACCCTCTAATTTCCCTAAGAGAAGGTATGTCCCTTCTCGGTTCATTCACTTCCTGTATTCCAGCTGTTCTGTGGGCCCAATTCCATAGCAGGAGATTACAATATACAATTCTTCGTGAGGAAGAAAGATTACATGGCCGACTGGATAGTCGTATTCCCTTACCATCAGATGTAATACAATCTCTCACTTGGTGGTTGAATCCGGATCATTTTACCAGTGGGGTTCCCTGGGTGGTTAAACCATCAAAAACTATCTTCACTGATGCCAGTCCTAGTGGTTGGGGAGCACACTTAGAAGATCAAATAGTGCAAGGTCTGTGGTCTCCTAGAGAATCGGATGATTCTTCTAATAAAAAAAGAGCTGAAGGCTATCTATCATGCCATATCTGAATTTCTTCCGCAGCTACACGGAACGCATACAAGAGTCTTTTCAGACAACATGACAGCGGTAGCATACATAAACCACCAAGGAGGAACAAGATCAGAAGCACTCATGTCTATAGCCAACGACATTCTAGCCATAGCAGAGGAGCATCTTCTGTCCCTGTCAGCACTGCATGTGAGGGGAATCGACAATTCGAGAGCAGATTTCCTCAGTCGCCACACTCTCCACCAAGGAGAATGGGTTCTAAGTCGTCGTATCTTTTGCATGATAGTAAAAAAATGGGGCACTCCCGAGATAGATCTCTTTGCGACAAGCCAAAACAGGCAAGTCAAAAAGTTTGCATCATTGTTCCGATCCGACAATCCAGATATCTTCGACGCCCTTCAAGTGCCATGGGTATTCAAGAAGGCATATGCCTTTCCCCCGCTGATATTACTTCCGACAGTGATCAGGAAGATAAGAGAGGACAGAGCAAACGTGATCTTAATAGCTCCATTTTGGCCCAAGAGGCCATGGTTTTCCTGGCTGAGAGCCGTGTCAATCTCAGACCCGTGGATCCTCCCGGAGGATCGGGATCTTCTCTTCCAGGGCCCCTTCAACCACGCTCAGGTGAAGGGTCTTCGATTAACAGCCTGGAATTTGAGAGGCAGCTGCTAAACATGAGAGGATTCTCAAATAAAGTGATTGACACTCTGCTATTAAGTAGGAAAAAATCCACTACCTCCATCTACGCAAGAGTGTGGAAAAAATATTTAAACCTCTACCCAACGGCCCTATCAAATGAAATTCATATTCCCATGATTCTAGAATTTCTTCAAAAAGGGCGCGATCTAGGTCTGGCGGTCAGTACCTTAAAGGGAACCTGTCACCCCGTTTTTTGAGATTGAGATATAAATACTGTTAAATAGGGCCTGTGCTGTGCGTTACTATGGTGTATGTAGTGTACCCTGATTCCCCATGTATGCCGAGAAATACATTACCAAAGTCGGCGTTTTCGCCTGTCAATCAGGCTGGTCTGGTCAGGTGGGCGTGTTCACAGCGCTCTTTTCTTCCCCAGGTTTCCGTTGGTGGCGTAGTGGTGTGCGCATGTCCAAGGTCCGGATTCCCTGTGCCCACGTGAAGACACAGCGCGCGATCTGCGCTGTCATTCCTTTCATCGGTGCGGGCGGCCATCTTCCTGGGGCCGCGCGTGCGCAGATGTAGTGCTCTGCTGCACGGGGCTTCAGGAAAATGGCCGCGGGATGCCGCGCGTGCGCAGAAGAGATCGCGGCGGCCATTTTCCCAAAGCCGAGATGCAAACTCGGCTTTGGGAAAATGGCCGCCGCGATCTCTTCTGCGCACGCGCGGCATCCCGCGGCCATTTTCCTGAAGCCCCGTGCAGCAGAGCACTACATCTGCGCACGCGCGGCCCCAGGAAGATGGCCGCCCGCACCGATGAAAGGAATGACAGCGCAGATCGCGCGCTGTGTCTTCACGTGGGCACAGGGAATCCGGACCTTGGACATGCGCACACCACTACGCCACCAACGGAAACCTGGGGAAGAAAAGAACACTGTGAACACGCCCACCTGACCAGACCAGCCTGATTGACAGGCGAAAACGCCGACTTTGGTAATGTATTTCTCGGCATACATGGGGAATCAGGGTACACTACATACACTATAGTAACACACAGCGCAGGCCCTATTTAACAGTATTTATATCTCAATCTCAAAAAACGGGGTGACAGGTTCCCTTTAAAAGTGCACATTTCTGCGCTAGGGGCTTTATATGGTCACGATATCGCAGGTAATAAATGGGTAGCCAGATTTATTGCAGCATGCCAGAGGTCAGAGACAGTTCGAACTCCCCATGTACCACCTTGGGATGTTAATTTAGTTCTCGAAGCTCTTACAGACCATCCTTTTGAGCCTCTACATTCAGCTCACATAAAACATGTCTCCCTCAAGACAGCTCTTCTCGTCGCCTTAGTGTCAGCAAGAAGAGTAAGTGACATACAGGCACTATCGATAGATCCTCCCTTTATGTCAGTCTTCCCAGACAGAGTTGTCCTTAAAACAGACCCTTCATACTTACCCAAAGTATGCACTAAATTTCACAGAACACAAGAAATTTACCTTCCCTCCTTCTATGATAACCCTACAAGTCAGGAAGAACAAAAATACCACACATTAGATGTGAGGAGAGCCATATTAGCCTATTTGGATAGGACTAGCGCCTGGAGGAAGAGCAGGGCTCTCTTTGTTTCGTTCCAGGGTCATAGAAAAGGAGCTGGAATTACGAAGGGTACTTTATCTCGGTGGATTCGAGATGCAATATGTCTGGCCTATTCATCCAAAGGGGAGAATCCGCCTGAGACCGTAAGAGCACATTCCACCCGGGCGATTGCATCATCCTGGGCTGAACGAGCGGAGGTTCCGTTAGAACAGATATGTAAGGCCGCAACCTGGTCTTCACCTACTACCTTCTATAATCACTATAGATTAGACTTGTCTTCCTCATCTGACTTGTCCTTTGGTAGATAAGACCTTAACACAGTGATCCCTCCCAAATGACTATCTCTGAAAGTCTCTCAAGTGGGTGCTGTCGTGGCGAAGAGAAAACACCGGATTACGTACCGGTAATGCTCTTTTATAGAGCCACGACAGCACCCCTTCACTTCCCACCCTTATAGGTTTTAATTTAGAAGCACAATTAAGGGTGTTTGGTTCTTATAGTTAGCCATGTTTAAGTTAACTAATTATAAATGATGATATTGAATGACCTACTAAAGTCTGGTGGGCGGTTCCTCGCAATCTCTGTAAACCCAACTGTGGGAGCGAGAGGGACCGCCCCTTTTATTCTCTCCATAGGGTTTCCTGTTCCTAGGGGCGGATCCCCTCTCTCAAGTGGGTGCTGTCGTGGCTCTATAAAAGAGCATTACCGGTACGTAATCCGGTGTATCCCCATTAAAGCTCATTTGCCATTTATCAGCCCAAGCTTCTAGTTTACATAAATCATCCTGTAATATAAAATTGTCCTCCTCTGTATTGATTACCCTGCAGAGTTTAGTGTCATCTGCAAATATTGAAATTCTGCACTGTATGCCCCCTACAAGGTCATTAATAAATGTTAAGAAGAGGGCCCAATACTGACCCCTGTGGTACCGCACTGCTAACCGTGACCCAGTCCGAGTGTGCTCCATTAATGACCACCCTTTGTTTCCTATCCCTGAGCCAGCTCTTAACCCACTTACACATTTTCCCCTATCCCCATTATTCGCATTTTATGTATCAACCTTTTGTGTGGCACCGTATCAAAAGCTTTTGAAAAGTCCATATACACTACGTCCACTGGGTTCCCTTGGTCCAGTCCGGAACTTACCTCTTCATAGAAGCTGATCAGATTAGTCTGACATGAATGGTCCCTAGTAAAACCGTGCTGATACTGGGTAATGAGGTTATTCCTCTTTAGATACTCCAGTATAGCATCCCTTAGAATGCCCTCCAGTATTTTACCCACAGTAGAGGTTAAGCTTACTGGCCTATAATTATCGAGTTCAGTTTTTGTCCCCTTTTAGAATATTGGCACCACATTTGCTATACACCAGTCCTGTGGTACAGACCCTGTTATTATGGAGTCTTTAAAGAGATTAAAAATAATGGTCTATCAATGACTGTACTTAATTCCTGCAGTACTCGGGGGTGTATCCCATCCGGGCCCAGAGGTGGATCATTATGTAATATCTGGCGGCTCTGGTACTCTAATTAGCAACAGATTGTGGTCCCATATTGTGCGGTTTGGTGGTATAGTTGGTTTTTTGATCAGGTGAACTCATTTATAATTTATATGTATTGGCATCTCACTAAAATATAGTCTCCTAATGAGTAATGTGCACTGTCACTTTAAAATGTTGAGATGTTTTCACTACAAAAGATGATTCTATGATTAATGGGTTCCTATGAATGTTCATGGATATTGCTGCATGATAAGGAATAGAGCTGAGTAATCTTACCTGGATATTTATATGTTCCTTCGCTTACCTTATATGCATGATTTGCTCTGGTTTTGAGGCACTAATTTTAGTTGCATGTATTGTTTATGTGTCAATAAAGTTGCATTTTTTAACCAAGTTAAAAACACTTCCTGACTGAGTGCAGTTTAATAACTAGCCTTGCAGTCGGTATGTTCACGATCACTTGTATAGCAGGGGGGATGCAGGAGCATCCCTATGCTATGCAAACTGTCACCGCTGCTCTGACACACAAAGTTGCCGATTATGATAAAGCAACTTTGCTAGCTCAGGTCATCATCATGACATTGGGTCACCATGGCAACGATCAGGACCCCACAAAGATGTTGCAGGGTCTCCGATCCAAAGGCAAAGAGGCGGACTGCTGTGAGTTCGATCACATTACTTAGGGGGTTAAAGTACCGGGAGCGGTGTGGGACCACACCTAGCACGGAGTTTCGGGTGTTAGCAGTCAGAATCAGCTGACGCCCAGCGGTGATCGCCCTTGCACAGGCCGTGTGAGTGCAAAATCGTCGGGATGTCACTATGACCCAGGCTACAGGGACATAGGAACGACAAGGGATTGCCTTAATAGTGGACCACCACTTTAAGAAAATGCAATTATTGGTTAAAACATTTCCAACATTCTGAACATGAAAAGGGCTTCTCCCCTGTGTGACTGCTCTGATGTTTATTAAGAGTTAATTTCTGTGTAAAATATTTTCCTCAATCGCAAGAAAGAGGCTTCTCCCCTCTGTGAATTATTTTGTGACTAACAAAATCTGATTTACGCTTAAAACTTTTCCCACATTCTGAACAGCAAAACGGTTTCTCCCCTGTGTGGGTGCTCTGGTGCATAACAAAGTTTGATTTCTGAGTAAAACATTTTCCACATTCTGAACAGCAAAACGGTTTCTCCCCTGTGTGGGTTCTCTGGTGCATAAGAAAGTTTGATTTCTGAGTAAAACATTTTCCACATTCTGAACAGGAAAAAGGCTTCTCCCCTGTGTGAGTTCTATGGTGCACAACCAAATCTGCTTTTCGGTTAAAACATTTCCCACATTCTGAACAGAAAAAAGGCTTCTCCCCTGTGTGAGTTCTATGGTGCACAACCAAATCTGATTTTCGGTTAAAACATTTCCCACATTCTGAACAGCAAAAAGGCTTCTCCCCTGTGTGATTTCTATGGTGCACAACCAAATCTGATTTCTCGTTAAAACATTTCCCACATTCCGAACATGAATAAGGCTTCCCCCCTGTGTGGATTCTCTGGTGCTTAACCAAATCTGCTTTTCGTTTAAAACATTTCCCACATTCTGAACAGGAAAAAGGCTTCTCCCCTGTGTGGGTTCTTTGGTTTATGGTATTTCCATATTCTGAGTGTGAAAATGACTTCTTTTCTTTAGGAGCAGATTGTGTTTTAATGCTTATTTTGTGATTTTCATTTTCCTTTGTAGTCAGTAATAAATCAGAAGACAGGTCCTGTTTCAAAGGATCAGATGACAGATCTTTGCTGTGAAGGGATGATGGTATATCTGAATTAAGGGCATTCAATTCAATTGCATCCTGTAGGATTTCGAGATCATCCGATTTAAAAATTGAAAAGTTCAGCTGTATCTCTGATCTCCGGGTACAGTCATCTGCTAAGAAAAAAAACAATTATTTTTTAATTTAATATCCTTGAATTTTATATTTTTGAAAATTTCGACTTAAGCTATGTAAAAAAAACTGTAATTATTTACCAAGACAATGACAGTTCACAGTCTAATAGAAAACCTTATTAGATTAATCAGTAGTGCGTGGTGTGCAACTGTTTGCTCATTCTGCCTCCCAAATATTGAATAAAAAGAAACCAATCAATGTTATGTAGGCGAAAATAATATCAATTCTCATCTCACAAAAAACAAGTCCCCACTCAGGTCCATCATCTCTCAATGGAAAAACAGAGGTTCCCACACTATTAGTGGCTCAAAAGCTGTTGAAAAGCAACAGGGTTTCTATAAACCAATCTAGCAAAATCCGCTCTCACTCCTGAGTCTTGCAGTGTGCAAAAACAAAATTTAGGATCCCTGTATTTAGCAATATTATAGTGAGCACATCCTGAGCACTAAGTGTTGGGTAATAAAATGGCAAATGTGTAATTTTCACTCTCCAAATTCCACTGCATGTTAATTTCTCGAATGTGACTGTGGAATCAAAATATTTAGTCCTCCTACACACGTGGTCAAAATTGTTGTTACCCCTCGTTTAATGACAGAAAATCCCACAATAGTCACAAAAATAACTTGAACCTGACAAAAGTAATCTAATATATAATTGCCTAGAATACTACTTCCTGCAATTTGTGCCAACTTCCTGTCCGGAGCTAATGTCCGGAGATAAGTGACGTCAACAGTGTCCAGTGTCTGATTGGTTGCCGCCTGCTGCGAGCGACCAATCAGAAACGTGCCGTACTGTGACACACTCCGCCCGCCATTTTGGTGTGATTTTTGAATTTTTACCTCACAGCAAGTTTCTACTGCGTGGAGGCGGGCCCAGTGACGTTGCTCTTCAAGCTCCTGCCGAATTTCGTAAAAAAAAATGATAATACCATTTACCAAAACTATATATATTTAGTTGTGAAGTGGTTCAGTGACATTTTCACACCAATTTTGAACTTTTGTTTGGTGTTTTCTCCATATACTGCCTATTATTTTTGTTCTTTCTTACTATTATTTATTAATTGTATTATTCTTACATTTGAATAAATAAAGTATATATGGATTCTAGACTCCCGATTCTTTAGAATCGGGCTGCCATCTAGTAATTTAATAATCTCCTGAGAGTGATTTTATCAAAACTACAGTAAGTGTCACATCACGGGAATCAGGGTCTCTATTGCTACATTATGTTTCTTTCTTTGTCCGCTCCTGGGAGGAATACATTTTATCTCCTCCCCATAACCTAATTTTCAGTATTGTGGCAGGACAGAATTGGATCGCTATTAAACCTGCATGTTAACACCATATCTGCAGATTAATATCGTTTGAGGACATTCGAGATTCCCTTTAAACCATCGGTAATCTGGTACATGAAAACCTATCAGCAGTCGTTTCGAAGCCTGTGTAGACAAGCCGCCGGCAGCTCCAATGCAAACAGAGCAACTATTAATATGATCTGTAGTGGAATATATATAGGTATATATGTGTGTAGTGAAATATGTATAGGTTTATATGTGTAACTAGCAGTAGTTTAACATCTGCCCTGAAACTGCAGGTCTCACAAAGGTCATAACATATGTATCTTGATATGGCAGTCTACTGTCTCCAATCTCGGCAGGGGGTCATGTGGGAACCAGGAACAAGGGGAAACCTTTCACACCTTTAGCTCTTTTGAAGAGAGATGTCAATTACAGCCTGACACTATCTATCTGTGAGAAACTTTAGGCAAGGAGTGTTCAGAGGAAAATAATATATTCATTGGTGGAGTGGCCATGGGCCAATGAAAAAAACAAGCAATTATAATATCAACCTGAGAGGCTGGTCTAGAAATCTGACCTCCAGGGTGACTCTTTAAATCTGGCCTGTATACAAAGAATCGTGTTCACAGATTGAGGGGCAGCCGAGCTGATGTGTTCCAGTCCATATTCACCCCCTCAGGGAGCAGAAAGCAGACTACAAAGTTAGCTATTTCTGTAAGTTTTCTCCTGTTTATTTTATAACTGTTTTGCATATTTGCATGTCTTTTTATTACCATATTTTTATACCTTTTTCTTTATTGTAAGCACTGTACCTTTTTGTATTAAAGCATAAAATTTTAACAAGTTGAACCTTGTATGTTCTAAAGAATCCATAGCCTTAAAGTGTTTGATCCTTATGATTGGCAGACAGAAGTAGTAATATTAAGACACAAAAGAGAATAGTAAAACCAAAAACACTCAGTTTGAAAAAATGTTGCAGTAATCCGCAAGTGCTAGTAAAAGATGTAAAAAACAGGGTATTTGGTTGATACGTTTTTTGCAAAAAATGTATACTAAGCTGCTCTACCAATCTTCACGGTATACCCTTATCAGAGCAGTCCTAACTAATGTATGCAATCCCTATCTGATGTATTTAAAAACCTGATCATCTGTATATAACCTGTGTGAACAGGGTTCAGAGAGGAAAAATCCATGTGTGCATACAGGGTAGAACAGCTTTTGTGCAGATAGCCCAAGAGGAGTGGTGGAACTCCCCAGTCTTGTAGACACAAGAGAACAATTATGGAAACAGGAACACATGGGCTACTTGCACAGTGAACAAGTCTGTATGATCATGTTCACACACCACCAAGAAACCTGAAGACACAAAAGAGAATAGTAAAACCAAAAACACTCAGTTTGAAAAAATGTTGCAGTAATCCGCAAGTGCTAGTAAAAGATGTAAAAAACAGGGTATTTGGTTGATACGTTTTTTGCAAAAAATGTATACTAAGCTGCTCTACCAATCTTCACGGTATACCCTTATCAGAGCAGTCCTAACTAATGTATGCAATCCCTATCTGATGTATTTAAAAACCTGATCATCTGTATATAACCTGTGTGAACAGGGTTCAGAGAGGAAAAATCCATGTGTGCATACAGGGTAGAACAGCTTTTGTGCAGATAGCCCAAGAGGAGTGGTGGAACTCCCCAGTCTTGTAGACACAAGAGAACAATTATGGAAACAGGAACACATGGGCTACTTGCACAGTGAACAAGTCTGTATGATCATGTTCACACACCACCAAGAAACCTGAAGACACAAAAGAGAATAGTAAAACCAAAAACACTCAGTTTGAAAAAATGTTGCAGTAATCCGCAAGTGCTAGTAAAAGATGTAAAAAACAGGGTATTTGGTTGATACGTTTTTTGCAAAAAATGTATACTAAGCTGCTCTACCAATCTTCACGGTATACCCTTATCAGAGCAGTCCTAACTAATGCTCTATTGCTACATTATGTTTCTTTCTTTGTCCGCTCCTGGGAGGAATACATTTTATCTCCTCCCCATAACCTAATTTTCAGTATTGTGGCAGGACAGAATTGGATCGCTATTAAACCTGCATGTTAACACCATATCTGCAGATTAATATCGTTTGAGGACATTCGAGATTCCCTTTAAACCATCGGTAATCTGGTACATGAAAACCTATCAGCAGTCGTTTCGAAGCCTGTGTAGACAAGCCGCCGGCAGCTCCAATGCAAACAGAGCAACTATTAATATGATCTGTAGTGGAATATATATAGGTATATATGTGTGTAGTGAAATATGTATAGGTTTATATGTGTAACTAGCAGTAGTTTAACATCTGCCCTGAAACTGCAGGTCTCACAAAGGTCATAACATATGTATCTTGATATGGCAGTCTACTGTCTCCAATCTCGGCAGGGGGTCATGTGGGAACCAGGAACAAGGGGAAACCTTTCACACCTTTAGCTCTTTTGAAGAGAGATGTCAATTACAGCCTGACACTATCTATCTGTGAGAAACTTTAGGCAAGGAGTGTTCAGAGGAAAATAATATATTTATTGGTGGAGTGGCCATGGGCCAATGAAAAAAACAAGCAATTATAATATCAACCTGAGAGGCTGGTCTAGAAATCTGACCTCCAGGGTGACTCTTTAAATCTGGCCTGTATACAAAGAATCGTGTTCACAGATTGAGGGGCAGCCGAGCTGATGTGTTCCAGTCCATATTCACCCCCTCAGGGAGCAGAAAGCAGACTACAAAGTTAGCTATTTCTGTAAGTTTTCTCCTGTTTATTTTATAACTGTTTTGCATATTTGCATGTCTTTTTATTACCATATTTTTATACCTTTTTCTTTATTGTAAGCACTGTACCTTTTTGTATTAAAGCATAAAATTTTAACAAGTTGAACCTTGTATGTTCTAAAGAATCCATAGCCTTAAAGTGTTTGATCCTTATGATTGGCAGACAGAAGTAGTAATATTTCCTGGACTCATTGCCTGTGTGTTCAGTGAGTGGTGGCAGCGTGTATGAGCGGGTGTGTGGCATGGGTCGGTGTGTGATTTATGCTCCCATTACAACAGAGGTTGAATGCTGGACTGAGAGAGGGGAGATGGATTAACCCTTACAGGCGCAACCCCAAGTCGCGTGCTGAGAAGTGGATACGTGACAATTGGTGGCAGCACGGTGGGATCCGTGACATGATCGTTTTGTAGGATATCATTGTTGTTCCCAGCACTTGTCCTTTTTTCACAGTGACCGATCATTTTTAAGCAACCTTTAAAAATTATTTCATCCAAATAATGAGCATCTAGCTCATTTGTCAGGTGAATGCCAGCAAGTTTAAAACTAGAAGCTCTTCCTCTAGGATCTCTTTCTCCCAATTATCAGCCAGTATACATGGTCCTCGAGTAGTTCCAGTATCTATTTATATAATTGCCTTAAATAGTCTGTCATCCACTTCCGTCTGGACATCTTCGAATCCCACAATCCACTGCCCCGCTTCGGAAGTTCAACGACCACCATATTGGAATACCCAAGTGATGGGTATTCCAATATGGTACCCGCTGGTGGTACCAGGCCCTTGCGCAGTAGAGTGGGGCTGCAGAAGGAGAGAGCGTGACGGTCGATGGACAGTTGGGCTGCAGAGCTGCTTAGGGAGAAAGCAGGATGGCCAGTGGACACAACGTATGTGAAAGAAGACAGCGGGACGGTGGATGGACAGCGGGGCTGCTGAGAGAGAATGCGGGACGGTGTGTGGAGATCTGGGCTTTGGAGGGACAAAGCGGGACGGCGAGTGGAGAGCGGGGCTGCGCCCATGGGAGCAGAGATTCTCAGCGCTGCAAAGCCTGCCCCATCGCAACATTACAGCCCTCCCGATGCGATAGCATCGGGCCTCCATCTAGTAATAAATAATCTATGAAAATGAACGTCAGACATTGCTTTTCAACCATGCTTCCATAGAATTAAAAAAAACAAAACAAATCATGAAATAGTGCAGTGGTGCATTTGTGCACTATTATTCATGTACTTTTTCTAAGTACTGGCAGTTATAACATGGATTAATCTAACAAGCATCTCTATTCTCTTCATACAGGTACACTTATCATTCATTCTCTGAACGGAAACACCCTGCATGTCTATTGCTCCAGGCCCTGACAGTAAGCAGTCTGAATGGTATCTGAGTCATTCTATCTTCAGCATTGAATTCTGCATGTTTCTAGATTTGTTAGCCATCTTAGTAAGCATTTGTTTTTGTACATAGATATAGAACTCACTTATGCTTGTCCTTATGCAGAGAGGTCACATAACTGTTTTCAAAGGAGTTTATGATCCTTCTAGGCCTGGACATTTGTTTATCTGGTCACTACATATATTGCGTCCTGCTGTCTCAAGTTAGTTTGATTGATTGCTAACGAGAGGAGAAAAAAAAAAAAGGGAGATCCAAGAGCTAGCCTTCTATAAATTTAGACATTGCTTGGGGACGCATTTGTGCACTATTATTCATGTACATTTATTCAAAGTACTTTTTCTAAGTACTGGCAGTTATAACATGGCAGTTAGACAGGGCAGGAGACAGGTAAGACAATCTAATTCTATTCCCTGTTCATTTAGAACAGAACAAATACTCACCATATGCATTTGTATAATCTAAATCCTGGCTACTTCATTCACTCACATTCACCGCCCTTGCATTAACTCTTTTCACTCCATCCATATCGGCCCCTCTGTCCTTTCCACTCCCATGTATAGCACTCATGCTCTGTTCACATTGCTTAACAGCGCAGATCCATTCAGTCCCACCATCCAACACAAGAGACGCTCTCACAAATCACTTAACCATCTGCCACCACAGATCTCCGTGCTGACTATCTGGTCAATTACTTCAAAGAAAAAATTGACCACATCCGACAGGAAATTATCTCCCAATCCCTTCCCTTCATACCATGCACTGTCCACCCTCCCCAGCAGCATTTAGTTCACTCTCTAACTTCGAACCAGTTACAGAAGAAGAAGTAATCAGGCTCCTTGAAACTTCTCGCCCGACCACTTGCACTAGTGACCCCATTCTGTCACATCTCCTCCAGTCCCTTTCCCCAGCTGTCACCTCTCATTTAACAAAAATATTCAACCTTTCTCTCTCTTCCGCATCTTTCCCTCCTCATTTAAGCATGCCATCATACATCCACTACTTAAAAAAACTATCCCTAGATCAAAACTGTGCCACTAATTATAGACCTGTCTCTAATCTTCCCTTCATCTCTAAACTCCTCGAACACCTGCTCCACTCCCGTCTTACCCGCTCTCTCTCAGATAACTCTCTTCTCTACCCTCTTCAATCTGGTTTCCGCTCTTTACACTCTACTGAAACTGCCCTCACAAAAGTTTCTAATGATCTAATAACAGCTAAATCTAATGGTCACTACTCCATGCCAATTCTCTTGGATCTCTCCGCAGCATTCGATACTGTGGATCATCCGCTCCTCCTCACTATGCTCCGCTCCATCGGCCTCAAGGACACCGTTCTCTCCTGGTTCTCCTGCTCTCTCTGATCGCTCCTTCACTGTATCTTTTGGTGGTTCCTCCTCCTCTCACCTTCCCCTTACTGTTGGGGTTCCTCAAGGATCAGTCCTAGGCCACCTCTTCTCTTTGTATACTGCCCCTATTGGACAAACAATCAGTAGATTTAGTTTCTAGTACCATCTCTATGCTGGTGACACCCAATTATACACTTCTCCTGATCTCATGCCTGCTTTTTTAGAAAACACCAGTGATGGTCTTACCGCTGTCTCGAACATCATGTCCTCCCTCTATCTGAAACTGAACCTGTCAAAAACTGAACTCCTCGTGTTCTCTCCCTCTACTAACCTATCTTTCCCTGACATTGCCATCTCCATGTGTGGCTCCACCATTACTCCCAAGCAACATGCCCGCTGCCTTGGGGTCATACTTGATTCCGAGCTTTCCTTTACCCCCCACATCCGATCATTGGCTCGCTCTTGTTATCTGCATCTTAAAAACATTTCTGGAATTCGCCCTTTTCTTACTTTTGACTCTGCAAAAACTCTTACTGTTTCACTCATTCATTCTTGTCTGGACTATTGTAACTCTCTCCTAAACGGCCTCCCGCTTTCCAAACTTTCCCCGCCCCAATCTGTCCTGAATGCGGCTGCCAGGATTATATTCCTCACCAACCGTTACACTGATGCCCCTACCCTGTGCCAGTCATTACACTGGTTACCCATCGACTCCAGAATCCAGTACAAAACTATTACTCTATTACATTTACAAAGCGCTCCATGGCTCAGCACCACCCCACATCTCGTCCCTGGTCTCAGCCTACCACTCTACCGGTGCTCTCCGTTCTGCTAATGACCTGAGGTTAGCATCCTCAATAATCAGAACCTCCCACTCCCGTCTCCAAGACTTTTCATGTTCTTCGCCAACTCTTTGGAATGCACTACCCAGGTTAATACGATTAATCCCCACAGTTTTAAGCGTGCCCTAAAAACGCATTTGTTCAGACTTGCCTACCGCCTCAACGCATTAACCTAACTATCCCTGTGTGGCCCATTCATATGAGTTAAACCAAAATCAGGTTCCTCACTTGATGTTCTCATGCAATTTATGCAGTTAAAAGCCCTCTGTGCCTGTATTGCTACATACTTAGGCTGTTAACTAGTTCATGCAGCTTTACATGAACACTCGATCCTTACACTATGGCTGGTCCAAACAACAAATCAATTGTTACCATTTACCTCTTGTGTCTCCCTTTTTTCTCATAGTTTGTAAGCTTGTGAGGAGGGCCCTCACTCCTCTTGGTATTTATTTTGAACTGTGATTTTTGTTATGCTGTAATGTCTATTGTCTGTACAAATCCCCTCTATAATTTGTAAAGCGCTGCGGAATATGTTGGCGCTATATATAAATAAAATTATTATTATTATAGGCCTGAACAGAAATGATCGAACCCCTGAAAATGTGACAAAAGGGACATGGTAAATCAAGGTGTGTCCACTAATTAGCATCACAGGCGTCTACAATCTTTTTTATTTATTATTACTTTTGTTAGAGTCAAGTTATTTCTGTGACCATTGTTTTTCTGTCATTAAACGAGGGGTACCAACAATTTTGACCACGTGTGTATAGATTATAACCCTCAGTGAATTATTTCATAAAATGGAATCACTTTATGGGGATTTCGACTATTCTGGTTTTCTGTTATTTAGTTATATTAGGGCTAGGGTTGATCGCATAGCTTTGCATAACTCCTTATCCTAATAGCTATAGCGCTTACTGAATAGTTGCCTCGGGAACCTTGTTACATGGAGCGCTCCCGATAATCATCTGTTCAGCGCTGCAGCTGCCTGTGTTGTGGCTGTGTGACAGTCACAACACATACATGCAGAGCCTGTGCCTGTTTTTGGGCTATCCATGCATGTGTTGTGACTGTCACACAGCCACGACACATGCAGCAGCGACTCTGAACAGCTCATTATTAGTGATGAGCAAATATACTCGTTGCTTGGTTCTTCCCGAGCATGTTCGGGTGGTCTCCGATTATTTACAACTGCTCGGATATTTCGTTTTCGTCGCCACAAGTGCATGATTTACGGCTGTTAGGCTGGGTTCACATTGCGCTAGGTGTGTCCGTCTAACGGACTCGTTTTTAAGTAGTAAAAACGCAATGTAACGCACATACTAACGCGCCCATAGACTTGCATTGTCTGACGCATCGTGACGCATCCCTAAATTGGTATGCGTTTGTCACATAACGTTTTTTTTCTGACGGACCTTCAACGCGGCTTGCAGCGTTTTCGGGTCCGGCCAAGCTAACGCACTACTAACGGAAGCGTTCATTCTGCCATAGAAGGCTATGGCAAACGCAGTCAGACGCAAATCATGAAAAATTTCCAAATAGAACCACACGTTTTAATAGCGTTTGAGGGTGGTCACATGTGGTCATGTGACAGGAAATGTGACTTCGGCCATTAAAATATCCCACTCACACAAAGTCTCCTGCACGTGACAGAGTGTTTTGCCGTAGCTAAATTGTAAGTACATTTCTATATATTATATATCTCTGTATACATCATGGGAGTCTGTAATGTCCGTCGGATGTGTGTGTACTAAAAATGTATTGTTTTGTTGCACACAGATGTCGGATACAGATGTCAGCAGCAGCAGCGTGTCTGCGATTTTTTCTTCTGAGTCGGTAGGCTTGCACTTTAAAAAACCATGTTGTGTGAAACTCCATTGTATTGAGCTAGGCATAACAATCCTGTTTATTGTTTTATTGTGAATAGGAGTCTTCTGAGCCCGAGGCTGTTAGACCTCCCCCAAAAAAACACGCAAAAACAACAAAGGTACATAGCACACATGTTGAATTTTTCAGGCATAAATTTATTGATCCAATGAATGTTAACATTATTTAATGTTAAAATATTTTTTTTTACATTTTACATACACAATAGGTTGTGGCACAAGGAGGACAAAAAAGAAAAAAGGTCCCTAGACGTCTGTCGTCGCCACAACTGCCAGTGGTAAATATAAAATAGAAATATTCTATCCAATATTTACCAACAATCTATCTATTCACTTTCTATCTACTATACCTATAAACTATCTATCAACTATCTATCGCTCCATCTATTTGTCTATCTATATCTATGTATCTATCTATCAATATCTATGTATCTATCTATCTATATCTATCTATCTAAATCTATGTATCTATCTATATATCTATCTATCAATATCTTTGTATCTATCTATCTATCTATCTATATCTATGTATCTATCTATCTATATATCTATCTATCAATATCTATCTATCAATCTATATCTATCTATCTATCTATGTATCTATCTATCTATATATCTATCTATCAATATCTATGTATCTATCTATCTATATATCTATCTATCAATATCTATGTATCTATCTATCTATCTATCTATCAATGTATATCTATCTATCTACATCTATCTATCTATATATCTATATATTGCTATATCTATGTATCTATCTATCTCTGTATATATGAATATGGCCATCCAGTGAAATTGACACTATCAACATAACGTTTTGTGTTTACATAGTCCAAGTCAGCGACAAAAAAAAAAAAGGATTGTCGTTGACGAAGAGCCATTGACTATCCACAATGAGACACTTATTAACCTTGTGGAAGCCAACCCCTCCATATGGGACCAGAGCGACAGCTCCCACCATGACATCGTGAAGAACCGGAAGTTGTGGGATCAAATAATCTGTCACTTTGATCCCCGATACATGGAGAAGTCGACAACCTCAAAGAAAAAAATTGGTAAATATTGGTGACGTAACATCGGAAAATGTTTAAAAAAAAAAAAATTTTCTATCCTATCAACCTATCCACTTGTTGTCTGCTATCTATCTCTCAATTATCAACTATCTGTACACTATATATCTATCTATCTATACACTATTTCTACACTATTTCTTATCTAACAACTATCTATCTACTATTTATATATCAACTATCGTAGCAAACTATGAACAATTTTTCCTATATCTTAACACAATCTACTATTTTTATATATATATTTTTTTTTTTTAAATTTAAAGCCGATGCTGTCCATACCCGTTGGAAGTCCATCCGCGATCGCTTTGTCCGTGACTACCGGAACAGTCAGAATGCACCAAGCGGATCAAGTGGCAAACGGGTGACACCGTATGTGCATTATGACCAACTGCTCTTTCTTCAGAAAACAGTGTCTCAGCGCTCGTAAGTACAAGAAGGTCTGTGTGCGAGACTAAATTGTTTAAAGGAAAATAAGTAATTTTTGTTTTTGGGTTACAGCACGATATGCAGTACCGCTGCTCCTAGACCAGCAGAGGAACTTGAGCCTTCTTCAGTGGAACCAACGCAACCTGAAGATGTGTCTGGCATCAGCGAGCCACGATCTGCGGATAGAAGCACTGTTGCTGCAGGTGTGAGTGCCCGGTTGCAATCACAGCGTGGACGCAAGCGAGCATCTCAAAAAGATGAAGCAGATGCAATTATCGTGGATGGACTCCAACGGGTAGAGGACATGTGTCGCAGTGAGCTCAAAGACCTGAGACGAGAAATTACCGAGCTGCAAGCACGCGAGTCTGTCTACTCTGCTAATGAGTGGAAGCTACTTTTATTATCCTATGTGCCTGTAGTACAAAATATCCCGGCACATAGAAACCTTATGTTTCGACAAAGACTTAACGAGCTTGTAGAGGAATTTGTGGGCACCGAGGAACCCGCTCCATCGGGAAGAAGAAGACTGGACATGCCGCCCTACAACCCTCAATATAGAGGCCGGGGTGAACCGAGCGTGGAACCTCAAAGACAATGTAGTAGTCCATCATATAGTTGGGCAGACAATACTCCCGTGCAGTACCAAAGTCTTTAGTACAGTTCACTGTCCACAGCCAGGTGCAATTACCGCGTTGGAATTTTTTTTTTGGGGGGGGGTTTTGTTGTTAATTTCTATTTTCCTTTTTTTTTTCATCCCTATGGGATATCATATGTTACACCTGTGTACCAACAGTTTGTTGGGAAAATACAAAAACATTTAGTAAACTGTTTCAAATTTCAGATTCTTGTATGACTTTAACTTTAACTTTTTACACGACATAAGGTAACTTTTTACACGACATCAGGTTAAACAACATAACTTTTTACACTACGTAACTTTTTACACGACATCAGGTTAAACAACATAACTTTTTACACTACGTAACTTTTTACACGACATCAGGTTAAACAACATAACTTTTTACACTACGTAACTTTTTACACGACATCAGGTTAAACAACATAACTTTTTACACTACGTAACTTTTTACACGACATCAGGAAGACTTTAAATTATTTTCACACGTGTCTGTCTTGCCATGGAACCTGGCCTTCATGTGTGAAGTAGTGTGCAAATTGATCACGAATCCTCATTATTTGTGATGCAGAACGAACTGTAGTCGATTCAATGCTACTGAGGTTCGACTCACAATCATTGGGGTCTACCAACTGGGGTTCATGTCTCGCCACAAAATTGTGCAGACAGATGCATGCCTTCACAACACGGTCCACATTGTCTGGTTGCAGTTGCATGCAGGTTAGTAAAATCCGCCATTTTAATGTCAAAATCCCAAAGGCACACTCCACATAACGTCTAGCCCGGCTCAAGCGATAATTAAAAATGCGCCTGCTGGAGTCTAGACTACGGCTTGAGTAGGGCTTGAGGAGATTTTGTCCTAGTTGGAAGGCCTCATCACCAACTAAAACATAGGGCAAACTTGGGCCTTCGGTCCCCGGAAGAGGTCGTGATGACGGTATGTTTAAACTTTGGTTGTACAAACATTGGCCCATGTTGGAGTCTCTGAATACTCTGGAATCGTTAGTCCGGCCATAAGCTCCAATATCCACAGCAACAAAACGGTACCTGGCATCCGCAATCGCCATCAATACTATAGAAAAGTATTTCTTATAGTTATAGTAGAGGGAACCACTATGTGCAGGTTTCTGAATCCGAATGTGCTTTCCGTCCACGGCACCAATACAATTGGGGAAATTAGCCACATCCTCGAACTGTTGGGAAATTGCTAGCCACATTTCTGATGTTGGTGTTGGTAGCACAAGTGGTTGCAAGTTGTTCCAAATGGCATCACAAGTTTCCCGAACCAGTTGACAAATTGTTGACTTCCCAAGTCGAAACTGGTAATGCAGTGACGCAAAAGTTTCTCCGGTAGCCAGATATCTGTTGACATTCAAAAACAAAAAAAAAAAATTAGGATTTTAATGATCATCTAAAGGCTAGTTGACAATATAATATACAATTGCAAAATGAACATTAGGCCACACGATACCGAGATCTAGTCTTTGTCAATAGAATGATAAAAAAAATGTATAATTACCTCACAGTCACTACTAAACGTTGCTCCGCACTGATGCTTTCACGAAAAGTGCTGCGATGATGATGTATCTCATCCTTCACATGTGAGAGCAGAACATCAAAGGTCTCAATGGACATCCGTAGATAGCGTTGGAATTTGAAGGGATGATCCCGAAGCTGCACATACAGGGTGTGAAAGGCACCATATGTACTCCGCAAGAAATTCACTTCGTGGATCCAATATCTCCTTTGCGAACTACGCTTTCTCTGCCGAAGTCGCAACCGCATCAAGCGAAATCTGACGAGCTCAGACACAAACATCTTGCTAGCAGAAGTTCACTCAATGCTTTCAAAATGGAGAATGAGTCTGTGCCCACACCCGACAATGACAAAAGGGAAAAAAAAAAAAAAAAAGAACAACTTTATTGACAGTGACAAACGCAGACAAACGGATACTTCGTAAACGGACATCAAAATGAAAAAACGCGATCACATGCGTTAACGCTAGCGTTACCGTGACGACGAATTTCACATATTTTTGCTCCGTTTCTGTACATGCGTTTAACGCATCCGTTTGACGCCATGTACTTGACGCAATGTGAACCTAGCCTTAGCCAGCCTCAGTACATGTGGGGATTCCCTAGCAGCCAGGCAACCCCCACATGTACTTAGGCTGGCTACCAGCTGTAAATCAAGCAGCTGAGTCAACAAAAACTAAATCTGCGAGCAGTCAAATACTCAGAGACCACCCGAGCAACGAGTATACTCGCTCATCACTACTCATTATCAGGAGCGCTACAGGCATCCAGGTTACCGAGGCAGCTATTCGGGAAGCGCTATAGCTATTCGGATAAGCACTTATCCAAAGCTATTCCATCAACCCTAATTAGAGCTTCTGCATATGGTGTGTCGAATCTCCTCTAGGATCTGTTCCTGCTGTCCAGCTGGAGTAGTCTACTCCCTACTTCAGCCATTTGGAAAGTACCACACCCTACTAAAGCTCAAAGCATATGACAGGAATCTGCCAGAAACAGCGTTGCTCTCCTCTGGTTCAGTCCTCTGTGCTCAGCTTGTGGCTTTGCTTCCTGTTGTGAACGTGGCCCGTTTACTGACAACTCATGTGTCTTCTGATTCTGTCCTTCTGGTTCTGACCCAGCTACCTGACTATTCTTCTTGCCATCTAATACCAAAGAATCGCAGGTAACACCATAGTCCAAGCGTAGGGGTCCCAGTGTAAGTCCAGATACATGCAAGGGTGTTAAAGGGCAATGAGCAAGGCAATCCTTGGGATATGGAAAGCAGAGAAGCTAGTACCAAGCATGTTCATGGTGGATATCTTTTGAGCTGCCAGGTGACCCAATATATTGTGTCTGCAATCTATTCTAGCTAGATCTACATTCAAATAGTTACATGGTGCTCCTTCCCTTCTGAACACTGCCATGTGCCCAGACAGTACAATTGTATGTAGGGTATTGTGCAAAGTTGGAAAATAACTTGTAAGATCCATTTGTTTTCTATTATCCTTTGTGAATAATTCCAAAGTTATCACTACATAACATGACACGTCAGATATGAAAAACGGGGCCTGATTGGAACACAAAACTGGCTGCAGGAAGACGTTAAATCAGAGTATTTTTGACACTGAGTACTGTAATCAAAAACTGTGACTATAGACAATAACACATTTACTGAAATGATCAACCTCAACAGTGTTCATCAGTAATAAATGAGTAGCTAGTGGTGAATCTTCTCTGGTGTAATTAGAGTATGGGGCTCGGTGACTTCACACTCTAAACGATTCTAAAGGCCAATATTTTCTGTAAGATGAGTATAAAGAAGAAATATTACACATTTAAAAAGAACTTTGCATAATAGGGCAGAGCTGAGATGTCTTAAAGTGAACCTGTCAGCAGGATTGTGCACAGTAACCTACAGACACTGTCAGGTTGGCGACGTTATACTGATTAAATTGACACCTGGCGATGAAATCCGTCTTGTGGTTGTTGTTTAATCTGTATTTGTAGTTTTCAGGTAATGAGATTCTCCTGCACCAAGGCGGGGCCGTGGGTGGGGCTGTGGGCGGGGCTTGATGTGGTGCTCTGATTACATATGCATCTGTATTGGCTTATGACAGGTCACTGATCCCTCACTTCAAAAACCTGACCTGCACATCCAAACATAGACACAGTGTGAACAGGTGCTGAACCTAGAGTCGCCAACTCGCATATAGATAAGTAAATAAGGCAGCACACTGCAGCGCTAAAACATGCAAACTTGAAAACACGAAATTTGAACTGCATTACTGCACTAGAAATATGAAAAATGAGAGCTTTTAGCGCATAAAAATGGCCAATTTTATGTGTACCTCGTAGCCTCTTTACGGCATCTCTCTTATACCAGGTCCTACGCTTGCCTTCCTCGCTGAGAATAAACGTCTCCATCTGAATGGGTGCATGTGAAACCTCTTCTTAGACTAAAATTCTCTCTCTCTGTGGAGGGGTATTGGACCTGCTGTAATTAAAACACCTGAAAGCTAGGAGGCGGAGTGCACGATCAGAAGGCTAGAGAATACATTTCAAAAACCTGACCTGCACATCCAAACATAGACACAGTGTGAACAGGTGCTGAACCTAGAGTCGCCAACTCGCATATAGTTAAGTAAATAAGGCAGCACACTGCAGCGCAAAAACATGCAAACTTGAAAACACGAAATTTGAACTGCATTACTGCACTAGAAATATGAAAAATGAGAGCTTTTAGCGCATAAAAATGGCCAATTTTATGTGTACCTGGTAGCCTCTTTACGGCTATGTTTGGATGTGCAGGTCAGGTTTTTGAAATGTATTCTCTAGCCTTCTGATCGTGCACTCCGCCTCCTAGCTTTCAGGTGTTTTAATTACAGCAGGTCCAATACCCCTCCACAGAGAGAGAGAATTTTAGTCTAGGAAGAGGTTTCACATGCACCCATTCAGATGGAGACGTTTATTCTCAGCGAGGAAGGCAAGCGTAGGACCTGGTATAAGAGAGATGCCGTAAAGAGGCTACCAGGTACACATAAAATTGGCCATTTTTATGCGCTAAAAGCTCTCATTTTTCATATTTCTAGTGCAGTAATGCAGTTCAAATTTCGTGTTTTCAAGTTTGCATGTTTTAGCGCTGCAGTGTGCTGCCTTATTTACTTAACTGATCCCTCACTGACCTGCCCCCCATTTTTACATAATGCATATAATAGCATTGATATTATTGTTAATAATGCCTATAATATTGTGGCTATTGTGAGGCTTAGAAAATAAATTACATCCAGCAAAATGTCACCGGCGATGGCGGCGCCTGTGCAGTACCATCTATAAGTAAGAGATAGATGCAACTGGCAGGCGCCGTCAGTGTCATTTTGTTGGATGTAAAAAACATTTCTAAGAGTCACAATAGCAACAATGTTATAGGCATGATCAACTATAATATCAACACTATTATATGCATTATGTAAAAATGGGGGACAGGTCACTGAAGGATCAGTGACCTGTCATAAGCCAATACAGATGAACATGTAAGCAGAGCACCACATAAAGCCCCGCCCACAGCCCCGCCATAGAGCATGAGAATCTCATTACCTGAAAACTGCAAAAGAATTAAACAAAAACCACAAGACGGATTTCATCACCAGGTATCAATGTAACCAGTATAACGGCGCTGACCTGACACTATGTGTAGGTTACTGTGCACAATCCCGCTGACAGGTTCACTTTAAATTTAGATCTTAGGCATTTCGAAGAGGCGATGAAGATGTTTTTTTTTTTAACCCCTTAAGCCCCGAGCGTGGTTTGCACGTTAATGACCGGGCCAATTTTTACAGTTCTGACCACTGTCCCTTTATGAGGTTATAACTCTGGAACGCTTCAACAGATCTTGGCGATTCTGACAATGTTTTCTCGTGACATATTGTACTTCATGATAGTGGTAAAATTCATTCGATATAACTTGCGTTTATTTGAGAAAAAAACGGAAATTTGGCGAAAATTTTGAAAATTTCGCAATTTTCCAACTTTGAATTTTTATACCCTTAAATCACAGAGATATGTCATGCAAAATACTTAATAAGTAACATTTCCCACATGTCTACTTTACATCAGCACAATTTTGGAACCAAAATTTTTTTCTGTTAGGGAGTTAAGGGTTAAAAGTTGACCAGCAATTTCTCATTTTTACAACACCATTTTTTTTTTTACGGACCACATCTCATTTGAAGTCATGTTGAGGGGTCTATATGATAGAAAATACCCAAGTGTGACACCATTCTAAAAACTGCACCCCTGAAGGTGCTCAAAACCACATTCAAAAAGTTTATTAACCCTTCAGGTGTTTTACAGGAATTTTTGGAATGTTTAAATAAAAATGAACATTTAACTTTTTTTCACACAAAATTTATTTCAGATCCAATTTGTTTTATTTTACCAGGGGTAACAGGAGAAAATGGACCCCAAAAGTTGTTGTACAATTTGTCCTGAATACGTTGATACCCCATATGTGGGGATAAACCACTGTTTGGGCGCATGGCAGAGCTCGGAAGGAAAGGAGCGCCATTTGACTTTTCAATGCAAAATTGACTGGAATTGAGATGGGACGCCATGTTGCGTTTGGAGAGCCCCTGATGTGCCTAAACATTGAAACCCCCCACAAGTGACACCATTTTGGAAAGTAGACCCCCTTAAGGAACTTATCTAGATGTGCGGTGAGCACTTTGACCCACCAAGTGCTTCATAGAAGTTTATAATGCAGAGCCATAAAAATAAAAAATCATATTTTTTCACAAAAATGATCTTTTTGCCCCAATTTTTTTTATTTTCCCAAGGGTAAGAGAAGAAATTAGACCACAAAAGTTGTTGTGAAATTTGTCCTGAGTACGCTGATACCCCAAATGTGGGTGTAAACCATTGGTTGGGCGCATGGCAGAGCTCGGAAGGGAAGGAGCGCCATTTGACTTTTCAATGCAAAATTGACTGGAATTGCGATGGCACGCCATGTTGCGTTTGGAGAGCCCCTGATGTGCCTAAACATTGAAACCTCCCACAAGTGACACCATTTTGGAAAGTAGACCCCCTAAGGAACTTAAATCACCAAAGTGTCCCAAGATATAGAAATATTGGTACTTCTCAATACGTACAACACCAGAGTGACCACAAAATAAGTGGTCAACTCAATGAAGCTCACCAATCAAAGAGTCATTAAAATATAACCTTTATTTAAGACTATATAAAAGATCCAAGTAGCCACATATCAAAATTATTTAAACACAAACAATGACCCCATATCAGAGGGGGACATCCACCCACAAGCCAGCACCCATGTATAAACTGAAACAGTCTATAATAGAACTGCCAAGGAAGGCTAACTCATATATAAAACCCAGGTTGAAACACCTAATACGCATAAGCATACTCTAACTGTGCCCATCGGAGCTCTATTATGAGCGCAAAAAAACTGCATCCCAAAAATGCTAAACAGACGGGAACCGTTCCGAGTGCCAGGGAATCGACGTAATGGAAACCCAGGGTAATATAATTAGCAGCCCATATCTTACCAGGTAAGTGCCAGTATAGTGGATGTCCTCCTCCGGCGCCCCGACGCGCGTTTCGCCCTCTGCTTCTTCCGGGGGCGTGTGAAGAAGCAGAGGGCGAAACGCGCGTCGGGGCGCCGGAGGAGGACATCCACTATACGGGCACTTACCTGGTAAGATATGGGCTGCTAATTATATTACCCTGGCTTTCCATTACGTCGATTCCCTGGCACTCGGAACGGTTCCCGTCTGTTTAGCATTTTTGGGATGCAGTTTTTTTGCGCTCATTATAATAGAGCTCCGATGGGCACAGTTAGAGTATGCTTATGCGTATTAGGTGTTTCAACCTGGGTTTTATATCCGAGTTAGCCTTCCTTGGCAGTTCTATTATAGACTGTTTCATTTTATACATGGGTGCTGGCTTGTGGGTGGATGTCCCCCTCTGATATGGGGTCATTGTTTGTGTTTAAAGGGAAGGTGCCATCAAAAAAAAATTTTTTTCAGAAATTGTAAAAATGTAAAGAATTAATGATTACATTTTCTTAAAAAATATTATCATTTGTTTATAATTTAGTAAAATATGAAAAATAATTTGAAAAATTTTTGGAATTTCCACTTTTCAACACTAGGGGGAGCAGCTGCTGAAATTTCAGAAAAACCTAGTGTACAACTAGCTCACATTACTGCACTGCAGTAATTATGGGCGGAGTCTGCTGACGTGTGTGATGTCACTCCTCTCCTTATGGGTGTTTGCTAAGGGATTAGAGAGGATGATATTCAGGAACCCAGTGAGCAGCCATTTTGTTGGTGACTGCAGAGTATGGCTGCCGTCACACTATCAGTATTTGGTCAGTATTTTACCTCTATTTGTAAGCCAAAACCAGGAGTGGAACAAATAGAGGAAAAGTATAATAGAAACATATGCACCACTTCTGCATTTATCACCCACTCCTGGTTTTGGCTACAAATACTGAGGTAAAATACTGACCAAATAATGATAGTGTGAAGGCAGCCTTATACTGACAAGTAGACAGTCACCGAGGATGGCAGGCAGCAAGGATTCTGGGAGATATGTGGTGGAGGGAGCAGGGTGACAGCAGCACAGAGTATTTCAGGAGAGCAGTGTGCTGGTCTATAGGGGCCCCCTGTTCAGTGCGCGGAGCAGCCAGGGATTGTACATAGAGCGCTGTCTTTTATACACATGGATGGACCGTCTGCTCCACAGAAATCCAGGAAACATTTCTGCGGATTGATGGCCTGGTCTGATCCAGACTTTGCATGCAGACCCCATTCCCCTCCTCAGATCCTGTCTTCTCCATCCTGTCCTGGCAATGTGTGAAAGCGAGGCGACAGGCGCAGTCTGGGGTGACGCTGGGAAGGAAATGTAGCCATATAGTAACGATAAAAATGAGACCCCTCTCTTCAGCTGCCTCAACCAGCCCTCCCCTGACTGCACCTAACTGGAGGTCATGCTGCCCCCTCTATTACCCCAGACCCGCGTGCAGGTGCTCAGCCAGAACCACCATAGAATGGGTCCGCTTTCTGAAGATAATACTGCCATAGTGTTCTCGCATAATACCGCCATATAGATCACACACAATACTATCAAATAGATCACACAATACTGTCATACAGTTCTCACATAATACCGCCATATAGATCACACATAATACCGCCAGTGTTCTCACATACCGCCATATAGATCACACATAATACCGCCAGTGTTCTCACATACCGCCATATAGATCACACATAATACCGCCAGTGTTCTCACATACCACCATATAGATCACACATAATACCGCCAGTGTTCTCACATACCACCATATGCTTCTCACATAATACCGCCATATAGATCACCCATAATGCCGCCACATAGATCTCACATGTATTGTAAATAAAGACTCGGCCAGAATAAAGTCCTTTATTAATCTTTTTTATACCATACCGAACGCATAATCCTCGACTCCCTCATCTCCCACAACAAAAATAATAAACCACAATGGGGAAAGACACACAGGGGGGAGAGGAATGCATAGGAGAGGATTAGATACTGACTGCTGAGCCGTGTATCTAATCCTGTCCTGTGTGATACTGTGCTGCGCCGTGTATCTAATCCTATCTTGTGTGATACTGTACACAGGACAGGATTAGCTACACAAGACTAGATTAGCTACACAGGACAGAGGTAGCAGTGGTAGATGGTATATAGAGGCAGGCAGCAGTGGTAGATGGTATATAGAGGCAGGCAGCAGTCGTAGATGGTATATAGAGGCAGGCAGCAGTGGTAGATGGTATATAGAGGCAGGCAGCAGTGGTATATAGGGGCTAGTAGCAGTGGTATATAGGGGCTAGTAGCAGTGGTATATAGGGGCTAGTAGCAGTGGTATATAGGGGCTAGTAGCAGTGGTATATAGTGGCTGGTAGCAGTGGTATATAGGGGCTAGTAGCAGTGGTATATAGGAGCAGGTAGCAGTGGTATATAGGGGCTAGTAGCAGTGGTATATAGGGGCTAGTAGCAGTGGTATATAGGGGCTAGTAGCAGTGGTATATAGTGGCTGGTAGCAGTGGTATATAGGGGCTAGTAGCAGTGGTATATAGGAGCAGGTAGCAGTGGTATATAGGAGCAGGTAGCAGTAGTATATAGGAGCAGGTAGCAGTGGTATATAGGAGCAGGTAGCAGTAGTATATAGGGGCAGGTAGCACTGGTATATAGGGACAGGTAGCAGTGGTATATAGGGGCTAGTAGCAGTGGTATATAGGGGCTAGTAGCAGTGGTATATAGGGGCAGGTAGCAGTGGTATATAGGAGCAGGTAGCAGTGGTATATAGGAGCAGGTAGCAGTGGTATATAGGGGCTAGTAGCAGTGGTATATAGGGGCTAGTAGCAGTGGTATATAGGGGCAGGTAGCAGTGGTATATAGGAGCAGGTAGCAGTGGTATATAGGAGCAGGTAGCAGTGGTATATAGGGGCTAGTAGCAGTGGTATATAGGGGCTAGTAGCAGTGGTATATAGGGGCTAGTAGCAGTGGTATATAGGGGCTAGTAGCAGTGGTATATAGGGGCTAGTAGCAGTGGTATATAGGAGCAGGTAGCAGTGGTATATAGGGGCTAGTAGCAGTGGTATATAGGGGCTAGTAGCAGTGGTATATAGGGGCTAGTAGCAGTGGTATATAGGGGCTAGTAGCAGTGGTATACAGGGGCTAGTAGCAGTGGTATATAGGGACAGGTAGCAGTGGTATATAGGGACAGGTAGCAGTGGTAGATGCATAAGAAAATAAAAACTCTGTACTTACCTTCAGTCCTCTTCCAGGAAGTGCTGAGTCATGTTCAGGGCAGAGCAGTGTGATGATCTCCCTGCTCTGCTCTGAACAGGTCGGCAGTGAGCAGTGATTGCAGCCTGTGCTGTAATAATAAGTACAGACTGCAATCACAGCTCCTGGCTGCAGATACTCACCCCGACCCTCGCTCCCAGCAGCAGCTTCTCCCTGGCAGCTCCTGCTACGATCGCACACACTGAGCTGTGTGTGCGATGACAGAGGAAAAAAACAAAATGGCCGCGATCTCCTCTCACAGCTGTGACGTAGCAGCCCAGGGGGCGTGCCCAAGTCACAGCTGAGAGGCAGGAGGAGCGGTCGGAGCCCGACCGTTCGCTCCTATGCCCATGGCTGCCGTAAGTGAGGTGTGCAAGTGTCGTGTCCAGACACTTACACCCACACTAATGAAAATGGCGGCCTCCAGTGGCAAAAGTAAAAATGAATAAATAAAAAAGTATTAAAGTACTACATTTTCTTTTGTATTAAAAATAATTGATTATATAATCAATAATTATTAATACAAAAACTAAAATCACGGCACCCTCCCTTTAAATAATTTTGATATGTGGCTACTTGGATCTTTTATATACTCTTAAATAAAGGTTATATTTTAATGACTCTTTGATTGGTGAGCTTCATTGAGTTGACCACTTATTTTGTGGTCACTCTGGTGTTGCCCCTAAGGAACTTATCTAGATGTGTTTTGAGAGCTTTGAGCCCCCAAGTGTTTCACTACAGTTTATAACGCAGAGCCGTGAAAATAAAAACTCTTTTTTTTTTTTTTTTTTCACAAAAATGATTTTTTAGCCCCCAGTTTTGTATTTTCACAAGGGTAACAGGATAAATTGGACCCCAAAAGTTGTTGTCCAATTTGTCCTGAGTACGCTGATACCCCATATGTGGGGGGTGAAGCACTGTTTGGGCGCATGGCAGAGCTCGGAAGGGAAGGAGCGCCATTTGGAATACAGCCTGAGATGGATTGGTCTGCAGGCGTCACGTTGCATTTGCAGAGCCCCTGATGTACCCAAACAGTACAAACCCCCCCACAAGTGACCCCATATTGGAAACTAGACCTCCCAAGGAACTTATCTAGATGTGTTGTGAGAACTTTGAACCCCCAAGTGTTTCACTGCAGTTTACAACGCAGAGCCGCGAAAATAAAAAATCTTATTTTTCCCACAAAAATGATTTTTAGCCCCCACATTTTTATTTTGTCAAGGATAACAAGAGAACTTGGACCCCAAAAGTTGTTGTCCAATTTGTCCTGAGTACGCTAATACCCCATATGTTGGGGTAAACCCGTTTGGGCGCACCGGAGAGCACGGAAGGGAAGGAGCACTGTTTTACTTTTTCAACGCAGAATTGGCTGGAATTGAGATCGGACGCCATGTCGCGTTTGGAGAGCCCCTGATGTGCCTGAACAGTGGAAACTCCCCAATTCTACCTGAAACCCTAATCCAACAAAACCCCTAACCCTAATCCCAACGGTAACCCTAACCACACTCCTAACCCTGACACACCCCTAATTCTAATCCCAACCGTAAATATAATCCAAACCCTAACCCTAACTTTAGCCCCAACCCTAACTTTAGCCCCAACCCTAACCCTAACTTTAGCTCCAACCCTAACCCCAACCCTAGCCCTAGCCCCAACCCTAGCCCTAACCCTAGCCCCAACCCTAGCCCTAACCCTAATGGGAAAATGGAAATAAATACATTTTTTTAATTTTATTATTTTTCCCTAACTAAGGGGGTGATGAAGTGGGGTTTGATTTACTTTTATAGCGTTTTTTTATATCGGATTTTTATGATTGGCAGCTGTCACACACTAAAAGACGCTTTTTTATAGCAAAAAAGTTTTTGCGTCTCCACATTTTGAGACATATTTTTCCATATTTTGGTCCACAGAGTCATCTGAGGTCTTGTTTTTTGCGGGACGAGATGACGTTTTTATTGGTAACATTTTTGGACACGTGACAATTTTTGATCACTTTTTATTCCGATTTTTGTGAGGCAGAATGACCAAAAACCAGCTATTCATGAATTTCTTTTGGGGGAGGCGTTTATACCGTTCCGCGTTTGGTAAAATTGATAAAGCAGTTTTATTCTTCGGGTCAGTACGATTACAGCGATATCTAATTTATATCATTTTTTTTATGTTTTGGCGCTTTTATACGATAAAAGCTATTTTATAGAAAAAATAATTATTTTGGCATCGCTTTATTCTCAGGACTATAACTTTTTTATTTTTTTGCTTATTATGCTTTTGTGGCGGCTCGTTTTTTGCCGAACAAGATGACGTTTTCAGCGGTACCATGATTATTTACATCCGTCTTTTTGATCGCGTGTTATTCCACTTTTTGTTCGGCGGTATGATAATAAAGCGTTGTTTTTTGGCTCTTTTTTTTTTTTTTTCCTTACGGTGTTCACTGAAGGGGTTAACTAGTGGGACAGTTTTATAGGTTGGGTCGTTACGGACGCGGCGATACTAAATATGTGTACTTTTACTGTTTTTTTTTTATTATTTAAAGAAATGTATTTATGGGAATAATATTTTTTATTTATTTATTTAGTAATTTTTTTTTTTTTTTTTTTTTTTTTTTTTACACACGTGGAAATTTTTTTTTTTTTTTTTTTTTTTTTTTTACTTTTTTACTTTGTCCCAGGGGGGGACATCACAGATCGCCGATCTTACAGTTTGCACAGCACTCTGTAAGATCGGTGATCTCACTCACATCGCTGCAGGCTTAGCATGGCTTACCAGCACCTGCCGTCGACCCGGAAGTACTCCCTGCAGGACCCGGATGCAGCCCCGCGGCCATTTTGGATCCGGGGCTTGCAGGGAGAAGACGCTCGGTACAAGGTGAGCACATCACCTTGTACCGATCGTCTCAGGGAAGCACGCAGGGAGCCCCCTTCCTGCGCGATGCTTCCCTGTACTGCCGGCACACCGCGATCATGTTTGATCGCGGTGTGCCGGGGGTTAATGTGCCGGGAGCGGTCCGTGACCGCTCCTGGCACATAGTGCCGGATGTCAGCTGCGATAGTCAGCTGACACCCGGCCGCGATCGGCCGCGCTCCCCCCGTGAGCGCGGCCGATCGCTATGACGTACTATCCCGTCGGTGGGAATTAAGGCCCACCCCACCTCGATGGGATAGTACGTCATATGGGATTAAGGGGTTAAGACTATCAGGGAGTTACAGACTCACATAAGTCAGGCAGATCAATCCCACCACAATTAAACTATCATACAGAATGAACAGGTAAAAAAAAATAATTTTTTAATATATGTTACATTCCCAACAACAACGTATGTACGAGGGAAGAACTTCAACATTAAACCGGAATTGCATTCATTTATGGCGGACCATTGAAGCTACTATGAGTCCTGACCAGAAGATTAGAGAAAATAATATTGCTCCCCATTTCAGGAGAGATTGTGCAGTAATCTGAATTCCTTAGGATCGAAATAGGGATTTTTGTGTACTCACTGTAAAATCCTTTTCTCCGAGACGCTCATTGGGGGACACAGACCATGGGTGTTATGCTGCTGCCACTAGGAGGACACTAAGCAAAAAACAAAGATTAGCTCCTCCTCCGCAGTATACACCCTCTGCTGGCTCTACCCTGAACCAGTTCGGTGCCAAAGCAGTAGGAGCTAAGAAATAGCAAATAATAAAGCAACATGTCAAAAACCAAAGAACAAACCACAAGCCAACAGGCTAATAGGGTGGGTGCTGTGTCCCCCAATGATCGTCTCGGAGAAAATAATTTTACGGTGAGTACACAAAAATCCCTATTTCTCCTTCGCCTCATTGGGGGACACAAGACCATGGGACGTCCCAAAGCAGTCCACGGGTGGGAAACAGCGTGACAGCTGAAACCTTGTGTGCCCTACAGATGTGATACTGCCGATTGCAGAATCCGTCTGCCAAGGGCTCTATCCGCTGTAGCTTGCGAAAGAATGCTGTGATGCTTAACAACTGCGTCCAGGCTGGACCAGCCGCAGCAGTGCACACTTGCTGTGCCAATGCCTGGTGCTGAATGGCCCAGGAAGCCTCCACTAACCGAGTGGAGTGTGCCTCAATCCTCTCAGGGATAGGCTGAACTCTGACACGGTAGGGGTCAGGGATCACTGGAGTGATCCCTCTGCTATAGCAGATTAGAAACAGGTAGGTCCCTTTCTGTGTCCCTTTGGAAACACGGAAAAAGGCAATCAGATGTGTGAAAAGACGCTATCCTGGGAAAGTATTTCCTGAGTGCCCTCACAAGTCAAGGAGTGGAGAACCACTGGGATTCCTTCCGCCTTGATCATCTGGATGACACTTGGGATTAGCGGAAACAAAGAAAAAGTAATGGAAGTGAAACTGCTGCCATGGAAGCACCAGGTCATCGGACCAGAGGGCAATTGGGTCACGGAATGGAGCTAGAAAAGCCGGGGCTTTGGCGTTTAGCGTAGAGGCCATGAGGTCTATATGCAACGTTACCCAGCATTGCCAAACATGCTGAAAAGGCTTCCTGGGAAAGGGACCAGTGTCCTGAGATTAGTCCCTAGTGGCCGAGGAAAAGAGCGCCCAATTCCCTACCCCTAGAACATGAACTGCGAAAACCAGTAAATGGTTTGTATCGGCCCCTTGCAGAATGTGAACTACGTCATGCATAGCTCTGTGCTTCCTGAGCCCTCCTTAAGACAGACTTATGTCACAGCCGTGGCGTTGACTGGTTGCATCCGGAGGGAACGACTGTCAAGAAGCCGGCGGAAATGCTGAAGGACTAGTCTGATTGCCTGGATCTCGAGAAAATTGATCAGGAGACCTGATTTCCAAAGGGGCAAGTGTCCCAGGGCCGTGTGGTGGCGGAAGATCACTCTCCAACCTAGGAGACTGCCGTCGGTGGACAACACCCGCGAAGGATCAGGAAGAAGTACTTTGCCCGAATAAATGAGGACAACAATTTCCACTGCCTCGGAGACCGCCTGATCCGGAGAGACTGGCAAAAAAAGGCAGTCCAGAGGACGGATATCTGTCCCACGCTGGTAGCAATGCCTGCTGCAGAGGACGGAGATGTAGATGAGCGAACGGTACTGATTGGATTGTCAGCACCATCGTTCCCCGGACCTGCCTTCTAAACTACAGGGAAAGGGAAACTTCCGAGCTTCCTGTGTAAGTTTGGAAGTCTTTCTTGAAGGGGGAATTATCAACCCTCAGGAAGCTTCCAGGCCTAAAAACGAGGATCCTCTGGGATGGGGCTGGAAAGGACTTGCTCAGGTTCACTAACCAACCTAGATGAATGAGTGTCTCCGCGGTGATGCTGACACTCTCTGTGCAGCCTTGAAGGGACGATCCTTTGATAAGGAGGTCGCCTAGGTAGGGCAGAATCACCATGCCCCGAGTGCGCAGTATAGAAATAGCGACTGCCTTGACCTTGGAGAACAGCCTTGGAGCCGTGGCGAGGCCGAAGGTTAAAGCCGTGATCTGAAAGTGGTTATCTCCGATTCCGAAACGGAGACATCCTTGTCGGCCTGAGAAGGATTGGAATGTGAGGTGATAACAGAATGGTAAAATTCCATTTTGAAAATACGCACCCTGACAAACTTGTTCAACAGTTTTAAGTCTACAATGGAACGCATGGTTCCGTCCTTCTTTGGAACCACGAACGGGTTTGAGTAAAACCGTTTGAACCTGTCTGTGTGTGGGACCGGGACAATGGTTCCGTAGGAGCTTGCTCCTTCTGTCCTTGAAAGATGGGACAGGAGGAAATGTGTTGGTGAGGGGGACAGGAATTCCATGTCCTTATCTGGAAACCACTAGATTTCTGACCGATGGTCGAGAATGACCGCTAGTCAGACCTGATAAGAATGGGAGTAGATGGATGCCTACCCTGTCAGTGTCTTTCAGATACTGCAATGAGTCCTTGAGCAGAGAAACTTGTGGGAAGGGGTACCCTTGGGTTTGGACAGTAAAGGTCTGCTTTTTCAGGAATGGGAGAGCTTGAATAAAGGATGTGAATCCCTGTCCCGACGGATGACCAGCCTGCATTAGTGTAAGACAGGTTGTGGTGAACCTGATGATTTAGACAGGACCGACTGAAGATGCTCTTTCCTCCAGTAGCATAATAAACGCCCACTCTGGAAAGGAAGGGAATTTGAGATTTACTGGAAGCGGAATCTGCTCGCCACTCTCGGAGCCATAAGGCTCCCCTGATGGTAAAGGCATTTGGGTTATAAGAGCATCGTCGTCTGCTGTATCCAGGGATGCATGTACCCATAATCCCAAGCCTAGGCTATTTGGTAAACCATAACCACTTATAGTATTTTTCCACATGATACATTAATAACAATCAATCATGATTACCCATGGATAAGACCATCATATGACCTATCATCAAATATAGAACATATAGCCGAACAACAGATGATACATGGTCAAGCAATATCAGATAAAATTTCAATACTTTATTTATCACATGTTAAAAAATTGACATCAAGTAATTAGAGGTGACATACAGCACCAGAACAAAGTCGTGCCATATAACAGACATTGACAGAAGGCATGTAACCAGGGGGTCAATTAGTGAAGATGCAGGCTTATGTACGACAATAATTTGTAACCAACCCAAAAACAGCTGATGTAAATAACCCACCATAGGGGGGTATATATATATACCCTTATTCACTGGCATCGGGTCCCTATCTTTTGGAAATTTCCACAAATAAACACTGCATAACAGAAAGCAGTGGAACTAGCAGGATCCATTGTTGGAGACTCCGTCCACTCTCTTTTTAGTGTGTGGACAAAGGGGTACCGTGGTTCAATGGCTTAGCCCTGAAAATCATTTGTCCGGCGACTGCTATGTCTCTGACCAATGTCAGAAACTCAGTGTAAAGACGTTTGGTCCTTTTGAAGGTCCCATTGAGATAAGGACTAATTCCTGACATTGTATGGTTCTTATGGTACTCTAGCGAGTCTGGGTATACGGCCACACCAGACTCATATCCTGAGTCATGTTCGCTGCAACCCCCAGAGACGGAGGAGCTGGAACGGAGCCCGCGTACACCAAAAAACAGAATGCCTGGGGGACGAACTACTGAGACGTTAGCTAGAAAATTGGACATTCTTTGTTACTGTCAGCCTCTGTCTGAAGAATCTCGAATGGCAGAGGGCCTTCATCGTAAGGTAAACTGAAGGGGCATTACACGCAGTACACAAGGCGTAATCGTGCGCTCCATCAGTCAGTGCTCCCAGGTCATATGTCCGTGCCTCCAGAGACGGCAGTCTGCGTAGCGGTGACAGACGAATAGCTGTCCGCAGCCAGAAACGAATCTTGCGGTGCTGCCAAGGCACACCATTGGTGTGGTCTGATATAAAGGAGGGGCCGTCTGTGCACCTGTGGATGATTCTGTTGGTCTGCAGCAGGGAATATTAGCCCATCACACATGCCCATATCTGTGCACTGAAGCACTTTATGCATATGCAGGCAAGAGGAACTTTGCAGCCCGTAATGCAGATTCCACTGTGTTCACCCCTCTTTTTTCTTCACCTCTCGTAAGAGGGAGAGGTGCCAGAAATTAGGGCGGAGTCAGCTGGGTGGGTGGAGTAAGGCCTAACCCGTCGGTAAGCCGGGAACTAAATTTTTGATCGCGGAAATGGCTGCGGAAGCCGCGGCACGGCGAGAGCGGTTGCAGTAATGGCGGCTGTGTCACAGCAATGATGGCGGTGGCACTGCAATGGTGGCCGCGTCACAGTGATGGCGGCGGCCGCCGCGGTAAATACGTGGGCCGCTGCGGTCTGAGTCCGGGGTGAGTATGCTGGTAAATGGCGGAGGCCGCGATGTCAGAGCCTGCCTGAGAGGCCATGAAGGGGGCGGCTGAGGGCGCAATGTAGCCTAGGCCGCAAAGGTCACCAGATGGAAAACCACTCGCCATTTGCACGGATTATCTCCTCAATCCACCATCCCTTTGATAGGGAGGTGGAGAGGATTTGTTAGCCTCCAGTAACCATCCACTTTCTGTCAGTGGTGGTGCAGTGGGGCCACACGGACACCGCGCAAAGCCTCTGCATGTTACCTGAGGTAATTTTCTTGTCAGGATTGTTGAGGCAAGCTGGCATGTCCAGTTGAAGAACCTGGCTCCAGAAGGGGGTACTTGGGGGCGACCCCCCACGTTCCCGTCTGTTGTTGATGTGGGGAGAGCAGACCCATTGAAGGAATTGGTCGCCCTTGAGGAGAGCTCAGGCCGGTGTCGAGGCTGCAGGAGGGGATACGGTGAGACGACACTCCACGTGCCCGCCTGTTGAAGACTTTGGCAGATCGGGACCTTGAAAGGCCCCGTCGCCCCTTGAATTCATAGAAGAAAAAAAAGGTTAAAAAGTAAAAATGCGAAAAATTAAAACAATAATGTTGGGGTCTGAAGCCAGACCCTAGTGCCTCCTACAGACACTAAGCAACTGGTTCAGGGTAGAGCCAGCAGAGGGTGTATACTGCGGAGGAGGAGCTAATCTCTTTGTTTTTTGCATAGTGTCCTCCTAGTGGCAGCAGCATAATACCCATGGTCTGTCCCCCCCCCAATGAGGCGAAGGAGAAAACATAATGTCATTTATAACATGGAGTGAAGCCATGAAACCAGGGCTCAAGCCATGCCAACACATCTCCTGCAGCCGTGAATAAATGCATATTATAAACATCAGCCATGCACAGCTTAGAGATATATGAGGTGTAGTGGTTTTTATATAGTTTATCACAATCTTCCTTGATGTTAGTTGGTTCTAAAAGAAATTGAAATTTCAGGATAAAGGGAAACTCTGCTGTTATTGTATAATCGATGTGAATACTTTCTGCCCAATGATGACAAAAGTATTCTAGGAGTGATACCTTTATTGGCTAACCAGAAAATAATATGTTTGCAGCTTTCAGAGCACAGTGGCTCCTTCTTCACGCAAGATTACAAATAGATTAATAAGAAAAAACACAACATTTAAGGAATACTAGAGTAGTAAAATTTGTTCAGGGGATGGGAGGGATAGTGCCTCCTAAAGATAAATCAAGGAAATCTAACTAGGTATTCTCTTGCAAATGGAAAGGCAGTGGGAATGATGTTCTTAGTTATCTGGAGTAGTCAGGTGGAGGTGTGAATTGTATCCATGTAGTGACTCATAAATCCAGGTGTTAAATTGAGTCCTAGTGTCAAAGAATTGAACATCTTCAATAGTTTGAATTCTCAAATTTTTCTTTCTCTGTCATCCTTAAAATGACCTTTTAGTATTAAGACTTTTAAGTCTGTCATACTGTGTCCAGGTCCAGAGAAATGTTTTCCCACAGGCGTGTCCATTTCATTCCTGATTGTGTGTCTGTGTAGATTCATCCTAGTTTGTAGTTTTTGCATGGTTTCCCCAATATAGAACTTCCAGGGCACCTCGTACATTGTATCATGTACACCACATTAGAGGATGTGCATGAAAAGAAACCCGTGACCTTATAGTCCTGATGTGTGTTTGGTACACGGACTATATTTGTCGGTAATATCAAGTTTTGCATTTTCTATTGTTACAGGGGAATGTGCCAGTCACTGATGGTGATGAGAGGACAATTCTGACAAGGAAATTCCTTAAGTTAGGGGACCGTTTATAGGAGAGAAGTGGTAGTTCTGGGGATATGTCTTTCAATTTGTGGTCTCTGTGGAATATGGGTTGGAGATCAGCACCAATTTTCCTTAGGATGCTCATGTGGGTGTTGTATGTGACCACAAGAGGCACCCGGTTGTTGTCCTCTCTCAGTTTGTAATCCAGGAGGCAGTTTCTTAGGATCCTTGTAGCCCTGTGGATCTGTTCATCTATTACCAGTGGATGGTATCCTTGTTGTAGGAATGTGTTCCTCAGTGATATCAGCTGTAGTTCCCTTACTTTACTGTCTGAACAGATCCGAATATACCTCAGAGCTTGACTGTAGATGATGGATTTTTTGGTGTGTCTTGGATGAAAGATGTTCCATCTAAGATATGCCGGACGTCCTGTGGGCTTATGGTAAATTGATGTTTAATAATAATAATAAATAATAATAATTTTATTTATATAGCGCCAACATATTCCGCAGCGCTTTACAAATTATAGAGGGGACTTGTACAGACAATAGACATTACAGCATAACAGAAATACAGTTCAAAACAGATACCAGGAGGAGTGAGGGCCCTGCTCGCAAGCTTACAAACTATGGGGAAAAGGGGAGACACGAGAGGTGGATGGTAACAATTGCTTTAGTTATTCGGACCAGCTATAGTGTAAGATGTTTGTATGGCATTGTCCTTAATGTATATGGTCAAGTCAAGAAAATGTATTTGGATCTTTCAAAAGTTGAGGGCAAGCTTGATGGTTGGGTGGTACTTGTTGAAGTTATTGCGGAAGGTGAGTAGATTATCTTTTGAGCTGGTCCAGATTATTAGCAGATCATCAATGTAGCGAAAGTATGCAAGAAGTTTAACAGAGCAAGATGACAAAAATTCTTCCTTAACTTTCGCCATAAATAAGTTAGCATTGTGGGGACATTTTGCTTCCCATGGCGCTGCCCATACACTGTTGGTATAAATTGTTCCCAAAAGAAAAATAGTTGTGATGGAGCATAAACCTGATAAATTGCAGTGCCGGTTCTATGGCTAGATTGTCTTTTTGAAGAAAATATTTGCATGCTGCAATTCCATCCTCATGAGGAATGTTGGAATAGCGAGACTCTACATCCATGGTGGCTGGTATAGTGTCCTCTGGAAGTGGGCCCAGCGCTGACAATTTGCAAAGAGTATCCGTGATGTCCTGGATATAGCTGGGTGTGCGCCTCACCAAGGGTTTCAGAATGTTCTCCACCCAGCCTGAGATATTCTCAGTTAAAGTCCCAATACCAGAGATAATCCTCCCAGACGGACTCCAGATAACTAAGAACATCCCACTGCCTCTCCATTTGTAACAAAATGCCTATTTTGATTTCCTTGGTTTATCTTTAGGAGGCATCACACCTCCCACCCCCTGAACAAATGTCCAACTGTAGTATTCCTTAAATGTTGTGCTTTTTTTCTTATTAATCTATTTGTAATCTTGCCTGAAGAAGGAGCCGCTGTGCTCTGAAAGCTGCAAACATATTATTTCCTGGTTAGCCAATTAAGGTATCACTCCTAGAATACTTTTGCCATCATTGGGCAGAAAGTATTCACATCGATTTTTCTGGCTAACACAGTACCACAATACAATTTGTTATTGTACATCCGGTTATTGTACAGAAATTCACACTTGGCCCTCACTGCTCATTTAACCCCTTTCTGACATTAGACGCACTATCCCGTCGAGGTGGGGTGGGCCCCTATGACCACCGACGGGATAGTACGTCATATGCGAAAGGCAGCGCTCACGGGGGGAGCGCCGCCGATCGCGGCCGGGTGTCAGCTGTTTATCGCAGCTGACATCCGGCACTATGTGCCAGGAGCGGTCACGGACCGCCCCCGGCACATTAACCCCTGGCACACCGCGATCAAAGATGATCGCGATGTGCCGGCGGTATAGGGAAGCTTCCCGCAGGGAGGAGGCTCCCTGCGGGCTTCCCTGAGCCCCCGCAGCAACGCAATGTGATCGCGCTGCTGCGAGGGTCTTACCTCCCTCCCTGCCTGCTCCAGCCCCGGATCCAAGATGGCCGCGGATCCGGGTCCTGCAGGGAGGGAGGTGGCTTCACAGAGCCTGCTCAGAGCAGGCACTGTGAAGCCTGCAGCACTGTAAGTCAGATCAGTGATCTGACAGAGTGCTATGCAAACTGTCAGATCATTGATCTGTGATGTCCCCCCCTGGGACAAAATAAAAAAGTAAAAAAAAAAAAAAATTCCAAATGTGTAAAAAAAAAAAAAAATATTCCTAAATAATGAAAAAAAATATATATATTATTCCCATAAATACATTTCTTCATCTAAATAAAAAAAAACAATAAAAGTACACATTTTAGTATCGCCGCGTCCGTAATGACCCAACCCATAAAACTGGCCCACTAGTTAACCCCTTCAGTAAACACCGTAAGAAAAAAAAAAAACGAGGCAAAAAACAACGCTTTATTATCATACCGCCGAACAAAAAGTGGAATAACACGCGATCAAAAAGACAGATATAAATAACCATGGTACCGCTGAAAACGTCATCTTGCCCCGCAAAAAACGAGCCGCCATACAGCATCATCAGCAAAAAAATAAAAAAGTTATATTCCTGAGAATAAAGCGATGCAAAAATAATTATTTTTTCTATAAAATAGTTTTTATCGTATAAAAGCGCCAAAACATAAAAAAAGATATAAATGAGGTGTCGCTGTAATCGTACTGACCCAAAGAATAAAACTGCTTTATCAATTTTACCAAACGCGGAACGGTATAAACGCCTCCCCCAAAAGAAATTCATGAATAGCTGGTTTTTGGTCATTCTGCCTCACAAAAATCGGAATAAAAAGCGATCAAAAAATGTCACGTGCCCGAAAATGTTACCAATAAAAACGTCAACTCGTCCCGCAAAAAACAAGACCTCACATGACTCTGTGGACCAAAATATGGAAAAATTATAGCTCTCAAAATGTGGTAACGCAAAAAATATTTTTTGCAATAAAAAGCGTCTTTCAGTGTGGACGGCTGCCAATCATAAAAATCCGCTAAAAAACCCACTATAAAAGTAAATCAAACCCCCCTTCATCACAGCCTTAGTTAGGGAAAAATTAAAAAAATGTATTTATTTCCATTTTCCCATTAGGGCTAGGGCTAGGGTGCAAATTTATAAATCACCCATACAAATTAGCTCTCATAAGAGATACATTGGATTAGGTATCGGATAATAATGAGGCATTGACCTCAGGTGTACCAACTGCATTGACTAATCATGTAGGAGACACACTACACATGACACTTTGAGGTAGCAGATGTTTTCATGTGAAATGTAATGATTAATAACTAGCATTGCTATTGTTTTCTTTTTTATTTTTTACTTATTTTTTTCTTTGACTGCTATTTTTTATAGCATGCATCTGAATTGCTCTATATATATATGACTCTGTGGGCATGCACATATGAACATCTATTGAGTGAGCCAGTATATCTGCTATTCCGGATTTAAGATACACTGTATTAGGTATCGAATAGAGATATTTACAACTTTTTTCATCTTGTTTAGTCTTTCTCATTTTTTCTTTACTAGTACTTTTTGTATAAGTCCTGTGTATAGGTCTGCCTCTATGACCTTTGGGTCATGACGTACTAACAAAGACAGTGATACATTGGTATACATACTAGAGGTTTTATTTTATGACCTCTGAGTGTTTCTGAGCACAGCATATCTGTGCTCTACTGTACCCCTGAAAATTCTGGTTCTTGACTATTACCCGTTTACCATCATTCATATTATAGAATATTTTTATTGATCAATATCTAGATCATTTGTTGGTACAGCCCATGGGGTACATTAACCTAGTGGACATTTACGCAGCACTATTTTGCTGCGTTGTTTTTAGTAGTTTTTTGTTACACTTTTTTTCACTCCTTTTTTACACTTTTTTTCACGTTTTTGGTTAGTGTGACCTTTTGGTCAATTTGTGTGTATGTTGTTGGGATCTGGGCGTGGGTAGTTGGTAGGGCCCAGTAGGGCAAGAAGGGACAGTCGACATGGAGCGGGGGCACCACATCGAACTTTAGGGTGCCAACCTCCGCTGTTAGGTAGGCGAGAGCTACTATAGGGTCACCTAACAGGGACTGTGTCAGGAATACATTTGTTACTATTTCCTGAATTTTTCCTACCCCACCCGAACCCAGGTGGTTGATGTTGGTAGTCCTACATTTAAGTATATTTAATTGTTTATGAGATTTTTAGATATTATTAATAAAGCATTTCCAAAGTCATTTGAACAGTTTTAAATGGAGGAGAATGTTGTGGTCTAGAGGCAAAATGGCGATCAAGGTAATACAGCCGGACTACACCACCGATAAAGCAGCCACAGCCGGTGACTAAGAAGAATCTGTGACTTCTTTGCATTTAGTGGTCACTACTCACCTGGGTAGTCATATGTAGGAATCTCCTCTTTACACCGCTCATCACCCCTCACATAGGTCTCTGTAGTATTAATACGGGTCAGATCTTCACCCTGAAACAAATATTGTAAAAGTCACAGACAGATGGAGAAGTCACATCTATGATCAGCTCTAATCCTGCCATCTCCACCGTTCTCACTACACAAGTATAAAACATATAATACTAGTGGATAAAACAAGACTGAGCACAAGATCTTCACAGCCGTCTACACATCAGAGGGGAGATCTCATGACACCTCTCTCCATCTACCTGATGATCCTGAGGAACACTGGGATCTTCTTGTTTACAGTCCTGTGGAAGAAGAGGACGGGGACATCTCTCTGGTGCTGTCATCTTACTGGACAGATCTGTAGGAAACACATACAGGGACTGAATTTATTCTTTACATACAGATAATTATAGGCCGTGTGTATTTAATCCTGTCTATTACCTGGTGATGTGAGGGACTGGGGAACCTCCATCATGACATTCTTGTACAAAGCTTTGTGTCTTTCTAAATACTCCCACTCCTCCATGGAGAAATAGACGGCGACATCCTGACACCTTATAGGAACCTGACACATACAACGATACAGTCATCCCCCCGATTCCTTCATAGTGTTTCTGTATAATGTCCCAGCATGCCCAGCAGTGTCACCTCTCCAGTCAGTAGCTCAATCATCTTGTAGATGAGTTCTAGGACCTTCTGGTCATTGATGTCCTGATGCATCAGGGGGTAAGGTGGAGGCCCCGTGATTGGGCTCAGGGGTCTTCTACATCCTTCAGACACAGGGTCCTGACAGCGCTCACTAGAGGTCTTCTTCACTACTGTGTAATCCTGGTAATGGAGAGAAACATTAATAAATCTCACTACAGACATTTCCAGAGTCCTCACATCTCCAGTTCTGTCCATCTGTTATTCCCATAGATAAGAATGATGTAATGTGACGTCATCAGAATCTCTCACCTCTCCAGTAAGCCGGAAGAGGAACTCTAGGGTGATGTGTAATATCATCTCCGCCATCTTGTCTCTGTCCATATCAATCTTTGATGGGTAAATCAGGAAAATTCTCTTATATAGAAGATCTTCACTGAGAGGATCCGATATTGTAGAGACCTGAATGAGAAGAAGATGAGCCGATGTAACATCATAAAAATCCTGTGTAATAATACGATTACTGGAGATAATAAGGGTATTCAGTTTTCTTCTTCAGATCTACTAATAAAACCTATATATTTAGGCCACAGACAACAAGCAGTTTCTCCCTCGGAGTCGGCGGCTGAATACGTTTCTCATAGACTCATCTTCCATAACGCTAATTCTCGTCTCATTTACCGACACTGGAATCGGCATTAGCAATACTGCAGGAGATATTCATTACACGTGACAGGAGAAATAACTACTTCATGATGAGGATGACATCTTCATCTTCTACTACGGCTCTAGAAACATATTTGTCCAGAGTCCGTCACTGACTCCATCACCACCGGCCGTCTATATGAAGGTTTCCCGTCTTCCCCGCACTGTAATCTTCTATCACGTTAGATCTCATGCCTGATTCAGACACAGAAGTTTGAGGCTTTTATAAAAGCTTTTTTGTTTCCACAAACACAGCGGACAGAAATGATCTGATCCCAAATAGAGATGGGCGAACCCGAACAGTAATGTTCGGCGTCCATACTGAACACCTACTATTCAGGCACAGACACAGAACACGGACTTCGCCAGGAAGTCGGTGTTACCGTTTGCGTTCGGCTGTCCGAATACCGGGTGTTTGCTGCGCTGTCATGTGCATGACAGGGTGGCAAACACCGCTTCTGATCGGTGGGGAAATCCTCCCCGCCGGTCAGAGAACCGCGGTTCACATGCTGTAAAAAGACAGCGTGAGCTCTCAGCTGTGATACAGTTTACCTCCGGTCACTGGTGTCAGCTGATGGGACTACTACTCCCATCATCTGATATCTGCAGCTGCTAATTACAGTAAGAAAGTAAATATATAGATTAGAGCAACATATGATCTAATACGGAGCAACTCCCAATAGTCTATAAACAATAAAGCAGATTGAGTCAAAAAAGGCTCATTTATGAATAAAAAGGTATAACATTTATTAAATACATCATCATAAAACAATCTCAATATATCAATACAAAAGTTAGTTATACAAAAGGAGGGTTTCTCACTATTTGTGCAAGGATCACGGTAAAGGTATTCCTACACCCACACAAACATAATTTGTAACGGCCAGAGGTTCAAGTTCTCAGCACCATGTCTATTACTGTTATAAATAGCCTCTACAACAAAGGCCATCGTTCCCAGATGATAAAGATATTAAAAAGAATGAACCTCACTCATGTTTGCCGCAGTGTGGACGAGGAAACGCCAGCCCCTACGCGCGTTTCGCGTAGGCTTCTTCAGGGGGCCGTGTCAAGTGTGTCACTACAGGATCTTAAATAGTGCTACCGCACCTGATGTGAATGAACCGGACCATTACAACAGCGCATGTACGCGCGACGCAGGCGCCGGACATTGCATCATCCCCGACCTTCCGGGTGTTCCGCGACGCCAGGGAGCCATCTCCATGGCAACCCCGGCCGGCGCATCCCACCCAATGGGCGCCAAGAACGATGCTCCGAAGCACCCACGTCACGGTCATGCGCACTGGTCCGTAGTAAAAAGACAACAACGGACGAAAGCGGGACTATGAACATATATAAAGTGCAAAGTGCTAGCAACTGGGACGCTGGACCGACCCTAAGTGTGTACTAAATTTAGGATGCCTACCAACATAGTCATAAGTGTGTGAAGCTGTGCTAAATAGGACACTAAACGTCCTTTCGTGCGTACTAAATTTAAGGCACATAGCAGCAGGGTACTAAAGGTGTATAGAACCGTGCTAAATGGAACGCTACGTCCCTAGATGCATGCTAATTTAAAACACATAAAATACATTAACAGAGTGCATACTACAGTGCTAAGTAGGACGCAGAAGCGTTCTAAACAAAATACTAAGTTGAGATACATAAAACTAATACCAGAAAAACAAAATAATATTGATTCACATAACTTTTCTATACATATAGAGCTACATGTAAAGAAAAGACCATAAACATATTATGAATACACATAAAGAACTTCAGTGCAATTCTTTCTTGAGATGTAGAGGTGAAGAAGTGAATCAAATTCCCGCATCGCTCATCATCCCACACGATGAAATGGCAATTATAAATAGGTATATTCCCTTTGTTATATAACTAGAAATAAACATAAAAATAAAACATCACATAGAACATGAAAGACACACAGATATAAAATACCAAATCCAGAGATGATCTATATGATTAAAGGAATGGGGCAAAACTGATTTGCTCGTTCAAACCGTGAGGTACTAATGTGTTAAGGATCGTAATCCATCTACATTCACGCTGGAAAAGAAGACGTTTTAAATTCCCACCCCTGATCCCGGCATGAACCCTATCAATCCCACACACTTTCAAATCATTAGGGTTGCAGTTGTGTTTTTCCCTGAAGTGTCTTGGGATGGTTTTGAGGTTCCCTATTTCCTTTTCCTCTCTTGCGGCTATAATTTCCCTCACGTGTTCGCACGTCCTCACACATAACTCACGTGAGGTAAGGCCTATATATATGAGGTTACAGGTACATTTCGCATAGTATATAACAAATGTGCTCTTGCACGTTATAAATTCTCTGATTTTATATTCCTGTACCCCATCTGAAGAATAAAAGGAAGAGGCTCTCTGATGGTTTTTACATGCCAAGCAATCAGTGCATGGGAAAAATCCCACTCTTGGTTTCCCAATACCAGGGATTGTGGGTGGTTTTGCCACATAGTGACTCTTAACGAGAATGTCACGTAGGTTCCGGCTCCGTTTAGCCGTCATCAGTGGGTATTCTGAAAGGTGTTTTTAGAACCGACCAGTATTTAGATAGGATGGAACGTAATTCGTCCCAATTAAAATTGAAAGTTGTAATAAATCTTGTTGGCACATGTTGTGTCTTGTCCATTCCCTTTTTGTTGGTACATCCCTGTCCATATTGGTTCTGGGATAGCAACGAGGTCCTAGATGTTTTTTTGGCTCTTTTATATCCCTTTTTGATACACCTCCTGCTGTACCCACGTTCTGATCCTCTGATGAGGATTTTGAGCGTCAAGCTGTGGACCTTGGGGAGAGATTTAGAGAAACGCGCGTAGGGGCTGGCGTTTCCTCGTCCACACTGCGGCAAACATGGGTGAGGTTCATTCTTTTTAATATCTTTATCATCTGGGAACGATAGCCTTTGTTGTAGAGGCTATTTATAACAGTAATAGACATGGTGCTGAGAACTTGAACCTCTGGCCGTTACAAATTATGTTTGTGTGGGTGTAGGAATACCTTTACCCTCCTTTTGTATAACTAACTTTTGTATTGATATATTGAGATTGTTTTATGATGATGTATTTAATAAATGTTATACCTTTTTATTCATAAATGAGCCTTTTTTGACTCCATCTGCTTTATTGTTTATATAATTACAGTGAGAGCAGGAGCGGCGGATTCATTAGCTGCTCCTGCGCTGTAAATAAACAATTTTAAAACAAAACTGGCGTGGGTTCCTGTGTGTTTTTGCTAACCAGCCAGACGAAACGAACAGCTGGGGGCTGCAACCCTCAGCTGTCAGCTTCAGCAAGCCTAGATAAGAAAAATAGAGGGGTCCCCATGTTGTTTTTTTTATTTAAATAAATAATTTAAATAAACGGCGTGGGGTCCCCCCCATTTTTGACAACCAGCCTTGCTAAAGCTCTCAGCTGGGGGCTGGTATTCTCAGTCTGGTAAGGGGTCATTGATATAGGCACCCCAGCCTTAAAATAGCAGCCCGCAGATGCACATCTATTAGATGCACCTTTTCTGGTGCTTTGCCCGACTCTTCACACTTGCCCTGTAGCGGTGGCAAGTGGGGTTAATATTTGTGGGGTTGATGTCACCTTTGTATTGTTAGGTGACATCAAGCTCACGGCTTAGTAATGGAGAGGTGTCTATAAGACACCCATCCATTACTAATCCTACAGACTAAAATCCTTTATTTGAAAAAAATTACACAGACTCCTTTATTAATCTCAATTAAAGTGGGCCATAATCAACATTTGTGCAGCATTATGTGGGGCAAATGTCTCGATGGAGCATCTTATGGGGCCATAATCAGCATTTGTGCAGCATTATATGGGGCAAAGCATCTTATGGGGCACTTATTAACCTTTATGCAGCACTGTATGGGGCAAATGTGTCTATGGAGCATCTTATGCGGCCCATTATTAACCTTTCTGCAGTATTATATGGGGCATATTTTAAAATGGAGCATCTTATGGGGCCCATCATGAACTGTATTGAGCATTATATGGGGCTCCTGATTCAATATGGATATTCAAAAACACTTAACCTACTGATATCTCAATTAATTTTACTTTTATTGGTATCTTTTTATTTTTGACATTTACCGGTAGCTGCTGCATTTTCGACCCTTAACTTATACTCGAGTCATTAAGTTTTCCCATTTTTTTGTGGCAAAGTTAGGGGTCTCGGCTTATACTCGAGTATATACGGTAACAAAAAATACCTGCAAAGGCTTACTAAGCAACCGGGATAACTGCAGCTTTGAAAGGATTGTTATGAAAAGGCCATTCAAAAATTTGGGGGAGATTCACAAGGAGTGAACTGCTGCTAGTCATTAATTCAAGATCAACCACATACAGAGGTATCCAGGACATGAGCTACAAGTGTCGCATTCTTTGCGTCAAGCCACTTATGACCAATAGACAATGCCAGAAGCTAGTGGTAAGTGAGTATACTCGTTACTCGAGATTTCCCGAGCATGCCTGGGTGATCTACGAGTATTTGGACGTGAGATTTAGTTTCTGTATCAGTAGCCGCATTATTTGCGGCTGCTAGCCAGACTGAGTACATGTGGGGGTTGCCTGTTTGTTAGGGAATCCCCACATGTATTCAGGCTGTCTAGCAGCCGCAAATCATGCAGCTACGGAGACAGAAGCTAAATCTCCAAGCACATCCAAATTCTCTGAGACCACCAGAGCATGCTCGGGAAATCTCGAGAAACGAGTATACTCGCTCATCACTACCAGAAGCGTCTTACCTGGGCAAAGGCGAAAAAGAACTGGACTGTTGTTCAGTGGTCCAAGGTGTTTTCAGTAAATTTTGCATTTCATTTGAAAATCAAGGTCCCAGAGTCTGGAGGAAGAGTGCAGAGGCCACAATGCAAGCTGCTTGAGGTCTAGTGTGAAGTTTCCACAGTCAGTGACGGTTGGGGGGCCATGTCATCTGCTGGTGTAGGTCCACTGTGTTTTATCAAGACCGAAGTCAGAACAGCTGTCTACCAGAAAATTTTAGAGCACTTCCCTTTGCCGACAAGCTTTTTGGAGGTGGAAATTTAATTCTCCAGCAGGATTTGGCACCCGTCAACACTGCCAAATGTACCAATACCTGGCTTAAAAACAACAGTGTCAGGGTATGTGCACACGTCAGGTTTTTTTCCTGACAAAATCCTGAGAATTCTGCCAGAAAACCGCGGTTTTTTTCGCGCGGAATTTGCGTGTTTTTGGCGCGGATTTTTTGCATTTTTTTTTTTTCCGGAATGTCATTTTTGCTATGAAAACCACAAAAAATCCGCAAAAAGAATGAGCATGTCTGTTCTTTTTGCGGAAAAAAACGCTAACATATGCACAAAAAATGCGGAATGCATTCTAAATGATAGGATGCATAATGTTAGCGTTTTTTACCGGATTTATAGCGTTTTTATGGCGAAAATCCGCAAAAAAAACGCTAAAAATCCGGACGTGTGCACATACCCTCACTGTGCTTGATTGGCCAGCAAACTCACCTGACCTTAACCCCTAAGAGAACCTATGGGTATTGTCAAGAGGAAGATGAGAGACACCAGACCCAACAATGCAGACGAGGTGAAGGCTGCTATCAAAACAACTAATACTAATATACGGGGGCGCCTAGGTTACATTACTAATATATGGAGGCACATAGGAGACATTACTAATATATGGGTGCACATAGGTGATATTACTAATATACGGGGGCACAAAGGTGACATTACTGATATATGGGGGAAAACATGGGGCCGCTAATACTATTTAAGAGTTCATAGAAGGAATTATGGCCGCCTGCAGGTGAATAGGGAAATATTATCATGTGGGGAAGAAGGGGGGATGATGAGGGGCTGTGCGGAGAAGGGGCGAGATCATGAGGAGCTGAACAGAGAAGGGGGCATGATTAGGGGTTGTGTGGAGAAAGAGAGATCATGAGGGGCTGTATGGAGAAGGGGTGGGATGATGAGGGGCTGTACGGAGAAGGGGGGATGATGAGGGGTTGTGCGGAGAAGGGGAGATGATGAGGGGCTGTAGAGAAGGGGGGATGATAAGGGGCTGTGCGCAGCATTAAGGGTATGTGCACACGTTCTGGATTTTTCACGTTCGCGTTTTTTCGGTGGTTTTCCGCGGCAAAAATGCTTAAAAAACGCATACATTAAGCGTACCATCATTTTGAATGCATTCCGCAATTTTTGTGCACATGCTGAGTATTTTTCCGTGATAAAAACACATTGCGGAAAAATACGCAGCAAGTTCATTAATTTTGCGGATTTTTCACGAATTTCCCAAAATTTAATGCATTGGGAAGCTCCGCAAAAAAAACGCGAAAAATCGGTGCAAAAACCGCGAGTAAAACGTGTGCGGATTTTCTGCAGAAAATCTCGTTTTGTTCAGGAAATTCCTGCCCGTTCAACACATGAGTTAAACAGGCTGCGTTAATGCAAGTGCCGAAACTCGATTGCGCTAGCGCAGATAGTGCAGTGACGGACCCGGAAGCGCTGCAGCCCGCGTCCCAGGGTCCGTCACTCAATGACGGCACATCGCTAGCGCACGCCCGAAATAGAGTTTAATGGCAGCATTAATGGACTGCGTTACAACACGGCGTAACGCAGTCAGTCTAACGGACTGTTCGGACGTAATGTGAGCCAAGCCTAATGCTATTTAGGGGCACATAGAAGGAATTATGGTCGCCTGCAGGTGAATAGGGGAATCTTATGTGGGGGGAAGAAGGGAGAATTATTACAGTGGCCGGTACAAAGGGGAGGACATTACTGTCTCGAGGCAAAAAGGAAAACGCAACCACTGCACAGACACAGATAGGAATCCCAGGTGTGAATAAGGACTATAGTCAGTGTGATAATAATGTGTGTACAGCGCTGGGGAGTATGGAGGCGATATAGGAGGAGGCGGGATAAATAACCCACATGGAGGATTACGAGGACTGTGTACAGACCTCCACCTGCAGAGCCGCGCACCGGAGCACAAGGAATGCACATGGGTGGGTAAAGAAGCTTCTAGCTTAGAGGTTCCTGTGAGATGACATCACCGGAAGGGGCGGGGCCTAGCTCAGTCCTATGCTGCTGATGGCGGGAAGCAGGGCTGTGTAGAGCGCAGTTGGTTCCTGGAGCTCCTCATACAGACTCTGTTCTCGCCTCCTTTTCCGTCTTTTTAATGCATTTTTTATTGAATTTCTCCAGGTGTAAATGGCGCAGACATCACAGGTCAGACTGGAAGGTTCATTACACGGTTCTATATTTTATGGGTTTGGGTAAAATTCATTATTTTCCCGATTTATAAATCTTTACATTTTTTATTGTCACTTTTTGTAATATAAATATTTCCGCTCAGCGCTGATTGTTCAGTGTCACCAGAATGTGACGTCTCCCGTCTGTCACCAGCACGGCCGGATTTAGACAAAGTGGGGCCCTGTGGAAAAGTGTGTAAGTGTGCGTCATGTGCTGCATACAAGCCGCGGAGGACAGCTATCCGGAATACTCACTGCTCTCCACGCCGGGGCTGTGTGCGTCATGCTGCGTACAAGCCGCGGAGGAGAGCTATCCGGAATACTCGCTGCTCTCCACGCCGGGGCTGTGTGCGTCATGTGCTGCGTACAAGCCGCGGAGGACAGCTATCCGGAATACTCACTGCTCTCCACGCCGGGGCTGTGTGCGTCATATGCTGCGTACAAGCCACGGAGGAGAGCTATCCGGAATACTCGCTGCTCTCCACGCCGGGGCTGTGTGCGTCATGTGCTGCGTACAAGTCGGAGGACAGCTATCCGACAAACTCGTTGCTCTCCATGCCAGGGCTGTGTGCGTCATGTGGTGTGTACAAGCCGCGGAGGACAGCTATCCGGAATACTCGCTGCTCTCCACGCCGGGGCTGTGTGCGTCATGTGCTGCGTACAAGCCGCGGAGGACAGCTATCCGGAATACTCGCTTCTCTCCACGCCGAGGCTGTGTGCGTCATGTGCTGCGTACAAGCCGCGGAGGACAGCTATCCGGAATACTCGCTGCTCTCCACGCTGGGGCTGTGTGCGTCATGTGCTGCGTACAAGTCGCGGAGGACAGCTATCCGACATACTCGTTGCTCTCCATGCCAGGGCTGTGTGCGTCATGTGCTGCGTACAAGCCGCGGAGGACAGCTATCCGGAATACTCACTGCTCTCCATGCCAGGGCTGTGTGCGTCATGTTCTGCGTACAAGCCGCGGAGGACAGCTATCCAGAATACTCGCTGCTCTCCACGTCGGGGCTGTGTGCATCATGTGCTGCGTACAAGCTGCGGAGAACAGCTATCCGGAATACTCACTGCTCTCCACGCCGGGGCTGTGTGCATCATGTGCTGCGTACAAGCCGCGGAGGAGAGCTATCCGGAATACTCACTGCTCTCCACGCCGGGGCTGTGTGCATCATGTGCTGCGTACAAGCCACGGAGGACAGCTATCCGGAATAGTCACTGCTCTCCACGCCGGGGCTGTGTGCGTCATGTGCTGCATACAAGCCGCGGAGGACAGCTATGTGGAATACTCGCTGCTCTCCACGCCGGCACTGTGTGCCTCGTGCTGCGTACAAGCTGCGGAGGACAGCCATCCGGAATACTTGCTGCTCTCCACGCCGGGGCTGTGTGCGTCATGTGCTGCGTACAAGCCGCGGAGGACAGCTATCCAGAACACTCGCTGCTCTTCACGCTGGGGCTGTGTGCTGCGTAGAAGCTGCGGAGGACAGCTATCCGGAATACTCGCTGCTCTCCACGCAGGGGCTGTGTGCGTGATGTGCTGCTTACAAGCCGCAGAGGACAGCTATCCGGAATACTCGCTGCTCTCCACGCCGGCGCTGTGTGCGTGGAAAGCAGTGAGTAGTCATTGCTCTTAAGTGAGCGCAGTGTCAGCCTCCAGGTTCCTGCAGCTGCCCGACTTTCACCTGTGCCGCTACTAAAGTGAAGGAATATTCATTACATTAAGTATCCGGCGCAGTAGAACGCCCGCTAGCTGCAGGAGCCCGGCGGCTGCAGCTAACACTTTGCTTTCTATTAAAGAGAAATGAATATTCACTCCTCTTCTCACCAATGCACATAGAATGGAGTGAGTATTCATTCCTTTTTAGCAGCGGACACAGGAGACAGCGGCGGCTGCCGGCTCCTGCCTCTTGTGACACGCTGCTCTGCCATTCCCCCACCACAGCCAGATGAGGGATATCCAGACTATAAGACAATTTTGGAGTAAAAAGTGCATCTCTAGTCCAAACAATATGGTTCATATAGTACAATGCACTCCTCCTGATCCTTGATAGAGTATAATGCAACCCCTTTATACTGTATCCCCCCCACACACAGTATAATGTAGCCCCCTCAGTGTATACTGCAGCCCCCCACATAGAGTATACTGCAGCTCCACACACACACGATATACTGCTGCCCCCCTCAGAGTATAATACAACCCCCTCAGAGTATAGTGCAGTCCCCCCCACACACAGTATAATGCACCCCCAATTCACAGCATAATGCAGCCCCACACACGCCCCCACTCACAGTCATAGAAAAGCGCAACCGACAATCACCATAAAAGAGCGCCACCGACAGTCATTATAAAAGAACGCCACCGACAGTCATGAAAGAACGCATCCAACAGTCATCATAAAAGAGCGCAAATGACAGCCATTATTATTTTTCATTTTTATAGCGCTATTTATTCCATGGCTCTTTACATGTGAAAAAATGGGCATACATTGTACTTGTCTATCAACATGAGCAATACAATGCACATACAAGCACAGAAGGCGAGAGGACCCTGCCTGCTAGGGCTCACAGTATACTGGGGATGGGTCAGAGAAGAGTGACCAGGATGGTGAGCGGACTGCAAAGTATGTCCTACGAGGAACGGTTAAAGGATCTGGGAATGTTCAGCTGCAAAAAAAGAAGACTAAGAGGAGACTTACCGTATATACTCAAGTATAAGCCGACCCGAGTATAAGCCGACCCCCCTAATTTTGCCACAAAAAACTGGGAAAACTTATTGACTCGAGTATAAGCCTAGGGTGGAAATGCAGCATTTACCGGTGAATTTCAAAAATAAAAATAGATCATTATTTCCCCATAGCTGTGCCATATAGTGCTCTGCACCGTTCATATTGCCCCATAGATGCTGCACAGATGCCCCATATAGTGCTGTGTGCCGTTCATACTGCCCCCATAGATGCTGCACAGATGCCTCATATAGTGCTGTGTGCCGTTCATACTGCCCCCATATAGTGCTGTGTGCCGTTCATACTGCCCCCATATAGTGCTGTGTGCCGTTCATACTGCCCCCATATAGTGCTGTGTGCCGTTCATACTGCCCCCATATAGTGCTGTGTGCCGTTCATACTGCCCCCATAGATGCTGTGCTGCACATAAATCTGTGCTGCCGCTGCTGCTGCTGCAATAAAAAAAAAAAACCACATACTCACCTTGATTGCAGCTCCCAGCGTCCGGTCCCGGCGCCTCCATCTTCCCGGCGTCTCTGCTCTGACTGATCAGGCAGAGGGCGCCGCGCACACTATATGCGTCATCGCGCCCTCTGCCTGAACAGTCAGAGCGCAGACGCCGGGAAGATGGAGGCGCCGGGAAGATGGAGCGACGCCCGGCGGCTGGAACGCGGACAGGTGAATATAACATACTTACCTAGTCCCAGCGATCCTCGCGCTGTCCCTGCCTTCCTCCCCGTCTTCTGTGCTGCAGCATCTTCCTGTCAGCGGTCACCGGCACCGCTGATTAGAGAAATGAATAGGCGGCTCCGCCCCTATGGGAGGTGGAGCCGCTTATTCATATCTCTAATGAGCGGTCCCACGTGACCGCTGAAGAGGGGAAGACGCTGCAGCACAGAAGACGGGGAGGAAGGCAGGGACAGCGCGAGGATCGCTGGGACTAGGTAAGTATACCTCAGCGCCCTCACCCCCTCACCTGCCGACCCCACCGCTACCGTGACTCGAGTATAAGCCGAGGGGGGCACTTTCAGCCCAAAAATTTGGGCTGAAAATCTCGGCTTATACTCGAGTATATACGGTAATAGCTGTCTACAAATATCTGAAGGGCTGTCACAGTGTAGAGGGATCATCATTATTCTCATTTGCACATGGAAACACGAGAAGCAATGGAAGGTAACCAAGGGAGAAGACACAGATTAGACAATAGGAGGGTGAAAGTGAGGATAATCAATGAGTGGAACAGGCGGCCATGAGAGGTGGCGAGTACTCCTTCAATGGAAGTCTTCACACACAGGCTGGACAGACATCTGTCTGAGATGGGTTAGTGAATCTGGCATTGAGTAGGGGGTCGGACATGGAGACCCTGGGTTATATGATTACTGTGGTAATTCCCCAGTCTCCCAGGTAATTTGCCCAATCCAGTCTCCAGGGTAATTTGCCCCCCAGTCTCCCGGGTAATTTGCCAACCAGCCTCTCGGGTGCCCCAGCTCATCTGGTTTAGGCTCTGCTTCACCTCCAGCCCTTACTTGCTGGTCTTGGTCAGGGACACTTTCTTGTCATCATAATATACAACACAGAAGTGACAAATTATTACAGGAATGTCCAGGGTCACCGGAGAACATTTCTGGTGTAATTTTCGCCACTTTTGTGATATAGATTTTGGTGATTCTGTCGGCTGCACTTTGTCACTGGCCCAGACCTATGCACTTACAGGAAAATTTGAATTCTATCAAAACTGAACAATCAGAGATCTGTGTAATGTTTTATATTAAGAAAAGCGATAATTAAAAAAAATCTTTACTAATTTAGAAAAAATGCACAAAGTGTCTGCTGCTCTCCCTCTAACCCTTTGTTAGGCCTCTTTCAGATGTCAGTGTTTCCGGTACGTGTGGTGACTGTTTTCACACGTACCATAAATGGGTATGTGCACATAGCAGTGTGTGTCCGAGGGCAAAATACGCTGACATGTACGTTTTTTTAACAGCAGGCCGCAAATGTCCCGCACACGTGCACAGTGATGTCACACGGATGACATGTGTCATCAGTGTGACACGTACCAACGCCTGGGAAACAGCGGTACAGTTAGAACTGTTCCTCGGCGTCGGATGCTGAAGATGGTTCTCTTCATTATCCCCTGCTCTGCCAGCGATCAGCGAGAGCAGGGAAGAATGTTTAGAATTATATTCAACTGATATCAGCGAGAGCAGGTGGCGGCTGGTGGGACTACTACTCCCATTAGCCTACACCTCTTGCTGCTAATAACTGTAAGAGCAGAGAATGGCTGTACTACAAATAAATAAAAAGAACGGCGTGGTTTACCCTGTACTTTTGATTACCAGCCAGGCAAAACTGACAGCTGCGGGCTGCAACCCTCAGTTGTCAGCTTCAGCTAGGCTGGTTATCAAGAATAGAGGGGTCCCCACACTGTATTTTTTAATTATTTAAATAAATAATTTTAAAAAACTGCTTTGAGTGCCCCCCATTTTTGACAACCAAGCAAGCTAGCTTACTAACCCGTGGGCTTGATGTAACCAGACAATAGAAAGGTGACATCAACCCCACAAATATTACCCTACTTGCTACTGCTATAGGGCAAGTGGGAAAGGCCGAGAAAAGCGCCAGAATTGGGACATCTTATAGATGTACCTTTTTTGGGCGGGTGTGCGCTGCTATTTTAAGGCTGGGGTTCAATATCACTGGCCCCCTACCAGCCTTAGAATATCTGCCACCCAGCTGTCTGCTTTAGTTTGACTGGTTGACAAAAATGGGTTGGCCTCCCGAAGAAGCAGTGCGAAACGCGCGTCGGGGCAGAGGGACGCCGAGGTTTATCCCCATGTGGCTGACAATAAGGTATACCTTCTGACACATGTATATATATGCCATTCCATGAGGGTGGACTGCTTACCATGTTACTAGGAGGATTAGCGTTAAGCTACCCAGTCATTGTAATGTGAATGTAGTTTGGCAGGCATGTACCCCCCTGGTTATTACAAATATATATGGATCCATTGGGCTATATATTAATGGTAGCTGACATCTATATATTAATTTGAGTCAGTGCAGTGTTTTGGGTAAACCCATGGCAGACTTGTCCCTTTTTGTGGTTCCAGTACCCTTTCTTGCCAAAGTAGTTATATGTTGTTTTTATGTAGATTTTTTCTAATAAAATATTTTTTTTATGTAAGTACCATGGTCGAGGTCAGTCTAAGCACAAACATGTAGGCACCGTATTTTTAGGACTAAAAGACGCACTTTTTTCCATCAAAAGTTTTGGGGAAATTGGAGGGTGCGTCTTATAGTCGAATATACTTAAAAGTAGTGTGGCGGCAGCAGGAGTTGGGCGATTCTGCTGCTTTCCGACACTGCAGGGTGATTGTCACACTCCCTTCCCAGGCTGGTGCTGCAGTATTTGGTGGTGCGCAGTGGTGCAGGGCTCCGCCGACATTTTCTGAAAGCCCGGAGCCCTGCACATCCCCACTGCAGCGAAAGTAAAATGGCCTCCGGAAAATGGTCAGCGCATACACAGATTGAGAGGCAGCTGACTCCCAACTCTGTGCAGGGAAAGAACGGCGCCAAGCACAACAGGCAGGTAGGTAGCAACTACATGTTTGTAGTGCTTAGGCACATTTTTTGTTTTTCTATAAAGTTCTGGATATACCCTTTAAGACTCGCCTACAAAATTCTGTTCTTCATGAATTGGGGCTGTAATCTTGTGTAAATGTTTGCCAAGAAATAATGAAACTCCCTACAGCAACGCCATTCTAGCCGTCTCACTACAGGGAAGACTAGATCGGAGTTCCTGCCCTGAGGCTTATCATTTCTGTGCACGCAGTACTGTCTATAAGGACGTCCTCTATACAACAACACCATTCTAGCTGTCTCACTACAGGGATGACTAGATTGGAGTTCCTGCACTGAGGTCCATAATTTCTGTGCACGCAGCACTGTCTATAAGGACGTCCTCTATACAACTCTGTGAAGAAACCAGATTGTATCTTAATTTCCCAGACAACCATGTTTTTGCAAAACCAAAAGAACTGGCTTTTTATCTGTATATTGGCTTGTGAATTTAAGTGTTTATGTCTGGTGGGTAAAGAATACAGACTTTCCAACTGATATACTATCTAACATACTGTGTAAGGCTACTTTCACACTAGAGTTTTTCGCTGCACGTCGCAATGCGTCGTTTAGGTGAAAAAACGCATCCTGCAAAGTTGTCTGCAGGATGCGTTATTTCCCCATAGACTAACATTACCAACGCATTGCCACACGTCGCAACCATCGTGCGACAGTTGCGCCGTGTTGTGGCGGACTGTCGGCACAAAAAACGTTCAATGTAACGTTTTTTGTGCGCTGTGTCCGCCATTTTCGACCGTGCATGCGCTGCCGAAGCTCCGCCCCTTCCTCCCCGCAACTCACAATGGGGCAGCGGATGCGTGGAAAAAATGCATCCGCTGCCCCCGTTGTGCGGCGCTTCCACAGTATGCGTCGGTACCTCCGCCCGGCGCACTGCGACGGGCCAAGCCCGACGCCAATATGAAAGTAGCCTAAAGGTACCTTCACACATAACGATTTCGTTAACGATATCGTTGCAACGTCACGCTTTTTGTGACGTAGCAACGATCCCGCTAATGATCTCGTTATGTGTGACAGCGACCAACGATCAGGCCCCTGCTGGGAGATCGTTGGTCGCTGGGGAATGATCAGGACCTTTTTTTGGTCGCTGATCACCCGCTGTCATCGTTGGATCGGCGTGTGTGACGCCGATCCAACAATGTGTTCACTTGTAACCAGGGTAAATATCGGGTTACTAAGCGCAGGGCCGCGCTTAGTAACCCGATATTTACCCTGGTTACCATTGTAAAAGTAAAAAAAAAAAAAAACACTACATACTCACATTCCGATGTCTGTCACGTCCCCCGCCGTCAGCTTCCCTGCACTGACCGTAAAGCAGAGCACAGCGGTGACGTCACCGCTGTGCTCTGCTTTACGGCCGGCGCTGACACAGTGCGGGAAACTGACGCCGGGGAACGTGACAGACATTGGAATGTGAGTATGTAGTGGGTTTTTTTTTTTTTTTACTTTTACAATGGTAACCAGGATTGCGACAGTGACAAAACCCACTCAGGGGGATTAAGTACAGTGGGCTCGGTTGCAGTGGGAGGATCCTGAGCGTATTTGGGGTCACAGGCTTTGCAGAGCGTCGAACTCTGAGCTTTAGGAAATGCAGACTGGCAGGAGTTACATGAATTGAAAAAGACTAAGGGCATGTGTCCATGTTCAGGCTTGCTTCAGGCTTTGGTCAGGATTTTATGCAGGTAAAATCCTGACCAAAACTGCACGTGAGGTCACTGGCAGGTCACCTGCGGTGTTCTTGCGTGTTTTGCTCATTGTAGCAACATGCTGCTTTCTGAAAAAACACGCCGCATGTGCTTTTTCGCGGCTATGCCGCATGCGTTTTCTCCTGCATAGTGGAGATGGGATTTCATGAAATCCCCTCCACTATGCTGTAACATCTGGACGCTGTGTTTCTGACGCTGCGGCTCAACGCAGTGTCAAAAACGCAGCGCTTCCTGAAAGTGGAAACATACCCTTAGGGTACGTGTCCACTTTCAGGATGGCCGGCGGTTTAGTCAGAGCGGCAAGGCCGCTCTCCAATAAGCTCCGCCCCTTCTGGGGACGCGATGATGCCGGATGTGTTCAGAGCACACATCCGTGATCATCGTACCCCACGCATAAGGCCCTGTGTTATATCTTGTGGCGGCGCAGCGGCGCCGCAAGATATACGGACATGCTGCGATCTGAAAAGACACGCCGCATGTCCGGAGTCGCAGGGCTGCCGCGTGCGTGTTACCATGCATAGTGGAGACGGGATTTCATTCAATCCCCTCCACTATGCTGTAACATCTGGACGCTGCGTGTTTGACGTTGCGTCTCTATGCAGCGTCAACCACGCAGCGTTTACTGCACGTGGACACATACCCTAATAGTCTTATGAGATTTTTCAGGTGCCTTAGAGGGGTACATCATGTCCCAGCCTATGTGCCCCTTTAAAAGGGATTCCTACAGAGTATGGGGTACAGCAGAGGTTGTGGGAGAGTGATAGTGCAGCGCTTCCTTACCCAGATCCTGTGTCCCCTGTCTCTTTGCAGTGTTGCACTCCTGATGTGGTTAGCGCTGTCCTCAGCACTGATGTCTCCAGATCCTTGTGCCAGCCAGGGTGTGTCCAGAGGCAGCAGGGGAAGGAGTAAGATGGCCACAGAGATCTGAATAGGTGCTTCTTGTCCTGGATGGAAAGCACCGGAATAGTGGGCGGGGCCGCTGAAGCGTGTCATAGCGCAGGCGGAGTCTCCGGCTGCAGCTTGCACAAGGCCGAAGCCCCGGGCTACATTTTTGGTGCAGGAGAAGCCGGATGTTCACCCCTTCCCGCTGCCAGGATGGGACCCCAATGCCAGCACAACCCCGGGAAGGCCTGCTCAGAGCCCTCCAGCCCCAGCACTTACCTAGAGAAGCTGCTGGGTGGCAGGTAACACAGCTGTATGCAGCAGGTCAGGATACAGTAAGTCCTATCTCTGCAGGTTTTGGATGGTTAAGGGATAAAGGGGAACCCTCAATCCACCATCCCTTTCATAGGGAGGTGGAGAGAGACCGTCCGCCTCCTTGCATCATCCACGTTAACAGTGGTGATGCAGTGGGGACTGCACAGACACCAAAAAAGTGCCTCTGCACATCCAAGGGGTTCTATCCCCTAGGTTGGACAGGGCTGGTTGTCCGGCATTAGGCCTGGCTGCAGAAGAGGATGCATGGAGGCAACACTCCATTTGCTCATCTGTTGATGGTGCGGGTAGATCAGTGCCCTTTAAGGAACCCATCGCCCCTAAAAATCAGCCTAGGCATGGTCTCCCACGTCGCAGGAGGGAATACGTGGAGGCGACACTCCACGTTCCCGCCTGTTGTTGGTTTGGGGAGATCGGAACCTTGAAAGGATCCGTCGCCCCTTCAACAGAAGTGAAAAGTAAAAATCAAAAAAATTGAAAAGTTAAAATAAAAGAGGATTTTTAATCTGAAGACCAGACCCGTGTGCCTCCTACGAACACTAAGCATGAACTGGTTCTCTTGGAGCCAGCATGAGGGTGTATACTGCAGATGAGGAGCTAACTTTCTTTGTATTAACTTCGTGTCAGCCTCCTAGTGGCAGCAGCATAACACCCATGGTCCTGTGTCCTCCAATGAGGCGAAGGAGAAAAGAGAAATGCAATGATAACCAATCAGTGGGGTGTTGAATGAAAGTAGTCCACTTGGAGTCCGTGCTGTTACACACCGTGGTGGTAAGCTGGCTATTTCTTTCTCTTCTAAATAAGTGGGGTGTTTTGTAGAAAAGAGGGATACAATTGAGCACAGAGGATATAGCCCATTACATAGCGACCTTTTTTACGCTTTTTATATAGCTCGGAGCCTCCTGGTGGCTGGGCGTAAACCTGCAGTCCTGTGTCACCCAATACTATGAGGAAAGGAGCTTTAGATACAAAACACCCTCCCCCCCCACATGCAGCCCAAAGCAAGTGACATTACACACTATCCTGGACTGCACCGTGTAACATCAGCTCTTTACCCACACAGCCCCATGCAGAAAACATCACCCCCGCCTTCTCCATGCAGATTCCCAGAACGCAGCCACATGCAAGTAAGGCTACGTTCACATTTGCGTTCTGCCGGGCTGCGTCGGGCGCAGCCGCGGCGACGCATGCGTCATGCGCCCCTATATTTAACTTGGGGGGCGCATGCGTTGTGCTGCGTTTTGCGACGCATGCGTTTTTTTTTTTTGCAGCAAGCGTAGGGCACAGAAAACGCAGCAAGTTGCATATTTTTGCGTCCAAAATTCGGCAAAAAAAAGAACGCGTGGGTCGCAAAATGCTGCTTTTTAGCGTGCGTTTTGTTGCGTTTTTGTTTGCGTTGTGTCTCCAACGCAACATCGCACAACGCAAATGTGAACGTAGCCTAACAGGACCCCTTCTTTCCCCATGCAGCCCCCAGCACACAGACCAATGCAACCAACATCATCCCCTCCTTCCCCACGCAGAACACCAGCATGCAGCCCCATGCAACTAACAGGCCCCCTCCTCCCCACGCAGACCCCAGCCACACGCATGACCCCTTCCTTCTGCATGCAGAACTGGGCCCCACACAAGTAACAGCAGTCCCTACTTCCCCCCACAAGCCGCAAACAAATAACAGATACCAGGCCCCCTCCTTCACCACACAGCTCCACAGAAGTAACAGGACCCTTTCTTCGCCGCGCAGACCCCAATCCAACAAATACAATGTCTCCCTGTTTGCCCCTCAAACATGCAACCCCCCGCAAAAACATCCACTTATCTGTGCCCCAAAAATACCTCAGTGTACTCTCTGCAGTTTCAGCACAACGCAGCTTCCTGGTGGCAGGTTTACAATGGTAAATGCTAGAGTGTGTGGGCTGCTTCCAGGTGTGACGTCATTTCCGGGGCGTGTCTTCAGTCACATCATGAAGGTGGCAAAGCAGCATGGCTATGATATCTTGTGGACGCCATGCCACATGGAGGTTGGTGGTTTCTGGGTGAAACAATGCTACTTGCTGCTCGCTATTGGGGGGAGGCTCTGTGGTGGGGGACCTGCTTGTCTGTGTGGGGGGCACCGCTGCTGCTGTGGGGGACCCCCGTGGTGGGCTTTTGGGGGGGCACCGCTGCTGCTGGCTGTTGTGGGCTTTTTTTGGGGGGGGGACCGCTGCTGCTGGCTGTTGTGGCCTTTTTTTTGGGGGGGGGGGGGGTACCGCTGCTGCTGGCTGTTGTGGGGTACCCCCGTGGTGGGCTTTTGGGGGGGTGGCACCGCTGCTGCTGTGGGGACCCCTGTGGTGGGCTTTTTTTTTTTGGGGGGGGCACCGCTGCTGCTGGCTGTTGTGGGCTTTTTTGGGGGGGGGGTACCGCTGCTGCTGGCTGTTGTGGGGTACCCCCGTGGTGGGCTTTTGGGGGGGTGGCACCGCTGCTGCTGTGGGGACCCCTGTGGTGGGCTTTTTTTTTTGGGGGGGGCACCGCTGCTGCTGGCTGTTGTGGGCTTTTTTTGGGGGGGACCGCTGCTGCTGGCTGTTGTGGGGGACCCCCGTGGTGGGCTTTTTGGGGGGGCACCGCTGTTGTGGGGGACCCCCGTGGTGGGCTTTTTGAGGGCGGCACCGCTGCTGCTGGCTGTTGTGGGGGACCCCCGTGGTGGGCTTTTGGGGGGGCACCACTGCTGCTGGCTGTTGTGGGGGACCCCCGTGGTGGGCTTTTTTTGGGTGGGCACCGCTGCTGCTGGCTGTTGTGGGGGACCCCCGTGGTGGCTTTTGGGGGGGGGCACCGCTGCTGCTGCTGGCTGTTGTGGGGGACCCCCGTGGTGGGCTTTTTGGGGGGGTGCTGATGCTGGCTGTTGTGGGGGACCCCGTGGTGGGCTTTTTGGGGGGGCACCACTGCTGCTGGCTGTTGTGGGGGACCCCCGTGGTGGGCTTTTTGGGGGGGTGCTGATGCTGGCTGTTGTGGGGGACCCCGTGGTGGGCTTTTTGGGGGGGCACCACTGCTGCTGGCTGTTGTGGGGGACTCCCGTGGTGGGCTTTTTGGGGGGGCACCACTGTTGCTGGCTGTTGTGGGGGACCCCCGTGGTGGGCTTTTTGGGGGGGCACCGCTGCTGCTGGCTGTTGTGGGCTTTTTTTGGGGGGGACCGCTGCTGCGGCCTTTTTTGGGGGGTACCGCTGTTGTGGGGTACCCCCGTGGTGGGCTTTTTGGGGGGTGGCACCGCTGCTGCTGTGGGGACCCCCGTGGTGGGCTTTTTGGGGGGGCACCGCTGCTGGCTGTTGTGGGCTTTTTTTGGGGGGGCACCGCTGCTGCTGGCTGTTGTGGGTTTTTTGGGGGGTTACCGCTGCTGCTGGCTGTTGTGGGGTACCCCCGTGGTGGGCATTTTGGGGGGTGGCGCTGCTGCGGGGACCCCCGTGGTGGGCTTCTTGGGGGGGCACCGCTGCTGCTGGCTGTTGTGGGGGACCCCCGTGGTGGGCTTTTTGGGGGGTGGCGCTGCTGCTGTGGGGACCCCCGTGGTGGGCTTCTTGGGGGGGCACCTGCTGCTGGCTATTGTGAGGGACCCCTGTGGTGGGGTTTTGGGGGGGCACCTGCTGCTGGCTATTGTGGGGGACCCCTGTGGTGAGATTTTGGGGGGCACCTGCTGCTGGCTATTGTGGGGGACCCCTGTGGTGGGATGTTGTGGGGGACCCCTGTGGTGAGATTTTGGGGGGCACCTACTGCTGCTGGCTATTGTGGGGGACCCCTGTGGTGAGATTTTGGGGGGGCACCTGCTGTTGTGGGGGACCCCTGTGGTGGGCTGTTGTGGGGGACCCCTGTAGTGGGCTGTTGTGGGGGACCTGCTGCTGCTCGCTATTGTGGGGGGACCCCTGTGGTGGGGTTTGGAGGTGACCTGCTGCTTACGGGGTGGACTCCTTTTAGTGGGGGAGACATGTGGTGGGGTTTGAGGGTGACATGCTTGTGGTTTGGTTTGGGGGGGCGTGACCTGTCTATTGGGGGGGAACCCTTTGGTGGGATTTGAGGGCTATCTGCTTGTGGGATGTTGGGGGAGACCTGCTGCAGGCTATTGGGGGACCCCTGTGGTGGTGACCTGCTTGTGGTGGGACGTGGGGAGGAAACCTGCTTGTGGTGGGACGTGGGGAGGCGACCTGCTTGTGGTGGGACGTGGGGAGGCGACCTGCTTGTGGTGTGACGTGGGGAGGCGACCTGCCTGTGGTGTGACGTGGGGAGGCGACCTGCCTGTGGTGTGACGTGGGGAGGCGACCTGCCTGTGGTGTGACGTGGGGAGGCGACCTGCCTGTGGTGTGACGTGGGGAGGCGACCTGCCTGTGGTGTGACGTGGGGAGGCGACCTGCCTGTGGTGTGACGTGGGGAGGCGACCTGCCTGTGGTGTGACGTGGGGAGGCGACCTGCCTGTGGTGTGACGTGGGGAGGCGACCTGCCTGTGGTGTGACGTGGGGAGGCGACCTGCCTGTGGTGTGACGTGGGGAGGCGACCTGCCTCTTACTGGGGGATCCCCTTTATTGGGGGGCAACCTGCTTATGGGTTGGGTTTGGGGGGGCTGATGAGGGTTTAGGCTGGGTGGAGTGGACGTCCGATAAGGGTTTGGGCTGGGTCGGGGGTGGACGTCCGATGGGGGGGTTTGGGCTGGGTCGGGGGTGGACGTCTGATGGGGGGGTTTGGGCTGGGTCGGTGGGTCGGGGGTGGACGTCCGATGGGTGGGGTTTGGGCTGGGTCGGGGGTTTGTGCTGGGTGGGGGGGTGGACGTCCGATGGGTGGGGTTTGGGCTGGGTCGGGGGTTTGTGCTGGGTGGGGGGGTGGACGTCCGATGGGTGGGGTTTGGGCTGGGTCGGGGGTTTGTGCTGGGTGGGGGGGTGGACGTCCGATGGGTGGGGTTTGGGCTGGGTCGGGGGTTTGTGCTGGGTGGGGGGGTGGACGTCCGATGGGTGGGGTTTGGGCTGGGTCGGGGGTTTGTGCTGGGTGGGGGGGTGGACGTCCGATGGGTGGGGTTTGGGCTGGGTCGGGGGTTTGTGCTGGGTGGGGGGGTGGACGTCCGATGGGTGGGGTTTGGGCTGGGTCGGGGGTTTGTGCTGGGTGGGGGGGTGGACGTCCGATGGGTGGGGTTTGGGCTGGGTCGGGGGTTTGTGCTGGGTGGGGGGGTGGACGTCCGATGGGGGGTTTGGGCTGGGTCGGGGGTTTGTGCTGGGTGGGGGGGGGTCCACGTCCGGTGGGGGTTTGGCTGTCCGGTGGGGGTTTGGCCGTCCGGTGGGGGTTTATTCTTGGGTGGGCGTGGTGTACGATGGGAGTAATGCTTGGAGGAGGGGTGGACGTCCGATGGGGGTTTATGCTGGGGGGTTAAGCTGGGGTGGCATCCGGTGGGGTGTCTGATGGGATTTATGGTTGGGGGCAGGGCGCGTCATATGGAGATTTACGCTTGTGGGAGGGAATGTCTGGTGGGCTTTGGGTTTATCCTGTGGGGTCCGCTGGTTAATGTGAGGTGGATGTTTCTGACTGGGGGAGCGAGGTTATTCTGTGTGGCCTTCTGGTTGATGTGGGGGGGCTAATGCTTCATTGGGGTACACAAAAAAAAAAATGGGTGTATGCTGCTTATGCTATGCAAAAAAAAAATTTTTTTAGGTATTTCCTGTAGAGGAGGGTACACCACCAACTGGCACGAAGCTAATCTGTTTTAGCTTAATGTCAGTAGGAGGAAGACATGGGTCTGGACCTCCCAGCCCAGTTTAGGCCTTAGGTTTTTTTTTTTTTTTTCTATTAACAATTTTTTTTTTCTTCCCAGATATGGCTTTTGAGGGCGACAGTGGAATTGTCACTCTAATCTCCCACCTAGAATTGTCACTACCGTATCATCTGTGGTCTGCGAGGCAAGGCCCTAACACATCAAGAGTGTTTGGGGTTCCCCGGAGGACCGTTCATGCCACGAATCCCCCTACCCTCTCGCCTCTCTGCGTCCAGGTTATTCCATGCCCATCTTAATCATCGGTCTGCGAAAAAGGATTTGTGATCTTAAGGACTGGTATATTCTACGAGGCAGTGAGGGGGCTACTTTAAAAAAAAAAACACAAAAAAAAACACAGGACAAATATGTCCTAGTTTTCCCCTGAGCAATGTGGACGTCTCCTGAGGAAACCTTCCTATTCATGCAGCCTCCACGTTTTCCAGAGGCTCCTGTGACCCTGCTCTTAAAATATCCAGGCTTTGGTCTAGGCCTTCTCTGGTGGCCGGTCCACACCGCCAGCGCCATGAACAATCATGCATGCCGACTTTCTAGTGCGTCCTACTCTGCGCCTATCAGTTTAAGAGTACTTCGCTTCTGCAACAGAGGACTAAAGTCTGCCTCCCAAGAGATCTGTTCAAATTTGGTTGTTTTGGAAATGTTCTGTCCAAAAAAACGATGGGACAACTCTCTGACCCACCAGGAAAAGACGAGACCTTCCTTTAGGCTAGCTCCCTCCTGGCATCCATGAACCCACCAGCACTGGTCTGCTAGGCCTGAATCTAGCAGACTCTCTTCGACATGATGGGGCGTTCCCACCTTGGATGTTTCTCAGGGTCTGCTGCCGTATCCTTCACAATTCAAGGCCGGTATTATCTCTGGTCCGGGACACCGAAACCTCAGACACCGGAGGCAGGCCTGGAGGGGGGGGGGGGGGCGGGGGCTTGGGCAGAGCCACATACTCTACTGACAGTCCTGCCCGCATGCACCAACAGCATATTACATTTTTACAATGCTTTAGAAATGCATAAAATGAAACAAGGAAAGGCATTACGTTTTTCAATGCAAAAAAATGCAGTTTTATAAAATTAGAAATATTTCTATATCGAATGTTAAAATGATATTTATCCAGTATTTCTATAAGGCTATATTCACACGTTGCGGTTTTTACCGCGGAACCGCAGCGATTTTGCCGCTGCGGGTCCGCTGCAGTTTCCATAGCGTTTCCATTTACATGTAAACCCTATGGAAACCGCAAACCGCTGTGCACATGCTGCGGGAAAAAAACGCGCGGGAACGCAGCGGTTTAAAACCCGCAGCATGTCACTTCTTTGTGCAGAATCGCTGCGATTCTGCACCCATAGGAATACATTGAACCGCTTACTTCCCGCATGGGGCTGTGTGTGCCCACGTTGCGGGAAGTAAGCGGATAATGTGCGGATGGTACCCGGGGTGGAGGAGAGGAGACTCTCCTCCAGGCCCCGGGAACCATATTTGGGGTTAAAAAAAAGAATAAAAATAAAAAATCATGTTATACTCACCCTCTGAAGTCAGCGCTGCACGCGGCCGTCCGGTCAGAGTTGCTGTGCGACCAGACCCTTCGGTGACGTCGCGGTCACATGACCGTGACGTCACGAAGGGTCCTTCTCGCACAGCATCTCTGGAACCGGACCGCCGGGTGCAGCGCCGAGGGATCGGAACGTCAGAGGGTGAGTATAACCAATTTTTATTATTTTTAACATTACTATTGATGCTGCATATGCAGCATCAATAGTATAGGCGGAAACCCGCAGCGGAAGCAGCGGAACAAACCGCGATAAGGCCATGTTCACACAGTCCGTTTTTTACTGCGGAACCGCAGCGGTTTTGCCGCTGCGGTTCCGCAGCTGTTTTCCATGCAGGGTACATAACAATGTAACCCTATGGAAAACAGTCACTGCTGTGCACATGATCCGTAATTTCGTTTAAAAAGCCGCGCAGAATAGCTGCGGCAAAAAAGGAGCATGTCACTTCTTTTTCCTGAACCGCAGCGGTTCTGCACCCATAGACCTCCATTGTGAGGTCAAAATCGCAGTAAAACCCGCAGATCAAAAATATATCTGCGGGTTTTACTGCGATTTGATGTGCAGAACCGCTGCAGCAGGAAGTGCGGGGGAGCGGGCGGAAGTGCGTGGGCGGAGTGTGGCTGCCCCCCCCCCCCGTGCTCCGATGCCGCCCCCCCCCCCCAGTGCTCCGATGCCCCCCCCCCGTGCCCTAATCTCCCCCCCTTATACTTACCCGGCGTCCCGGTGTCCGTCCGGCCGTCTTCTCCCTGGGCGCCGCCATCTTGCAAAATGGCGGGCGCATGCGCAGTGCGCCCGCCGAATCTGCCGGCCTGAAAAAAAAAGGATGGAAATCCTGAACGTGTGAACATACCCTAAATCTGCAGGGAGAACCGCAGTTGTTTTGCCCTGCAGATTTATCAAATCCGCTGCGGGAGAACCCGTAGGGACAGGACGCCATGTGTGAACATAGCCTTAGTGAAAGTCTGAGATTTCTGTGAGAAATGGTAATTGTTTACCTCTTAAACCAGTTCTGAATGTAAATAAAACATTGCTCTGATTAAGTCTCCATTGTATTTTAGTCTTTCATTTCATGCGTAGGGCAGGACAAGCCCATGATGTATCTGTGTAAAGCTAGGTTCACATTGCGTTAATGGGTTAACGCTAACGGACTGCGTTGCATGGCGAAAATGTCGCAATTAACGCCGTGCAACGGGTCCGTTAGCGCACCCATTGACAGCAATGTTATTTTTAGCTGAAGCGCATCGCTAGCGCATGCCGTTTTCGGCACGCGCTAGCGATGTGCCGTTCTTTTGTGACGGACCTTGGACGCTGCTTGCAGCGTCCGAGGCCCGTTCCTCGCTACCGCAGATCGGGGATCTGCACTAGCGGGGAGGGTGAACGCCGACCCTCTAGAAACATTGCGTTAGCGCAATCCGCTAGCGCTATGCGCTTAACGGATTGCACTAACGCTATGTGAACCTAGCCTAAGACATGTAAGGTGCTATAATAACAGCCTTGGGCTGGTTTCACACCAGCATTCGGCAGGGCTGCGGATGGCAGCCTTCTTCCTCTGTTAAGCCCCACCCAATGCCGCACCTTTTCCTTCAGTTCCGCCTACGTCTGCATGCATCCTGCATACCCTATCTTTAACATTGGGTACGCAGGCCAAGCGGATGCCTCCGCATGCGTTGTTTTAACGCTGCGCCGACCGCAACATAATGCAACGTGTTGCGTTTGACGCAGTTCAGCGCATCGTCAAAATGACACGTGCCTGTGTACCCAATGTTAAAGATAGGGGATGCATGCAGACTTAGGCGGAGCTGAAAGAAGAGGTGCAGCAGTGGGTGGGGCTTAACGGAGGAAGAAGGCTGCCGAGCGCTGGTGTGAAACCAGTCTTAGACAGGTAAACCACTTTTGAAACAATGTTCACTTGTACAAGCATTTAACCCCTTAGTGACGGGGCCAATTTTTTTAAAAATCTGACCAGTGTCTGACATATTAGACTTTATGATAATGGTAAACTTGGGCTCATATGTATTTCAGATATTTTGTAAAAATATCAGAAATTTTTTTAAAAAATAGAAATGTTCAAATTTTGAATGATTTTCCCTTTAAGGCCGGAGTCACACTAGAGAGGAATACGGACGAGTGCTATGCGAGAAAAAAAAAATTGCATAGCACTTGGACCAATGTTAATCTGTTGGGCAGCTCCCATCACTTTTTTTTTTTTTTTTTTCACGGCCGTATTATATGTGCGAGTGAAATTGCACTATGCTGCGATTTGCACCGTATATCAGCCGAGAATCCCCAATGAAAGTCTGTTTGTGCAAGAAAATCTCACACCACACGGGCCATCAGTGTGACTTGCGAGAAATACGCAAAGGTGTCCTTTGAAAGGCTGGCAATTCAGGTGCAATGTACAGTAAAATCACACTGACAGCTTACAATACTTACAAATAGTTAATTTGTCGGCTTCTGTCAAATCATTGCAGGATAGGATAGGAGACATGGTTTACATACAGTAAACCACTGCAGAACGGTTAGATTTATATAGGTCAGTGACTAATACGGTTAGTAGTATGTGTGTAAAATTTGGGACCTGTATGTATTTAATAAAAATGTTTTCACTGAAAAAACTGGCGTGGGCTCCCACACAATTTTCTGTGCCACAGAGGGAAAGCCAGTGACTGGTGACAGATATTATAGCCTAGAGAGGGACCATGGTTATTGCCACCCCAGAAAAGGTGCATCTGTAAGATGCGCCAATTGTGGCACTCAGCCTCTCTTCTCACTGCCCTGTAGCGGTGGCATATGGGGTAATAAGGGGTTAATGTCACCTTTGTATTGTAAGGTGACAGTAGGCCAGCTTACTAATGGAGAGGTGTCTGATAGATGCCTCTCCATTACTAACCTGTGGGCTTGATGTTACTTGACAATAAAATGGTGACATCAACCCCACAAATATGAACCCCACTGCTACGGGGCAAGTGGGAAGAGGGAGGCTAAGTGCCAGAATTGGCACATCTATAAGATGCGCCATTTCTGGGATGGCTGAGAGCTGATGGTTTTTATCCATGGCCTCTTCACAGGCTATTAATATCAGCCTACAGCTTTTATAGGGGAACCCCCATGTCAATATTTTGTGTCCCACTGTAAAATAGCCAGTAAAGGCTAAGCAACAGCTGTGAGCTGATATTAATAGCCTGGGAACCTTTATGGTTATTGGCTCCTTTCCAGAATATTAACATCAGCTGTCAGCTTTCCCTCTGCTGGTTATGAAAATTATGCGGGAGTCCATGGAGGTTTTTTTTATTTTTTGAAAAATAAACATTACATTTCACGCAGGTTTCTTAGTTGACTTTTTTTTTTTACAGCATATGTAGGTTAATTATGTTAATACTCCTACATGGCTGGGTGTGTGTGTGTCTTTAGTTAATATTAATGAGGGTATCTCGTGAAGAGGTTGAATAAGGAAAATACATCACAATCCTTTTTTTTATATATATATATATATATATATATATATATATATATATATATCTTTAGCGCTCTGGATTTACAAAAACGCATCAAATTATTAGATAATAAAAAAAAAAAATATTTATTGAAAAGCATCATTTTAAAACCACATTACCACGGTGAAACAGAGAAACAAACCTCCCACTCATCAGTCACCCATAAACAACGCGCCGCTATGGATGACACGAAGCTAATATACACAAATCAACCAGGGTGGGTGGCTAATAGTAAATACATAAATAATACCCAGGAGGAAAGATAAAACAAACTGTTAGGCCATGTTCACACAGTGCGTTTTTCACTGCGGAACCGCAGCGGTATTGCCGCTGCGGGTCCGCAGCAGTTTTCCATGCAGGGTACATAACAATGTAACCCTATGGAAAACAGTCACTGCTGTGCACATGGTCCGTAATTTCGTTTAAAAAGCCGCGCAGAATAGCTGCGGCAAAAAAGGAGCATGTCACTTCTTTTTCCTGAACCGCAGCGGTTCTGCACCCATAGACCTCCATTGTGAGGTCAAAATCGCAGTAAAACCCGCAGATCAAAAATATATCTGCGGGTTTTACTGCGATTTGATGTGCAGAACCGCTGCAGCAGGAAGTGCGGGGGAGCGGGCGGAAGTGCGTGGGCGGAGTGTGGCTGCCCCCCCGTGCTCCGATCCCGCCCCCCCGTGCTCCGATGCCCCCCCCCCCGTGCTCCGATGCCCCTCCCCAGTGCTCCGATGCCCCCCCCGTGCCCTAATCTCCCCCCCTTATACTTACCCGGCGTCCCGGTGTCCGTCCGGCCGTCTTCTCCCTGGGCACCGCCATCTTGCAAAATGGCGGGCGCATGCGCAGTGCGCCCGCCGAATCAGCCGGCCGGCAGATTCGCTCCAAAGTGCATTTTAATCACTGAGATATAACCTATCTCAGTGATCAAAATAAAAAAATAGTAAATGACACCCCCCCCACTTTGTCACCCCCATTGGTAGGGACAATAAAAAAATTAAGAATTTTTTTTTTTTTTTTTCACTAAGGTTAGGGTTAGGGGTAGGGTTAGGGTATTTTCAGCCATTTTAGCCCTAAAAAGCTTCCTAGGAAACACACAGTCTCTGCATAGAAAACTGCATAAAAAAAGGATAAAAAAACGCATCAAAAAACGCATCAAAAAAGGACAAAAAAAGGACCTGCGTTTTCTGCCAAGAGCTGCAGTTTTTTTAAAAAAACTGTCCTGAAAAAAAAAGGATGGAAATCCTGAACGTGTGAACATACCCTTAATCTATGTAGTTACAAAATATCTCATAGTTGTGACAAAAATCCAACTGCCAATATATATCTGACATGTTCACTCCTGTGTTTCTCCACCCACCCCCGGCTACATCCTACCACTAAGGCCAGCGTCACACTCGGCGTAAGACAATACGGTCCGTATTTTACGGCCGTAATACGCTGAAAAGTCCCCAAAATAGTGGTCCGTATCTCCTCCGTAGGCAGGGTGTGTCAGCGTATTTTGCGCATGGCATCCTCCGTATGGCATCCGTACTGCGAGATTTTCTCGCAGGCTTGCAAAACCGACATACGGATATACAAGGGATCCATGTGCTCAAAAAATAATAAAAACATATATACTGTCTATATATATATATATATATATATATATATATTAGTGAGACACATAATATTATATATATAATATTTCATCCAGCGCGAGTTAGCTTTAAAGCCGGTAATTCAATTGCCGGCTTTTGCTATCTCCTTCAAAAAACCGACATGATATGAGACATGGTTTACATATAGTAAACCATGTCATATCCACCTTTTTTTTTGCATATTCCACACTACTAATGTTAGTAGTGTGTATGTGCAAAATTTGGCCGTTCTAGCTATTAAATAAAAGGGTTAAATGGCGGAAAAAATTGGCGTGGGCTCCCGCGCAATTTTCTCCGCCAGAGTAGTAAAGCCAGTGGACTGAGGGCAGATATTAATAGCCTGGAGAGGGTCCATGGTTATTGCCACCCTCCTCCCCCCGGCTAAAAACATCTGCCCCCAGCCACCCCAGAAAAGGCACATCTGGAAGATGCGCCTATTCTGGCACTTGGCCACTCTCTTCTCATTCCCGTGTAGCGGTGGGATATGGGGTAATGAAGGGTTAATGTCACCTTGCTATTGTAATGTTACATTAAGCCAGATTAATAATGGAGAGGCGTCAATTATGACACCTATCCATTATTAATCCAATTGTATGAAAGAGTTAAAAAAAACACATTATTAAAAAGTATTTTAATGAAATAAACACACCGTTTGTTATAATATTTTATTGTACGCTCAATCCACTGGCTGAAGACCCTCGCTCTGTGACAAAGAAAAAAATAATAAACCAACAATATACATACCTTCCGAGGATCTGTAACGTCCCACGTTGTAAATCCATCTGAAGGGGTTAATTTTTTTTACAGCCAGGAGCTCTGCTATAATGCAGCTATGCTCCTGGCTGTAAAACCCCAGCGAATGAATGGAAACTAGGTCAATGACCTGTAGTTACCTTCATTCGCGGTGATGCGCCCTCTGCTGGTTGTCCTCATATGAACTCGAGCCTGGGAACTTTTCTGAATTTTTCCCACGCTCGAAGGACATCCTTCTAACTATTCCGGTAAAATTACGTTAAGAGAACCGTGCTAGATATAGACACTGACATTCACAGCAGCGCGTCCGCCCCGATGCTCTTTTCTGACTCCTTTCTCAGGCCCCCCAAAAAGTGTTAACGAAGTACCCTTTATTTTCTTGCACTGTGGCCGTTTACTTACTACAGGGTATTCAATCATTGTTTCTGTGCCCCCCCCCCCCCCCCCCATATAAAGTACGACCACTATCTATATGCCTTTATATACAGCATTCTAGAGTGCTGTGTATAGATAGTAGGTCCACTGCCTGTATACCCTTATATACAGCATTTTATAAAGCACAACCACTATCTGTATGCCCTTAAGATAGTGGCATATTAGACTTGCCTAGCCCCATACAATGGGCTTCGCTAGTCTTAATTCGGGGCCTTCTCCTCTTCTATCACCGTCCTTCTTTCTTTGAGTCGATGACGCGTCCTATGTCATCCACACGGTGTCTTCCATCACACTCCTGTGCATCGCACTTCTTTCTGCCCGTTGCAGTACTTTGCTTTGTGCTTGGCAGAGAAGTGTTCCTGCACAGAAGCGTGATGAGGGAGGTTGTGTGGATGATGTAGAACACATCATCCACGGGAAGGACTGTGCCGGATGAAGACCAGCGCCAAACATAACACCGGACCGCCCCGTAGGTGAGTATAAGAAGTTATTTACATTATGCAGATTGGCTTAGGGACATACCGTATATACTCGAGTAGAAGCTGATCCCCCCTCCCCTAATTTTGCCACAAAAAACTGGGAAAACTTATTGACTCGAGTATAAGCCTAGGGTGGAAAATGCAGCAGCTACCGGTAAATGTCAAAAATAAGAATAGATACGAATAAAAGTAAGATTAATTGAGACATCAGTAGGTTAAGTGTTTTTGAATATCCATATTGAATCAGGAGCCCCATATAATGCTCCATACAGTTCATGATGGCCCCATAAGATCCTCCATATTAAAATATGCCCCATATAATGCTGCACAAATGTTAATAATGGCCCCATGAGATGCTCCATAGATTATGCCCCATGAGATGCTCCACACATTATGCCCCATTTGCTGTTGCTGCGAATAAAATAAAAAAAATCACATACTCACCTCTCTTCGCTCAGGCCCCTGGCACATTCCACTGCTGCGCGCTGCTCTGTCTTACATCCTCTGCACTGACTGTTCAGGCAGAGGGCGGCGCACACACTAACTACGTCATCGTGCCCTCTGACCTAAACAGTCATAGCCAGAGGACAGAGCGGCCCGCAGCGGTGGAAAGGGGAGAGGTGAATATCGCGCAATGCTCACCTCCCCCGTCATACTCACCTGCTCCCGACGCGGTCCCTGGCAGCTTCTCACTGTCAGATGGTCTCCGGGAGTCGGCAGCATCCATATTCGATATTCATTACTTTAATGAGCGGTACCACGTTAACGCTGAACAAAGGAAGAGCTGCCCGGAGACCATCGGACATGCAGGGACCGCGCCGGGAGCAGGTGAGTATGTGACAGCCGCCGCTCCCTCCTCCCCCACCGACAATGACTTGAGTATAAGCCGAGAGGGTCACTTTCAGCCCAAAAAAGTGGGCTGAAAATCTCGGCTTATACTCGAGTATGTACGGTACAGCACTCTAGAAGGGTGTGTATAAGGGCATATACAGTTAGGGCCAGAAATATTTGGACAGTGACACAAGTTTTGTTATTTTAGCTGTTTACAAAAACATGTTCAGAAATACAATTATATATATAATATGGGCTGAAAGTGCACACTCCCAGCTGCAATATGATAGTTTCCACATCCAAATCGGAGAAAGGGTTTAGGAATCATAGCTCTGTAATGCATAGCGTCCTCTTTTTCAAGGGACCAAAAGTAATTGGACAATGGACTCTAAGGGCTGCAATTAACTCTGAAGGCGTCTCCCTCGTTAACCTGTAATCAATGAAGTAGTTAAAAGGTCAGGGGTGGATTCCAGGTGTGTGGTTTTGCATTTGGAAGCTGTTGCTGTGAGCAGACAACATGCGGTCAAAGGAACTCTCAATTGAGGTGAAGCAGAACATCCTGAGGCTGAAAAAAAAAGAAAAAATCCATCAGAGAGATAGCAGACATGCTTGGAGTAGCAAAATCAACAGTTGGGTACATTCTGAGAAAAAAAGAATTGACTGGTGAGCTTGGGAACTCAAAAAGGCCTGGGCGTCCACGGATGACAACAGTGGTGGATGATCGCCGCATACTTAATTTGGTGAAGAAGAACCCGTTCACAACATCAACTGAAGTCCAGAACACTCTCAGTGAAGTAGGTGTATCTGTCTCTAAGTCAACAGTAAAGAGAAGACTCCATGACAGTAAATACAAAGGGTTCACATCTAGATGCAAACCATTCATCAATACCAAAAATAGACAGGCCAGAGTTAAATTTGCAGAAAAACACCTCAAGAAGCCAGCTCAGTTCTGGAAAAGTATTCTATGGACAGATGAGACAAAGATCAACCTGTACCAGAATGATGGGAAGAAAAAAGTTTGGAGAAGAAAGGGAACGGCACATGATCGAAGGCACACCACATCCTCTGTAAAACATGGTGGAGGCAACGTGATGGCATGGGCATGCATGGCTTTCAATGGCACTGGATCACTTGTGTTTATTGATGACATAAGAGCAGGCAAGAGTAGCCGGATGAATTCTGAAGTGTACCGGGATATACTTTCAGCCCAGATTCAGCCAAATGCTGCAAAGTTGATTGGACGGCGCTTCATAGTACAGATGGACAATGACCCCAAGCATACATCCAAAGCTACCCAGGAGTTCATGAGTGCCAAAAAATGGAACATTCTGCAATGGCCAAGTCAATCTCCAGATCTAAACCCAATTGAGCATGCATTTCACTTGCTCAAATCCAGACTTAAGACGGAAAGACCCACAAACAAGCAAGACCTGAAGGCTGCGGCTGTAAAGGCCTGGCAAAGCATTAAGAAGGAGGAAACCCAGCGTTTGGTGATGTCCATGGGTTCCAGACTTAAGGCAGTGATTGCCTCCAAAGGATTTGCAACAAAATATTGAAAATAAAAATATTTTGTTTGGGTTATGTTTATTTGTCCAATTACTTTTGACCTCCTAAAATGTGGAGTGTTTGTAAAGAAATGTGTACAATTCCTACATTTTCTATCAGATATTTTTGTTCAACCCTTCAAATTAAATGTTACAATCTGCACTTGAATTCTGTTGTAGAGGTTTCATTTCAAATCCAATGTGGTGGCATGCAGAGCCCAACTTGCGAAAATTGTGTCACTGTCCAAATATTTCTGGCCCTAACTGTAGGTTCTGGTGGTACTATATATGGGGAAAACCTGGTGACAGGTTCCCTTTAAGAAACCTATGGAACTAGGTAAAAAATAGCATTTTTTGGATGGTGAAAAACTTGTAATTTAAATATTGATGAAGGCTGAACTGCAGGTGGTCTGTGTCTCTTCATAAGTTTAAGGCCGGGGTCACACTAGCGTAGAATACGGACGAGCGCTATGTGAGAAAACATCGCATGGCACTCGGACCAGTGTTAATCTATGGGGCAGATCACATCTGTGATTATTTTTTCATGCCGAATCGGCATACGAGAACAATCGCAGCATATATACCTGACAGGGGCCCATACATTCTGATATCACTAATATACACCTGACAGGGTCCCATACATTCTGATATCATCACTAATATATACCTGACAGGGGCCCGTACATTCTGATATCATCACTAATATATACCTGACAGGGGCCTATACATTCTGATATCATCACTAATATATACCTGACAGGAGCCCATACATTCTGATACCATCACTAAGGCTACGTTCACATTTGCGTTGTGCGATGTTGCGTCGAGAACACAACGCAAACAAAAACGCACGCTAAAACGCTGCGTTTTGCGACGCATGCGTCCTTTTTTGCCGAAAAATGGACGCAAAAAAATGCAACTTGCTGCGTCCTCTGCGCCTTACGCTTGCGGCAAAAAAAACGCATGCGTCGCAAAACGCAGCACAACGCATGTCCATGCGCCCCCCATGTTAAATATAGGGGCGCATGACGCATGCGTCGCCGCAGCGGCGCCCGACACTGCGTCGCACAACGCTAATGTGAACGTAGCCTAATATATACCTGACAGGGGCCCATACATTCTGATATCATCACTAATATATATACCTGACAGGAGCCCATACATTCTGATATCATCACTAATATATACCTGACAGGAGCCCATACATTCTGATATCATCACTAATATATACCTGACAGGAGCCCATACATTCTGATATCATCACTAATATATACCTGACAGGGGCCTGTTGTGAATTCTGTGGCTGAATTCACTCCTGTGGTCACAAGTGGTACTGCAGCTTCTGGGCTTCCTCCCTCAGGTGTTCTGGTGAGCTCGTTGGCTGCCTTGTTATTTAACTCCACCTGATTCTGTCTTCCTTGCTCCTTGTCAATGTTCCAGTGTTGGATCTGAGCTTCTGGATCTTTCCTGTGGCCTGCTGCTCTGCTTAGATAAGTGCTTCTTGCTTTTGTTGCTGTTTTTTCTGTCCAGCTTGTCTATTCGTTTTTGCTGGAAGCTCTGAGACGCAAAGGGTGTACCGCCGTGCCGTTAGTTCGGCACGGTGGGTCTTTTTGCCCCCTTTGCGTGGTTTTTTGCTTTAGGGTTTTTTGTAGACTGCAAAGTTCTCTTTGCTATCCTCGCTCTATCAAAATATCGGGCCTCACTTTGCTGAATCTATTTCATTCCTACGTTTTGTCTTTTCATCTTGCTAACAGTCATTATATGTGGGGGGCTGCCTTTTCCTTTGGGGTATTTCTCTGAGGCAAGTCAGGCTTATATTTCTATCTTCAGGCTAGTCAGTTCCTCAGGCTGTGCCGAGTTGCATAGGTAGTGTCAGGCGCAATCCACAGCTGCCTTTAGTTGTGTTTAGGATAGGTTCAGGTATTGCGGTCTACAGAGATTCCACGTCTCAGAGCTCGTTCTATTGTTTTTGGGTTATTGTCAGATCACTGTATGTGCTCTGATTACTGGCACACTGTGTTACTGGATTGCCTTCATAACAGTACAAGGAGCCAAAACTAATGATTCTCAATAGAGGGAAAAAAGAAGTTCTGACATCATTTTTTTTTCTCAGCTCTGTGTTCAGTCTTTTTTTTCCCCTAGACATTAGGGTGCTTCAGGACACAGCTGTGGACATGGATATTCAGGCTCTGTGCTCTTCAATGGATAATCTCGTTATAAATGTACAAAAGATTCAAGATACAATTGATCAGAAATCTATGCTAGAACCAAGAATTCCTATTCCTGATTTGTTTTTTGGTGATAGAACTAAGTTTCTGAGCTTCAAAAATAATTGTAAGCTATTTCTGGCCTTGAAACCTCATTCTTCTGGTAATTCAGTTCAACAGGTTTTGATTATTATTTCTTTTTTGCGCAGCTACCCTCAGGACTGGGCATTTTCTCTTGCGCCAGGAGACCCTGCATTGAGTGGTGTCGATGCGTTTTTCCTGGCGCTCGGATTGCTGTACGATGAGCCTAATTCAGTGGATCAGGCTGAGAAAAATTTGCTGGCTTTGTGCCAGGGTCAGGATGATATAGAAGTATATTGTCAGAAATTTAGGAAGTGGTCAGTACTCACTCTGTGGAATGAATCTGCGCTGGCAGCTTTGTTCAGAAAGGGTCTCTCTGAGGCTCTTAAGGATGTCATGGTGGGTTTTCCTATGACTGCTGATTTGAATGAGTCTATGTCTTTGGCCATTCAGATCGGTCGTCGCTTGCGCGAGCGTAAATCTGTGCACCATCTGGCGGTATTGTCTGAGATTAAACCTGAGCCTATGCAGTGCGATAGGACTATGACCAGAGTTGAATGGCAAGAACACAGACGTCTGAATGGGCTGTGTTTCTACTGTGGTGATTCCACTCATGCTATTTCTAATTGTCCTAAGCGCACTAGGCGGTTCAATAGCTCTGCCGTCATTGGTACTGTACAGTCCAAATTCCTTCTGTCCATTACCTTGATATGCTCTTTGTCATCGTATTCTGTCATGGCGTTTGTGGATTCAGGCGCTGCCCTGAATCTGATGGATTTGGATTATGCTAAACGTTGTGGGTTTTTCTTGGAGCCTTTGCGGTGTCCTATTCCGTTGAGAGGAATTGATGCTACACCTTTGGCCAAGAATAAACCTCAGTACTGGACCCAGCTGACCATGTGCATGGCTCCTGCACATCAGGAAGTTATTCGCTTTCTGGTGCTACATAATCTGCATGATGTGGTCGTGTTGGGGTTACCATGGCTGCAAACCCATAATCCAGTATTGGATTGGAACTCTATGTCGGTATCCAGCTGGGGTTGTCAGGGGGTACATGGTGATGTTCCATTTTTGTCTATTTCGTCATCCACGCCTTCTGAGGTCCCAGAGTTCTTGTCTGATTATCAGGATGTATTTGAAGAGCCCAAGTCCGATGCCCTACCTCCGCATAGGGATTGTGATTGTGCTATCAATTTGATTCCTGGTAGTAAATTCCCTAAAGGTCGTTTATTTAATTTATCCGTGCCTGAACACACCGCTATGCGCAGTTATGTGAAGGAATCCCTGGAGAAGGGACATATTCGCCCATCGTCATCACCACTGGGAGCAGGGTTCTTTTTTGTAGCCAAGAAGGATGGTTCGCTGAGACCGTGTATTGATTACCGCCTTCTTAATAAGATCACTGTTAAGTTTCAGTATCCCTTGCCATTGTTATCTGACTTGTTTGCTCGGATTAAGGGGGCTAGTTGGTTCACTAAGATAGATCTTCGTGGTGCGTATAATCTGGTGAGAATCAGGCAAGGAGATGAATGGAAAACGGCATTTAATACGCCCGAGGGTCATTTTGAGTATCTAGTGATGCTGTTCGGACTTGCCAATGCTCCATCTGTTTTTCAGTCTTTTATGCATGACATCTTCCGTGAGTATCTGGATAAATTCCTGATTGTTTACTTGGATGACATTTTGATCTTCTCAGATGATTGGGAGTCTCATGTGAAGCAGGTCAGAATGGTTTTCCAGGTCCTGCGTGCTAATTCTTTGTTCGTAAAGGGATCAAAGTGTCTCTTCGGTGTGCAGAAAGTTTCATTTTTGGGGTTCATCTTTTCCCCTTCTACTACCAAGATGGATCCAGTTAAGGTCCAAGCCATCCAGGATTGGACTCAGCCGACATCTCTGAAAAGTCTGCAAAAGTTCCTGGGCTTTGCTAATTTTTATCGTCGCTTCATCTGTAATTTTTCTAGCATTGCCAAACCATTGACCGATTTGACCAAGAAGGGTGCTGATTTGGTTAATTGGTCTTCTGCTGCCGTGGAAGCTTTTCAGGAGTTGAAGCGTCGTTTTTGTTCTGCCCCTGTGTTGTGTCAACCAGATGTTTCTCTTCCGTTCCAGGTCGAGGTTGATGCTTCTGAGATTGGAGCAGGGGCGGTTTTGTCACAGAGAGGTTCTGGTTGCTCAGTGATGAAACCATGTGCTTTCTTTTCCAGGAAGTTTTCTGCTGCTGAGCGTAATTAAGATGTGGGCAACCGAGAGTTGCTGGCCATGAAGTGGGCATTCGAGGAGTGGCGTCATTGGCCTGAAGGAGCTAAGCATCGCGTGGTGGTATTGACTGATCATAAGAACCTTACTTATCTCGAGTCTGCCAAGCGCTTGAATCCTAGACAGGCCCGTTGGTCGTTATTTTTTGCTCGCTTCGATTTTGTGATTTCGTACCTTCCGGGCTCTAAAAATGTGAAGGCGGATGCTCTGTCTAGGAGTTTTGTGCCCGACTCTCCGGGTTTATCTGAGCCGGCGAGTATCCTCAAGGAAGGAGTCATTGTGTCTGCCATCTCCCCTGATTTGCGGCGAGTGTTGCAAAAATTTCAGGCTAATAAACCTGATCGTTGTCCGGCCGAGAAACTGTTCGTCCCTGATAGGTGGACTAGTAAAGTTATCTCTGAACTTCATTGTTCGGTGTTGGCTGGTCATCCAGGAATCTTTGGTACCAGAGAGTTAGTGGCTAGATCCTTCTGGTGGCCATCTCTGTCACGGGATGTACGTACTTTTGTGCAGTCCTGTGGGATTTGTGCTAGGGCTAAGCCCTGTTGTTCACGTGCCAGTGGGTTGCTTTTGCCCTTGCCGGTCCCGAAGGGGCCTTGGACACATATTTCGATGGATTTCATTTCTGACCTTCCCGTTTCTCAAAAGATGTCAGTCATTTGGGTGGTCTGTGATCGCTTTTCTAAAATGGTCCATCTGGTGCCCTTGGTTAAATTGCCTTCCTCCTCTGATTTGGTGCCTTTGTTCTTCCAGCATGTGGTTCGTTTGCATGGCATTCCTGAGAATATTGTTTCTGACAGAGGTTCCCAGTTTGTTTCAAGGATCTGGCGAGCCTTTTGTGGTAGGATGGGCATTGACTTATCTTTTTCCTCGGCTTTCCATCCTCAGACTAATGGCCAGACCGAACGAACCAATCAGACCTTGGAAACATATCTGAGATGTTTTGTTTCTGCAGACCAGGATGATTGGGTGTCCTTTTTGCCATTGGCTGAGTTCGCCCTTAATAATCGGGCCAGCTCGGCTACCTTGGTCTCTCCATTTTTCTGCAATTCTGGGTTCCATCCTCGTTTCTCTTCAGGACAGGTTGAGTCTTCGGACTGTCCTGGTGTGGATTCTGTGGTGGACAGGTTGCAGCAGATCTGGACTCAGGTACTGGACAATTTGACCTTGTCCCAGGAGAAGGCTCAACTTTTTGCTAATCGCAGACGCCGTGTGGGTCCCCGACTTCGTGTTGGGGATCTGGTTTGGTTATCTTCTCGTCATATTCCTATGAAGGTTTCCTCTCCTAAATTTAAACCTCGTTTTATTGGTCCGTATAGGATTTCTGAGATTCTCAATCCTGTGTCCTTTCGTCTGACCCTCCCGGACTCCTTTTCCATACATAATGTATTCCATAGGTCGTTGTTGCGGAGATACGTGGCACCTATGGTTCCATCTGTTGAGCCTCCTGCACCTGTTTTGGTGGAGGGGGAATTGGAGTATATTGTGGAGAAAATTTTGGATTCTCGTGTCTCTAGACGGAAACTCCAGTATCTGGTTAAATGGAAGGGTTATGCTCAGGAAGATAATTCCTGGGTTTTTGCCTCTGATGTCCATGCTCCAGATCTTGTTCGTGCCTTTCATGTGGCTCATCCTGGTCGGCCTGGGGGCTCTGGTGAGGGTTCGGTGACCCCTCCTCAAGGGGGGGGTACTGTTGTGAATTCTGTGGCTGAATTCACTCCTGTGGTCACAAGTGGTACTGCAGCTTCTGGGCTTCCTCCCTCAGGTGTTCTGGTGAGCTCGTTGGCTGCCTTGTTATTTAACTCCACCTGATTCTGTCTTCCTCGCTCCTTGTCAATGTTCCAGTGTTGGATCTGAGCTTCTGGATCTTTCCTGTGGCCTGCTGCTCTGCTTAGATAAGTGCTTCTTGCTTTTGTTGCTGTTTTTTCTGTCCAGCTTGTCTATTCGTTTTTGCTGGAAGCTCTGAGACGCAAAGGGTGTACCGCCGTGCCGTTAGTTCGGCACGGTGGGTCTTTTTGCCCCCTTTGCGTGGTTTTTTGCTTTAGGGTTTTTTGTAGACTGCAAAGTTCTCTTTGCTATCCTCGCTCTATCTAGAATATCGGGCCTCACTTTGCTGAATCTATTTCATCCCTACGTTTTGTCTTTTCATCTTGCTAACAGTCATTATATGTGGGGGGCTGCCTTTTCCTTTGGGGTATTTCTCTGAGGCAAGTCAGGCTTATATTTCTATCTTCAGGCTAGTCAGTTCCTCAGGCTGTGCCGAGTTGCATAGGTAGTGTCAGGCGCAATCCACAGCTGCCTTTAGTTGTGTTTAGGATAGGTTCAGGTATTGCGGTCTACAGAGATTCCACGTCTCAGAGCTCGTTCTATTGTTTTTGGGTTATTGTCAGATCACTGTATGTGCTCTGATTACTGGCACACTGTATTACTGGATTGCCTTCATAACAGGGGCCCATACATTCTGATATCATCACTAATATATACCTGACAGGAACCCATACATTCTGATATCATCACTAATATATACCCGACAGGAGCCCGTACATTCTGATATCATCACTAATATATATACGTGACTGGAGCCCATACATTGTGATACTATCACTAATATATACCTGACAGGGGCCCGTACATTCTGATATCATCACTAATATATACCTGACAGGGGCCCATACATTCTGATATCATCACTAATATATACCTGACAGGGGCCCATACATTCTGATATCATCACTAATATATACCTGACAGGGGCCCATACATTCTGATATCATCACTAATATATACCTGACATGGGCCCGTACATTCTGATATCATCACTAATATATACCTGACAGGGGCCCATACATTCTGATATCATTAATAATATATACCTGACAGGAGCCCATACATTCTGATATCATCACTAATATATACCTGACATGGGCCCATACATTCTGATATCATCACTAATATATACCTGACAGGGGCCTGTACAGTCTGTATTTACAATAATATATACCTGACAGGAGCCCGTACAGTCTGTATCTACAATAATATATACCTGACAGGAGCCCGTACAGTCTGTATCTACAATAATATATACCTGACAAGAGCCCGTACAGTCTGTATCTACAATAATATATACCTGCCAGGATCCAGTACAGTCTGTATCTACAATAATATATACCTGACAGGAGCCCGTACAGTCTGTATCTACAGTAATATATACCTGACAGGAGCCCATACAGCCTGTATCTACAATAATATATACCTGACAGGAGCCCGTACAGTCTGTATCTACAATAATATATACCTGACAGGAGCCAGTACAGTCTGTATCTACAATAATATATACCTGACAGGAGCCAGTACAGTCTGTATCTACAATAATATATACCTGACAGGAGCCCGTACAGTCTGTATCTACAGTAATATATACCTGACAGGAACCCATACAGTCTGTATCTACAATAATATATACCTGACAGGAGCCCGTACAGTCTGTATCTACAATAATATATACCTGACTGGAGCCCGTACAGTCTGTATCTACAATAATATATACCTGACAGGAGCCCGTACAGTCTATATCTACAATAATATATACCTGACAGGATCCAGTACAGTCTGTATCTACAATAATATATACCTGACAAGAGCCCGTACAGTCTGTATCTACAATAATATATACCTGCCAGGATCCAGTACAGTCTGTATCTACAATAATATATACCTGACAGGAGCCCGTACAGTCTGTATCTACAGTAATATATACCTGACAGGAGCCCATACAGTCTGTATCTACAATAATATATACCTGACAGGAGCCCGTACAGTCTGTATCTACAATAATATATACCTGACAGGAGCCAGTACAGTCTGTATCTACAATAATATATACCTGACAGGAGCCAGTACAGTCTGTATCTACAATAATATATACCTGACAGGAGCCCGTACAGTCTGTATCTACAGTAATATATACCTGACAGGAACCCATACAGTCTGTATCTACAATAATATATACCTGACAGGAGCCCGTACAGTCTGTATCTACAATAATATATACCTGACTGGAGCCCGTACAGTCTGTATCTACAATAATATATACCTGACAGGAGCCCGTACAGTCTGTATCTACAATAATATATACCTGACAGGAGCCCATACAGTCTATATCTACAATAATATATACCTGACAGGAGCCAGTACAGTCTGTATCTACAATAATATATACCTGACAGGAGCCAGTACAGTCTGTATCTACAATAATATATACCTGACAGGAGCCCGTACAGTCTGTATCTACAGTAATATATACCTGACAGGAGCCCATACAGTCTGTATCTACAATAATATATACCTGACAGGAGCCCGTACAGTCTGTATCTACAATAATACAATAATACAAAAAAGAAGAAAAAAACGTGGCAACACTCACCGATCCTGTTAAGCAGATTGTGTCTTTTATTGAAGCATAAGTGAGACCAGATTCACGGCTCGGGGGAGAAAAACAAACATGAGGTGAGCGGGGAGAGGACAACAGCCGTTTCGCGCCTGTACCGGCGCTTCTACGGGTCCACCTGGACCACGTGGACCCGTAGAAGCGCCGGTACAGGCGCAAAACGGCTGTTGTCCTCTCCCCGCTCACCTCATGTTTGTTTTTCTCCCCCGAGCCGTGAATCTGGTCTCACTTATGCTTCAATAAAAGACACAATCTGCTTAACAGGATCGGTGAGTGTTGCCACGTTTTTTTCTTCTTTTTTGTATTGATACACTTTGTCTGTGTTTTCTAACGTGAGCACCTCCCTGGATTTTCTGAGCTCAGTAGTTCCTTTAGTGATTCCACGATTGTCTCTTGCTTCCAGGCTGTGCTGCTTTTTCTATTTTCTGTATCTACAATAATATATACCTGACAGGAGCCCGTACAGTCTGTATCTACAATAATATATACCTGACAGGAGCCTGTACAGTCTGTATCTACAATAATATATAATAATAATAATAATAATTTTTATTTATATAGCGCCAACATATTCCGCAGCGCTTTACAAATTATAGAGGGGACTTGTACAGACAATAGACATTACAGCATAACAGAAATACAGTTCAAACCAGATACCAGGGGGAATGAGGGCCCTGCTCGCAAGCTTACAAACTATGGGGAAAAGGGGAGACACGAGAGGTGGATGGTAACAATTGCTATAGTTATTTGGACCAGCCATAGTGTAAGGCTGTAAGGCTCGGATGTTCATGTAAAGCTGCATGAACCAGTTAACTGCCTAAGTATGTAGCAGTACAGACACAGAGGGCTATTAACTGCATAAAGTGAATGAGAACATAATGCGAGGAACCTGTTTTTTTTAAATAGGCCACACAGGGATCGTTAGGTTAATGCATTGAGGCGGTAGGCCAGTCTGAACAAATGAGTTTTTAGGGCACGCTTAAAACTGTGGGGATTAGGGATTAATCGTATTAACCTAGGTAGTGCATTCCAAAGAATCGGCGCAGCACGTGTAAAGTCTTGGAGACGGGAGTGTGAGGTTCTGATTATTGAGGATGCTAACCTGAGGTCATTAGCGGAGCGGAGGGCACGGGTAGGGTGGTAGACTGAGACCAGAGAGGAGATGTAGGGTGGTGCTGAGCCATGGAGTGCTTTGTGGTTGAGGGTAGTAGTTTTGTACTGGATTCTGGAGTGGATGGCTAGCCAGTGTAATGACTGGCACAAGGTAGAGGGATCGGTGTAACGGTTGGTGAGGAATATGATCCTGGCAGCAGCATTCAGGACAGATTGGAGCGGGGAAAGTTTGGTAAGAGGGAGGCCGATTAGTAGAGAGTTACAATAGTCCAGACGAGAATGAATAAGTGAAACAGTAAGAGTTTTTGCAGAGTCGAAAGTAAGAAAAGGGCGAATTCTAGAAATGTTTTTGAGATGCAGGTAAGAAGAGCGAGCCAGTGATCGGATGTGGGGGTGAATGAAAGGTCAGAATCAAGGATGACCCCAAGGCAGCGGGCATGTTGCTTTGGAGTAATGGTGGAACCGCACACGGAGATGGCAATGTCAGGCAAAGGTAGGTTAGTAGAGGGAGAGAACACGAGGAGTTCAGTTTTTGACAGGTTTAGTTTCAGATAGAGGGAGGACATGATGTTAGAGACAGCGGTAAGACAATCACTGGTGTTTTCTAATAAGGCAGGCATGAGATCAGGAGAAGAAGTGTATAATTGGGTGTCATCAGCATAGAGATGGTACTGGAAACCAAATCTACTGTTTGTCCAATAGGGGCAGTATACAACGAAAAGAAGAGGGGGCCTAGGACTGATCCTTGAGGAACCCCAACAGTAAGGGGAAGGTGAGAGGAGGCGGAACCAGCAAAACATACAGTGAAGGATCGGTCAGAGAGATAGGAGGAGAACCAGGAGAGAACGGTGTCCTTGAGGCCGATGGAGCGGAGCATAGTGAGGAGGAGCTGATGATCCACAGTATCGAATGCTGCAGAGAGATCCAAGAGAATTAGCATGGAGTAGTTCCCTCCCCCCCCCAGCCGTTAGAAACTAAAAGAGCCACCTTGTGCAGCTGTAATGCTGCATTCTGACAAGGTGGCTCTTTTAGTTATTGGTGCAGTCAAAGCACAAATAATGCGTTTTATAGTTTCGCAAAAATACCTGTCTTTAGTCCTGGAGGCAGGTCTTTCCCCCCCCCCCCCCCCTGCTGTACACGCCACACTGCTGTCACTCTTTTGTCCAGCCAGTGTGAATAAAGCATAACACACTGCGGGGCTGGGATTCACAAGCAGGGTGGCCGCACAGGTGCAGTCTGCGAGACTGCATCTGAGGTCAGACGGGCAGCGCTCACTGCGCCTGCCCCAGGCAGGACAAAAGAGTGCAGGCGCCGGATTTGATTTGAAACAGCGCGGAGGGAGTGGCGCCCGGCGCCGAAGAAGCCTTGAGTGACGGCTGTGTGACGTGTGCAGCAGGGGGGAAAGACCTGCCTTCAGGACTAAAGACAGGTATTTGGGCAAAATTATAAAACTCATTATTTCTGCTTTGACTGCACCAATAACTAAAAAACAAACCTTGTCAGAATGCAGCATTACTGAGCTGCACAAGGCGGCTCTTTTAGTTTCTAACGGCTGGAGGGGGTGACAGGTTCCGTTTAATACATTCCTGATTCCAGAGAGAAATACGGCAGAAAACATAGGAAGAAAGTTCAGAGAAAAAGCTTAATAGAAAGACATTGAAGTTACAGATGCGGTTTAACCCTTTGGGAGAGAGTTATTCCAGCACTTTTCCGAGTAAATCCCTCCAGAACTAACAGGTAAAGACCCCAATATCCACAGGTGTCCCTTCTAATTTGGAGGAACTATCACCTCTAATAATCTCGGAGAGTTCTGACAAACACGGAAAAGTGCCATCAGAGGAAAAACCTCCACTATTCTAGACAAAAAAAACACCAGTACACAGGCAGAGATGCTTACCTGTCCAAGGCCTCCAACAATTGCACTAGCCAAGGTGCAGCGGACCCCAGTAAAGATGGCAGATGTAGGGATTCAGACAAAAATCCGAGAGTGGACCCTCTGGGTCGTGACTCTAGAGCCCCCGGGGTCGAGCGGACCAGATGGAATCACCCCCTATACAGGGAGTGTTAGGGGCAGGACCTCGGGGGAATGGAGACACAACAGCTAGAGCCAAAGGGACGACCCAAGATAAAGAAGGTGACCACAGAGCTATTGGAATGGCGGTAAAATGATAGGAAAACAGGACTTAACTGATAAAGACAGGAACACGAGACGGTGCAGGACACGGCAGGAACACAGGACTTGGCAGGAGACGGCAGGAACACGGAACTTGGCAGGACACGGCAGGAACACGGAACTTGGCAGGACACAGCAGGAACACGGAACTTGACAGGACACGGCAGGAACACGGAACTTGGCAGGACACAGCAGGAACACGTAACTTGGCAGGACACAGCAGGAACACGGAACTTGGCAGGACACAGCAGGAACACGGAACTAACACTGAGACAAAGCGAGAACTAAGCTGGGAAAAGATACAGGGGAGCCTTAGGGCATAGGGACACTGACAGCAGGCAGTGCACCTACAAGGCAAAGGCCTCTTTCCTGGAAAGACGCCGTGAAGAAATAGCCGATGGGCGCCGCCATGTTGGGGCGGAGCCATCGGGTCGCGACCTCCCAGCAGGCCCAGCAACGGAGGAGAAGCGACCGCGCATGCGCAGAGAGACCGGACGCCGAGAGCCGGCAAAGGAGGACGCAGCGCGGCGCGGGACAGGGTCGCGAGCGCGCCGCGGAACCTACAGGATGCACCGGCAACAGACAACGTTCCCGACAAAGCTCTCCCCAGCGCAAGATATTGCCATTGCGCCAATCTAAAGTGGGCTCGTGATTCCGTAACCAAGGAAGACCTAAAAGCATAGGATGAGACAGACCCGCTAAAACATAAAATGCAATTTTTTCCTTATGCAGAACCCCAACTTGAAGTTCCACCTCAAGCGTAACTTGAGTAATGGTCTCCTGTAACGGTCTACCATCCACAGATGCAAGAATCACAGGAGCCTCTAGGGTTTTGACTGGAACGGAGAATTTCAAAACCTCTTCCAACCTGATAAAATTCCCTGCTGCGCCAGAATCCACATAAGCATCCAAAGAAATGCCCTTGCCAGAGATATGCAAAAGGACAGACAAAGTGAGGGGTTGAGAGGAATCACACACACCTAGGGAGGCCTCTCTTACCTGACCTAGGCGGAGGAGTTTTCCGGACGTTCAGGGCAAGACCGCAGCAAATGGGCAACACTCCCGCAGTAAAAACATAAACCCTGAGTACGCCTCTCTTTACGTCGCTGTTCGGACATCTTAAGACGGTCCACTTGCATAGGTTCTGGTGCGGACGCCAGAGAGGAAGTCCTAGGCTGTGGGCTGAGTGGCTTACGGGTGGCAGGGGAAGGACGAAGAGATCTCCGCTCCCGGGCGCGTTCCTGGAACCGAAGGTCAATACCGGTAGCTAAGGAAATTAAATCCTCCAAAACCGTAGGGGTGTCCCGACCAGCTAACTCATCTTTAATGCGCCCAGAGAGGCCCCGCCAGAAAGCGCCCACTAACGCCTCATTGTTCCAGCCTAAGTCAGAGGAGAGGGTGCGGAACTGAATAGCATACTGGCCCACAGATAACGATCCCTGATGGAGAGACAATAGAGCCTCAGTAGTAGAGGCCAGACGACCAGGTTCGTCAAAGACAAGACGGAAGGTCTCCAAAAATTCAGACAACCGGGAGACTAGGGGATCGTCTCGCTCCCAGAGTGGATTAACCCATGCCAAGGCGTCACCCTCCAGATGGGAAATCAAAAAGGCAACTTTGGACCGATCCGTCGGGTAATGCTGGGGCAGAAGTTCAAAGTGAAGACGGCATTGGTTCAAAAATCCTCGGCAGAATTTAGGATCCCCATTGTACCGAGGTGGTTTAGCCAAGCGGGGTGGAGGGTGGGGAGCAGAAGCTGAGGTAGTAGCGGCTGTCTGGATAGAAAGCAGCCGATCGTCTATCGAAGACATATAACTAAGGATATGAGCCTGGGTGTCACGCTGCTGAGCTAACTCTTGCTGTAAGCCAACGAGTAGAGCGGCGTTGCCAGGATCAGAGGGCAGGAGCGTAGACAGGCGAGAATCCATAGCCTTCATAAAGGACATAATACGGGACTGATTCTCCCGCAAAAAGAGTAACTCTTTTTGCGCAGCAGAGGCCCCAGCGGGGTCCATGGCCTTTGCCTACTGTAGGGATTCGGACAAAAATCCGAGAGTAGACCCTCTGGGTCGTGACTCTAGAGCCCCCGGGGTCGAGCGGACCAGATGGAATCACCCCCTATACAGGGAGTGTTAGGGGCAGGACCTCGGGGGAATGGAGACACAACAGCTAGAGCCAAAGGGACGACCCAAGATAAAGGTGACCACAGAGCTATTGGAATGGCGGTAAAATGATAGGAAAACAGGACTTAACTGATAAAGACAGGAACACGAGACGGTGCAGGACACGGCAGGAACACAGGACTTGGCAGGAGACGGCAGGAACACGGAACTTGGCAGGACACGGCAGGAACACGGAACTTGGCAGGACACAGCAGGAACACGGAACTTGACAGGACACGGCAGGAACACGGAACTTGGCAGGACACAGCAGGAACACGGAACTTGGCAGGACACAGCAGGAACACGGAACTTGGCAGGACACAGCAGGAACACGGAACTTGGCAGGACACAGCAGGAACACGGAACTTGGCAGGACACAGCAGGAACACGGAACTAACACTGAGACAAAGCGAGAACTAAGCTGGGAAAAGATACAGGGGAGCCTTAGGGCATAGGGACACTGACAGCAGGCAGTGCACCTACAAGGCAAAGGCGTCTTGCCTGGAAAGACGCCGAGAAGAAATAGCCGATGGGCGCCGCCATGTTGGGGCAGAGCCATCGGGTCGCGACCTCCCAGCAGGCCCAGCGACGGAGGAGACGCGACCGCGCATGCGCAGAGAGACCGGACGCCGAGAGCCGGCAAAGGAGGACGCAGCGCGGCGCGGGACAGGATCGCGAGCGCGCCGCGGGATGGAAGAAGCCGGGTGAGTATGCGCAGCGGGCGTGACAGCAGATACACAGGTGCAATAATACCGATAAGGCAGCCACCCTACGATCAGGAATTGGCCACTTGGTATAAACCACAGAAGGAAGGCGGGCACAACCGCTAGGGGATCACCTAAAACATGCTACAAAAAGACACAATGAATGACCAAAGAGAAAGGGTAGCATGTATAAAGAAGGGATCACCACCAAGATATATCCAAACTATAACAATTTTATTACAAACCACACATATAATGAACACAACACCAATTAAAAACAATTAAAAATGCACAGACAAAGCAGCATAATATGAACCAGACCGGTAATAAGGTCAAAACCAGAGCGTCACCCTAAAGGCTACCTAAGGGATAAGGAGATAGAAAAGTACACCGCCCTCCTATGGCTAATAATAGCCAGACATAGGCGTCCTATATTACCTGTCACAGTGTACAAGGTTCCCCAGGCAGAGTCCCCATGTAAGAGGTATAGGCAATAAAAGATGGTGAGGTAAGAGGGTGACGCCAGGCAAAAATGCCCAACGCGTGTCGCCAGTAAACTGGCTTCCTCAGGGGCAATGTCAGTAGTGTCCAAAACGAGTGGTTAAATACCTTATACAAATAATTAGCAGAGTAGAGGCAGCTGAGATCAGGAGGAGTTCGGGCAAGATCCGTACGCTAAGCTGTAATCGCCGGACCGGAAGTGCACATAAACAAGCCCGCAGTTGCGCACTACCGAGAGGCAATGAGAAGTTCCATATCGAATAAACCGCAGAGAGGCAAATGCGCACGCGCCGAAACGGCGCCCACGCAGTGCGCCTCCAGCGGAATTGGCCACTTGGGGCACCTGTGCAAACAAATAGTCTGTATGTGGCATGTTCACACAGGAATGCCATCTTTACTTGGGTCCGCTGCACCTTGGCAAGTGCAATTGTTGTAGGCCTTGGACAGGTAAGCATCTCTGCCTGTGTACTGGTATTTTTTTTTAAATAAAGTGAAGTTTAATGGAGGAGACAGAAAGTCTGTTTAGTCACTTTAGCTTCATAGTATCAGCTCTAATCCAATGGTGAGATAGCGATTAAGGCTACTTTCACACTTGCGTCGGCCCGACGTACCGACGGACGTTGTGTTAAATGTAGCACAACGTGGGCAGCGGATGCAGTTTTACAGCGCATCCGCTGCCCATTGCGATGAGCGGGGAGGAGGGGGCGGAGAAAATGGCGGTCACGTCGCACAAAAAAAAAAGTTACATTGAACATTTTTTGTGCGTCGCGTCCGCCAAAAACACGACGCATCGGTCGCACGACGGATGCGACGTGTGGACATACGTCGCAATGCGTCGCTAATGCAAGTCAATGGAGAAAAAACGCATCCTGCGGGCAACTTTGCAGGATGTGTTTTTTCTCCAAACGACACATTGCGACGTACGCCTAACAATGCAAGTGTGAAAGTAGCCTTACCCTGAAGAGTTACAAATTGTGGGGTTGTTATAAAATGTTATATTTAGGGGGTTTTGGGAAGGAAATGTGTGTTAGTCTCATAGTGCGGGGCACCTTTCTTGGCCCCACACAGCATAATGTTCCCTCAGTACCTATATCCTCCATCCACATTATAATAATACAAAATGCTCCACATAATATGCTGCCAGTAGATAATAAATCCTCACTTATCCCATTCGTGATGCCATACAGACCCTTTTTTGGTTGGTGACAGAAGATTACAGTGCGAGGAAGACGGGAAACCTTCATACGAGTATAGACGGCCGGTGGTGATGGAGTCAGAGACGGACTCTGGACAAATCTGTTTCTAGAGCCGTAGTAGAAGATGAAGATGTCGTCCTCATCATGAAGTAGTTATTTCTCCTGTCCAGTGTAATGAATATCTCCTGCAGTATTGCTAATGCCGATTCCAGTGTCGGTAAATGAGACGAGAATTAGCGTTATGGAAGATGAGTCTATGAGGAACGTATTCAGCTCCGAGGAAGAAACTGCTTGTTGTCTGTGGCCTAAATATATAGGTTTTATTAGTAGATGTCAGGAAATAAAGATGAATCTTGTAAAATAATTAAAATATCATTGCTTCTTGGGTCCCCGCCAGTCTTTGTACTTTCTGCTCAGTCCCAACAAACTTGCGATTCCTACAGCCAATCAGTTTCTGAAGCAGTGAGTAACATAGCCAGTGATTGGGAGCATGGAGGAGATTTCTTAGCATTTCATGTTCCAATCCATACAAGACTAGAGAATACAACATCTACGCGTTCTATCTCCTGATATATTTTTCCTTAATATTTCCAGTAATTGTATTATTACACAGAATTCTTTGTGATGTTTCATCGGCTCATATTTTTCTCATTCAGGTCTCTACAATCCTTTCAGTGAAGAAAACTTTCCTGATTTACCCATCAAAGATGAATGCGGACAGAGACAAGATGGTGGAGAGGATATTACACCTCACCCTAGAGATCCTCTTCCGCCTTACTGGAGAGGTGAGAGATTCTGATGACGTCACATTACATCATTCTTATCTATGGGAATAACAGATGGACAGAACTAGAAAGGTGAGGACTCTGGAAATGTCTGTAGTGAGATTTATTAATGTGTCTCTCCATAACCAGGATTACACAGTAATGAAGAAGACCTCTAGTGACGCTGTCAGGCACCTGTGTCTGAGGGATGGGAAAGACCCCTGAGCCCAATCACGGGGCCTCCACCTCACTCCCTGATACATAAGGACATCAATGACCAGAAGATCCTAGAACTCATCTACAAGATGACTGAGCTGCTGACTGGAGAGGTGACACTGCTGGGAATGCTGGGACATTATACAGTAACGCTATGAAGGGATTGGGGTATGACGGTATCATTGTGTCAGGTTCCTATAAGGTGTCAGGATGTCACCGTCTATTTCTCCATGGAGGAGTGGGAGTATTTAGAAGGACACAGAGATCCGTACAAGGACGTCATCATAGAGGATCCCCAGTCCCTCACATCACCAGGTAATAGACAGGACTAAATACACACGGCCTATAATTATCTGTATGTAAAGAATGAATTCAGTCCCTGTATGTGTTTCCTCCAGATCTATCCAGTAAGAGGACAACACCAGAGAGATGTCCCCGTCCTCTTCTTCCACAGGACTGTAAACAAGAAGATCCTAATGTTCCTCATTATCTTCAGGTAGATGGAGAGAAGGTGTCATGAGATCTCCCCTATGATGTGTAGACGGATGTGAAGATCTTGTGCTCAGTCTTGTTTTATCCCCCAGTATTATATGTTTTCTACTTGTGTAATGAGAACGGTGGAGATGGCAGGATTAGAGCTGATCATAGATGTGACTTCTCCGTCTGTCTGTGACGTTTACAATATTTGTTTCAGGGTGAAGATCTGACCCATATTAATACTACAGAGATATATGTGAGCCGTGATGAGTGGTGTAAAGAGGAGATTCCTACATTGGACTACCCAGGTGAGTAGTAACAGATTTTACTGTGATGTTACAGATTCTTAACAGTCACCGTTGTAGTCCTGCCTAGGGTTGAGCGACTTTTAGTTTTTTAGGGTCGAGTCGGGTTTTGCGAAACCCGACTATCTCAAAAGTCGAGTCGAGTGAAATCGGCCGATTATCGCGAAAAGTCGGGGATCGACCAAAACACGAAACCCAATGCAAGTCAATGGGGAGCATAGTCGGCAGTGAGTGGAGGCCAGGAAAACACCTACAGTGCCCATTTTAATGGCAAAAACATCCATTCTTGTTACTGAAGCTTGTCAATCTTTATTTACCTTATAATAGTAGTAAGGCATTGGAAATTGGGGATCATTTGGCTAACGTTGTGGGGGGTAGGGCTGGTTCAAGTATTTAGTGGGCCCAGGAAATGTGGACCACGTCACGGCAGTGGAGCAGGGAGAGGTAAGTATTTCAACTTTGCAAGTGCTGTGATCCTGAGCAAGCAGGAGGGGCCCACTCGTTGGCATTGGCACTGGCACAGGGCCCCTCAAAGTACGGCGGTGTGCTTGCACGGCGGGGGCGCCTCCCACCGGCAGCGACACTTTTTGCGTACTATGAGGGGCCATGTGCCAGTGACGTCGCCAACGAGTATTCACCCCCCCCCCTACCTGATGAAGGAACCTACACTTTCATCTGCACCTTCCTCTTTGTCCCCGTGTAAGGTGTTATGGTATGCGGGAAGGGGAACCTGACTTTCAGCAGGGTCATATTCTGGCTGTGTAGCATGCACGGGGAATGTAGTGGTCTGGGTCAATGTACCAGCAGACTCATCTATCACTGGCTGGGCAATGGGCAGGATGAGGAGAAAACACAGATATAGGCCCAATTAATAAAGTGGGCTAAATGCAGTTCAAAATTGGTAACAGGACTAACCAGGGGGCATTGCTTTGTTCAGTGGAGTACAACTGTAATGAGACACAGTGAGTAGGCCCAAATCAGTAAGTAGGCTAAATGCAGTTCCAAATTGGTAACAGAAGTAAACAGGCGGCACTGGTTTGTTCAGTGTAGGAGAACATCAAGGAGCGGAAGACACCGTTAGTAGGGCCAACAAAACAAGTAGGCCAAATGCAGTGTTATATTAAAAACAATTTAACGAGAGCCTGAAGATAGAAGTTTGGGAAAGGCAACCTGGAGAACACCTTGGAGCGGAAGACACCGTTTGTAGAACCCAGACCAAACTTGTCGGCCTAATGCAGTGTTGTTTCAACAACTACTTAACGAGAGCTTCAAGATAGAAGCTAGGGAGAGGCAACCTGGAGAACACCTTGGAGCGGCAGACACCGTCTCTACAACCCAGACCCAACTTGTAGGCCTAATGCAGTGTTGTTTCAACAACTACTTAACGACAGCCTGAAAATGGAATTTCAGGACAGGAAACCTGGAGAACAGCACGGAGCGGCATACACCGTTAGTAGGCCCCAACCAAACTAGTAGCCCCACTCCAGTTGTTCGATTAAAAAACTATTTAACAAGAGCCTGAAGATTGAAGCTCAGGAAAGGCAACCAGGAGAACACCTTGGAGCGGCAGACACCGTCTCTACAACCCAGACCCAACTTGTAGGCCTAATGCAGTGTTGTTTCAAGTTCAACAACTACTTAACAAGAGCTTCAAGATAGAAGCAAGGGAGAGGCAACAGAGAGAACACCTTGGAGCGGAAGACTCAGTTTGTAGACCACAACGAAACTTGTGGCCCCAATGCAGTTTTATAATTCTGACAAGCTGAAAATCAGCCTTTTTTTTTTTTTTAGAGGAGGACAGCTGTATTAAGTGGCGCAGACAGACACTGCTAGTAGGCCTTACACCACAAAGTAGGCTCACTGCAGGATAAAAAAAAAGTTACGTGGGTACACGGTCGGCATTGGTGTCCTCAGCGGAGGACAAATGGAAGGAGGGACCGCAGACAGACTTAGTAGGCCTAAAATTTAAAAAAATAGGCTCAAAGCAGTTTGAATTATCTTGCAGGGGTACACAGGCAGCATTGGTGTGGTCAGCGGAGGACGATTGGAAGGAGTGTCTGACACAGTTAGTACTCCCAAAAATAAATAGATGTTAATGTCTTGCAAAACAACAAAACCAAAAAACAAAAGGGTGGCATACTTAGGTACAGGGGTGGGCTCCTCTGCTGAGTTTCAGACATAGTAATTTGGCGCTAAGTATTTACTGGTGTCAATATAGGACACTGACCCTGTCTATTTGAACTAGCATCATACATGTCAACAAATTGGTATTGTCAGTGCCAGGCATTGAAGGATGTCAGCGCATAGACTAAACATTGGTGGAGCTGTGAGAGATAATTTTGCAAGTGGTAGAACAGTGTTTGAGCTGGGGGGGGAAACTCTCTTGTGGCCGGCGGTACAGGCCCAGGGCCCCTCATGTTACAACAGTGTGTCTGACGTTGGTTGCGCGCCACCACCGCCAGAGACACTTTATTGTACTATGAGGGACCCAGTGGCAGTGCCGTCAACCAAAAGCGGGCACACCTGTTGTGAATTCCGCTCTTGGGCTCCCTCCGGTGGTTGTAAGTGGCACTTCTGTGAGTTCTGCTCTTGGGCTCCCTCTTCTGGTTTCTAGTGGTATGGCTGCTCCTTGGAGTTAGCTGTCATCAGCTGCCTCCACTTATTGTCCGCTATTTAAGTCTGGCTCTTTCTTCAGCCTGTGCCACTTGTCAATGTTCCTGGCTGGATTCACATCTCTGCTTGGATTCTCCTGGTTTCCTGACCAGTTCTGCAAAGATAAGTTCTGGCTTTGCTCATTTCAGTCCACATGTTGTGGACTTATTGTTCTGTGCATTCTATTTTTGTCCAGCTTGTCAGTATGGATTTTTTCTGTTAGCTGGAAGCTCTGGGAAGCAGATTTACCCTCCACACCTTTAGTCAGGTGTGGAGATTTGTAAACTCTGTGTGGATTGTTTTGTAGTTTTTATACTGACCGCACAGTATCCTTTCCTGTCCTATCTATCAAGCTAGACTGGCCTCCTATGCTAAAATCTGATTTCATTTCTGCGTATGTTATTTTGCCCTCCTCTCACCGTCAATATTTGTGGGGGGCTATCTTTCCTTTGGGGATTTTCTCTGAGGCAAGATAGGTTTCCTGTTTCCATCTTTAGGGGAAGTTAGATCTTAGGCTGTGCCGAGGGGTCTAGGGAGCGTCAGGTACCCCCCACGGCTATTTTTAGTTGTGCTGCTAGGTTCAGGGTTTGCGGTCAGTACAGATACCACCTCCTTCAGAGCTTGTCTCATGTTGTTCCTAAACCACCAGATCATAACAGTACAAGTGGCCAAAAATGAATTAAATGTATCTCAAAAGAAGGAAAAGAAAGTTCTGAACCATTTTTTTTTCTGTGCTTTGGTTTGTCTTTTTTTTTTCCTCTTGATATCTAGGTGGTTCAGGATATATGTTTTGGCATGGATGTTCAGGGTTTGTTTTCTCGTGTGGATCAACTTGCTGCAAGAGTATAGAATATCCAGGACTATGTTGTCCAGACTCCGGCTTTAGAGCCCAGAATTCCTACTTCTGATTTGTTTTTTGGGGACAGATCCAAGTTTTTGAACTTTAAAAATAACTGCAAATTGTTTTTTGCTTTGAAACCCCGTTCTTCTGGTGATCCCATTCAGCAGGTGAAAATCATCATATCCTTGCTGCGTGGTGATCCTCAGGACTGGGCTTTTTCTCTTGAAACAGGGGATCCGGCATTATTGAATGTAAATGCATTTTTTCAAGAGCTTGGATTATTGTATGACGAACCTAATTCTGTGGATCATGCAGAAAAGACCCTGTTGGCCTTGTGTCAAGGTCAGGAAGCGGCAGAGTTATACTGCCAGAAATTTAGAAAATGGTCTGTGCTCACTAAATGGAATGAAGAGGCTCTGGCTGCTATTTTCAGAAAAGGTCTTTCTGAAACACTTAAAGATGTTATGGTGGGCTATCCTAGGTCTCTTTTTTGGATTTTATTTTTTCTCCCTCGTCTATAGAAATGGATCCTGTTAAGGTCCAAGCTATTCATGACTGGATCCAACCCACATCTGTGAAGGGACTTCAAAAATGTTTGGGCTCTGCTAATTACTATCGCCGTTTCATTGCCAACTTTTCCAGAGTGGTTAAGCCCCTTACTGATTTCACGAAGAAAGGTGCTGATGTGATGAATTGGTCCTCTGAGGCTGTTGAGGCCTTTCAGGAGCTTAAACGCCGATTTACTTCTGCCCCTGTATTGCGTCAACCGGATGTTTCTCTTCCTTTTCAGGTTGAGGTCGACGCTTCTGAGATTGGGGCAGGGGCCGTTTTGTCTCAGAGGGAGTCTGATGGTTCTTTGATGAAACCGTGTGCTTTCTTTTCCAGAAAGTTTTCGCCTGCGGAACGCAATTATGATGTCAGCAATCGGGAGTTGTTGGCTATGAAGTGGGCGTTTGAGGAGTGGCGACATTGGCTTGAGGGAGCTAAACACCGTGTTGTGGTCCTGACCGATCATAAGAATCTGATTTACCTCGAGTCGGCCAAGCGGCTGAATCCTAGACAGGCTCGATGGTCCCTGTTTTTCTCCCGTTTTGATTTTGTGGTCTCGTATCTTCCAGGATCTAAGAATGTTAAGGCTGATGCCCTCTCTAGGAGTTTTTCGCCTGATTCTCCTGGAGTCCTGGAGCCGGTTGGCATTCTTAAGGAGGGTTGATTCTTTCTGCTATCTCCCCTGAATTGCGGCGGGTGCTTCAGGAATTTCAGGCTGATAGGCCTGACCGCTGTCCAGTGGGGAAGCTGTTTGTTCCTGATAGATGGACAAGTAAGGTAATTTCTGAGGTTCATTGTTCAGTGTTGGCTGGTCATCCTGGGATTTTTGGTACCAGAGATTTGGTTGCTAGGTCCTTTTGGTGGCCTTCCTTGTCTCGCGATGTGCGTGCTTTTGTGCAGTCCTGTGGGACTTGCGCCCGGGCCAAGCCTTGCTGTTCCCGCGCTAGTGGGTTGCTTTTGCCTTTGCCGGTCCCTGAGAGGCCCTGGACGCATATTTCCATGGATTTTATTTCGGATCTTCCTGTTTCCCAGAAGATGTCTGTTATCTGGGTTGTTTGTGACCGGTTCTCTAAAATGGTACATCTGGTACCTTTGCCTAAGTTGCCTTCCTCCTCAGATCTGGTTCCATTGTTTTTTCAGCATGTGGTTCGTTTGCATGGCATTCCAGAGAATATTGTGTCTGACAGAGGTTCTCAGTTTGTCTCTAGATTTTGGCGGGCCTTTTGTGCTAGGATGGGCATTGATTTGTCTTTTTCTTCGGCGTTTCATCCTCAGACTAATGGCTAAGCTGAGCGAACTAATCAGACCTTGGAGACCTATTTGAGATGCTTTGTGTCTGCTGATCAGGATGATTGGGTGTCTTTCTTGCCGTTGTCCGAGTTTGCCCTTAATAATCGGGCTAGTTCGGCTACTTTGGTTTCACCTTTCTTTTGTAATTTTGGTTTTCATCCTCGTTTTTCTTCTGGGCAGGTTGAGCCTTCTGATTGTCCTGGTGTTAATTTTGTGGTGGACAGGCTGCAGCAGATTTGGACTCATGTGGTGGACAATTTGACGTTGTCTCAGGAAAGGGCTCAACGTTTTGCTAACCGCCGTCGGCGTGTTGGTCCCCGGCTTCGTGTGGGGGATTTGGTTTGGTTGTCTTCTTGTCATGTTCCTATGAAGGTTTCTTCTCCTAAGTTTAAGCCTCGGTTTATTGGTCCTTATAAAATTTCTGAAATTATTAATCCGGTGTCTTTTCGTTTGGCTCTTCCTGCCTCTTTTGCCATTCATGATGTTTTCCATAGATCTTTGTTGCGGAGATATGTGGTGCCCGTTGTTCCCTCGGTTGACCCTCCTGCCCCGGTGTTGGTTGAGGGAGAGTTGGAATATGAGGTTGAGAAGATTTTGGATTCTCGTTTTTCGAGGCGGAGGCTTCAGTATCTTGTCAAGTGGAAGGGTTATGGCCAGGAGGATAATTCTTGGGTTGTTGCCTCCGATGTCCATGCTACCGATTTGGTTCGTGCTTTTCACTTGGCTCGTCCTGATCGGCCTGGGGGCTCTGGTGAGGGTTCGGTGACCCCTCCTCAAGGGGGGGCTACTGTTGTGAATTCCGCTCTTGGGCTCCCTCCGGTGGTTGTAAGTGGCACTTCTGTGAGTTCTGCTCTTGGGCTCCCTCTTCTGGTTTCTAGTGGTATGGCTGTTCCTTGGAGTTAGCTGTCATCAGCTGCCTCCACTTATTGTCCGCTATTTAAGTCTGGCTCTTTCTTCAGCCTGTGCAACTTGTCAATGTTCCTAGCTGGATTCACATCTCTGCTTGGATTCTCCTGGTTTCCTGACCAGTTCTGCAAAGATAAGTTCTGGCTTTGCTCATGTCAGTCCACATAAAAAAAAAAAAAAAAACATGTTGTGGACTTATTGTTCTGTGCATTCTATTTTTGTCCAGCTTGTCAGTATGGATTTTTTCTGTTAGCTGGAAGCTCTGGGAAGCAGATTTACCCTCCACACCTTTAGTCAGGTGCGGAGATTTTGTAAACTCTGTGTGGATTGTTTTGTAGTTTTTATACTGACCGCACAGTATCCTTTCCTGTCCTATCTATCAAGCTAGACTGGCCTCCTATGCTAAAATCTGATTTCATTTCTGCATATGTTATTTTCCCCTCCTCTCACCGTCAATATTTGTGGGGGGCTATCTTTCCTTTGGGGATTTTCTCTGAGGCAAGATAGGTTTCCTGTTTCCATCTTTAGGGGAAGTTAGATCTTAGGCTGTGCCGAGGGGTCTATGGAGCGTCAGGTACGCCCCACGGCTATTTTTAGTTGCGCTGCTAGGTTCAGGGTTTGCGGTCAGTACAGATACCACCTCCTTCAGAGCTTGTCTCATGTTGTTCCTAAACCACCAGATCATAACACACACCCACCTCTTCAGACAAACGGCACTCTCACGGGTGCTTGCGCCAAGTGGCGAGACCACGGCCCCGTGGGGGGAGTTAGCCCATTTAGGGAGGTGTAACATGTTGTATGCTGGACAAACAGCTGCTGCAAATTAAGAGATTGGAACAGTCAGTAAGACCAGTCCACAAGCGAAACCTTTTTATAGGAAAGCTAGGTGTCAGCCGGGAAAGGTGGGGCAAAATAATTCGAAATCCATGAGTGGTTCATTTTAATGAAGGTTAGATCATCAACATTTTGGGTAGCCAGACGAGTCCTTTTTTCGGTCAATATTGAAACAGCAGCACTGAATACTCTTTCTGATAGCACACTAGCTGCTGGGCAAGCAAGCTCCTGCAATGCATATTCTGCCAATTCAGGTCAGGTGTCTATTTTGGATGCCCAGTAATCAAATGGGAATGATGGTTGAGGGAGAACATCGATAAGGGATGAAAAATAGTTAGTAACCATACTGGACAAATGTTGTCTCCTGTCACTTTGAATTGATGCTGCAGTGCCTGCCCTGTCTGCGGTCATTGCGAAATCACTCCACAACCTGGTCAGAAAACCCCTCTGTCCAACGCCACTTCTGATTTGTGCAACTCTAACACCTCTGCCCTGTTGCCCCCTGCAGCTCGTGTGAGAACCATCACCAGCGCTGTGTGCTGGGAATGCCTGAATCAAACGGTCTACAAGAGTTGCTTGTTTGGTTGCTAATATTTGTTCGAGGTTCTCATGTGGCATGATATTTTGCAATTTGCCTTTATAGTGAGGATCAAGGAGGCAAGCCAACCAGTAATCGTCATCGGTCATCATTTTAATAATGCGTGGGTCCCTTTTGAGGATACGTAAGGCATAATCCGCCATGTGGGCCAAAGTTCCAGTTGTCAAATCTGCGGTTGTGCTTGGTTGAGGGGCAGTTTCAGGCAAATCTACATCACTTGTCTCCCTCAAAAAACCTGAACCCGGCCTTGCAACGCCACCAGTTTCTATTGGCCCCGGAGAAGATTCCTCATTCAAAAAATACTCATCCCCATCATCCTCCTCGTCCTCCTCCTCTTCGCCCGCTACATCGTCCTCTAGATTGCCCTGACCAGACAATGGCTGACTGTCATCAAGGCTGTCCTCTTCCTCGGCTGCAGACGCCTGCTCCTTTATGTGCGTCAAACTTTGTATCAGAAGACGCATTAGGGGGATGCTCATGCTTATTATGGCATTGTCTGCACTAACCAGCCGTGAGCATTCCTCAAAACACTGAAGGACTTGGCACAGGTCTTGTACCTTCGACCACTGCACACCTGACAACTCCATGTCTGCCATCCAACTGCCTGCCTGTGTATGTGTATCCTCCCACAAATACATAACAGCACGCCTCTGTTCGCACAGTCTCTGAAGCATGTGCAGTGTGGAGTTCCATCTTGTGGCAACGTCGATGATTAGGCGATGCTGGGGAAGGTTCAAAGACCGCTGATGGTTCTGCATACGGCTGGAGTGTACGGGCGAACGGCGGATATGCGTGCAAAGTCTGCGCACTTTGAGGAGCAGGTTGGGTAACCCCGGATAACTTTTCAGGAAGCACTGCACCACCAGGTTTAAGGTGTCAGCCAGGCAAGGAATGTGTTTCAGTTGGGAAAGGGAGATGGCAGCCATGAAATTCCTTCCGTTATCACTCACTACCTTGCCTGCCTCAAGATGTACAGTGCCCAGCCATGACTGAGTTTCTTTCTGCAAGAACTCGGACAGAACTTCCGCGGTGTGTCTGTTGTCGCCCAAACACTTCATTGCCAATACAGCCTGCTGACGCTTGCCACTAGCTGTCCCATAATGGGACACCTCGTGTGCAACAGTGGCAGCTGCGGATGGAGTGGTTGCGCGACTGCGGTCTGTGGACGAGCTCTCACTTCTGCAGGAGGACGAGGAGGAGGAGGAGGGGGGGCGAACGCCTACAGCCAACTGTTTCCTAGACCGTGGGCTAGGCAGAACTGTCCCAATATTGCTGTCCCCTGTGGACCCTGCATCCACATTAACCCAGTGTGCCGTGATGGACACGTAACGTCCCTGGCCATGCCTACTGGTCCATGCATCTGTTGTCAGGTGCACCTTTGTACTCACAGATTGCCTGAGTGCATGGACGATGCGGTCTTGTACATGCTGGTGGAGGGCTGGGATGGCTTTTCTCGAAAAGAAGTGTCGACTGGGTAGCTCGTAACGTGGTACAGCGTAGTCCATCAGGGATTTGAAAGCTTCGCTTTCAACTAACCGGTAGGGCATCATCTCTAATGAGATTAGTCTAGCAATGTGGGCTTTCAAACTCTGTGTACGCAGATGCGAGGATGAGTACTTCCTTTTCCTAGTGAGAGTCTCATGTATGGTGAGCTGGACTGGAGAGCTGCAGATCATGGAACTAGCGGGGGTGCCGGTGGACATGGCAGACTGAGAGAGTGTTGGAGATGGTATTCTTGCTGGTGCCCTACATGCAGTGTTTCCTACTACGAAACTGGTGATTCCCTGACTGCTTTGGCCTGGCGACGAAACCTGCACATTTACTGCAGGTGGTGCGGGAAATGGTGGGCTTACAGTGAGGGAAGGGATGTAGCGTTGCTGACTAGCTTCATTGGCCGAGGGTGCAACAACCTTAAGGGACGTTTGGTAGTTAGTCCAGGCTTGCAAATGCATGGTGGTTAAATGTCTATGCATGCAACTTGTATTTAGACTTTTAAGATTCTGACCTCTGCTTAAGGTAGTTGAACATTTTTGACAGATGACTTTGCGCTGATCATTTGGATGTTGTTAAAAAAATGCCAGACTGCACTCTTTCTACTATCGGATACCTTTTCAGGCATTGCAGACTGAGCTTCTTTAACCGGATGGCCACGCTGTCCTACAACTGGTTTTGCCACGCGTTTTTGGCCAGATACGGGCCTGGCAGATGGAACCTGTTGCGAGGTTGATGCCTGCTGCGGCTCCTCCTCTTCCGCTTCAGAGCTACTGCCGCCTGCACCCTGTTCCCCCAATGGCTGCCAATCGGGGTCAACAACTGGGTCATCTATGACCTCCTCTTCTATCTCGTGTGTAATTTCGTTTGTGTCACCGTGTAAGCCTGTGGTATAGCGTTCGTGACGGGGCACCATAGTCTCATCAGGGTCTGATTCTGGATCAGTACACTGCGAGGGCAATGTTCTGGTCTGAGTCAAAGGAACAGCATAGTAATCTGGCTTTGGCTGTGCATCTGTGCACTCCATCTGGCCCAGTATTACACACTAGGTTTAATGTGGCACAAAATTTGAGACAGGTGGCACACACAGAACTGGCACTGAATCAGAAATGCCAATCTTAATCTCCCACTATTTTTATTTTTTCAGGGAGAATTTAAAGGGAACCTGTCACCCTGAAAATCGCGGGTGAGGTAATCCCACCGGCATCAGGGGCTTATCTGCAGCATTCTGTAATGCTGTAGATAAGCCCCCGATGTTACCTGAAAAAGGAGAAAAAGACGTTATATTATACTCACCCAGGGGCGGTCCCGCTGCTGGTCAGGTCGGATGGGCGTCTCCGGTCCGCTCCGGCGCCTCCTATCTTCTTTCCATGACGTCCTCTTCTGATCTTCAGCCACAGCTCCGGCGCAGGCGTACTTTGCTCTGCCCTGTTGAGGGCAGAGGATAGTACTGCAGTGCGCAGGCACCAGAAAGGTCAGAGGCCCGGCGCCTGCGCACTGCAGTACTTTGTCTGCCCTCAACAGGGCAAAGCAAAGTACGCCTGCGCCGGAGCCGTGGCTGAAGATCAGAAGAGGACGTCATGGAAAGAAGATAGGAGGCGCCGGAGCGGACCGGAGACGCCCATCCGACCTGACCAGCAGCGGGACCGCCCCTGGGTGAGTATAATCTATCGTCTTTTTCTCCTTTTTCAGGTAACATCGGGGGCTTATCTACAGCATTACAGAATGCTGCAGATAAGCCCCTGATGCTGGTGGGATTACCTCCCCCACGATTTTCGGGGTGACAGGTTCCCTTTAATGGAAATCTGGCCCGTATTACACACTAGGTTTAATGTCGCACAAAATTTGAGACAGGTGGCACACACAGGAGTGGCACTGAAGCAGAAATGCCAATCTTAATCTCCCACTATTTTTATTTTTTCAGGGAGAATTTAAAAGAAATCTGGCCCAGTATTACACACTGGGTTTAATAGTAATCATACGAAAAAAACAAGGAGCCAAGAAAATCCCAAGTATAATCACCTATACAAATATGTAACATATACCATGAGAAAGCTTCATAAAAAATTACAAAATTTTATTGAAACATTAACACAGAAACATATACAAAAAATAAACATATAATAAATTAGGACAGGTGAGTAATGCGACAATGCATACAGGCAGTGCCAAAACTGTCTATAATTGAAAGGGTTCCCAAATATATAGCCACAATAATACATGTGCCTAGACCACAGTATCATAATTATAAGTAACCCAATGAGACCCATATACATCAGTGGGTGAGCCGCAGATATATAACACCAGACTCCATAACTCCATATGTGGAATATATACAAGACCCATAATGAAGATAGGGTATATGCAAAAAGTCACCGGAGGAGAGAGGCTGGAGAAAGTAAGGTCTCACCCATTACGACAGAAATGGCGCACTGCTCCGATACCCCAACGCGCGTTTCGTTGCTTCCTCAGGGGGCAGTGTGTGATATTGCCAAACCATAAGTTTATATAGCCCGCTCCCAGGCTGATATCCAATCGCCGATGATGAAAATAATCCCACACAGCTGTGTCTCATGAGCGCATGGAGGCGGAGACACCCAAGCCCCCGCATCACATCCGGTGTCACAGAGCAAAGTAATGAGTTCCCATGGAAACAATACACATATCGCTCCATACAGACGCCTGACAGGATGCAAGGGGGAGGAGTCAGCCGCGGACATGTGCTACCCACGGCAGGAAGGAGGTAATACGCCATTTTGAATAAGGGCAGCCAGCCACCAGAGCAAATTTGTGGTACACACGCACAGCGTCTCTGGTGGCTGGCTGCCCTTATTCAAAATGGCGTATTACCTCCTTCCTGCCGTGGGTAGCACATGTCCGCGGCTGACTCCTCCCCCTTGCATCCTGTCGGGCGTCTGTATGGAGCGATATGTGTATTGTTTCCATGGGAACTCATTACTTTGATCTGTGACGCCGGATGTGATGCGGGGGCTTGGGTGTCTCCGCCTCCATGCACTCATGAGACACGGCTGTGTGGAATTATTTTCATCATCGGCGATTGGATATCAGCCTGGGAGCGGGCTATATAAACTTATGGTTTGGCACTATCACACACTGCCCCCTCAGGAAGCAGCGAAACGCGCGTTGGGGTATCGGAGCAGTGCGCCATTTCTGTCATAATGGGTGAGACCTTACTTTCTCCAGCCTCTCTCCTCCGGTGACTTTTTGCATATACCCTATCTTCATTATGGGTCTTGTATATATTCCACATATGGAGTTATGGAGTCTGGTGTTATATATCTGCGGCTCACCCACTGATGTATATGGGTCTCATTGGGTTACTTATAATTATGATACTGTGGTCTAGGCACATGTATTATTGTGGCTATATATTTGGGAACCCTTTCAGTTATAGACAGTTTTGGCACTGCCTGTATGCATTGTCGCATTACTCACCTGTCCTAATTTATTATATGTTTATTTTTTGTATATGTTTCTGTGTTAATGTTTCAATAAAATTTTGTAATTTTTTATGAAGATTTCTCATGGTATATGTTACATATTTGTATAGGTAATTATACTTGGGATTTTCTTGGCTCCTTGTTTTTTTCGTATGATTACTATATTGCTCTGTCAGGAGTATTTCCCATTAATATGGTCATGTTATGGTATCGGTTCTGGCATGTATTCACACTGGGTTTAATGTGGCACAAAATTAGAGACAGATGCCACACACAGCATTGGCACTGAGGCAAAATTGCCAATCTTAATCTCCCACTATTTTTTTTTTTATTTATGGGAGAATTGGCAAGAAATCAGGCCCACTGTTAGACTGTATGTTTTCTGTGCCAGAAAATGAGACACAGATGCCACACACAGGACTGCCACTGATGCAGATTTGCCAATTTTAATCTGCACCCTTTTTTTTTTTATTCAGGGAGACTAGTGAATAAATCTGGGCCACTGTATTAGAGTATATTTTCTGTGGCAGAAAGTGGCTTGAAGAGATATAACGAAAGAAAAAAAAAAGGGACTGTTCTACAATTACTATCTCCCTGCAGTAATCTCAGCAAAGTATGGCAGGCAGCAATAACAAGGAGTGGACTGCTGCACAAAAAAAGTCAAAAGTGTGGACAAACAAACAAGAAAGCTGTGCAGAAAGGAAGGAGCAACAGGATTTGTGCTTAGAAAAAAGCAGTTGGTTTGCACAGCGGTGTACAAACAGCAATGCAGCTATCAGGGAGCCTTCTAGGGCAGCCCAATGAGCTACAGCGCTGAGGAAAAAAAAATGTTGCCTCCACTGTCCCTGCAAAGAAAAGGTGGTGTTGGACAGTGGAAATCGCTACAGCACAAGCGGTTTGGTGGTTAATGGACCCTGCCTAACGCTATCCCTGCTTCTGACGAAGCGGCAGCAACCTCTCCCTAGGCTCAGATCAGCAGCAGTAAGACGGCGGTCGGCGGGAACGCCCCTTTATAGCCCCTGTGACGCCGCAGAAAGCAAGCCAATCACTGCAATGCCCTTCTCTAAGATGGTGGGGACTGAGACCTATGTCATCACGCTGCCCACACTCTGCGTCCACCTTCATTGGCTGAGAAATGGCGCTTTTCGCGTCATTGAAACGCGACTTTGGCGCGAAAGTCGCGTACCGCATGGCCGACCCCACACAGGGATCGGGTCGGGTTTCATTAAACCCGACTTTGCCAAAAGTCGGCGACTTATGAAAATGACCGACCCGTTTCGCTGAACCCCAGTCCTGCCATTTCCCAATCGTGTGATCACCATTTTGCCGCTTGAGCATAACATTCTCCTTCATCCAAAAATGTTCAAATTACTTTGTGTAATTGTGAGAGCCCTTTTCCATATAATCTACAATCCAACTAACCCTAGAATTTTAAAATGTTGACTCATACCTGCCCAGATCTGCAAAACTAAATGACGGCTTACGTAGAATGTGCTGACAAATGAGAAAATCACTTGGAAGAAAAATATTATTATGGTCCTGTAAGAGAAAGTGGAGGGTAATGATGCTGTTGGCTTCCTAGAACCCTGAGATCCTATTGGATGAATCTATCTTCTCTCCCTTCTGTTCTGCTGAATGTGATCATATGGCTCCTGCAAGACCAGGTCCAGTCTTTCTGGACAAACTTCACTTTTATCATTGACAACAGAAAACGTTCAGTGAGGCAAAGAGTGAATTTCTGTACAATGACAGCAGAGTTTCCCTTTATCTTGACTTTTCTATCTCTTTTAAAACCGACTAACTTCAAACAGGATTGTGATAAACTACATAAGACATTACACCTGTGCCATGATATATCTCTGAGCTGTGCGCGGCTGATGGCTGTAATATACATTTATTCACGCCTGCAGGAGATGTGTTGGCTCGAGCCCTGGTTTCACGGATTCACTCCACATCATGAATTCCATTATGTTTTCCATCCTAAGGCATTCAGATTACTGCACAATCTCTCCTGAAATGGGGTCGCTAATACTTTCTCTACTGGGGAAAACATGAAGAAAATATTTCCAGCTCCTGGTAAAATTTCTTGTAACTTTTTTCCATGAAAAGATTAAAATCTGACTTCAAGATAGCTATGTGCAAAGCAGCATATTTCAAATGTATAGAAACGTTCTTTGTCAAGCTTTGACAAAGAATATTTTTTATACTTTAAAAACGCATTGTTTTCCCCATTTGCAACACGAAGTTTGGAAACGTGATTTCCATGCAGACTGGACTATTTCACTTGGTGAGCTGGCAATATTTTTTCTGTTTAAATTTTTTCTACTTTTCTCGTCAGGACTCACAGCAGCTCCAATGGTCCACCATAAATGAGTGTAACTCCGGTTTAATGTTGGAGTTCTGTAGCAAACATATGTTCTTATTGGGGATGTTACAGAGTTAAAATGGCTTTTTTTACAGGTTCATTCTGTATGATGGTTTGACTGTGGAGTGATTGTTCTACCTCACTTTTGTGAATCTGTAACTCCCTGGTAGTCTGTAACAAAGGTCTCCATTACCTCTTCCAAATATCCAACATCTCAATTTCAGACACCTCACCTCTGCACTATTATAAAATATTCTCTTTAATTCTCTAATATTTCTTCTTGAAAGTCATCTTACAGAAAATATTGGCCCTTACGAAAGTTTAGATTGCCAAGAGCCACCGAACCACAGAGAGGTTTCACAACTAGGTACTCAATTTTTTACTGATTAAGACTGTAGAATTTGATCATTTCAGTAGATGTGTTATTGTCTATAATCAGTTTTAGACTACAGTGGTTAATGTGAAAAATACTCTGATTTAACTGCTTTCCGCGGTCAGTTTTGGGTTCGTAATCCTGACCCAGCATGACATTTTTTTTTACCACATTCCCAAGATCCGAAAGGACAGAGACAATCCACCAGGCAGACCCATCATTTCCAGCATAAACTGTCTCACTGCCAATCTATCCCAATATGTAGATTATTATTTACAGAAATGTGTCCCTCTTTTGTCTGCTTACGTGCCATGTGATCCAAATAATAGAACTGGTAAAGTGGCAATCTTAACTACAGGGTGGGCCATTGATATGGATACACCTAAATAAAATGGGAATGGTTGGTGATATCAACTTCCTGTTTCTGGCACATTAGTATATGGGAGGGGGAAAACTGTTCAAGATGGGTGGTGACCATGGCAGCCATTTTGAAGTCGGCCATTTTGGATCCAACTTTATTTTTTTCCAATGGGAAGAGATTCATGTGACACATCAAACTTATTGAGAATTTCACACAAAAACAATGGTGTGCTTGGTTTTAATGTAACTTTATTCTTTCATGAGTTACTTACAAGTTTATGACCACTTATAAAATGTGTTCAAAGTGCTGCCCATTGTGTTGGATTGTCAATGCAACCCTCTTCTCCCACTCTTGACACACTGAGAGCAACACCGCAGAAGAAATTCTAGTACAGGCATCCAGTATCTGTTGTTTCAAATGCTGCACATCTCGTATTGTAAGGCAATTGTCTGTGCGGTTAACATATGAGATGTGCAGCATCTGAAACAACTGATACTTGAAGCCTGTGCTAGCATTTCTTCTGTGGTGTTGGTATCAATGTGTCAAGAGTGGGAGAAGAGGGTTGCATTGACAATCCAACATAATGGGCAGCACTTTGAACACATTTTATAAGTGGTCATAAACTTGTAAATAACTCATGAAAGAATAATGTTACGTTAACCCGTTTCTGACATTAGACGTACTATCCCGTCGAGGTGACCTGGGCCCATATGACGATTGATGGGATAGTACGTCATATGCGATCAGCAGCGCTCAAGGTGGGAGCATGGCCAATCGCGGCCGGTGTTAGCTGATCATCACAGCTGACATCCGGCACTATGTGCCAGGAGCAGTCACGGACCGCTCCCGGCACTTTAACCCCCGAAACACTACGATCAAACAAGATTCCACCTTTACGGTGGCATAGGGAAGCATCGCTATATAGTGATGTCCCACCCTGGGACAATGTAAAAAAAAAAAATTACACTATGTAAAAATATTTGTAAAACAATTCCTAAATAAAGAAAAAAAAATATTGTTCCAATAAATACATTTCTTTATGTAAATAAAAAAAACAATAAAAGTACACATATTTAGTATCGCCGCATCTGTAACGACCTGACCTATAAAACTGTCCCACTAGTTAACCCCTTCAGTGAACACAGTAAAAAAAAGAGGCAAAAAACAATGCTTCATCATCATACCGCCGAACAAAAAGTGGAATAAAACGCGATCAAAAAGATAGATATAAACCTGGTACTCCTAAAAATGTCATCTTGTCCCGCAAAAAATGAGCAGCCACACAGCATCATCAGCAAAAAAAAATAAAAAAGTTATAGTCCTCAGTAGGGTTGAGCGACTTTTACTTATTTAGGGTCGAGTCGGGTTTCGCGAAACCCGACTATCTCAAAAGTCGAGTCGAGTGAAATCGGCCGATTATCGCGAAAAGTCGGGGATCGACCGAAAAACGAAACCCAATGCAAGTCAATGGGGAAGCTTAGTCGGCAGTGAGTGGGGGCCAGGAAAACACCTACAGTGCCCATTTTAATGGCAAAAACATCCATTCTTGTTACTGAAGCTTGTCAATCTTAATTTACCTTATAATAATAGGCATTGGAAATTGGGGGTCATTTGGCTAAAGTTGTGGGGGGTAGGGCTGGTTCAAGTATTTAGTGGGCCCAGGAAATGTGACCACGTCACGGCAGTGGAGCAGGGAGAGGTAAGTATTTCAACTTTGCAAGTGCTGTGATCCTGAGCAAGCAGGGGGGGCCCACTCGTTGGCACTGGCACAGGGCCCCTCAAAGTACGGCGGGGGCACCTCCCACCGGCAGCGACACTTTTGCGTACTATGAGGGGCCCTGTGCCAGTGACGTCGCCAACGAGTATTCCCCCCACATGATGAAGGAACCTGCACTTTCATCTGCACCTTCCTCTTTGTCCCCGTGTAAGGTGGTATGGTATGTGGGAAGGGGAACCTGACTTTCAGCAGGGTCACATTCTGGCTGTGTAGCGTGCACGGGGAATGTAGCGTTCTGTGTCAATGTACCAGCAGACTCATCTATCACTGGCTGGGCAATGGGCAGGATGAGGAGGAAACACAGATATAGGCCCAAATAATAAAGTGAGCTAAATGCAGTTCAAAATTGGTAACAGGACTAACCAGGCGGCATTGCTTTGTTCAGTGGAGGACAACTGTAATGAGAGGCTGACACAGTGAGAAGGCCGAAATCAGTAAGTAGGCTAAATGCAGTTCAAAATTGGTAACAGAAGTAAACAGGCGGCACTGGTTTGTTCAGTGGAGGAGAACAGCAAGGAGCGGCAGACACCGTTAGTAGGGCCAACAAAACAAGTAGGCCAGATGCAGTGTTATATTAAAAACAATTTAACGAGAGGCTGAAGATTGAAGCTCAGGAAATGCAACCAGGAGAACACCTTGGAGCGGCAGACACCGTTTCTAGAACCCAACCAAACTAGTAGCCCCACTGCAGTTGTTCAATTAAAAAACTCTTTAATGAGAGCCTCAAGATAGAAGCTCAGGAAATGCAACCAGGAGAACACCTTGGAGCGGCAGACACCGTTTCTAGAACCCAACCAAACTAGTAGCCCCACTGCAGTTGTTCAATTAAAAAACTCTTTAATGAGAGCCTCAAGATAGAAGCTCAGGAAATGCAACCAGGAGAACACCTTGGAGCGGCAGACACCGTTTCTTGAACCCAACCAAACTAGTAGCCCCACTGCAGTTGTTCAATTAAAAAACTCTTTAACGAGAGCCTCAAGATAGACGCTCAGGAATTGCAACCAGGAGAACACCTTGGAGCGGCAGACACCGTTTCTAGAACCCAACCAAACTAGTAGCCCCACTGCAGTTGTTCAATTAAAAAAACTCTTTAATGAGAGCCTCAAGATAGAAGCTCAGGAAATGCAACCAGGAGAACACCTTGGAGCGGCAGACACCGTTTCTAGAACCCAACCCAACTTGTAGGCCTAATGCAGTGTTATATTAACAACTACTTAATGAGAGCCTGAAGATTGAAGCTAAGGAAAGGCAACCTGGAGAACACCTTGGAGCGGAAAACACCGTTTCTAGAACCCAACCAAACTAGTAGCCCCACTGCAGTTGTTTAATTAAAAAACTCTTTAACGAGAGCCTCAAGATAGAAACTCAGGAAATGCAACCAGGAGAACAACTTGGAGCGGCAGACACCGTTTCTAGAACCCAACCCAACTTGTAGGCCTAATGCAGTGTTATATTAACAACTACTTAATGAGAGCCTGAAGATTGAAGCTAAGGAAAGACAATCTGGAGAACACCTTGGAGAGGCAGACACCGTTTGTAGAGCGCAACCCAACTTGTAGGCCTAATGCAGTGTTATATTAACAACTACTTAATGAGAGCCTGAAGATTGAAGCTAAGGCAAGTAAACCTGGAGAACACCTTGGAGCTGCAGACACCGTTTGTAGACCCCAACTAAACTTGTGGCCCCAATGCAGTTTTAAAATTTCGACAGGCTGAAAACCTGACAATTGCAGCTCAGTTTTTTTAAGAGGACAGCTGTATTGAGTGGCGCAGACAAACACTGCTAGTAGGCCTTACACCACAAAGTTGGCTCGCTGCAGGTTTAAAAAAGGTTACATGGGTACACAGGCAGCATTGGTGTGGTCAGCGGAGGACAATTGGAAGGATGGACCACAGACAGACTTAGTAGGCCTAAAATAAAAAAATAGGCTCAATGCAAGTTCAATTATGTTGCAGGGGTACACAGGCAGCATTGGTGTGGTCAGCGGAGGACAATTTGAAGGATGGACCGCAGACATACTTAGTAGGCCTGAAATAAAAAAGTAGGCTCAATGCAGGTTCAATTATGTTGCAGGGGTGCACAGGCAGCCTTGGTGTGGTCAGCGGAGGACAATTGGAAGTAGTGTCTGACACAGTTAGTACTCCAAAATAATAAATAGATGTTAATGTCTTGCTAAAAAAACAAACAAAAAAAAAGGGTGGCATACTTAGGTTTGGTACAGGGGTGGGCTCCTATGCTGACTTTCAGACATTGTTATTTGGCGCAAAGTATTTACTGGTGTAAATGTAGGACAGGGCCCCTGAATATTTTAACTAGCATCATACATGTCAACAATTTGGTATTGTCAGTGCCAGGCATTGAAGGATTTCACCGTATAGACTAAACAGTGGTGGAGCAGTGAGAGATAATTTTACAAGTGGTAGAGCACTGTTTGAGCTGGGGGGGACACTCTCTCGTGGCCGGCGGTACTGTCCCAGGGCCCCTCATGTTACAACGGTGTGTCTGACGTTGGGTGCGCGCCACCACCGCCAGAGACACTTCATTGTACTATGAGGGACCCAGTGCCAGTGCCGTCGCCCAAAAGTGGGCACCCCCACCTCTTCAGACAAACGGCACTCTCACGGGTGCTTGCGACAAGTGGCGACCACGGCCCCGTGGGGGGAGTCAGCCCATTTAGGGAGGTGTAAACATGTCGTATGCTGGACATGCAGCAGCTGCAAAATAGGAGATTGGAACAGTGAGTAAGACCAGTCCAAAAGCAAGACCTTTTTACAGGAAAGCTATGTGTCAGCCGGGAAAGGTGGGGCAAAATAATTAGAAATCCATGAGTGGTTCATTTTAATGAAGGTTAGATCATCAACATTTTGGGTAGCCAGACGAGTCCTTTTTTCGGTCAGTATTGAACCAGCAGTACTGAATACTCTTTCTGATAGCACACTAGCTGCTGGGCAAGCAAGCTCCTGCAATGCATATTCGGCCAATTCAGGCCAGGTGTCTATTTTGGATGCCCAGTAATCAAATGGGAATGACGGTTGAGGGAGAACATCGATAAAGGAGGAAAAATAGTTAGTAACCATACTGGACAAATGTTGTCTCCTGTCACTTTGAATTGATGCTGAGGTACCTGTCCTGTCTGCGGTCATTGCGAAATCACTCCATAACCTGGTCAGAAAACCCCTCTGTCCAACGCCACTTCTGATTTGTGCACCTCTAACACCTCTGCCCTGTTATTATTATTATTATATTATTATTATACATTTTTATAGCGCCATTTATTCCATGGCGCTTTACATGTGAATACGGGGCAAATATAGACAAATACATTAAACATGAGCAGATAACAAGGCACACGAGTACATAAGGAGGGAGGACCCTGCCCGCGAGGGCTCACAGTCTGCAGGGGGTGGGTGAGGATACACTGTTGCCCCCTGCAGCTCGTGTGAGAACCATCACCAGCGCTGTGTGCTGGGAATGCCTGAATCAAACGGTCTACAAGAGTTGCTTGTTTGGTTGCCAATATTTGTTCAAGGCTCTCATGTGGCAAGATATTTTGCAATTTCCCTTTATAGCGTGGATCCAGGAGGCAGGCCAACCAGTAATCGTCATCGGTCATCATTTTTATAATGCGTGGGTCCCTTTTGAGGATACGCAAGGCATAATCCGCCATGTGGGCCAATGTTCCAGTTGTCAAATCACTGCTTGTGCTGGGTTGAGGAGCACTTTCGGGCAAATCAACGTCACTTGTCTCCCTCAAAAACTCTGAACCTGGCCTTGCAACGCCAGCAGTTTCTATTGCCCCCTGAGAAGCTTCCTCATCCAAAAAATCCTCATCCCCATCATCCTCCTCGTCCTCCTCCTCTTCGCCCGCCACCTTGTCCAGTAGACTTCCCTGACCAGACAATGGCTGACTGTCATCAAGGCTTCCCTCGTCCTCGGCTGCAGACGCCTGCTCCTTTATGTGCGTCAAACTTTGCATCAGCAGACGCATTAGGGGGATGCTCATGCTTATTATGGCGTTGTCTGCACTAACCAGCCGTGTGTATGCCTCAAAACACTGAAGGACTTGACACAGGTCTTGTAGCTTCGACCACTGCACACCTGACAACTCCATGTCTGCCATCCAACTGCCTGCCCGTGTATGTGTATCCTCCCACAAATACATAACAGCACGCCTCTGTTCACACAGTCTCTGAAGCATGTGCAGTGTGGAGTTCCACCTTGTTGCAACGCCGATGATTAGGCGATGCTGGGGAAGGTTCAAAGATCGCTGATGGTTCTGCATACGGCTGGAGTGTACGGGCGAATGGCGGATGTGCAAGCAAAGTCTGCGCACCTTGAGGAGCAGGTCGGGTAACCCCCGATAACTTTTCAGGAAGCACTGCACCACCAGGTTTAAGGTGTGAGCCAGGCAAGGAATGTGTTTCAGTTGTGAAAGGGCTATGGCAGCCATAAAATTCCTTCCGTTATCACTCACTACCTTGCCTGCCTCAAGATGTTCAGTGCCCAGCCATGACTGAGTTTCTTGCTGCAAGAACTCGGACAGAACTTCCGTGGTGTGCCTGTTGTTGCCCAAACACTTCATTGCCAATACAGCCTACTGACGCTTGCCACTAGCTGTCCCATAATGGGACACCTCGTGTGCAACAGTGGCAGCTGCGGATGGAGTGGTCGTGCGACTGCGGTCTGTGGACGAGCTCTTGCTTCTGCTGGAGGACGAGGAGGAGGAGGAGGGGGGGGGGAGAACGCCTACAGCCAACTATTTCCTAGACCGTGGGCTAGGCAGAACTGTTCCAATATTGCTGTCCCCTGTGGACCCTGCATCCACCACATTAACCCAGTGTGCCGTGATGCAGACGTAACGCCCCTGGCCATTACTACTGGTCAATGCATCTGTTGTCAGGTGCACCTTTCTACTCACAGATTGCCTGAGTGCATGGACAATGTGGTCTTTTACATGCTGGTGGAGGGCTGGGATGGCTTTTCTCGAAAAGAAGTGTCGACTGGGTAGCTCGTAGCGTGATACAGTGTAGTCCATCAGGGCTTTGAAAGCTTCGCTTTCAACTAACTGGTAGGGCATCATCTCTAACGAGATTAGTCTAGCAATGTGGGCGTTCAAATCCTGTGTACGCAGATGCGAGGATGAGTACTTCCTTTTCCTAACGAGAGTCTCTTGTAGGGTGAGCTGGACTGGAGAGCTGCATATGGTGGAACTAGCGAGGGTGCCGGTGGACAAGCCGACTGAGAGAGGTTTGGTGATGGTATTCTTGCTGTTGGCCTACATACAGTGTTTCCTACCACGAACCTGGTGATTCCCTGACTGCTTTGGCCTTGCAACGAAACCTCCACATTTGCTGCAGGTGGTGTGGTAAACGGTGGGCTTACAGTGAGGGAAGGGTTGTAGTGTTGCTGACTAGCTTCATTGTGAGAGGGTGCAACAAAATTAAGGGACGTTTGGTAGTTAGTCCAGGCTTGCAAGTGCATGGTGGTTAAATGTCTACGCATGCAACTTGTATTTAGATTTTTAACATTCTGACCTCTGCTGAAGGTCCTTGAGCATTTCTTACAGATGACTTTGCACTGATCATTTGGATCTTGGTTAAAAAAATGCCAGACTGCACTCTTCCTACTATCGGATAACTTTTTAGGCATTTCACACTGAGCTACTTTAACCGGATGGCCACGCTGTCCTACAACTGTTTTTGGTTTTGCCACATGTTTTTGGCCAGATACGGGCCTGCCAGATGGAACCTGTTGCGGTGTTGATGCCTGCTGCGTCTCCTCCTCCTCCGCTTCAGAGCTACTGCCGCCTGCACCCTGTTCCCCCAATGGCTGCCAATCGGGGTCAACAACTGGGTCATCTATGACCTCCTCTTCTATGTCCTGTGCACCTTCCTCTGTGTCACCGTGTAAGCCGCTGCTATAGCGTTCGTGACGGGGCTCCATAGTCTCATCAGGGTCAGATTCTGGCTCAGTACACTGCGAGGGCAATGTTGTGATCTGAGTCAAAGGAACAGCATAATAATCTGGCTGTGGCTGTGCATCTGTGCACTTCATGTCCGATTCATCTTGTAATGGGCATGGCCTGTTAACAATTTCCCTTTCTAACCCAGGAACGGTATGTGTAAAGAGCTCCATGGAGTAACCCGTTGTGTCGCCTGATGCATCCTTCTCTGTTGTTCTGGGTGAAGAACACAAGGAAGCGACTTGTCCCTGACTGGGAATATCCACTGACGACGCGCTGCTTTTACATTTTGCACTTTCCGAAGAGGAAGCGAAAGAGCTAGAGGCAGAGTCAGCAAGGAAAGCCAAAACTTGTTCCTGCTGCTCCGGCTTTAAAAGCGGTTTTCCTACTCCCAGAAAAGGGAGCGTTTGAGGCTTTGTGTAGCCAGACGATGACGCTGGCTCAACAACTCGAGACTTAGGTGCTATATTGCTTTTCCCACGACCACCTGATGCTCCAACACCACTACCATCATTACCAGCTGGCAATGACAGCCCACGGCCACGACCTCTTCCACCAAACTTCCTCATACTTTGAAAAATGTAACCAAACTAACAAACGGTATTTGGTACTGTAAAACCAGTTAGAAGGTGTACGCAAACTTGTGGTGAATTTAAATCTACCTTTATAGGTGTGTGAGACTGCAGGGAAAATCAGGCCCACTGTATAACAGTACACAGCTTCAGTGGCAGACAGTGGCTGACAGATATGCCACTAACAGGACTGATGCAGATGCACACACTGGCAATAAAAATCTACCCCCTTTTTTATATGGGAGACTAGTGAATAAATCTGGCCCACTGTATTACAGTATATTTTCTGTGGCAGAAAATGAGTGACAGATACCACAGACAGAACTGGCACAGATGCAGATTTGCCAATATTAATCTCCCCCTTTTTTATTTTTTATGGGAGATTAGTGAATAAATCTGGCCCACTGTATTACATATACATACTACCCAACTAAACCGGTAAATTAACCGAATGCTGAGTCAAAAAAGTGTCTTGTACATTATTTTCTATAAAAAGTTACAACTTTATTGAAAGACATATTACACATAAAAATGGTTAAAACAATACCTCTGAACCACAGTAAACAGAATAGCTGACAGGTAGATGTATTGAGCAAATATCGCTAAACAGATAACCCGTAACTAGAACTTACTGACTTTAAATAGAATAATATCTATATTAAAAAAACAAAATTGGATTTTTTTTGTTACACAAACATGTCACCTACCATAAATAGACATTTCGTAACTCTAATGTCATAGCCATAGTGCTCCTATATATAATGAATGAACTTGTTTGCTATGCACTAATTGCGATCAATAAACGGCTCCGGTGTGTAAATAACAATGGATGACTACTAAAAAAGTCTGCTATTATAGCAAAATATAAATCTATGAGGGATGCAAAGCACACATTTTTTATGCATAGACAGGTCCAAGATACCGTGCAGCATATACCAAATTCACCTGCCGCTCCGTATACACATGCCCGTACATCTATAGCTTGCATGTGATCAAACATAAACAGGGCTAAGTTGCCGTGCAGCATACATCAAAATCACCTGCCGCTCCGTATACACATGCCCATAAATCTCTAGTTTACATATGATCTAATATAGACAGGGCTAAGTTACCGTGCCGCATATGCCTAATTCACCTGCCGCTCCATATACACATGCACATAAATCTAGCTTGCATATGATCTAACTAATGACCCTACACAGGAGCCAAATATGAACAGCAACAAATGCCTGTAACTAAATAACTCTAAACGAATCAGTAAGATGCATATTACCTCAATTCTGGGAGAACTCTGCTAGCAGCCACGTGGCACGCTACTCCTTGTCAGACCCCGACGCGCGTTTCGCGACAGCTTCCTCCTGGGGGCGTGTCCGGAATGAGGTATCACAGAGCCTTTTAACTGACCATGGACCAATCACGTTCCTGGGGGGGCGGTCCCTAATCACTACTGCCTACCCACTGATCATCATGGCAACGGCGGTAAACAAGATACGTGGTAAATAAGAGCCAAACTAAAACCACTGACAGCACTGGCGCCTACTCATAGTGGCACCTATTACCTCGCCGTACATGATAAAAAGTATGTTACCCGTCACAACGACTAGGTGGATCATATGATCAGAAAACTCCGCAACCACAGAAATTAACCCTTGATGCTAGCGCAATGCCACATCTATCACAGGGTAACAAGCCAACTGGCCAGTACCCATGCTTTTAATGCGGATTATAATTGTGGCACCTAAACTGAAAAGCAATAAGGATACTAAACCACCCCATGATTACAAATTAAATTATGCGGCATATAAGGGCAAGACACTTGGAAACCAAGCGGCGGTCCCTTTTCCCCAGTGCCACCAACGGGTGGTAGTAATAGCGGCTGAAATCAGATTACATAATAATTATAAATCACGCTACAGTCACTAGAGGCGCGGACGCCTATTCATGATAGTGCTTGTTCACTCGCCGCACATAGCCAGCAGACATGTTAACCTTAACGGCAATAAGGGCACCCTATAACTTATGACCCCAGACATTAACTCTCAATGCTGACCCCACTAACACATCTTGCACAGGATAACAAACAGAATGATCAATATCCATGTTCTAAATGCGAATTCTAATCGTTCAGCCTGGAGTCTAACGAAGATAAGCCACCATACAGCCAGTGATCGAATAAAACGGTATGTTGAACCCCTACTTTCCCCAGACATGTCTCATCCATGAATATATGGGTCTGAATTATAGTTATTTAGTGGCCAATTATTGGCCATAACAATTAAAATGAAATAAGAGTCATATAGACAACCTTATATATTAACATACCCTGCTGCCTTACATCTAGTCACTTATATAAAGATAAACCATAAACTACCCACCAAATAACCAACAGATAATGAAAACAGAAAAAAAGAGACAAAAAGAAAGAAAAAGATGATCCAATACGGATGGCAAGAGAAGACTGGGGGCTCACCTGCAGGTTGATGCACCCAGACCCACACTTAGCCTCCGATCAGGTAAGTACCCCAAAGATTGAAAACGATTGACCCATGTGCAGACCAAAAGAAACAAGTGCCAAATGTATACTAAATGTATATAAAATGGTGTGAAACATGAGACAATGTGGTGCGAAAAAGGACTAAGAGGTAAGATGGGAATCCCAATCACTACCTATACCATCCCAATGCTACACATGATATAAAAAGCTGGAAGAGCAAACGCCACCAGAATGCGATATGAAGAATTTAATGTGTTGTTGTGATAGAAAATGTGTATACAAATGATAACACAAAACAAGACTTGTTATAATTCTACAGTGAATCATCTCTAAACGAAACTAAACAAAGTACATATAAAGTTACTTTGATAATAAACTAGCCTTAAGCAAAAATTATATATATAAATTCCGATGAACAGTTATTGACATTTAAACCTGACTGTATTACAGTATATTTTCTGTGGCAGAAAATGAGTGACAGATACCACAGACAGGACTGGCACAGATGCAGATTTGCCAATATTAATCTCCCCCTTTTTTATTTTTTATGGGAGACTAGTGAATAAATCTGGCCCACTATATTACAGTATATTTTCTGTGGCAGAAAATGAGTGACAGATACCACAGACAGGACTGGCACAGATGCAGATTTGCCAATATTAATCTCCCCCTCTTTTTTTATATGGGAGACTAGTGAATAAATCTGGCCCACTGTATTACAGTATATTTTCTGTGGCAGAAAATGAGTGACAGATACCACAGACAGGACTGGCACAGATGCAGCTTTGTCAATATTAATCTCCCCCTCTTTTTTTTATATGGGAGACCAGTGAATAAATCAGGTCCACTGTATTACAGTATAGTTTCTGTGGCAGAAAATGAGTGACAGATACCACAGACAGGACTGGCACAGATGCAGATTTGCCAATATTAATCTCCCCCTTTTTAATTTTTTTTATGGGAGACTAGTGAATAAATCTGGCCCACTGTATTACAGTATATTTTCTGTGGCAGAAAATGAGTGACAGATACCACAGACAAGACTGGCACAGATGCAGATTTGCCAATATTAATCTCCCCCTTTTTTATTTTTTATGGGAGACTAGTGAATAAATCTGGTTGTATTACAGTATATTTTCTGTGGCAGAAAATGAGTGACAGATACCACAGACAGGACTGGCACAGATGCAGATTTGCCAATATTAATCTCCCCCTCTTTTTTTATATGGGAGACTAGTGAATAAATCAGGCCCACTGTATTACAGTATAGTTTCTGTGGCAGAAAGTGGCTTGAAGATATATATATAAAAAAAAGCATCATGTGCGGTCATTATACAGTATGGAGCATCATGTGCGGTCATTATACAGTATGGAGCATTGTGGGGCCATTATACAGTATAGAGCATCATGTGCAGCCAATATACAGTATGGAGCATCATGTGTGGTCATTATACAGTATGGAGCATCATGTGCGGTCATTATACAGTATGGAGCATCATGTGTGGTCATTATACAGTATGGAGCATCATGTGCGGTCATTTTACAGTATGGAGCATCATGTGTGGCCATTATACAGTATGGAGCATCATGTATGGCCATTATACAGTATGGAGCACTGTGTGGCCATATTTTTTTGTTTATAATTATTGTATATGAAACAGTGTGATCAGCAGGACTAAATGGGTGTGGTTGGGACGTGGCTATGGGTGTGACTAATTATGAATGGGTGTAGTCAGAGGCGTGGCCTAAAATTTGCCACGACGCGCGTTGCGCGCCGCAAACTTTGTCCCTCTTTCCCATCTTCAAAAGTTGGGAGGTATGCTGTAGTAATGACTTTGTTCTCACGTTTTGTAGGAGGGTTCGTCTGACTCCATCTTATGTTATCAGTGTATGTGCGAGAGACGAGAGGCCGACGGCCACAGTGTTAACATGTGTCCAGGGTCAGTTCTACAGGGGGATAGAGAGACGGGGTCTGTGAGCGAAGCTGGGGGTATACGGGTGTATAGTGTACACACGGTCTGCAACAGAAGCTGGGGGTATACTGGTGTATATAGCGTACATAGAGGGGTCTGTATACACAGGATTCTGCACATTTAAGAGGGTGGTGCTGTTATGGACAATAAGAAACACGCTGTCACTTTAAGAGGCTGCATCCCCTTGTCTGGTGTGATGGTATGTTCTGCTGTTCTCCCCTGCTCTTATGTTTGCTATGAACTGGTCGGGGCTGTGTGCAGGGGTGGAGCTGAAGCAGCGTGTGGAGGGAAAGTTTCAGAGGGAACTGAGAGAACTTTCTGCTGTTCTGTCTGCAAGGAAGAGTCGTTGGCTGCAAGAAAGATTACACAGCTTGAGACGAACTGCGTTTGTTAAATAGACTTTCCCGGTTACAGCAAAGTGTGGCTGTTCTGTGCTGGTTTGTGAAGCCACGAAGATACTGAGAAGGGGACTTACGGTTTCCAGGAGCAAGGAGAAGACCACGCTTTGCAGAGCTGACAGGAATCCGTGCGCACCACCGTTTTGGACTTCGGGGGCCCCCTGGGACTGGACCTGTGTCCCCAACATCACCGTGAGTTTGTTCCTGTTTGGTGCACCTGTTAGGGCCTAGTGCAGGCTTCAGTAGTTAAAGCACGGTAGCCGTGTGGCCTGCGTAGTAAAGGCCAGGGAGGTTATATGCAGAGTAGCATCGATATATGTTTTATTGTGTAAAGTTGCTTGTGAGACAGATTCTGAGTTTGTAATTGTTGAAGCACTGTGCTATTTTACAGACAAGATAACTCATGTGCATTATCTTTTGCTATTGTAAACCCTTGTTTGCACCTTCCTTGTCCCTTCCATTCCCTGTCTCCCAATAAATCTATCCTTTGTTGTTTGCACCTCATCTTGTGTACAGTAGTCTTCCTGCACCGTGGTGGTCCCCCGGCCATCGCTTCAAGTGGCGCTGCGAGCAGGGTACTGTCACCAAGATGGAGGCAGCAGACAGCAATGGCGGGAATGCTAACATTAATGGGGATGCTGTGGGCATTGGTGGAACCCCTGCAAGGACACTCCTTATGGGCACCATATTTAGTGTGCTCTCAAAGTTTGACGGCAAGAATATGCCACTGTCTGACTGGGTGTCCCGGCTGCAATGCACCCTGAAGATTTATAACATCAGCCCAGACCTTGAAGCGGACATTGCTTTAACTGCCCTAGAGGGGGAAGCCCGCAGAAACGTCTGCCTACAACCAGAACTCACCCGCAGTACCCTGAAGGAGCTAGTGAAGTTCCTGGAAGAGATCTACGGCGAGACTGCTAGCGCGGGACATCTTCGCGCCAAATTTTTCTCTAGGCTGCAGTGGGAAGAAGAAGGAATTTCTCAGTATGCAACAGCACTGCAAGAAGTATTCGAAAAGGTGCAGAGAAAGGAGGCAGATGGATTTGGCGGCATGGGCTCTAAAGACCGGATACTCCGGGAGCAATTCATTCTGGGACTACACAGCACATCCTTGAGGCGAGCACTGTCAGAACGGGTCCGGGCAGATCCAGCCCTTACGTTTCGTCAAGTTCTGGTGGAAACAGTGGCTTGAAGTAAAGAAGAAAGCTATGCGTCTGGAGTGATACGTGTCCAGGGCGCCAATTCCAGAGGGGACCCAAATCATCAAGAGGCGCTGGTCCAGGTAGTGCAAGACTTGCAGCGGTCCAAGAGAAACTGACCCAGATGGAGCGAAGAGTGGGGGAACTACAAGAGACTGACCCACCATACTCATGCAACCATTCTTCAGCCCGATCGACAAGGGATCAGTGGGAGCAAGCCCCCTCCCGTCAGGCATCGGCGGCACGAGGACAGGCTCGAAGTACCCCTCGGCGAGGAGGAGGCATTCAATGCTGGGAGTGTGGAGGACGGGGGCACCTTGCCAGAGACTGTCGGAACTATACTCAAGGCCAGTGGAAGCCGCCATTAAACTACCAACCCCCGCAGTAGTGCGGCACTCTTTGGGGGAGGCGAGAAGAGAGGCCACTCCATATCATAACGAACACTTGATCGCTGGGAGCCCCATCCTACGTGCTGAATTTGAAGGAGTTCTGGTGGATTGCCTGGTAGATACCGGGTCACAAGTGACAACGATGTCAGAAGCGTACTTCAAGCAGCATTTCCAGAACCTGGCCAAGCCAGAAAAAGAGACATTGATTCGCTTGTTTGCTGCCAACCAACAACCGATTCCGGTCACAGGGGTCGTGTGGATGAATATTCGAATCTGTGGGCAAGAAGTTGGAAGAAAAGGGATCCTGCTAGTCCCTGAGCCTGTCAAGAAAGATGTGCCTGTAGTACCGGGAATGAATATCCTACGTGAACTCCATCAGATTATGTTTACCAAACGGGGACCTGGATATTGGAAGAAGGCTACTCCACATAAGCCTACTCAAGAAGCCCTTCAACGACTGATCCGCGTCTGTGGGACGCAGAAGAGTGTGCCATCTTATCAGACGGTAGGGGTCATCCGGACTCCTGGTAAAGAACCTGTAATCCTACCTCCCGAGCGAGAAACTATAGTATACCTTCCAGTGGGGACTCACCGCAACCTTGATGGGTTGGAAGTGGTTGTTCAGCCTGTGGTAGGTGGAGGAGTGGATCAAGAAGTCATGATAGCTCGTACGATAGCTGTGGTCCAGCGAGGACATGTCCCCATAAGAGCTTTGAATGTGAGCCCCAGGGAGGTCACCTTGCCACGAGGGACAGATCTGGCCCTGGTGTACCTACATAAGGGTGAAGTGGTGAGTCAGAAGGATATGTCTTTATCACCGAAAGAAGGTGTGGGGTGGACCCTAGCAGTTGCTGCGGGAGACGAAGAGACACCATCCTCGGAGTGGACGGGTCATCCTTGAGCAAATGGAAGTGGATGTGAAGGCTATGGGCCCTGAGCGTGTGCAAGCAATAGAAACTATGCTGTGGGAAAATCAGGCCGCATTCGCCCGTCACGCCGAAGATTTCGGCTGTACTGAAGCCATCACGCATGAGATTCCGACTGGGGAAGCTCGTCCAATTCGAGAACGATACCGGTAGATCCCGCCCAAGATGTACCAAGAGGTGAAAACATTACTGAGGCAGATGCTGGATTCAGGAGTGGTGCAGAGTAGTCAGAGCCCTTGGGCAGCCCCGGTGGTGCTCGTCAAGAAAAAGGATGGGACCATCCGGTTCTGTGTAGATTACAGGAAACTCAATGCCTGCACTGTTCGAGACTCGTATCCGTTGCCCCGCATCGAGGAATCCTTGACAGCGTTGGGGAAAGCCAAGTACTTCTCCACCCTGGACCTAGCAAGCGGATACTGGCAAGTAGCCGTGGCAGAGAAAGACAGAGAGAAAACCGCCTTCATCCTCCCTATGGGACTGTTCGAGTTTAGCCGGATGCCCTTCGGGCTCTCCAATGCTCCAGGCACCTTTCAACGGCTGATGGAAAAGTGTTTGGGAGATTTAAATTTCGAGGCTACCCTGATCTATCTGGATGACATCATTGTGTTTTCATCCTCATTCGAAGACCACCTTGCCCGGCTTGGACAGGTACTCGGAAGACTGCGGGCTCATAACCTGAAGTTGAAGCCAAAAAAATGCCACCTCTTCAAGAGGGAGATCAAGTACCTAGGCCACATAGTGTCACAAGATGGAGTTCTACCCTCTCCAGAAAAAGTGGCTGCTATCCAGAAGTGGCCAGTCCTTCAAACAGTGAGAGAACTTTAGGCCTTCCTGGGACTAGAGGGGTACTACCGCCGGTTTGTTAAAGACTTCGCGAAGGTAGCCGGCCCTCTCAATGAGTTGCTGAGGGGGACCGCTGGAGTGCTGAAGACCCAGCGCATCCCCTGGGCACAGGGACAACACGAGGCCTTCCAGGCTATAAAGAATGCCCTTACTTCAGCCCCGATTTTGGCCTACGCAGACTTCGATCAACCGTTCCTGTTGTACACCGATGGTAGCCTTCATGGACTCGGTGCAGTACTTTCTCAGATACAGGATGGACATGAGAGTTATTGGGTATGCGAGCAGGTCCCTGCGAGACAGCGAAAGAAACCCTCACAATTACAGCTCCTTCCGGATAGAGCTCCTGGCCCTGGTGTGGGCCATGACAGAAAAGTTTGCAGGCTTCCTGACAGGTACCAAAATTCAAGTTCGAACAGACAATAATCCCCTGGCCCACCTTGAGAATGCTAAACTGGGGGCCTTAGAACAACGGGTGGATGGCTCGCCTGGCCAAGTTTGACTTTACCATCCGTTATCGCTCTGCTACCGAAAACGCAAATGCGGATGGGCTGTCAAGAGTGCCTGTGGAGACTCCAGTGGGGGATCTTGATGAGCAACTCGAAGAGGAGGAAACCCCAGACTTCAATAAGTTCAAGCCCCCAATGGTTGTGGCCCAGTCAAGGAGGGAGGCCTGCGCATTACCCCGGTCCCTGGGGAGAACCAATGAGGAATGGGGACACGTTCAGGATGAAGACGAAGGGCTGAGACAGATGAAATGGTGGGTAATGCAAAAGTATAATAATCTGGACTCTGAAATGAGGAGTGTGTTGCACCAGTGGGATAGACTGGAAGTGCAAGAGTCAGTACTATATCGTAAGAGGCAACAGCCAAAAGATATGGAAGTAAGGTGGCAAGTGGTCATCCCAGGAAGAATGGCTCAAGAAATAGCTACCAATGGTTGCAGCGGTATGTGTATTGCCCCCGGTTGGAGCTTGTGGTGGAAGAGGTTTGCCGGCAGTGTCGAGTATGTGACCTCATTAAGAGTACTGAACAGAGGGCACCCATCCAGACCATACAAACTAAGGAACCGTTGGAAGTCTTGATGATCGACTATCTCCTCGTGGGACACTCGGCCCGGGGGCTGCAATATTGTTTGGTGATGACCGATCATTTCTCTAAGTTCGCAGTAGTCACTCTGACTAGAGACCAGACTGTGGAATCGGCGGCGCGAGCCATCTGTCAAGACTTCATCCGGGTGTATGGGTGCCCAAAGCGCATCCACTCCGACCAAGGCGCATGTTTCCAAGGCAAGGTGATGGAAGAATTGTATCGCATGTATGGCATCAAGCAGTCCCGGACCACCCCTTACCATCCTCAAGGCAATGGAGCTTGCAAACGCTTCAACAGAACCTTGCTTCAGATGCTGAGAACATTGGAGGAGGATAAGAAGGTGTGTTGGCCAGACTATCTGCCAGAATTGGTCTGGACCTACAACAATCGGGTCCACTCCACCACGGGTTATACCCCCTATCTACTGTTGTTTGGAAGAGCTGGACAAGAGATCATTGAGCTGAATTTGGAACAGCCAGAGGAGCTGATGGAGCGAAATGTCACCTCATGGGTGAAAGAGCATCGGCAACGTTTGCAAACGATACGGCAGTTGGCGGGTCAGCAACTGCAAGAAAAAGAACATACGGCCCGCAAACCGACTCAAGAGTTACCGCTCCAACCTGGAGACCGGGTATTGGTCAGAGAGAAACGCCCTAAGGGAAAACTAAGTGAGAGATGGGAAGTACAGCCGTACAAGGTTATCGAGCGAGTGTATGCTAACGGCCCTGTCTACAAGGTACAGATTGAAGATGGGGCATCCGCCCCTAGAGTACTTCACAGAAATATGCTGCAGCCTTGCCGGTCTGAGGTCTGTTCTATGCCATTGTCGCCTGGAGGCGCCACTCCACTTCTGGAATCTGTCATGCCTGATGACCAAATCGATGATGAGTGGTGGACCGTCCCTGACACAGTAGGGGGTCCTTAGCCGCCCAGAGACGGTAATCTCATGGATGTACCAGTACCGCCATGCAAGGATGAGACCAGACAAGAGCGCACAATGTCCCCTGCAACAAGTGTTCCTCTGGAAGATAGTCAAGCCTTGCCTGACAGCCAAGAGCTTCGGAGATCCCAGAGGTCTTATGCAGGGGTTCCACCAGTCCGATATGTAGAACAGTGTGCTCTGTCTGTTTTTACACCTTTGTTGCCTCCTCCATTACACTTTTACCCTGATGCTGTGATGGCCGAGGACGACCATCACTAAGAAGGGAGGCATGTAAGAGGGTGGTGCTGTTATGGACAATAAGAAACACGCTGTCACTTTAAGAGGCTGCATCCCCTTGTCTGGTGTGATGGTATGTTCTGCTGTTCTCCCCTGCTCTTATGTTTGCTATGAACTGGTCGGGGCTGTGTGCAGGGGTGGAGCTGAAGCAGCGTGTGGCGGGAAAGTTTCAGAGGGAACTGAGAGAACTTTGTGCTGTTCTGTCTGCAAGGAAGAGTCGTTGGCTGCAAGAAAGATTACACAGATTGAGACGAACTGCGTTTGTTAAATAGACTTTCCCGGTTACAGCAAAGGGTGGCTGTTCTGTGCTGGTTTGTGAAGCCGCGAAGATACTGAGAAGGGGACTTATGGTTTTCAGGAGCAAGGAGAAGACCACGCTTTGCAGAGCTGACAGGAATCCGTGCGCACCACCGTTTTGGACTTCGGGGGCCTCCTGGGACTGGACCTTTGTCCCCAACATCACTGTGAGTTTGTTCCTGTTTGGTGCACCAGTGAGGGCCTAGTGCAGGCTTCAGTAGTTAGAGCACGGTAGCCGTGTGGCCTGCGTAGTAAAGGCCAGGGAGGTTATATGCAGAGTAGCATCGATATATGTTTTATTGTGTAAAGTTGCTTGTGAGACAGATTCTGAGTTTGTAATTGTTGAAGCACTGTGCTATTTTACAGACAAGATAACTCATGTGCATTATCTTTTGTTATTGTAAACTCCTGTTTGCACCTTCCTTGTCCCTTCCATTCCCTGTCTCCCAATAAATCTATCCTTTGTTGTTTGCACCTCATCTTGTGTACAGTAGTCTTCCTGCACCGTGGTGGTCCCCCGGCCATCGCTTCACACACACACGCTTCCACTCCGTACACCTCATACATACGCATCTCTGCTACATCCGCACTGTAAATCTGACCCCACACATAAACTTCCCCTCATCCAGCACCATGACAACCAGCACAGCAGAGTCCTGCATACACTGAGGCCCTGATCATGTGACCCCTGACTCCTCCCTCCTGTGACCTCATCACAGGTCCTGTGTGCACAAAACAGCCATATATGTGGTGTGCGGCTCTGCAGGTGAAGGTATGTGCTGGACGCTCTATTATTTTCTGTGTGTAGTGTGGCTCTGCGGGTGGAGGTAGGTGCTGGAGGCTCCATTATTCTCTATGTGGAGGGCGGCTCTGAGGGTGGAGGTCGGTGCTGGAGGCTCCATTATTCTCTATGTGGAGTGCGGCTCTGCGGGTGGAGGTCGGTGCTGGAGGCTCCATTATTCTCTATGTGGAGTGCGGCTCTGCGGGTGGAGGTCGGTGCTGGAGGCTCCATTATTCTCTATGTGGAGTGCGGCTCTGCGGGTGGAGGTCGGTGCTGGAGGCTCCATTATTCTCTATGTGAAGTGCGGCTCTGCGGGTGGAGGTCGGTGCTGGAGGCTCCATTATTCTCTATGTGGAGTGCGGCTCTGTGGGTGGAGGTCGGTGCTGGAGACTCCATTATTCTCTATGTGGAGTGCGGCTCTGCGGGTGGAGGTCGGTGCTGGAGGCTCCATTATTCTCTATGTGGAGTGCGGCTCTGCGGGTGGAGGTCGGTGCTGGAGGCTCCATTATTCTCTATGTGGAGTGCGGCTCTGCGGGTGGAGGTCGGTGCTGGAGGCTCCATTATTCTCTATGTGGAGTGCGGCTCTGCGGGTGGAGGTCGGTGCTGGAGGCTCCATTATTCTCTATGTGGAGTGCGGCTCTGTGGGTGGAGGTCGGTGCTGGAGGCTTCATTATTCTATGTGGAGTGCGGCTCTGCGGGTGGAGGTCGGTGCTGGAGGCTCCATTATTCTCTATGTGGAGTGCGGCTCTGCGGGTGGAGGTCGGTGCTGGAGGCTCCATTATTCTCTATGTGGAGTGCGGCTCTGTGGGTGGAGGTCGGTGCTGGACGCTCTATTATTTTCTGTGTGTAGTGTGGCTCTGCGGGTGGAGGTCGGTGCTGGAGGCTCCATTATTCTCTATGTGGAGTGCGGCTCTGCGGGTGGAGGTCGGTGCTGGAGGCTCCATTATTCTCTATGTGGAGTGCGGCTCTGCGGGTGGAGGTCGGTGCTGGAGGCCCCATTATTCTCTATGTGGAGTGCGGCTCTGCGGGTGGAGGTCGGTGCTGGAGGCTCCATTATTCTCTATGTGGAGTGCGGCTCTGCGGGTGGAGGTCGGTGCTGGAGGCTCCATTATTCTCTATGTGGAGTGCGGCTCTGCGGGTGGAGGTCGGTGCTGGAGGCTCCATTATTCTCTATGTGGAGTGCGGCTCTGCGGGTGGAGGTCGGTGCTGGAGGCTCCATTATTCTCTATGTGGAGTGCGGCTCTGCGGGTGGAGGTCGGTGCTGGAGGCTCCATTATTCTCTATGTGGAGTGCGGCTCTGCGGGTGGAGGTCGGTTCTGGAGGCTCCATTATTTTCTGTGTGTAGTGTGGCTGTGCGGGTGGAGGTCGGTGCTGGAGGCTCCATTATTCTCTATGTGGAGTGCGGGTGGAGGTCGGTGCTGGGGGCTCCATTATTCTCTATGTGGAGTGCTGCTCTGCGGGTGGAGGTCGGTGCTGGAGGCTCCATTATTCTCTATGTGGAGTGCGGCTCTGCGGGTGGAGGTCGGTGCTGGAGGCTCCATTATTCTCTATGTGGAGTGCGGCTCTGCGGGTGGAGGTCGGTGCTGGAGGCACCATTATTCTCTATGTGGAGTGTGGCTCTGCGGGTGGAGGTCGGTGCTGGAGGCTCCATTATTCTCTATGTGGAGTGCGGCTCTGCGGGTGAAGGTCGGTGCTGGAGGCTCAATTATTCTCTATGTGGAGTGCGGCTCTGCGGGTGGAGGTCGGTGCTGGAGGCTCCATTATTCTCTATGTGGAGTGCGGCTCTGCGGGTGGAGGTCGGTGCTGGAGGCTCCATTATTCTCTATGTGGAGTGCGGCTCTGCGGGTGGAGGTCGGTGCTGGAGGCTCCATTATTCTCTATGTGGAGTGCGGCTCTGCGGGTGGAGGTCGGTTCTGGACGCTCCATTATTTTCTGTGTGTAGTGTGGCTCTGCGGGTGGAGGTCGGTGCTGGAGGCTCCATTATTCTCTATGTGGAGTGTGGCTCTGCGGGTGGAGGTCGGTGCTGGAGGCTCCATTATTCTATGTGGAGTGCTGCTCTGCGGGTGGAGGTCGGTGCTGGAGGCCCCATTATTCTCTATGTGGAGTGCGGCTCTGCGGGTGGAGGTCGGTGCTGGAGGCTTCATTATTCTCTATGTGGAGTGCGGGTGGAGGTCGGTGCTGGAGGCTCCATTATTCTCTATGTGGAGTGCGGCTCTGCGGGTGGAGGTCTGTGCTGGAGGCTCCATTATTCTCTATGTGGAGTGCGGCTCTGCGGGTGGAGGTCGGTGCTGGAGGCTCCATTATTCTCTATGTGGAGTGCGGCTCTGCGGGTGGAGGTCGGTGCTGGAGGGTCCATTATTCTCTATGTGGAGTGCGGTTCTGTGGGTGGAGGTCGGTGCTGGAGGCTCCATTATTCTCTATGTGGAGTGCGGCTCTGCGGGTGGAGGTCGGTGCTGGAGGCTCCATTATTCTCTATGTGGAGTGCGGCTCTGCGGGTGGAGGTCGGTTCTGGACGCTCCATTATTTTCTGTGTGTAGTGTGGCTCTGCGGGTGGAGGTCGGTGCTGGAGGCTCCATTATTCTCTATGTGGAGTGCGGCTCTGCGGGTGGAGGTCAGTGCTGGGGGCTCCATTCTCTATGTGGAGTGCGGCTCTGCGGGTGGAGGTCGGTGCTGGAGGCTCCATTATTCTCTATGTGGAGTGCGGCTCTGCGGGTGGAGGTCGGTGCTGGAGGCTCCATTATTCTCTATGTGGAGTGCGGCTCTGCGGGTGGAGGTCGGTGCTGGAGGCTTCATTATTCTCTATGTGGAGTGCGGGTGGAGGTCGGTGCTGGACGCTCTATTATTCTCTATGTGGAGTGCGGCTCTGCGGGTGGAGGTCGGTGCTGGAGGCTCCATTATTCTCTATGTGGAGTGCGGGTGGAGGTCGGTGCTGGAGGCTCCATTATTCTCTATGTGGAGTGCGGCTCTGCGGGTGGAGGTCGGTGCTGGAGGCTCCATTATTCTCTATGTGGAGTGCGGCTCTGCGGGTGGAGGTCGGTGCTGGAGGCTCCATTATTCTCTATGTGGAGTGCGGCTCTGCGGGTGGAGGTCGGTGCTGGAGGCTCCATTATTCTCTATGTGGAGTGCGGCTCTGCGGGTGGAGGTCGGTGCTGGAGGCTCCATTATTCTCTATGTGGAGTGCGGCTCTGCGGGTGGAGGTCGGTGCTGGAGGCTCCATTATTCTCTATGTGGAGTGCGGCTCTGTGGGTGGAGGTCGGTGCTGGAGGCTCCATTATTCTCTATGTGAAGTGCGGCTCTGCGGGTGGAGGTCGGTGCTGGAGGCTCCATTATTCTCTATGTGGAGTGTGGCTCTGCGGGTGGAGGTCGGTGCTGGAGGCTCCATTATTCTCTATGTGGAGTGCGGCTCTGCGGGTGGAGGTCAGTGCTGGGGGCTCCATTCTCTATGTGGAGTGCGGCTCTGCGGGTGGAGGTCGGTGCTGGAGGCTCCATTATTCTCTATGTGGAGTGCGGCTCTGCGGGTGGAGGTCGGTGCTGGAGGCTCCATTATTCTCTATGTGGAGTGTGGCTCTGCGGGTGGAGGTCGGTGCTGGAGGCTCCATTATTCTCTATGTGGAGTGCGGCTCTGCGGGTGGAGGTCAGTGCTGGAGGCTCCATTATTCTCTATGTGGAGTGCGGCTCTGCGGGTGGAGGTCGGTGTTGGAGGCTCCATTACTCTATGTGGAGTGCGGCTCTGCGGGTGAAGGTTGGTGCTGGAGGCTCCATTATTCTCTATGTGGAGTGCGGCTCTGCGGGTGGAGGGGTGTGGAGATTTCCCATTACTGGGGTAATCTAATGGGTTTGGATTGGGGAGAACCTTCTGAGTGGCCCCATAATAAGGTAACCCTGATTACACTATGGTGGCGCCCCCCTCAGGCCGTAGTCACACCGGTGTATGGCATGGGATGTGAGATGCTGATGCCCTCGGCTCCTGCTCTGCTGTGCTCTCGGTCTCAGTGCTCGGTGCTCTGATTCTCTCACATGACAGGATCGGAGCACAGCTGTAATTTCTCCATCTCCTCTGTTGCCGGTGTCTGTGTATGTCGCACTGCACTTTGGTGACACCATAGACTTGTATGGGGGCGAGTGAGCCGAGTCTCTCTGACAATCTTAGATCCTCGCTGCCCATAGAGTAACACGGGGCCGAGTTCTGTGTGAGGTTTATCCCATACCCCTCGGCCGTGTTATACAGTAATGTGACTCCGGCCTAGTAGTGGATGTAGGAGAACCTCAGCAGGTGACCGCGCTGTTACTGAAAATAATCTCTATACAAAGACCAGCCTGATATTACCGCCATATGGTGACATATAGTGATAGATCTCAGCCCTACAGAACATATAGGAGATTACAGCACAGTTACAGATGGTGACTTACAGCTGACGTCTTTTCCATCTGGCCCAGACTGACACGACAACTTCTCCAGCCAGAACTCATCTGCAGAGATTACAACAGACACATTTCACTTCTCACATTTCCAACCTCGTCCCCATCTATTCCCAACCTGAAGAACCTCCTAATCCTGTCGATTCCCCAGTACTGAGCTACTGCTGCCTTATGTGCTCTTATTACTGTGAATATTATATGGTACTGTGTGCCCTCTAGATGGTAAAATAAACCTCTAGAATATAGTAATGCCCTCTTCTTGCATAGAAAGTAATAATGCTCCCTGTGTGCCCCTTTAAAACAATAACCAGAGTGCCCATATAACAAGAAGTGCCCACGTAACATTTAATAATGTCCCGAGTCTCCCCCTTGTTCAGCTCCCCTTTCTACAGTATGATGTTCTCTTACACACAGTATTATGTCGCCTCACTTTATAGTAGCCCCCTCACAGTATATTGACCCCTTAGTAGCCCCGAAACTGTTTGATGGCTCTAACACTGTATGATGGCCCCCTCACTGTAACCCCCACACTGATGGCCCCCCTCACTGTATGATGGCTCCCTAAATAGCCCCCATATAGCATAATGCACCCCATAGTCCTCCATACAGTATACTGCACTCCTCATAGGCCTCTGTATGGTATAATACTCTCCACAGGCCTCCATACAGTATACTGCACTCCTCAAAGCCCTCCATACATTGTAATAGACTCCTACAACCCCTTGCAAAAATTATGGAATCACCGGCCTTGGATGATGTTCATTCAGTTGTTTAATTTTGTAGAAAAAAAGCAGATCACAGACATGGCACAAAACTACAGTCTTTTCAAATGGCAACTTTCTGGCTTTAAGAAAAATTAAAAGAAATCAAGAACAAAAAAATGTGGTAGTCAGTAATGGTTACTTTTTTAAGCAAGCATAAGGGAAAAAATTATGGAGTCACTTAATTATGAGGGAAAAAATTATGGAATCACCTTGTAAATTTTCATTCCCAAAACAAACACCTGCATCAAATTAGATCTGCTCGTTAGTCTGCTTCTAAAAAGGAGTGATCACACCTTGGAGAGCTGTTGCACCAAGTGGACTGACATGAATCATGGCTCCAACACTAGAGATGTCAGTTGAAACAAAGGAGAGGATTATCAAACTCTTAAAAGAGTGTAAATCATCACACAATGTTGCAAAAGATGTTGGTTGTTCACAGTCAGCTGTGTGTAAAATCTGGACCAAATACAAACAACAGGGAAGGTTGTTAAAGGCAAACATACTGGTAGACCAAGGAAGACATCAAAGCGTCAAGACCGGAAACTTAAAGGGAGTCTGTCACCCCCTCCAGCCGTTAGAAACTAAAAGAGCCACCTTGTGCAGCTCAGTAATGCTGCATTCTGACAAGGTGGCTCTTTTAGTTATTGGTGCAGTTAAAGCAAAAATAAAGCGTTTTATAATTTCGCCAAAATACCTGTCTTTAGTCCTGGAGGCAGGTCTTAACCCCCCTGCTGCAAACGCCACACTTCAGTCACTCAAAGCTTCTTCGGCGCCGCCCCTCCGGCCTGTTTTCCAATCAAATCCGGCGCCTGCGCTGTTTAGTACTGGCTGGGGAAGGCGCAGTGAGCTCTGGCCGTCTGACCGCAGATGCAGTCTTGCAGACTGTGCCGCCGCCCTGCTTGTGAATCCCAGACCCGCACTCTGCATAATGCATAACACACTGCGGGGCTGGGATTCACAAGCTGGGTGGCCGCACAGGAGCAGTCTGCAAGACTGCATCTGAGGTCAGACGGGACGCGGAGCCGAAGAAGCTTTGAGTGACGGCAGTGTGACGTGCATCAGGGTGGAAAGACCTCCCTCCAGGACTAAAGACAGGTATTTTGGCGAAATTATAAAACGCTTTATTTTTTGCTTTAACTGCACGAATAACTAAAAGAGCCACCTTGTCAGAATGCAGCATTACTGCTGCACAAGGTGGCTCTTTTAGTTTCTAACGGCTGGAGGGGGTGACAGTCCCTTTAAAGCAAAATGTCTCCAAAACAGGAAATGCACAACAAAACAAATGAGGAAGGAATGGGAGGAAACTGGAATCAATGTTTGTGACCGAACTGTAAGAAACTGCCTAAGGCTATGTGCACACGTTGCCGATTATTTGCGGTTTTTTAGCGTTTTTGCGCTATAAAAACGCTATAAAACCGCAAATAATCTGCATACATTAAGCATCCTATCATTTTTAATGAAATCCGCAATTTCTGTGCACATGATGTGCGTTTTTCCGCATGAAAAACGTATTGCGGAAAAATAATGAACCTGCTCATTAATTTTGCGTTTTTTTTCGCAGTTTTCCCACTGTCTAATGCATTGGGAAATGTCTGGGAAAAACCGCGCAAAAAAAGCGTCAAAACCACGCAAAAAACGCGCAAAAAAACGCATGCGGATTTCATGCGGAAATCTGGCAGAAATGTCCGGATTTCCACAGGAATTTTGTGCATGAATTCCTGAACGTGTGCACATAGCCTAAAGGAAATGGAATTTACATACAGAAAAGCTAAACGAAAGCCATCATTAACACCTAAACAGAAAAACACTAGGTTACAATGGGCTATGGAAAAGCAATCGTGGACTGTGGATGACTGGATGAAAGTCATATTCAGTGATGAATCTGAAACCTGCATTGGGCAAGGTGATGATGCTGGAACTTTTGTTTGGTGCTGTCCAATGAGATTTATAAAGATGACTGCCTGAAGAGAACATGCAAATTTCCACAGTCATTGATGATATGGGGCTGCATGTCAGGTAAAGCCACTGGGGAGATGGCTGTCATTACATCTTCAATAAATGCAAAAGTTTATGTTGATATTTTGGACACTTTTCTTATCCCATCAATTGAAACAATATTTTGGGATGATGAAATCATTTATTCACGATGATAATGCATCCTGCCATAGAGCAAAAACTGTGAAAACATTCCTTGATAAAAGACCCATAAGGTCAATGTCATGGAATGCAAATAGTCCAGATCTCAATCCAATTGAAAATCTTTGGTGGAAGTTGAAGAAAATGGTCCATGACAAGGCTCCAACCTGCAGAGCTGATCTGGCAACAGCAATCAGAGAAAGTTGGAGCCACATTGATGAAGAGTACTGTTTGACACTCATTAAGTCCATGCCTCAGAGACTGCAAGCTGTTATAAAAGCCAGAGGTGGTGCAACAAAATTCTAGTGATGTGTTGGAGTGTTTTTTTGTTTGTTTTTCATGAGTCAATAATTTTTTCCTTAGAATTGAGTGACTCCATAATTTTTCCCCTATGCTTGGTTAAAAAAAGTAACCATTAGTGACTACCACATTTTTTGTTCTTGATTTCTTTTAGTGTTTCTTAAAGCCAGAAAGTTGCCATTTGAAATGACTTTAGTTTTGTGCCATGTCTGTGATATGCTTTTCTTTTTCTACAAAATTAAACAACTGAATGAACGCCCTCCAATGCCGGTGATTACATAATTTTTGCAAGGGGTTGTAATAGCCCTTTTGCTATAGTATAGTGCACTCTCCATATAGTATAGTACACTCCTCATAGTCCTCCATATAGTATAATACACTCCCAATAGGCTTCCATATAGTATAATACACTCCCAATAGGCTTCTATATAGTATACTGAACAGCCTATAGTGCTCCTTATAGTATAATGCACTCCACATATTCCTCCATATAGTACAATACACTCCCCATAGTTCTCCATACAGTATAATTAACTCCCCATTGTATAGTAAACTGCATTCATATACACACCAATACAATTAACCGTAACATAGCTTCGGGTGCGCCTCTCAGAGCATGGGGCCCAGGGTGACTGCCTCTTCCCTGACAGCTACGCTGCTGCTGGTTACGATGCTGAAGTTGGTTTCTTATTTGTCCAGTTTCTTATTCAGGGCTCAAATTGGTTTCTTATTCGCCAGACAAAACTAAAAACATTACAATAATGAAATGCAATGCAGTGAAGTTCCCTGATGTGAATACACATAAAAACTGCTACAAAATGAAAAAACTGGCTCAAAAACTTCCAAAGTGTGCACCAAAGGGCATTATTGAAAGGGTTAAATGACTTTGGGACACTAATCTCAGACAAGCCTCACTATGTATGTATTAGTGGTGTGAAATCACTGGCCCAAAATCATTTAACTCCTGTAAAACAGTAAAGAAGTTGTCCCCTACTTGGCCAACTTCTCATACCCCTCGCTGAGCCGCGATTAAAAGAATAAAAGCCTATACCCTGTGCCGGCATCGTTTCCTCATTGTCGGCTTAGTTGTCCCGGGGCTCCCATGCTGTTGTTGTGAAACGTCCCCAATCAGCGTTGTTGTCACTGTCTCCGCTTTCGGACAAATCGATCAAGAAACGGACTTCCCCCTTCATGTTCCATTTGTCCAAAGGCAGAGACAGTTACGCCAGTGCTGATTGGGCGCCAGCCATCACGTGTCACAACACTGAATGAGAGTCTCAGGGAGAGCGAGTGCAAACACCGTGGAAACGGTGCACGGGAGTTGAGGATAGGGTTTATTATTATAATCGGGGCCAAACCTATTAATTAAGAAGGGGTTGTCTTATCAGACGTTGCTCCTGGCCTAATAGACCTTAGTACATTTCAGGCCCAGACACCATTATTAGGCATCTAAGTATTGTAGTAACTAGGCCATTCCATACTATTGAGTACTAAGGGGTGGAAGGGCATTCACCTTCCTAGATGCCATGTTTGATTTTCGCAGCAGCAAGTGGTTAAACTATCAGGGTCTTGTTGTAGCCGCCCCTGTGCCGTCCCTGCGGTGTAAATCTATGTTCTGGGGCCCAAAAGAGTAAAACTAATGTTTAACGTGTCAAAAAAAAATAATTTTTAATATCTATTTTTTCTAGTGTTTTTTTCCTGTAATATAGGAAAGCCTAAGACCAGAAATAAATCCCATAAATCACTGTACATGGAGACTTTGGGATTAGATCATTTCTGTCCGCTGTGTTTGTGCAAACAAAAAAGCTTTTATAAAAGCCTCAAACTTCTGTGTGTGAATCAGACCTGAGATCTAACGTGATAGAAGATTACAGTGCGGGGAAGACGGGAAACCTTCATATAGACGGCCGGTGGTGATGGAGTCAGTGATGGACTCTGGACAATTATGTTTCTAGAGCCGTAGTAGAAGATGAAGATGTCGTCCTCATCATGAAGTAGTTATTTCTCCTGTCCCGTGTAATGGATATCTCCTGCAGTATTGCTAATGCCGATTCCAGTGTCGGTAAATGAGATGAGAATTAGCGGTATGGAAGATGAGTCTATGAGGAACGTATTCAGCTGCCGACTCCGAGGAAGAAACTGCTTGTTGTCTGTGGCCTAAATATATAGGTTTTATTAGTAGATGGAAAGAAGTAAACTGAATACTGTAAAATAATAAATCTCCTCATATGTTTCCCTTATTATCTCCAGTACTTGTATTACACAGGATTTTTATGATGTTACATCGGCTCATCTTCTTATTCAGATCTCTACAATATCGGATCCTCTCAGTGAAGATCTTCTATATAAGAGAATTTTCTTGATTTACTCATCAAGGATGGATATGGACAGAGACAAGATGGCGGAGAGGATATTACACCTCACCCTAGAGATCCTCTTCCAGCTAACTGGAGAGGTGAGAGATTCTGATGACGTCACATTACATCATTCTTATCCATGGGAATAACAGATGGACAGAACTGGAGAGGTGAGGACTCTGGAAATGTCTGTAGTGAGATTTATTAATGTGTCTCTCCATAACCAGGATTACACAGTAGTGAAGAAGACCTCTAGTGAGCGCTGTCAGGACCCTGTGTCTGAGGGATGGGGAAAACCCCTGAGCCCAATCATGGGGCCTCCACCTCACCCCCTGGTAAATGAGGACATCCATGACCAGAAGATCCTAGAACTCGCCTACAAGATGATTGAGCTGCTGACTGGAGAGGTGACACTGCTGGGATATTACACAGTAATCCTATGAAGGGATCAGGGGATGACGGTATCATTGTATGTGTCAGGTTCCTATAAGGTGTCAGGATGTCGCCATCTATTTCTCCATGGAGGAGTGGGAGTATTTAGAAGGACACAAAGATCTGTACAAGGATGTTATGATGGAGGTTCCCCAGCCCCTCACATCACCAGGTAATAGACAGGACTAAATACACACGGCCTATAATTATCTGTATGTAAAGAATGAATTCAGTCCCTGTATGTGTTTCCTCCAGATCTATCCAGTAAGAGGACCACACCAGAGAGATGTCCCCGTCCTCTTCTTCCACAGGACTGTAAACTAGAAGATCCCAGTGTTCCTCAGGATCATCAGGTAGATGGAGAGAAGGTGTCATGAGATCTCCCCCATGAAGTGTATACGGCTGTGAAGGTCTTGTGCTCAGTCTTGTTTTATTCACTAGTATTATATGTTTTCTACTTGTGTAATAAGAACAGAGCAGATGGCAGGCAAGACTGCCACCAGTAATTTCAGGGCCCCATACTGGCAATACTTTCGGGCCCCCTTGGGACTCCGCCCAGGCTACACCCCCCAGCTCCGCCTCCAACTCTCGAATCTTCCCACTGCCCACTCTTAGAAAAACTCCACATCTGTATCTGTATAATGCATCCCATAGTCATATATAGTAGTATAATGCACCCCATAGTCATATATACTTGAATAATGCAGCCCCATAGCAGTACAATGCATTCCCTTAGGAGTATAATGCACCTCATTGTATAATGCAGCCCCATAGTGTTAAAATGCAACCCCATTGTAGTATAATGCACTCTGTAGTATAATGCACCCCCATAGTAGTACAGTGCTCCCCCATAGTAGTATAATGCAACCCCATAGTGTTATAATGCACTCCGTAGTATAATGCAGCCCCATAATAGTATAATGCACCTCATAATACAGGGTGGGCCATTTATATGGATACACATAAATAAAATGGGAATAGCTGGTGATATCAACTTGCTGTTTGTGACACATTGGTATATGGGAGAGCGGAAACTTTTCAAGATGGATGGTGACCATGTCGACCATTTGGAAGTCGGCCATTTTGGATCCAACTTTATTTTTATTTTTTTTTAATGGGAAGAAGGTCATGTGACACCAAACTTATTGAGAATTTCACAAGTAAAGCAATGGTGTACTCGGTTATAATGTAACTTTATTCTTTCATGAGTTATTTACAAGTTTATGACCACTTATAAAATGTGTTCAAAGTGCTGCCCATTGTGTTGGATTGTCAATGCAACCCTTTTCTCCCACTCTTGACACACTGATAGAAACACCAAAGAATAAATGCTAGCACGGGCCTCCAGTATCCGTTGTTTCAGATTCTGCACATCTCGTATCTTCACAGCATAGACAATTGCCTGTATAATGCACCCCCATAGTAGGATAATGCAGCCTCATACATCGGCTTTACAAAAAAATGTTTATCCTTACCTGGCTGAGGTCCAGCGGTGTCCTCCACTCGATACATCTGAGGTGCGTACCATCATATGAGAGTGACATAATAGACAGGCAATGTGCCCTCTGACATCATCTGCCAGCTTGTGATCTCCCGCAAGGTAACAGATTTTAACTTGCTGTGCATTTGACGTCGCATGATCAGTTGAGGCTCTGGGGCCCGTAGAGGAGAGGCGGCCTGCTGCGGGCCTCCTCTGCTCGCCAGGCCCTATTCGCCAGTAAGGGCTGTAATGCTCTGATGGCGGCCCTGATGGCAGGATTAGAGCTGATCATAGATGTGACTATCTTTTCTTTTCATCTGTCTGTGACTTTTACAATATTTGTTTTAGGGTGAAGATCTGACCCATATTAATACTACAGAAACATATGTGAGGGGTGATGAGCGGTGTAAAGAGGAGATTCCTACATATGACTACCCAGGTGAGTAGTAACCACTAAATGCAGAGAAGTCACAGATTCTTCTCAGTCACCGGCTGTGGCTGCTTTATCGGTGGTGTAGTCTGGCCGTATCACAGTCGTGTGATCGCTATTTTGCCTCTAGACCTCAACATTCTCCTCCATCAAAACTTTGATACATCAGCTGTACACTGTTATAAAAAATTTCTTTGACTGTCTAATATTTCTTCTTGAAACTGATGTGACATCTCACATTGGCCCTTACAATAGTTTAGCCTGAAAGAGCCACTGAGCCCCATACTCTAATTACCACAGAGAGGTTTCACCACTAGCTCCTCATTTATTACTGATGAAGACTGTTGAGTTTGATCATTTCAGTAGATGTTATTGTCTACAGTCAATATTTTTGACCACAGTAGTTACTGCTCAAATCCTCTGATTTATCCACTTCCCGCAGTCCCATTTTTTTTGTTCCTAATCCGGACCCAATTTTTCGAATCTGACGTGTGTCACTTTGTGGTGATAAATTTAGAATTCTTCACAAAGGATAATAGGAAACAAATGGACCTTGCAAATTATTTTCCAACTTCTCTTGAATCTGACAATACCCTATATACAATTGTACACTACTGTCTCTGCACATGGCAGGATTAAGAAGCTATTTGAATGCAGATGTTGCTGAAATAGTTTGCAGACACAATACATTGGTGCACTGTTCATCGTCATCTGGCAGCTCAAAAGATGGCCACTATGAACAGGTTTGGTACTATCTACTCCATTTAACAGATCCCAGGGATTGCTTTGTTCATCATACTTAACCCTTCTACATGGATCTGGACTTACAAAGATTCCCAGGCTTGGGCCATGGTGTTGCCTGATTTTTGTGGTGTGAAATAGCAAGAATAGATAGTCGAGTGAGTACCAGGAGAGCAGAGAAAATACAAAATCAGAAGACACAAGAGTAGTCAGTAAGCGAGCCGAGGTCACAACAGGAAACAAACAAGCCGGGAGATGAGCACAGAGGAATTAACTAGAAGAGAAGGCTGTATCTGACAGCTTCAAGCAATATGCTTCGAGCTTTAGTAGCATGTGGTGCTTTCTAACTGGCTGGAGCAGGGAGCTGGACAACACACACCCATACTGCCAGACCGGATGGTACTACAAATCCCAGGCACCCTAATCTTAGTGGATGGACAGAGCCTGTGCCACCCAGAGCTTCTGGTTGGTTTCGATGTCTCCTCCATTACCAGTGCTTCCTGTAGAATGAATAAGATCGTGTCTGGTAACAGAACCAAACATCACAGCAGCAGATCCCAGAGGAGATAGGATATGCCATATGCAGAAGCCCTAATATGAGAAAATAGCAGAAACCCAGAGCAGTAGAAATCTCCATAATTTGACTTCATTTTGGAAATTATAACCCTCAGAGGATTAATGTATTGGAGTAGTGACTATGTTGATCGCAAAGCCACATTCCAGAAATTAGCACGCAGTGGATGTTGGAGAGTGAAAATTGCAAATATGCCATTTTATTACCCAACACACAGTGCCCAGATTGTACTGTAGGAGACACACACATCGTGAATTAAGTGGGTTCCTCTCACTATAGTAATGCCAAATACATGGATGCTAAATGTGGTTTGGGCACACTGCAAGGCTCAGAATCGAGGGGGAGATTTGACTTTGGGAGAGCGGATATTGCTGGATTGGTGTATGAAAGCCATGTTGATTTTCAAGAGCCTTTGAGCCACTTATAATGTAGGAACCTCTATTTTATTCAGTCGCCATGACAGCACTAACGAGAGAGGTGATCCGCCCTTCAGGGACAGGAAACTTACAGAAATAAAAGGGTGGCACCTCTCTCCCGCATCAGTTGGTTTCCTGTCCCTGACAGGGGACCTTACAGACTTGCCTTATGAAGAAAGATGAAGACTGAAGACAGTACCCAGGCTCGGCAGGCCAGTTCTGGAAGCGGGGGTTCCCCTTCCATGGTCAGGTCCGGTGCGCTGGAGGTGCCACACCACAGAGGGCTGTGGGTGTAGGCAACAGCAGATGGAAGCAGCCTTCAGGGGGAGTGCTGACTTTGGAGTGTCCCATCGCCACAGGTACAGGTATGCATGCTGTGGGAGGCCTGTCTCCGAAGCCCTGCGACGGAACTGGCGGCGGTGGGGGCACGGGTGGCGGCGTGATCGGCCTGACGAACATAGCGGGAGCCTGGAGAGTGTCGGCGCCATGTGTGCGCTGTAGAGAGTGACCGGCGTCAGACCGGCGAGGGGTGATGACACGCGGCGCATGCGCGGTAGGGCCGCGGCGGGGATGATGGTGGCGTCAGGTGACCGGCGAGGGCTGATGACGCACGGCACATGCGCAGTTGAACCACGGCAAGGGATATGGGGGTGCCCTGCAGCACATGGCGGAACAATGCGGGCGCCGGGCAGTTCCAGAGGCAGGTGAAGACATTAAAGGCATAAGGCACAGCTGTGAAAGTTCCGATATGCGGGCGGGCTTCTGGGGGAGGGGCCTCCCATATGCAATGTACCAGGAAGTTCACCTGGATTAATCTGCTGACCCCATCTGGGGGATGTACCTAGAGGGGCCGGGTATTTAAGGATTTTCTATGGGCTACCACATGCTTCCTATCCATTTTACAATGGAGTCTCAAGAACAGGAACCATTGCAGTCTGAGCAACAGTGCCAACCCTGAAGAAGCCTTAAACAGTGAGCACCCAGCGGCGATCTAGTGGCAGTAGTCGTCCTGGAGGTGATAGAGCCGGAAAAGCCTCAAGCCGTAAGGATGTTACAACGGTTGAGAGGGTCCCCCCGCAATCTACGGTACCACTCAGTCACTATAGGGGTAAGTGATCGCCGAGAAAGTTCAATTAGTGTTGTATATCTCCCCTTATATTCCCTGTCTCCATATCGATCAGGGAAAAAAGCGATCCTCTAAATCTAAACACAAAGAATGTGCAGAATGTGGAATTCCTCTTCCGGATGACTACATAAGAAAATTATGTGCACCGTGTATTCAATGGTTAATAACAGAGGAGACGCCAGATTTCGCTACCAGCCTAAGGCAGATGGTCAGGCAAGAGATCAGGGGTTCAGCAAAATCCCTATCTCAAAATAGAGGATCTAGAGAAATAGAACCTAGATCCCCAAGTTCATTTGAGGACAGTGATTCAGGGGAACTGAAGTCAGAGGTTTCTCATCTTCCTCATAGACTGAGTACGGTCATTCATGTTTTTCCTTAGACCGGATAGACCGCCTCGTCAAGGCAGTAAATAACACTATAGGAATTGAAGAAACTCCGTCAGAGAAATCTATGCAGGATGTTATGTTTAAAGGATTAGACCGTAAATCCCGCAGATGCTTTCCGGTAGTAGATAAAGTAAGCTCCCTCATTGTACGAGAGTGGAAAATAAACGGAAAGGAAAGGTTCTCTTCCTCCATCATTTAAGAGAAAGTATCTATTCGAGGAGACCGCATCTGCAAGGTGGGATAAAGCCCCAAAACTTGATGCAGCTGTGGCTAAGGCTACTTTCACACTGGTGTTTTTTTCAATACGTCGCAATGCGTCGTTTAGGGGGAAAAAACGCATCCTACAAAGTTGTTTGCAGGATGCGTTTTTGCCCCATAGATTAACATTAGCGATGCATTGCGACGCATTGACACACGTCGCAACTGTCGTGCGACGGTTGCACCTTGTTGTGGCGGACCGCCGGGAGCAAAAAACGTTACATGTAACGTTTTTTGCTGCCGATGGACCGCTTTTTTCGACCGCGCATGCGCGGCCGGAACTCCGCCCCCACCTCCCCGCACCTTACAATGTGGCAGCGGATGCGCAGGAAAAATGCATCCACTGCACTCGTTGTGCCTCCGTTTCACTGCTAGCGTCGGAACCTTGGCCCGACGCACTGCGACGGGCCGAATCCGACGCTAGTGTGAAAGTAGCCTAAGGCTTCCAAGAAATCCTCACTGCCGTTTGAGGATTTGGGAACTTTAAAGGACCCGCTAGACAGGAGAGCCGATGTGTTTCTTAAGGGAGCTTGGGAAACTTCAGCAGGGGCTCTCAGACCGTCAATTGCAGCCACTTGTACAGCACGCTCTATGATGGTGTGGCTGGACAGCCTAGAGGATCAGCTTAAAAATAAGGCCCCAAGGAATGAAATCTTATCCTCCCTCCCTATGATTCAGGGGCCTGCAGCTTATCTTGCTGATGTATCGGCAGATTCGGTGAAATTGGCGGCCAGATCGGCGGCACTTTCTAATTCAGCCCGTAGAGCCATCTGGCTGAAATGTTGGCCGGGGGACATGCAGGCCAGATCAGAGTTGTGCAGTATTCCGTGTGAAGGGGCGCTCCTATTCGGTCCAGTTTTGGATGAATTATTAGAAAAAGCTGGAGATAGTAAAAAAAAACAAAAAAACGATTCCCCTACCTAGGAAGACCCACCTACAGACGGGGCACTAACAGAAGGTGGTTTGACCGCATGAGGTCAAATAGAGAGAAGCCCTGATATGACGCAAATAGGAAGAAAGGTAGAGGCTACATGTTTAGTTCCTTTCGGGACAACAGAAAGCCACAATGACTGCTGGACCGGGTGGGCGGCAGGCTTTTGGCCTTCTATTCGGCTTGGCTTAATATTTCCAGCAGCCCATGGATCCTGAACATAATTAAATCAGGTCTAAAGTTTGATTTTCAGAACATTCCTAATGATACATTTCTGGTAACACCTGTACGTTCTTCATCTGCAGAACAACTGGCATTAGTCTGAGGTCCAGGAACTTCAGCAAAAGGGCGTATTGGTGGAGGTTCCTGAAGCACAAAGGGGTAAAGGATTTTATTCCCCCCTCTTCTTGATTAAAAAGCCAGACAACTCTTTTCGCACCATCATCAACTTTAAGGGCCTGAACAGATTCTTATGGGTACAATCATTTAAAATGGAGTGTGTCAAAACAGCAATAAAGCTATTGTTTGACAAGTGTTTTATGGTCGTCTTAGATCTTAAAGACGCCTATTATCGTGTCCCTATACACGCAGACCACCAGCGGTATTTAAGGGTAGCAGTCTTACTAGACGGGATGGTTAAACACTTCCAATACAGGGCACTTGCCTTTGGTGTTGCAGTTGCTCCTCGTGTGTTCACAAAGATAATGGTGGAGGTCATGGCACATCTTCATGAACAGGACATTCTAGTGGTTCCATATCTAGATGATCTATTAATAATAGGGAACTCAGAATCACACTGCTCAGCCCAACAAAGCGAAAGTAATTACAGCCTTACAAAGATTGGGTTGGATTATTAATTTTAAAAAATCTTGGTTACAACCTCTAGAAGTTCAAGAATTCCTGCGTCTTATATTAGACTCAAGATTGCAGGAATGATATCTACCGGATACAAAGGTAGAAAAAATTCAACGGCAAATACTCAAGGTTGTTAATAATCCATTGGTAACATTAAGAGGAGCAATGCCACTGTTAGGCTCATTCACACATCGTGTATCCCGGTGGTTCTTTGGGCCCAATACCACACCAGAGTCCTACAGTGGGAGGTATTGTGTAATACTCGTCTGTTAGACGGCCACCTGGATAGTACCTTTTCCTTGTCTGATGTCTCTATTCAGTCCTTATGTTGGTGGTTACACACGCCAAACCTGCGTACAGATGTTCCCTGGATAAACCATATATCCCGAGTGGTGACCACAGATGCTAGCCCCAGGGGATAGGGAGCACATATGGGTGATTTGTGGGTCCAGGGTGTTTGGTCACATTCCGAACAAAAGTTGTCCTCTAACCTTAAAGAGTTGTTGGCAGTAGAACGAGCTCTGAGTCATTTCCTTATGTCCTCACGGGGCCATCACGTCAGGCTATTTTCAGACAATCAGGTAACTGTAGCTTATATTAACCATCAGGGGGGAACCCGATCCAGATCTTTAATGGATGTGGCAGGTCGTATGTTGCAGATAGCCGAAACTCATCTACTGTCACTCACATCGCTTCATATAAAGGGAAAACACAACATCATGGCCGATTACCTAAGTCGCAGAAAACTCGGACAAGGAGATTGGGTTCTCAATCAGACAATTTTCGACCAGATCACTCTTCTTTGCGGGTGCCCAGATATAGACCTCTTCGCCAGCAAAGAGAACAAAAAGTGTCACCGGTTTTGCTCCCTAAACCCCAGAGACAATCCGTACGCGGTGGATGCCCTCCTAATTCCATGGCACTTCAATATGGCTTATGCCTTTCCCGCATTGAACTTGATCCCGATTGTTCTGAGGAAGATTCGGGAGGACAGAGCTTGAGTAATCCTGATAGCGCCATTCTGGCCCAGGAGGCCGTGGTTTCCGTGGCTGAGGAAAATGTCCATTTCTCACCCTTGGATACTCCCAGACCTCCTCTCACAGGGTCCAATTCTCCATCCACGAATGTCCAATTTACATCTGACGACGTGGGATTTGAAGGGTCATTACTAAAGAAAAAGGGTTTTTCACAAGAGCTTATTAATACTTTATTAAAAGGCAGGAAGGTTTCCACGACAAGTATTTATGTTAGAGTCTGGAGAAAGTTCTTGGCGGTGTCGGGATCAGAGATGGGTCAACAAGTCAATATCACTAATATTCTGGAGTTCCTGCAGAGAGGTCTAGAGATGGGGCTAGCTACAAGTACCCTGAGGGTCCATGTGTCAGCTTTAGGGGCTTTATACAATTGTAATTTAGCTAATAATTATTGGATTGCTAGATTTATCAAAGCAGCGGCTAGATCAAGACCCATGGTTAAGGGAAATCTAGCCCCATGGGACTTAAATTTGGTACTTACAGCTTTGACGGAAGCCCCCTTTGAGCCTTTAGAATCTGTCACTGTAAAAGTCCTGTCCTTGAAAACCGCTCTTTCCAGGTCACCACCTGACAGCACCATGGAGGACGTCCTTCTTATCCACAGTGGGACAGGAAACCACGAGTTTAAAAGGACCCTCTCCCCCTTCAGTGTTTTTCCTGTCCCACTGTGGATGGGAACGACGAGAGTTCCGTCTGTCCCGTGCAGAGAGTGAGGATCGGGGGGGGCTCGGCCTCTTCCTTCCCACTACATGGACTCTGCGTAGCTGACACCCGAGTAATAGGATCCCTCAGCAGCACCAGTGTAGCGCTGCTCCTGGTTGAAAGGGTTGCTTCCCCCTGGGGGGGCTCTCAACCTGGGATGAAGCCCCAGATGTACCTGCTTTTTTTGCTCCTGCAAGGCGCTCCCTTCGCAAGCGGATTCGGTGAGATTGTGTTCGCAGGCATCACAAGACGCCGACCGGGAATGCCGGGGTCCGTGGAGCTCAGTGCGGCGAGTCACTTTCGGTTTGCCGCTGCCGTGCGCGTCACTTCCGGGTCGCGTCCGGCAGCATGGGGCTGCATCCTCTTCAATCCTACGCTCGGTGACGATAGGAGCTCCGGGACAGGTGGCGCCCACAACTCCAGGATAAAGAGGTACGTGTGGGCTATGGGGGTGCTCAGTAGGTTTCCAGCCTATCCAGCAGCAGCAGTAGTATGGATGAGGCAAAGTCCGATGCACTGCAGGACACCCAGGCACATGTGAGTTCCCACTTAGGTGTATGCTCCCTATAGCCTCCAATAAAGATACCATCAGCGATCTTTATTTTAGGGGCTTTCCTCGTCGGGGGGTAAGAAGCCCAGCAAGAATAAGAAGTGCCCCATCATTTGTGCCATAAAACTTAAGGACTCCTGGCAGAAGTCGCTCTGCGAGTCTTGCACTATTGTGGGATAGGAACAGGCTTCCCTAATGACGAGCATGAGAGCCATTGTTAGAGAAGACGTGCAAGCTTCGATTTCTGGCTTATCGTTTCCCCACCCTGTCCAGTCTGACCCCCAGGATCCTCCGAGGTCTAAGAAAAGACAGAGGGAGTCAGATCTGTCATCTGAGGACAGTTCTTTTGAATCTGATATGGAAGAGCAGGAATGGAGTAGGGACCCTCCTGAAAAAGGGAAAAAATATTTGTTCTCGTCTAATGATATACAGTTAGGTCCATATATATTTGGACAGAGACAACATTTTTCTAATTTTGATTACAGACATTACCACAATTAATTTTAAACAAAACAATTCAGATGCAGTTGAAGTTCAGACTTTCAGCTTTCATTTGAGGGTATCCACATTAAAATTGGAAGAAGGGTTTTGGAGTTTCAGCTCCTTTCTGTCCAAATATATATGGACCTAACTGTAGATGAGCTTCTGGGAGCAGTCAGACAGACTATGCAGATTGAGGAACCCTCAACCACTCAATCAATTCAGGATGAGATGTTTGGGGGGGCTATGTTCGCAAACATCGAAAGTCTTCCCTGTAAATGCCCACATTCGTTCAATGATTTTAGAAGAGTGGGAAGAGGCAGAAAAGAGTATATCCATTCCTAGAGACTTTAGACTTCGTCTTCCCTTTGACCATGAGGAGGTCAAAGATTGGGAAGATATACCTAAAATTGACATCCCACTTGCAAAGGTGTCTAAAAGAACCGCCATACCAACTTAAAGGAGCCTATGGACAGAAAGGCAGATGGACTTCCAAAAAGAGCATGTGAAAGCTCTGCTGCAGTAATCCGCACAAATATAGCGGCAACATCCGTGGCGCGGGCAATGCATTTGTGGGTAGACGACTTAAAAGATCAGTTGTCAGCCAGAACTGCTAGAGATTCTATTATAAAAGCTATCCCTCTACTCAAACTAGCAACCGGTTTTCTTGCAGATGCAACTGCAGAATCCGTTAGGTTTACAGCTAGAGGCCAATCCTTATCAAACGCAGCCCGAAGGGCTATACGGTTAAAAAGCTGGTCGGGAGACGTTCATTCAAAAAATAAGTTGTGTTCCATTCACTTCTCAGGAGGCAGGGTCTTTGGCCCCATATTAGACGATATTCTGGAGAAAGCTTCTGATGAAAAGAAGGGGTTTCCAGAGGAAAAATGGAAAAAGTTCCAGCCCTTTCGCAGACCCTATTACGGTCAGAGATTAGACTATATAGGGGTAAGGGAAAACAGGGGAGATGGAGCTACCAGAAAGGGGGAGAAAATAGCAACCGAAATAGGGATTCAGGCCCCTCAAACTCTAGGTCAGAGTTCTGAAGAAATTGACGCCACCAGGATAGGGGGGCGGTTGCTGAACTACCTAGGGGAGTGGGAAAAGATTACCACAAGTCCTTGGATCCTCCAGATTATCTCCCAGGGGTACAGGATAGAATTCGACTCCCTTCCCCCAGAAAGATATTTTGTTTCCAACGTCCATCTCTTTTCGGTCTCCCCAATGTGGTCAGATATACAGGATCTCCTCCGGATGGAGGCAATATCTCCCGTGCCTCCTCACCAAATAGGAAGAGGTCATTACTCAGGTCTCTTCACTATAAAGAAACCTTCGGGGGAATCCCAAACCATAATAATCCTCAAGCCCCTAAACTAATGGCTACAGTACAGAAGGTTCAAAATGGAGTCTATACGCTCCACAATTCCCCTATTGGGAAAGGACGTGGTAATGTGTACTTTTGACTTAAAAAGTGCATATTATCACGTACCAATTTTTCCAGATCACCAAAAATACCTGAGGTTTGCGGTAGAAAAAGAAGAGTTAATCTTCCATTACCAATTTCTTTGCCTTCCATTTGGACTGGCGTCAGCACCCAGCGTTTTTACAAAACTCATCGTAGAAATTGTGTCATATCTAAGAAAATGAGACATCACCATAGTACCCTATTTGGACGATTTCCTGTTAGTGGCAGACTCTGTGGGGCAGCTCAAAATCGATTGTCGGTTGGTGATCTCCACACTGCAGAAATTGGGCTGGGTGTTTGAACTGGTCAAAGTCACACCTGACACCAAAATCAAAAATACAGTTTCTAGGTGTCATACTAGATTTGAAGGTCAGAAAATCGTTTCTTCCGGACAAGAGGCTGTCCAACCTGATAAAAAGAATTCGTCAGTTTTCAAGAAGTCGAGTATCATTCAGGGATGCGATGAAGATCCTGGGATTAATGACAGCCTGCATTCCATGTGTCAGCTGGAGCCAGTTTAATTTCCATCAGTTACAGAGAGCGGTTCTCACGGCATGGGACTGAAGACAATCTTCACTAGACAAGGAATTCTGCCTATCCCATCGGGTCAGACAATCCCTACGCTGGCGGACTGTGCCAAGAAATCTCCAGGTCGGTGTCCCATGGATCCATGCTCCAGCAGTCACGGTAAGTACGGACGCAAGCCAACAAGGTTGGGGCGGCCAGGTCCTCGGAAGATACTAGCAGGGACAATGGAATTTGGAAGACTGCAACAATTCCTCAAATCACAGGGAGCTGCATGCGGTATGGAAAGTTTTGTGTTTAGCCCAAATCTTATTGAAGAACAAACATCTAAAGATTCTATCGGACAACACGACGACGGTAGCCTTTCTTCACCATCAGGGGGGTCCAAGGCATCTGAAACTACAGCATCTGGCGGATCAAATTTTCGCATGGGCGGAAAAATCGGTACTTTCAATTTCGGCAGTTCATCTAGAAGGCTCAAAGAACCAGATTGCGGATTTTCTGAGCAAAGAGAAGCTATCACCTACGGAGTGGGAGCTAAACAGCAAGGTCTTCAACGCCTTATGTCAACGCTGGGGAACTCCGACGGTGGACCTATTCGCGACCAGACGGAACGCGAAGGTCGGAACCTTTTATTCACTGAACCCTCAAGAGGATCCGGCCGGAGTAGATGCCCTCTCTGTCATGGAGCAGGGGTCTGTTATATGCTTTCCCCCCTCTGGCATTGGTACCAAGAGTCCTCAGGAAAATATGCGAGGACAGAGCTCGAGTTATTTTGGTGGTCCCTTTCTGACCCAAGAGGAGCTGGTTCCCTCTTCTAAAGAAGCTGTCAGTAGACAATCCTTACCATCTTCCAGAAAGGAAAGACTTGCTTTCCCAGGGTCCGATTCTTCATCAAAACCTAGGGAATCTGCAGTTAGCAGCTTGGACCCTGAACGGCAGATCCTGAAGGCAAAAGGCCTATCGGAAGGAGTAATTTCCATCCTGCAAGCAAGTAGGAAGCCGGTGACTTCGGCAATCTATCTAAAAATTTGGAAAAGGTTCTGCAGTTTTTGTGGAGACACCACGATCGATGTTGATCACCCTGACATACCCAGAATTCTTGCAGCAGGGATTCAAGAAAGGGCTTAAACCAAGTACTTTGAGGGTCCAGATAGCAGCCCTCAGCGTGTTTTATGATTCTTCCCTTGCTGCCCACCCTTGGATTGCTCGGTTTTCTAGAGCAGTTCTGAGGCTGAGACTCCTAATCAGGAAGACTGTCCCACCTTGGGACCTTAACCTAGTTCTTAATGAATTATGTAAGGAGCCGTTTGATATAGGAAAAGATATAAACATTGCTAATCTTTCCGTCAAAACAGCTTTTTTAGTGGCCATTACATCAGCCAAAAGACTGGGGGAACTTCAGGCCCTATCCATCCAAAACCCCTATCTACAGGTATTTGATGATAGGCTCGTCTTAAGACTTGATCTAGGTTTCCTTCCTAAGGTGGTCTCGGTTTCAAATATAAATCAGGAAGTGGTGCTCCCATCAATTTGCCAGGTCCCTAGAAAACAAAAAGAGATGTTCTTCCATAACGTCAGGGAAACTGTACTTAAGTACTTGGGCATGACTAGGGCCTGGAGACAGGATAGTAATCTTTGTCCTTTACGGGGGTCCTAATAAGGGGGAAAAAAGCATCAAAATCCACCATTGCGAGATGGATTAGATCCACTATTAGCCTAGCTTATCAGGCACGGGGAAAGGATCCCCCAGATAGCCTTAAAGCTCATTCATCTAGGTCTATGGCCGCTTCATGGGCAGAAAAAGGTAGGGCCTCAGTAGATCAGATTTGCAGAGCTGCATCTTGGTCTAGTTTTAGCACCTCTTCTAAACATTACAAACTAGATGTAGTCTCTTCCCAGCTAGCGTTTGGCAGGAAGGTGCTTCAGGCAGTAGTCCCACCCTAGGACCAAAAAGTCTCCTTTGGTACTTCTCCATGGTGCTGTAAGGTGGTGACCTGGAAAACGGTAATTAATCTTACCGGTAATTGTATTTCCAGGAATCCATCCTGACAGCACGGTTAGTTCCCTCCCTAGTACAAAAATGTGGTATACTTATGTGAAGTAACATTTGTATTAGGATTATGTTCAAAATAAAATTCTCTTTTTGCATCCATCCAGAGGTGTTACTTTGGAAAATCACTGAAGGGTGGAAGGGGGAGGGTCCTTTTAAACTTGTGGTTTCCTGTCCCACTGTGGATAAGAAGGATGTCCTCCATGGTGCTGTCAGGATTGATTCCTGGAAATACAATTACCGGTAAGATTAATTACTGTTTTTGGTCGCTCTCACATCAGCAAGGAGAATTGGTGACTTACAGGCCCTCTCTAGACAGCCTCCATACATTCAGTTTAGAAAAGATAGGGTAGTATTAAGAACTGATCCCCTTTATCTTCCGAAGGTAGCGTCAAAGTTCCACAGACTACAGGAAATAAATCTCCCGACTTTTTGTCCTAATCCTAAAAATCATACAGAAGTCAAACTCCATTCATTAGATGTCAAAAGATGTCTACTTAGGTATATATATCTGTAACAGACCCCTGGAAAAAAGATAATTCTTTATTCATATCCTTTCAGGGAGTCAAGAAATGGTTTAGGGTGTCCAAAAACACCTTAGGTAGATGGATTAGGGAAGCGATTTCTTTGGCTTATTCAGCAGGTGGCCTAGAAGTCCCGGAAGGCATAAGAGCTCATTCTACTTGGGCCATGGCGACTTCCTGGGCAGAAAGATTGGAGGTGTCGATTGAGGACATATGTAAGGCGGCCACATGGTCATCTCCATCTACTTTCTTTAAACATTGTAGATTAGATCTGGGTGGCTCCAATGATCTCATGTTTGGTGCAAGGGTGCTGCAAGCAGTAGTCCCTCCCTAAGACTCTTTTCTCTGTAATTCTCTCGTTAGTGCTGTCATGGCGACTGAATAAATACTCAAGCTACTTACCGGTAGCGGTGTTTTTCAGGAGCCCATGACAGCACTCCTATATTCCCTCACTTTATGCTGACATGGCTTATCATCACTTATTGATATAAATTATTAAGTTTAATCACAGGGTGAAATGTGTAAATTATTTATGTGCTACTAACCAAGGAGGTCCTCTCATGCTCTGTAATCCAACTGATGCGGGAGAGAGGTGCCGCCCTTTTATTTCTGTAGGTTTCCTGTCCCTGAAGGGCGGATCCCCCTCTCTCGTTAGTGCTGTCATGGGCTCCTGAAAAACACCGCTAAGTAGCTTGAGTATTTTCACTGACATGATGGAACTGAATGGGGACTTGTTTTTTTGTGAGATGAGTAGAAGGTTATTGGTATAATTTTTGCCAACATAACATTGTTTGGTGACTTTTTACTCCATATTTCGGAGGCAAAATGAATAAACAGTTGAACACCACTTTCTACTGGTTCATCCTATGAGGTTTTCTATTAGACTGTGAGCTGTCATTGTCTTGGTGAATAATTACGTATTTAACATAACTTGTCATGTTGTGGACAGTTTACGTAGAAATGTTAAAATATGTAAAATTATAAAATTCAAGGATTTTTTATGAAAACTAATTGGTTTTATTTTAAACAGATGACTGCACCAGGAGAGCAGAGAGACAGCTGACATCTTCAGTTTTTAAATCGGATAATCTTGGGATCACACAGGATACAATTGAAGTGAATGCCATTACTCCAGATATACCATCATCACTTCACAGCAAAGATCTATCGTCTAATCTTTTTAAACAGGCCCTGTCTTCTGATTCATTACCAACTACTAAGGAAAATCAAAGTCACAAAATAAGCATTAAAAAACAAATTGCTCCTGAAGTAAAAAAGCTATGTTCACTCTTAGAATATGGAAATAGTTTTCCTCTCAAAGAATCTTTTCTTAAGCATCAAAAAATTCACACAGCAGAGAATAGATTTTCTTGTTCCATGTGTGGGAGATGTTTTAATCAGAAGTGGAATCTTGCTATACACCAAAGAACTCACACAGGGGAGAATCCTTTTTCATGTTCAGAATGTGGTAAATATTTTACACACAAATCAAATTTTGTAAAGCATCAGAGAACTCACACAGGGGAGAAGCCCTTTTCCTGTTTAGACTGTGGAAAATGTTTTACCCAGAAAGTGCATCTTCTTTGTCACCAGAGAATTCACAAAGGGGAGAAGCCATTTTCATGTTTGGAATGTGGGAAATGCTTTCGAGATAAATCAGCTCTTTTTACACATCAAAGAACTCACACAGGGGAGAAGCCATTTTCATGTTTGGAATGTGGGAAATGCTTTCGAGATAAATCAGCTCTTTTTACACATCAAAGAACTCACACAGGGGAGAAGCCATTTTCATGTTCGGAATGTGGGAAATGTTTTAACAATAAATCAAATCTTGTTAGTCACCAGAAAAGTCACACAGGGGAGAAGACCTTTTCATGTTCAGAATGTGGGAAATATTTTACATACAAATCAAATTTGGTTAAGCACCAGAGAACTCACACAGGGGAGAAGCCTTTTTCATGTTCAGAATGTGGGAAATGTTTTAATCGGAAAGAGCATCTTGATAGCCACCAGAGAATCCACACAGGTGAGAAGCCTTTTTCCTGTTCAATATGTGGGAAATGTTTTAACCACAAATCAGCTTTGGTTATGCACCAGAAAACCCACACAGGGGAGAAGCATTTTTCCTGTTCGGAATGTGGGAAATGTTTTAATCGGAAATTAGATCTTGTTAGGCATGGAAAAACCCACACAGGGGAGAAGCCTTTTTCCTGTTCCTAATGTGGAGAATGTTGTACATGGAATTCAACTCTTTAATAAACATCATAGAAGTTGAACAGGGGAGAAGCCTTTTTCATGTTCAGAATGTTGGAAATATTTTAGCCAAAAATTGTAACTTCTTAAAACAGTTGTCTATTGCTAGGACAACACCTTGTCATTCCTTATGTTTGGCTTCGTTAAAACAAAAATACTCATACACAGCTCCTTTGCCAGTGCTAATTCAGCGGTGTCAGGATTCATGTGAGGTTGTTACAGTGCACAAGCCCTGCGCCCAATCGGTGTCGGCTTCACTTTCCCCGCCTTCAGAAGTATTGAACATAAACAGGAAACCAAAGCTGCGGCTGCTCTCTACTTCCTCCTTTTGTTTGATTTTTGAAGTTGGGGACAGTGACTTCAGCGCTGATTGGCTGCAGGGCTCACATAACCTGACAAACTCACATGAGCTTCATGAACGCAAATACTGACACTGCTGGAACAGCATCGGCATGGAAGGTTTGAATAATTATTTTTATTTTAACAGGACCAAACATAAGGCTTGAAAAGGGATTGTCAAAGTAGATAAAAACCCTTTTAAACATAAAAAAAATCACACAGCGAGAAGTCATTATCATACATAGAGCGTAAAGAATGAATTACTTAAATTGTATTTTGTTGACCGTCAAAAGTAGCTCTAACCTGAAGAAAATATATTTAATGGGGAGAATAAGTATTGGATACTATATCGATTTTTCAAGTTTTTCCAGCTACAAAGAATGAAGTCTGTAATTTTTTTTTTTTTTTTTTGTAGGTACACTTTAGCTGTAAGAGACATTCCTGGCTTTTATGTTTAGATTAACATTTGTATGATTTTTCCATAATTAAATTGCATTTTATTGCATGAAATGCTGTATTTTTCAGACTATAAGATGCACCGTACCATAAGATGCACCTAGGATTTAAAGGAGGAAATTAGGGGGAAAAAAAACTGAAGCAAAAAAAGTAGTAAATTTTTGTTCTTAATCTCTCCTATCCTGGTATATATGGTCCCCTCATCCACATACTGATACACATGTTCCCCTTATCCCTACCCTGGTATGCATGGCTCCCTCATCCCTATCTTGGTATGCATGTATCCCTCATCCCTATTGTGGTAGGAATGGTACCCCTCATCCCTATCGTGGCAGGAATGATCGCCCTCATTCCTATCCTGGTATGCAAAGCCACAGCCCTATTCTGGTATGCAGGGCCCCCATCTCGTCCGAGTATGCATGGCCTAATCCCTTTCCTGGTATGCATGGCCCCCATCATTATCATGGTATGCCGAGCCCCATCTCGTTCTAGTATGCATGGCCCCAACCCTATCTTGGTATGCAGAGCCCCCATCTTGTTTATTATGCATGGCCCCATTTCCTATCCTGGTATGCAGGGCCCCATCTCATCCTAGTATGCATGGCCCCATCCTTATGATTGGCCCCACCCCCATCCTGGTATGAATGGCCCCATCAGAAAACATTAAAAAAAAAAAAAAATCATTTCACTTACCTTCCCTGTGCCTCCTCGCAGCTTCTTGTTCCGGTGCCAGCATCTGCTTTATGCTTGTACGCAACACATGGCAGGGACGTCATGTGCTGCTCATAAGCAGAATACAGCTGCCATAATATACTCACTGCTCTGCACACCGGGACTGTGTGCGCAGAGAGCAGTGAGTATTTATTGCCCTTCAGTAGCGCGCACAGTGTCAGCTGGAGCTTTCCTGCTGCTACAGGTGGTCATGTGTGCCGCTACTTAAGAGAAATGAATATTCATTCTCTGAGCATGGAGAAAGGTAAATATTCCAGTGCCCTCCACACACATAGTCCCGGTGTGCAGAGCAGTGGGTATTACGGCAGCTGCCCTTCGGCTTGCAAGCAGTGCATGACGTCCCTGCCATGCGCTGCTTACAAGCATAAAGCAGCTACTGGCATCTGAACAAAATGCTGAGAGGGAGTGCCAGGAAGGTAAGTGTAATGTTTTGGGTTTTTTTGTTTTCTGATGGGGCCATGCATACCAGGATCGGGACGGGGGCCAATCATACCAGAATAAGGATTGGGCCATGCATACTAGGTCGAGATGGGGACCCTGCATACCAGGATAAGAATGGGGGACATGCAAACTAGGACCGGGGTTGGGGGCCATGCATACCAGGACCAGGGTTGGGGGGGACAATCATACCAAGACGCAATTAAATAGAAATGAATATTTATTGCCCTCCACACCCATGGGCGTGGAATGCAGTGAATATTCATTTCTCTTTAGCGTGAGCGCGCACAGGAGTTAGCCACAGTAGCCTGCTTAAGCCTCCTGTGACCCGCTGCTCCCCCGATGCCACTCAGCCACCTCCCCACCACAACCAGAGCCGGTATATTCAGACTATAAGACGCACCCCCCCCCTTTTCCTCCACGTTTTTGGAGGAAAAAGTGCATCTTATAGTCTGAAAAATACGGTAAGTATTTAAAGGGAACCTGTCACCCCAAAATCGATGGTGAGCTAAGCCCACCGGCATCAGGGGCTTATCTACAGCATTCTGTAATTATGTAGATAAGCCCCCTATGTAACCTAAAAGATGAGAAAAAGAGGTTAGATTATACTCACCTGGGCGGGCGGGCGATCCGGTCCGGGGCCTCCCATCTTCATAGGATGACGTCCGCTTCTGGTCTATACGCTGCGGCTCCGGCTCCGGCGTACTTTGTCTGCCCTGTTGATGGCAGAGCAAAGAACTGCAGTGCGCAGTTGCCGGGAAAGGTCAGAGAGGCCCGGCGCCTACGCACTGCAGTACTTTGCAGAATGCTCAAGATAAGCCCCTGATGCTGGTGGGCTTACCTCACCCTCAATTTTGGGGGTGACGGGTTCCCTTTAATCACTTACCAACCAGCAAGAATTCTGTCTCTCACAGACCTGTTAGTTTTTCATTAGGAAGCTCTCCTACTCTGCACTCACTACCTGTATTAATTGCACCTGTTTGAACTCATTACCTGTATAAAAGACACTTGTCTCCACACTCAATCATACTCCACGCTCTCCACCATGGCCAAAAATAAAAAACTGTCTAAGGGCAGTCTCGCACGTCCAGATATTTCCGGTACCGGAAAAATCGGTACCGGAATTATCCGTGTCCGTGTGCCGGTGCGTTTCTGTGGCACATCAGTGTGGCACACGTGTGCCGCCCGTGTGCCCACTGGGTACCACACGCACCGTGCCGGAGACAGCGCTAAAGTTTAGCGCTGTCCCCGGCATCGTGCTGAAGCCCCATTCATATCTTCCCTGCAGCAGCATTTGCTGTAGAGAAGATATGAATATTAGTGTGTAAAATCAATATCCAGGTCCCCACCCCCCTCCCACCTTCCTCACCTAGTTTCTGGATCCCTCGCAGCGTCCTGTCCTGGCCGCACCTCGTACTGTATGAGCGGTCACGTGGGGCCGCTCATTTACAGTAATGAATATGTGGCTCCACCCCTTTGGGAGGTGGAGCTGCATATTCATGATTGTAATCGGCGGCCCCACGTGACCGCTCATACAGTACAAGGTGCAGCCAGGACAGGACGCTGCGAGGGATCCGGAAGCTAGGTGAGTATTTTAATCACAGCGGGGGGCGCACAGGGGGTGGGAGGGGGGTGGGGACCTGGATATTGATTTTACACACTAATATTCATATCTTCTCTACAGCAAACGCTGCTGCAGGGAAGATATGAATGGGGCTTCAGCACCAGTGGGGGGGACAGCGCTTAATGTAGCGCTGTCTCCTGCACGGCACACGGACAACGTCCGTGTGCGGTATGTGTTTTACACGGACCTATTGACTTTAATGGGTCCGTGTAATCCGTGCGCTCCCACGAACACTGACATGTCTCCGTGTTTGGCACACGGAGGCACGGTCCGCAAAAAATCAATGACATCTGAAAAGATACATTGATTTTAATGGGTCTACGTTTGTCAGTGGCTCTGGTACGTGAGGAAACTGTCACCTCACGTACCGGAGCCACTGACGTGTGAAACCGGCCTAAGGCCACCAGGGACAAAATTGTAGACCTGCACAAGACTGGGATGGGCTCCAGGGTAGACCTGCACAAGACTGGGATGGGCTCCAGGACAACAGGCAAGCTGCTTGGTGAGAAGGCAACAACTCTTGGTGTAATTATTAGAAAATAGAAGAAACACAAGATGACTGTCAATCTTCCTCCATGGAGATCCATGCAAGATCTCGTCTCAAGGGGTAAGAATGATTCTAATGAAGGTCAGGAATCAGCCGAGAACTAAACGGGAGGACATGGCCAAAGACCTGAAGAGAGCTGGGACTACATTCTCAAACATTACTGTTAGTAACATACTACACTGTCATGGATTAAAATCCTGCAGGGCACGCAAGTTCCCCCTGCTTACTCTGGCACAAGTCCAGGCCCGTTGGAAGTCTGTCAGCTACCAGCTGGATAATCCAGAGGAAGCATGGGAGAAGGTCATGAGGTCACATGACAACAAAATATAACTTTTTGGTATAAACTCCATTCTCCTGTGTTTTGAGTAAGAAGGATGAGTACATCCCAACCGTGAAGCATGATAGGGGAAACCTCATAGTTGGTACTTTTCTGCTAAAGAAACCAGATGACTGCACCATATTGAAGGGAGGATGGATGGGGTCATGTATCATAAGATTTTGGCCAACAACCTTTTTTCTCAGTAAGAGCACTGAAGGTTGGGCTGGGTCTTCTAGCATGACATTGACCCCAAACACACAGCCAGGGCATCTAAAAAGTGGCTGCGTAAGAAGCATTTCAAAGTCCTGGGGTGGCCTAGCCAGTCTCCAGAACAACTTTAAAGGGGGCTGAAACTTAATATTGCCCGACAGTGTATGTGTAAACTTGGACAAGAACTATGGGAAACGTCTGACCTCCGTAATTGTAAACAAAGGTTTCTGTACCAAATATTAAGTTCTGTTTGACATGAAATCTACTATTGACATGAAATCCTCACCAGAATGTCACACACAAAACATCTCATGATGGGTAAACCAGTGAGCTGTCTCAAAACCTTTGCAACCTTATTGTTGCAAAATATACTCATGGGATTGGTTACAGAAACATTTCTAAACTACTTAAGGTTCTAGTGAGTACTGTTGTGGCAATAGTCTGGTAATTGAAAGAACATTATTTTACCATAAACTGGCCATGACCAGGTTTTAGACAAAAAAAATTCCAAGAGCCAAGGATTACCTGAGGAGAGCTACAGAAAGTCCTGGAATCAGCAGCTACAGATGTTTCAAAGAAAACTGTAAGGCATGCACTCAACCTCCATGGTCTGTCTGCAGGCTCCCCACTCAAGGTTCCATTGCTTTTTTTTTTACAAAATTGATTTTTAACACCTATAATTATATAATAAAATTGTATACACTTAGTTTTAAAACTCTCAGATTTAGTTTCCTCTCTTCCATTTTCAAAATGAAAGGATCCCAAACAGAGTAATTGAAAAATTTAAATAAACAAACATATAATTCCCTAACTTCCTCCCTCCACCCAGATATGCAGGCTATACTATTTATATTTCCAGTGTTCACTTCTATCCTATCGTTCTCTTGACCACAGTAACCCCTCGGATGTTGCACTTCCCTATTTAATCTCTATACAATGTTCTGTTAGCCGGTATATCTCCCCCCTTTTCCCTCCACATTTGGATCAATTATTTTTAAGCTCCCCAATGTTCCATCCAAGTCTTCCAGTAAATATGAACTGGTCTGATCAATGGGCCTCATGATTTTATGAAGTTCTTCCTTTTTACAATAATTAAGTAAAAAGTCAATTTTATCATAAGCAATTTTCCATCTCTCCTTATCACGTTCTGCTTTCATCCTTTCCAGATGGAATATGGCCGTTACTTGTCCGATTGTCTCTTTCCACTTTGGAATAGATTCAGATAACCAATATTGTAACAAGCTTCTTTTGGCAATTACACAGATTGTATGGAATATTGAGGTTAGTTTTTCCTTCTCCTTCAGTAATGGAAAAGAAATGGTAACAGATATAGAAGAACACTCATATTTTCTAATATACGTTTTATGTCTTTCCAGAATTCTTGTATTTAAGGGCAACTCCACAATCCATGTATTAAGTCTGAATCTTTGTTTGCATTTTGGACAATGTGTCAGAAGATTTCTCATATTTTTGGATATTGGAATATTAAAGGCCAAGATTGCTCTATGCATGATCCTAAACTATGTGTCCCTCCAAACCTCACTGAAAATGTTCTCTACTACCTTCCACCCTACTAGGATTTTTTCCCCAATTTCCTCTCCCTCTATTTGCCTATCATATGACCTAAATACAGTAGTGTTGAAAATAATAGCAGTGTGTTCAAAAACATGAGTTAATCAAAAATCTTTCTACTAGTTTTGATTTCCAGCATTGGGAACATTGCACACAGTTTTCTAATTCAAAACATGAAGAGAAATGTATATCATTTTTAACTACTTTACAGAAAATAACAAAAATGAACTTTGCGAAAGATCACTCATGTGATCTTACTATACTTGTGCTTTCCCTCTGGTCTCTCACTAGTATCATACCTAAGGGTGATACTCACCATTGTTTAGGTCACAATTGATGATATAGACACGCTAATAATATGTGAACAAACATAGAAACAATTTAACAGCAGGAAGTGTTACTTGTTCCTCACCAATATGGCGCCCAGTGGTGACATCTGTCATCATTCATGTCACACCCGGTGACATACACATGCCGGCATCATGTGACTGGACAAAACGGAAGACTTCGTGCCCTTTCACAAGCATGGCTGTGCTTCCTCAGCACGGTTTGCTCTCTTTGCACAGGACGATATTGGTGAATGGCTGTTTGATTCCACCTGTTTACAAAGCATTGAGCTTTGGTTTGGACAGATTCGATCTGAGCTGTGTGACTCATAGCAATCATTATTTTTCTTTCAGCTTTTACAGCAAAAATTATGTAATCACCGGCCTTGGAGGACGTTCATTCAGCTGTTTAATTTTGTAGAAAAAAAGATCACAGACATGACACAAAACTAAAGTCATTTCAAATGGCAACTTTCTGGTTTTAAGAAACACTAAAAGAAATCAAGAACAAAAAAATGTAATTGTCAGTAATGGTTACTTTTTTTTTAACCAAGCATAGGGGAAAAATTATGGAGTCACTCCATTATGAGGGAAACAATTATGGAATCTCCCTGTAAATTTTCATTCCCAAAACAAACACCTGCATCAAATTAGATCTGCTCATTAGTCTGCATCTAAAAAGGAGTAATCACACCTTGGAGAGCTCTTGCACCAAGTAGACTGACACGAATCATGGCTCCAACATGAGAGACGTCTATTGAAACAAAGGAGAGGATTATCAAACTCTTAAAAGAGGGTAAATCATCACGCAATGTTGCAAAAGATATTGGTTGTTCACAGTCAGCTGTGTCTAAAATCTGGACCAAATACAAACAACATGGGAAGGTTGTTAAAGGCAAACATACTGGTAGACCAAGGAAGTCATCAAAGCGTCAAGACCGGAAACTTAAAGCAATATGTCTCCAAAACTGGAAATGCACAACAAAACAAATGAGGAAGGAATGGGAGGAAACTGGAATCAACGTCTGCGACCGAACTGTAAGAAACCGCCTAAAGGAAATGGAATTTACATACAGAAAAGCTAAACGAAAGCCATCATTAACACCTAAACAAAAAAAACAAGGTTACAATGGGCTAAGGAAAAGCAATCATGGACTGTGGATGACTGGATGAAAGTCATTCAGTGATGAATTGCGAATCTGCATTGGGCAAGGTGATGATGCTGGAACTTTTGTTTGGTGCTGTTCCAATGAGATTTATAAAGATGACTGCCTGAAGAGAATATGCAAATTTCCACAGTCATTGATGATATGGGGCTGCATGTCAGGTAAAGGCACTGGGGAGATGGCTGTCATTACATCTTTAATAAATAATAATAATAATAAGTGCACAAGTTTATGTTGATATTTTGGAAACTTTTCTTATCCCATCAATTGAAAGGATGTTTGGGGATGATGAAATCATTTTTCAAGATGATAATGCATCCTGCCATAGAGCAAAAACTGTGAAAACATTCCTTGAAAAAAGACACATAAGGTCAATGTCAATGCCTGCAAATAGTCCGGATCTCAATCCAATTGAAAATCTTTGGTGGAAGTTGAAGAAAATGGTCCATGACAAGGCTCCAACCTGCAGAGCTGATCTGGCAACAGCAATCAGAGAAAGTTGGAGCCAGATTGATGAAGAGTACTGTTTGACACTCACTAAGTCCATGTCTCAGAGACTGCAAGCTTTAATAAAAGCCAGAGGTGGAGCAACAAAATACTAGTGATGTGTTGGAATGGTTTTTTTTCGTTTGTTTTTCATGATTTCATAATTTTTTCCCTCAGAATTGAGTGATTCCATAATTTTTCCCTACGCTTGGTTAACCCCTTTCTTACCTCGGACGGGATAGTACGTCCGAGGTCAGATCCCCTGCTTTGATGTGGGCTCCGGCAGTGAGCCCAGATCAATGCCACGACATGTCAGCTGTTTTGAACAGCTGACATGTGCGCGCAATAGCAGCGAGTGGAATCGCGATCCACCCGCCGCTATTAACTAGTTAAATGCCGCTGTCAAACTCTGCCAGTGGCATTTAGCTACCGCTTCCGGCTGTGCAGTTGGAAATGCGCTCATCACCGACCCGTCACATGATTGGGGGGTCAGCGATGCGTCGGCATAGTAACTAGAGGTCTCCTTGAGACCTCTATGGTTACTGATGCCGACTTGCTGTGAGCGCCACTTTGTGGTTGGCGCTCATAGCAAGCCTGTAATTCAACTACATAGGAGCGATCTGATGATCGCTGCTATGTAGCAGAGCCGATCAGGCTATGCCAGCTTCTAGACTCCCATAGAGGCTATTGATTGCAAAACAATGGGGAGACAAAGAGCGCAATAGGGTCTTATCCATGTTACACAGAGGAGAATATACACCAAATTTGCTCACCTGGTTAGGATGAGATTAGAGCATATAGATAACGGCTGCTGCAGATCCACAGGTCTTCACTGACCAGAGAAAAAATTATGTCTTCAAAGGGAGATTTGTAGTTAAAATTCTGTGCTGCCGCTAAGGTGAATTTCAGAAGAGTATAGTTGAATCACAGTGGTTTTATTCAACGTGTTTCAGGGGTCTCATGCCCCCTTCATCAGAAAATACCACAGGTATAAATAGTTTTGCTAGGTTACAAAAAAAATGAGCACCAACAGGTCAGATGACTCAGTGTCGAAGTTCAATGATAACACACAATTAACAATTCAAACGATTAGAGAAGTATATATAATGAAAAAAATAATACAATGACTCTTTTATATCTCTAGACAACAGTTCCAAATTTGCCGCATTTAGGAGGAAATAAAATAATAATAAAAAAAAAAAGATCTCTACTTAAATGGACAAGAACCTGTAAGAAAAGGAGTTACTCCAGTTCATAAGGCATTCATGATACAGGGAGCTTAGTCTCCAGAAACACGTTGAGATTCTTACCCATATGGTTTGTGCTGAAGTTTGTATCCTCTATGTTTAAGTTTGTGAATAAAGAAAACTTTTTTTCATGGATTCGGTGAAGCTGGACATTTTCTTCTTTTGGATTCTACATGCCTGGACACAGCGGGTCCGTGCTCCTGAAAATTGGCTTATGCATCACGGGTGAGCTGGTTTATATTCCTTCTTTCACATTTGACCACTGCCTACTGCTACAGATTCTTTCTTCCCTTGACATCAAAGACCTTGCCCTGTCCTGGATCGCCTCTTACCTTTCTGACCCCACAGCGTTTCCCACTCCCACACTACCTCCTCATCCCGTTGACTCTCTGTTGGAGTCCCTCAAGGCTCTGTACTGGGGCCCCTACTTGTTTCCACCTATACTCTTGGCTTAGGACAACTCATAAAGTCCCATGACTTCCAGTATCCAGTACCACCTGTATGCGGACGACACTCAGATCTACCTCTCTGGCCCAGATGTCACCTCTCTGCTGTCCAGAATCTGAGTGTCTATTAGCCATATTCTTCTTCTTCACCTCTCGCTTCCTAAAACTCAATGTAGACATGTGGAAGTGAAGTACAAAATGTACATCTTTACATAGAGATGTGTATGGTGATATATATATATATATATATATATATATGTATGTATATATTGTAGCATGGCTAAAGGGTGTGTAGTCGACGGGAGGTATGTGCCACATAAGTCCCTTGTTGCTGTAATGTAGCCCAGAGTAGTTCTTTGTTGTACATAACCATGTATATATATGTGTTTCAGGACCTGTGGTGATGTCAGACCACATGGCTAATCATGTGATGGGTTACTGGGTGTGGTTAGCTCTATATAAGACAGGCTAATGCTTAACACAGCAGAGATGTGTGGAGGTGAAACCCTCCTGAGTGTGTACAGGCTCCAGGACTGAGCCTGTTGGACTGGACACTTTGTTTTCTTTTCCTGAGCTAAAGGCTATTTGTTTGCTGTTATTTTGCCATGTGGTTTATGAAGTAATAAACCCTGTGAACTTTTAAAGGAACGTGCCTCCTGAGTGTCAGCCGTCGCACCTGAGTGAGTGAAATCCCTACAATATATATATTCCCCCACATGTGTTCCCAGAAAGCCCCTCCTCCAGCTTGCTGTAATCTGCCATGTGTTCCACATGAGGTCCCCTTCTCCGCCTTGCTGTAATCATTCAGGATTGAGGGGATGTACTTTTGCCAGTGGACAATATACTGTGACATCATCCTCACACACCTGAGGCTAGACACACCTCTTTTTAGCTGGATATAAAAAGAGAAGACGTGCTCTCTTGCTTCCTGGGACGATGATGGACACACATGGCTGAGTATACTCTAGTTACTAGGCCTTAGGGATAGTTGAGCCATAGGTGGGACGGCTGATATTGCATGTGTGATTTGGGTAGTTTGGGCAGATAATTGTGGGTTTTTACTGTGTGATATTGTTGAGATATTATTGTATTAGAGTTGTAGTATCCGTATATGTGTGTATACATACAGCACATACCAAAAGTTTGGACAAACCTCATTTAAAGATTTTTCTGTATTTTCATGACTATGAAAATTGTACATTCACACTGAAGGCATTAAAAATATGAATTAACACATGTGGAATTATATACTTAACAAAAAAGTGTGAAACAACTGAAATTATGTCTTATATTCTACGTTCTTCAAAGTAGTCACCTTTTGCTTTGATGACTGCTTTGCACACTCTTAGCATTCTCTTGATGAGCTTTAAGAGGTAGTCACCGGGAATGGTTTTCAATTCACAGGTGTGCCCTGTCAGGTTTAATAACTGAGATTTCTTGCCTTATAAATGGGGTTGGAACCATCAGTTGTGCTGTGCAGAAGTCTGGTGGATACACAGCTAATAGTCCTACTGAACAAACTGTTAGAATTTGTATTATGGCAAGAAAAAAACATCTAAGTAAAGTAAAACGAGTGGCCATCATTACTTTAAGAAATGAAGGTCAGTTAGTCCGAAAAATTGGGAAAACTTTGAAAATGTCCCCAAGTGCAGTGGCAAAAACCATCATGCACTACAAAGAAACTGGCTCTCATGAGGACCGCCCCAAGAAAGGAGTACCAAGAGTCACCTCTGCTTCTGAGGATAAGTTTATCCGAGTCACCAGCCTCAGAAATCGCAGGTTAACAGCAGCTCAGATTAGAGACCAGGTCAGTGCCACACAGAGTTCTAGCAGCAGACACATCTCTACAACAACTGTTAAGAGCAGACTTTGTGCAGCAGGCCTTCATGGTAAAATAGCTCCTAGGAAACCACTGCTAAGGACAGGCAACAAGCAGAAGAGACTTGTTTGGGCTAAAGAATACAAGGAATGGACATTAGACCAGTGGAAATCTGTGCTTTGTCTGATGAGTCCAAATTTGAGATCTTTGGTTACAACCACCATGTCTTTGTGCGACGCAGAAAAGGTGAACGGATGGACTCTACATGCCTGGTTCCCACCGTGAAGAATGGAGGAGGTGTGATGGTGTGGGGGTGCTTTGCTGGTGACACTGTTGGGGATTTTTTCAAAATTGAAGGCATACTGAACCAGCATGGCTACCACAGCATCTTGCAGGGGCATGCTATTCCATCCGGTTTTCATTTAGTTGGACCATCATTTACTTTTCAACAGGACAATGACCCCAAACACACCTCCAGGCTGTGTAAGGGCTTTTTGACCAAGAAGGAGAGTGATGGGGTGCTATGCCAAATGACCTGGCCTCCACCAGACCTGAACCCAATTGAGATGGTTTGGGTTGAGCTGGTCCACAGAGTGAAGGCAAAAGGGCCAATAAGTGCTAAGCATCTCTGTGAACTCTTTCAAGATTGTTGGAAGACCATTCCCGGTGACTACCTCTTGAAGTACTTCAAGAGAATGCCAAGAGTGTGCAAAGCAGTCATCAAAGCAAAAGGTGGCGACTTTGAAGAACCTAGAATATAAGACATGATTTCAGTTGTTTCACACTTTTTTGTTAAGAATACAATTGCACATGTGCTAATTCATAGTTTTGATGCCTTCAGTGTGAATATACAATTTTCATAGTCATGAAAATACAGAAAAATCTTTAACCCCTTTACCCCCAAGGGTGGTTTGCACGTTAATGACCGGGCCAATTTTTATAATTCTGACCACTGTCCCTTTATGAGGTTATAACTCTGGAACGCTTCAACGGATCCCGGTGATTCTGACACTCTTTTCTCATAACATATTGTACTTCATGATAGTGGTAACATTTATTTGATATTACCTGCGTTTATTTGTGAAAAAAAAAACGGTATTTTTGCGAAAATTTTGAAAATATTACAATTTTCCAACTTTGAATTTTTATGCAATTAAATCACAGAGATATGTCACACAAAATACTTAATAATTAACATTTCCCACATGTCTACTTTACATCAGCACAATTTTGGAACCCCAAATTTTTTTTGTTAGGGAGTTATAAGGGTTAAAATTTGACCAGCAATTTCTCATTTTTACAACACCATTTTTTTTAGGTGAAGTCATTTTGAGGGGTCTATATGATAGAAAATAACAAAGTGTGACCATTCTAAAACCTGCACCCCTCAAGGTGCTCAAAACCACATTCAAGAAGTTTATTAACCCTTCAGGTGTTTCACAGGAATTCTTGGAATGTTTAAATAAAAATGAACATTTAACTTTTTTTCACAAAAAAATGAATTCAGCTCCAATTTGTTTTATTTTTCCAAGGGTAACAGGAGAAAATGGACCCCAAAAGTTGTTGTACAATTTGTCCTGAGTACGCTGATACCCTATATGTGGGGGTAAACCACTGTTTGGGCGCATGGCAGAGCTCGGAAGGGAAGGAGTGCCATTTGACTTTTCAGTGAAAAATTGACTGGAATTGAGATGGGACGCCATGCTGCGTTTGGAGAGCCCCTGATGTGCCTAAACATTGAAACCCCTGACAAGTGACACCATTTTGGAAAGTAGACCCCCTAAGGAACTCATATAGATGTGTTGTGAGAGCTTTGAACCCCCAAGTGTTTCACTACAGTTTATAACGCAGAGCTGTGAAAATAAAAATTCTTTTTTTCCCCACAAAAATTATTATTTTTTAGCCCCCAGTTTTGTATTTTCCCAAGGGTAACAGGAGAAATTGGACCCCAAAAGTTGTTGTCCAATGTGTCATGAGTACGCTGATACCCCATATATTGGGGTAAACCCCTGTTTGGGCGCATGGCAGACCTCAGAAGCGAAGGAGCGCCATTTGACTTCAATGCAAAATTGACAGGAATTGAGATGGGACACCATGTTGCGTTTGCAGAGCCCCTGATGTGCCTAAACATTGAAACCCCCCACAAGTGACACCATTTTGGAAAGTAGACCCCCTAAGGAACTTATCCAGATTGTGGTGAGCACTTTGACCCACCAAGTGCTTCACAGAAGCTGTAAAAATAAAAAAATCAGGAGAGCTCGGAAGGGAAGGAGCACTGCTTTACTTTTTCAACGCAGAATTGGCTGGAATTGAGAACGGATGCCATGTCGCGTTTGGAGAGCCCCTGATGTGCCTAAACAGTGGAAACCCCCCAATTATAACTGAAACCCTAATCCAAACACACCCCTAACCCTAATCTCAACGGTAACCTTAACCACACCCCTAACCCTAATCCCAACCCTATTCCCAACCGTAAATGTAATCCAAACCCTAACTTTAGCCCCATCCCTAACCCTAACTTTAGCCCCAACCCTAACTGTAGCCCTAACCCTAGCTCCAACCCTAAACCTAACCCTAATGGGAAAATGGAAATAAATATATTTTTTTATTTTTTTATTTTTCCCTAACTAAGGGGGTGATGAAGGGGGGTTTGAGTTACTATTTGTAGCGGGTTTTCTAGCGGATTTTTTATGATTGGCAGCCGTCACACACAAAGGCTGTGTGCACACGTTGCGGTTTTTTCATGGTTTTTCCCGATAAAAACGCTATAAAACTGCAAAAAAAACGTATACAATAAGCATCCCTTCATTTAGAATGAATTCCGCATGTTTTGTGCACATGATGCGTTTTTTTTTCCATGAAAAATTTCCCACTACAAAATGCATTGGGAAATGTCCGGAAAAAAACGCTGCAAAACCGCATGCAGATTTGTTGCGGATTTCTTGCAGAAAATGTCCGGTTTTTCTCAGGAATTTTCTGCGAGAAATCCTGAATGTGTGCACATAGCCTAAAAGACGCTTTTTATTGCAAAAAATATTTTTTGCGTTACCACATTTTGAGAGCTAGTATCGGTCCCTAAAAGTAAAAAAATTGTGTGTAAGAATGAACCGCAAGAGCGTCAACACCAATTCTCTCATCTCTGGCTCAATATTGCTCGACTCCAGGAAGAAAGAGGCTGCCTCGAGCTCATCATCATGGTGGATGGAGGTATACAGTGCCTCAACATCCGCCGTGACGAGGTACATATCAGATTCCAAGACAACACCGTCCAACCTCTTCAGGACGTCCGTAGTGTCTCTGACATAGGAGGGCAACGTTTCAACTTGCGATCTAAGATAGTAATCAATGAATTTACATAAAGGATCGCATAGCCCTCCTATGCCAGAGACAATAGGACGCCCCGGAGGATTCACCGCATCCTTATGGACCTTGGGGAGGAGATAGAATGTTGGGATAACCGGATTTTTAACCAGCAGTCCATCCAAAGTTTTCCATCCACAAAAGGTCCCCGACGCGCGTTTCGCTGACGCTGGTGTTCGGCTTTCTCAAGGGGAAAGCCGAACACCAGCGTCAGCGAAACGCGCGTCGGGGACCTCTGTGCTCCCGGCCCGGTACACCCTGCCTCCCTGCATTGCATTCTATTTGGTAAGCGCTGCCTTGTTGCTAGTATTTTATCCTGTGAGGGGTATACTAGTTACCCACAGGAGCAACCTGGTTAACATATATAGCTATTGCCTTTATACTATCTGTCTATGGGACATTTGTTCGTGGCAGGGTGCTCACCGGGGGTGACTCACTTTCCCATTTTTTAATCATCCTTTTGTACTGTTTAATATGTATCTATGCACTATTGCTGTTAATTAATAAATTATATTTTGCATTACTCTTTTGCTCCGATTCTACTCCTGTTTTTCTATGGACTATATGGAGTCAGTTTGCTTTTTTTGTTGTGGGGTCTTCTAGAGCTATTTAGTGCTTGAATTTCCCTGTTGACATGTTGCCTAGTTCTGTTATTATTGATTTAATTGTGGTAGGACATTTACTCCTGTTTTTGGTCGTGGTTAGGATTTATAGTAATTTGGAGTGTCCTGAGATATCTTATCGGTAGTCTATCTATGTGGCTATTTGCCTTTTGGATATATCTGTGTAGATTTCAGTGGTTTTTCTATTTATATATTGCCCAGCCACGTAGTATATTGCCCAGCCACGTAGTATATTGCCCAGCCACATAGTATATTGCTCAATGACGTAGTATATTGCCCAGTCAAATAGTATATTGCCCAGTCAAATAGTATATTGCCCAGTCACGTAGTATATTGCCCAGCCACGTAGTATATTGCCCAGTCACATAGTATATTGCCCAGCCACATAGTATATTGCCCAGTCACATAGTATATTGCCCAGCCACATAGTATATTGCCCAGTCACGTAGTGTACAGCACAGAGCCAAGTAGTATACAGCACATAGCCACGCAGTATACAGCACAGAGCCACGTAGTATACAGCACAGAGCCACGTAGTATACAGCACAGAGCCACGTAGTATACTGCCCAATCACGTAGTATATTGGCCAGTCTTGTAGTATGCACCATATCCCTGTTAAAAAAAAAAGAATTAAAATAAAAAATAGTTACATACTCACCCTCCGTTGGCCTCCGGATCGAAGCAGCTGGTTACCGATTCTCCTCGTGCGCTCCGGTCTGAAGATTGCATTGCGGTCTCGCTAGATGTTGACGTAGCGGTCTTGCGAGACCGCACGTCATCATCTCGCGAGACCGCAATGCATGCAACGGTCACCGGGGCATCGCGAGGAGCACCGGTAACCGGCCGCTTCGATCCGGGGGGCCACCGGAGGGTGAGTATGTAACTATTTGTTATCTTTTTTATTATTGTTAACATTAGATATTTTTACTATTCATGCTGCATAGGCAGCATGAATAGTAAAAAATTGGTCACACAGGGTTAATAGCGGCGTTAACCGAGTGCGTTACACCGCGGTCAACGCTGCCATTAACCCTGTGTGAGCACTGACCAGAGGGGAGTACGGAGCAGGCACTGACTGCAGGGAGGAAGGAGCGGCCATTTTCTTCTGGACTGTGCCCGTCGCTGATTGGTCGTGGCTGTTTTGCCACGACCAATCAGCGACTTGGATTTCCATGACTGACAGAGGCCACGACCAATGAATATCCGTGACAGACAGAAGGACAGACAGACAGACAGAAGTGACCCTTAGACAATTATATATATAGATATATATAGTCACCAGCTTGGGTATCTACTATATAATTGTCTAAGGCTCTCTTCCGTCTGTCTGTCTGTCACAGTTATTAATTCGCTGATTGGTCTCGGCAGCTGCCCGTCATGGCTGCCGCGACCAATCAGCGACGGGCACAGTCCGATTAGTCCCTCCCCTACTCTCCTGCACTCACTGCCCGGAGCCCGCTCCATAATCCCCTCCACTCACAGAGGGTTAATGGCAGCGGTAACGGCCCGCGGTGTAACGCACTCCGTTACCGCTGCTATTAAGCCTGTGTGTCCCCAACTATTTACTATTGATGCTGCTTATGCAGCATCAATAGTAAAAATATGTCATGTTAAAAATAATTTTAAAAAACCTTCTATACTCACCATCCGCCGCCTTTCCCGCTCCTCACGACGCTCCCGGGACCGCTCCATTGCAATGGCAGCTTCCGGTCCCAGGGCTGGTGTGCGACAAGGACCTGCCGTGACGTCACAGTCATGTGACCGCGACGTCATCACAGGTCCTGCTCATACCAGCCCTGGGACCGGAAGCTGCCGCTTGCAATGGAGCGGTCCTGGGAGCGTCGCGAGGAGTGGGAAAGGCGGCGGATGGTAAGTATAGCAGGACTTCAACAGGCCTTCGGAAGGTGAGTATATGTTTATTTTTTTTTAAGTCTCTATACTACGTGGCTCTGTGCTGTATACTCCGTCGCTGTGCAATATACTATGTGGCTAGGCAATATACTACGTGCCTGGCCAATATACTACGTGGCTGGACAATATACTCCGTCTCTGTGCAATATACTACATGAGTGGGCAATATACTACGTGGCTGGGCAATATACTACGTAACTGGGCAATATACTACGTGGGCTGTGCAATATACTACGTGGGCTGTGTAATATACTACGTGACTGGGCAATATACTACGTCGCTGTGCAATATACTACGTGGCTGGGCAATATACTACGTGGGCTGTGCAATATACTACGTGACTGGGCAATATACTACGTAGCTGGGCAATATACTACGTGACTGGGCAATATACTACGTCACTGGGCAATATACTACATGAGTGGGCAATATACTACCTGGCTGGGCAATATACTACGTAACTGGGCAATATACTACGTAGCTGGGCAATATACTACGTGGGCTGTGCAATATACTATGTGGGCTGTGCAATATACTACGTGACTGGGCAATATACTACGTCGCTGTGCAATATACTACGTGGGCTGTGCAATATACTACGTAGCTGGGCAATATACTATGTGACTGGGCAATATACTACGTGACTGGGCAATATACTACGTGGCTGGGCAATATACTACGTAACTGGGCAATATACTACGTAGCTGGGCAATATACTACGTGGGCTGTGCAATATACTACGTGACTGGGCAATATACTACGACGTCACTGGGCAATATACTACGTCACTGGGCAATATACTACGTGGGCTGTGCAATATACTACGTGACTGGGCAATATACCTCGTCGCTGGGCAATATACTACGTGGACATGCATATTCTAGAATACCCAATGCGTTAGAATGGGGCCACTATCTAGTAAATATATATGTATGTATTGACTGCAGACTTGTGTGTGTAATAAATATCCTTTATTGATACACTGTTTTGTCTCAGTTAGTATATAGTATAAGGAAAAGATAATGTTGAGGCATTATTAAGTGGATATTAATTATTAATAGTCAAGTTCAGCGTTAATAGTTAATATCGGACCTCAATAGAGGTGCAAGGAGAGTTCCACCTTTCATAACTATAAATTTAGTATTTAGTTACTATATTAGTCATTTTTTTCAATTCTGTTATTGCAGTTTAGCTGAAAGATTTCCTTTTCTATACTTTGTATTATTTCCAATATCTGTCCTTTCCAACTTTTTAAAGGGAACCTGTCACCCCGAAAATCGCGGGTGAGGTAAGGCCACCGGCATCAGGGGCTTATCTACAGCATTCTGTAATGCTGTAGATAAGCTCCCGATGTTACCTGAAAGAGGAGAAAAAGACGTTAGATTATACTCACCCAGGGGCGGTCCCGCTGCTGGTCAGGTCAAACGGGCGTCTCCAGTCCGCTGCGGCGCCTCCCATCTTCATTCCATAACGTCCTCTTCTGATCTTCAGCCACGGCTCCGGCGCAGGCGTACTTTGCTCTGCCCTGTTGAGGGCAGAGGATAGTACTGCACTGCGCAGGCGCCGGAAAGGTCAGAGGCCCGGCGCCTGCGCACTGCAGTACTTTGTCTGCCCTCAACAGGGCAGAGCAAAGTACGCCTGCGCCGGAGCCGTGGCTGAAGATCAGAAGAGGACGTCATGGAATGAAGATGGGAGGCGCCGCAGCGGACCAGAGACGCCCGTTTGACCTGACCAGCAGCGGGACCGCCCCTGGGTGAGTATAATATAACGTCTTTTTCTCCTCTTTCAGGTAACATCATGGGCTTATCTACAGCATTACAGAATGCTGTAGATAAGCCCCTGATGCCGGTGGGCTTACCTCACCCACGAATTTCGGGGTGACAGGTTCCCTTTAATTTCTCTTTCAATGATCTCCTGAAACTTATCCATGCACTCCACCCTTTTGTTTATAGGGTAGAAGTATGGATTTTTCACATTAAGATGTTGTGATTAATTATGTTCACATTTTCTTCTCCTAAGGAAGCCAAACTTTGCAAATTAGATAGTGCCATTTGTTCCTTGAAATCTAATCAGTGAAATTCATTTGCATTTTTATTTTTTTCTTGTGGAAAATCTTTATCTTGAAAAAAATGTTTTTTTAACTGTTAAGTTTCGAATGAATTTATTTATGTCCAATATAGTAGAAAATAAGTCAAAAGTCAAATCAGGTACACAATTTAATCCAAGAGCTAATATTTCAAGTTGGTCTAATGTCAGGTGCTGGGAAGACAAATTGAACACATTATGTTCTTTTAGTTCCTCTGTTTTTACTTCCTGAATCTGGTGGTCACACCTGGTTCTCCACTGGTGTTTCCTACCAGCCCGCCTCCTGCGTTTTTTTGAGGTTTTAAAACTTTTTCTATTCCTGTTCATCCCTGCAGTGTTGATTGAAGTATCTGACATGCTGCAATTAGTATCCGAAGAGTCCACGTCACAGGAGGTGAAAGCTACATGTGGTCTATTGGTAGAGTGGTAATGAGACTGGCTATGTTTAAGAATAGATCTAGGGGTTCTAGGTGTTCTTTCCCACTGCCCTCATTCATAGATTTTGCCAGTGGCATAATCATTCATATCTCGGGCAAACTTTCTTTTTTTGCGGTTCATAATATCTTCTTCTAATGTTGCCAGATCTTCCTTCGTTTTGTTAAATGACAAATCATATTGTGGTAACATTTTATAGTCTTCTAATGATTTTTTTCAGTTTTCCAATTTCATTTTGAACCTCCACAAGTTTAGTCTCTTCGTATTTTATTATTAATCTCATTAAATTTATGGAGCAATTTGTAAGAATTTGATTCCATTCATCCTGAAAATCTGTGCTATAAATTGTGGTCGGCAGTTTTTTAAACGCAGCCCCCTTGGGATCATATCTTTAGCCACGTAATTTTGTAATGTGGTATAGTCCCACCAGACTTTTGACTCTTAAGAGCTGGGTTACTTTTTCAAATTGTGCCATCTGATATAAACTAAAAATGTGGTTGGTCTGTATGGACTACAAAACCCACATGTGATCTTAAATAATTTAGCTGTGAAAAAGATCTCTATAGATCTTTAAGGAGATGGGACATTTACCTTTATTTGTTACTCTATGGGATACCTCTGAGGATAAGAGGCATTCGGGAACCTGTGTGATGGACGTCAACAGGTAACGGACTGTAATCTGTGTTATGCTGAACGAGGTCAGAGAGAGAGAGACTGTGTTTACTCTATGGGATAACTTTGGGGATCAGAAGCATTCGGGAACCTGTGTGATGGACGCCAACAGGTAACGGACTGTAATCTGTGTTATGCTGAACGAGGTCAGAGAGAGAGAGACTGTGTTTACTCTATGGAATACCTCTGAGGATCAGAAGCATTCGGGAACCTGTGTGATGGACGCCAACAGGTAACGGACTGTAATCTGTGTTATGCTGAACGGGGTCAGAGAGAGAGACTGTGTTTACTCTATGGGATACCTCTGAGGATAAGAAGCATTCGGGAACCTGTGGATGGACGCCAACAGGTAACGGACTGTAATCCGTGTTATGCTGTCCGGGGTCAGTGAGGGACTGTGGTTCCACTGTAAAGCTGAATGTGTACAGACAGTGTTCAGGCTGTTGCATACTACCAAGTTCCTGAGGTTGCGGTTTATGCTGATGTCAAAATAAACCAAATACACTGTTATTGTAAAAAAATCGTGCCTGTGTGCGTTTACTCCATTGCCAAGCAAGTGTCTCCCAAGACACACAGTAAGTGCTATCTTACAAACCTTAGCTAGCCATGTGATGCATGACACAACATCAGATACATCTTGTATCCTTTATGAAGGAGGGGCTCTTAAAGTCACAAAGCCTATTTTTATAGGGGCATCAGGCGGCATTAATATTCTTAAAGAGACATTATTAAACAGTGGGTCTCCTATACTGTTATTGCCTATGCAGTGAGTGGCTTTGCAGCCAAAATTTAGGACGCACCCCAATACCCCTTAGACGAGATGTACAGGAGGGCCTCCTGAAAAAATGTTCCCATTATAAGAAAGTGTGCCTCTCATAGTGTTTGCCTATGCATTGAATGCAAGGTCTGCCCTGCCCCAAAGTTACATGCACTGTTGTGAATCCTGCTCTTGGGCTCCCTCCGGTGGTTATGAGTGGTAGTGCTGCGGTAGTTGGATCGCAGCATTTATCAGGTGTATCTATTTTTTGCAATTTGGGCTGGGCTATATAGCCTTGCTTTATCCTTTAGTCAGTGCCAGTTGTCCATTGTTTTTGGAGGATTCACATCCCTTCTGGTCTCTCCTGTTCGCTGTGCTTTTCTTCAAAGATAAGTCCTGGCTTTGTTTTTGCTGTCCACCTGCTGTGGACCTTATAGTTCTGTGCATTTTCATGTTTCGTCTTGTCCAGCTTTGTCTGTGAAGGATTTTTTGCAGCCTAGCTGTGTCTCTGGAGATGCAGATATACCCTCCATGTCTTTAGTCAGATGTGGTGATTTGTATTTTCTGTGGTGGATATTTTCTAGCGTTTTAATACTGACCGCATAGTACGCTGTTCTATCCTTTCTTTTTAGCTAGTATGGCCTCCTATGCTAAATCCTGATTTCATGTCTGCGTATGTTATTTCCCTCTCCTCTCACAGTCAATATTTGTGGGGGGCTGTCTATCCTTTGGGGATTTTCTCTGAGGCAAGATAGGTTTCCTGTTTCTGTCTTTAGGGGTAGTTAATTCTTAGGCTGTGTCGAGGGGTCTAGGGAGCGTTAGATACCCCCCACGGCTACTTCTAGTTGTGCTGCTAAGTTCAGGGTTTGCGGTCAGTACAGGTGCCACCTTCTCCAGAGTACGTCTCCTGCTGCTCCAAGGCCACTAGATCATAACAATGCACCCTAATAAGCCCTTGTACCCACGTACTGGATGGCCACAGGAAAACCAAGTTCACATTATTCATTTGATACTGCCATACTGTTTGCTTATGCATTGAATGAAAGGCCTGCCCTGCCCCAAAGCTACACGCACCCCAATAAGCCTTTGAACCCACGTACTGGATGGCCACATGAAAACCAAGTTCACATTATTTATTTGATACTCCCATACTGTTTGCTTTTGCATTTAATGCAAGGCCTACCCTGCACCAAAGTAACACACGCCAATAAGCCTTTGAACCGACGTCCTGGATGGCCACATGAAACCAAAGTTCCCATTATTATTCATTTTGTACTTCCATACAGTTTGCCCACGAAGTGAATGCAAGGCCTGCTCCAAATTTAGATGCACCACAATAACCTATAACACAGACATCCTGGATGGCCACAAGAAACCAAAATTCCCTTTTTTTACATTTGGTACTGCCATACTGTTAGCCTATGCATTGAATGCAAGGCCTGCCTTATAACAAAGTTACATGCTCCCCAATAACCCTTGGAAGAGACATAGAGGTGGGCCTCCTGAAATAAATGTTCAGGACCCAACAAGGGGGGCACTGCTAGACCTGATATTAACCAACAGGTCAGACCGCATAGCAAATATAAGGGTTGGGGGTCACTTGGGGAATAGTGATCACAAAATAATAAGTTTTCATGTATCCTTTAATAAGATGTGTAGTAGAGGGGTTACAAGGACACTAAACTTCAGGAGGGCAAATTTCCAACGGATGAGAGATGATCTTGGTGCAATTAACTGGGACGATATCCTGAGACATAAAAATACACAAAGAAAATGGGAGACGTTTATTAGCATCCTGGATAGGACCTGTGCACAGTATGTACCGTATGGGAATAAACATACTAGAAATAGGAGGAAACCAATATGGCTAAATAGAGCTGTAAGGGGCGCAATAAGTGACAAAAAGAAAGCATTAAAGGTACCTTCACACATAACGATATCGTTAACGATATCGTTGCTTTTTGTGACGTAGCAACGATATCGTTAAGGAAATCGTTCTGTGTGACAGCGACCAACGATCAGGCCCCTGCTGGGAGATCGTTGGTCGCTGAGGAAAGTCCAGAACTTTATTTCGTCGCTGGACTCCCTGCAGACATCGCTGGATCGGCGTGTGTGACACCGATCCAGAGATGTCTTCACTGGTAACCAGGGTAAACATCGGGTTACTAAGCGCAGGGCCGCGCTTAGTAACCCGATGTTTAACCTAGGTTACCAGCGTAAAAGTAAAAAAAACAAACACTACATACTTACCTACCGCTGTCTGTCCCCGGCGCTCTGCTTCTCTGCACTCCTCCTGCTCTGGCTGTGAGCACAGCGGCCGGAAAGCAGAGCGGTGACGTCACCGCTCTGCTTTCCGGCTGACCGACGCTCACAGCCAGAGCAGGAGGAGTGCAGAGAAGCAGAGCTCCGGGGACAGACAGCGGTAGGTAAGTATGTAGTGTTTGTTTTTTTTACTTTTACGCTGGTAACCAGGGTAAACATCGGGTTACTAAGCGCGGCCCTGCGCTTAGTAACCCGATGTTTACCCTGGTTACCCGGGGACCTCGGGATCGTTGGTCGCTGGAGAGCTGTCTGTGTGACAGCTCTCCAGCGACCAAACAGCGACGCTGCAGCGATCAACATCGTTGTCGGTATCGCTGCAGCGTCGCTGAGTGTGAAGGTACCTTTAGAGAATTAAAGGAAGTAGGTAGTGATGAGGCATTAAATACAGAAAATTAAATAAATTCTGTAAAAAGCAAATCAAGGCAGCAAAGATTGAGACAGAGAGACTCATTGCCAGAGAGAGTAAAAATAATCCCAAAATATTCTTTAACTACGTAAAAAATGATAGTGTTGGCCCCCTTAAAAATAGTCTGGGTGAAATGGTGGATGAGGATGAGGAAAAAGGCAATATGCTAAATGACTTTTTTTCATCAGTATTTACACAAGAAAATCCCATGGTGGACAATATGATAGTGATAACAAAAATTCCCCATTAAATGTCACCTGCTTAACCCAGCAGGAAGTACGGCGGCGTCTAAAAATCACTAAAATTGACAAATCTCCGGGCCCGGATGGGATACACCCCTCAGTACTGCAGGAACTAAGTACAGTTATTGATAGACCAATATTTTTAATCTTTAAAGACTCCATAATAACAGGGTCTGTACCACAGGACTGGCATATAGCAAATGTGGTGCCAATATTCAAAAAGGGGACAAAACCTGAACTCGGAAATTATAGGCCAGTAAGCTTAACCTCTACTGTGGGTAAAATCCTGGAGGGCATTCTAAGGGATGCTATACTGGAGTATCTGAAGAGGAATAACATCATGATCCAGTATCAGCACAGGTTTACTAGGGACCGTTCATGTCAGACTAATCTGATCAGCTTCTATGAAGAGGTAAGTTCCGGACTGGACCAAGGGTACCCAGTGGACGTAGTGTATATGGACTTTTCAAAAGCTTTTGATATGGTGCCACACAAAAGGTTGATACATAAAATGAGAATAATGGGGATAGGGGAAAGTATGTGTAAGTGGGTTAAGAGCTGGCTCAGGGATAGGAAACAAAGGGTGGTTATTAATGGAGCACACTCGGACTGGGTCGCAATTAGCAATGGGGTACCACAGGGGTCAGAATTGGGCCCTCTTCTTTTTAACATATTTATTAATGACCTTGCAGGGGGCATGCAGAGCAGAATTTCAATATTTGCAGATGACACTAAACTGCAGGGTAATCAATACAGAGGAGGACAATTTTATATTACAGGATGATTTATGTAAAGTAGAAGCTTGGGCTGATAAATGGCAAATGAGCTTTAATGGGGATAAATGTAAGGTCATGCAATTGGGTAGAAGTAATAAGATGTATAACTATGTGCTTAATTCTAAAACTCTGGGCAAAACCGTCAATGAAAAAGACCTGAGTGTATGGGTGGACGACAAACTCACATTTAGTGGCCAGTGTCAGGCAGCTGCTACAAAGGCAAATAAAATAATGGGATGCATTAAAAGAGGCATAGATGCTCATGAGCAGAACATAATTTTACCTCTATACAAGTCACTAGTTCGACCACACTTAGAATACTGTGCACACTTCTGGTCTCCGGTGTATAAGATAGACATAGCTGAACTGGAGCGGGTGCAGAGAAGAGCCACCAAGGTTATTAGAGGACTGGGGGGTCTGCAATACCAAGACAGGTTATTACACTTGAGGCCATTTAGTTTGGAAAAATGAAGGCTAAGGGGTGATCTTATTTTAATGTATAAATATATGAGGGGACAGTACAAAGACCTTTCTGATGATCTTTTTAATCATAGACCTGAGACAGGGACAAGGGGGCATCCTCTACGTCTGGAGGAAAGAAGGTTTAAAGGGACACTGTCACCTGAATTTGGAGGGAACAATCTTCAGCCATGGAGGCGGAGTTTTTGGGTTTTTGATTCACCCTTTCCTTACCCGCTAGCTGCAATATTGGATTGAAGTTCATTCTCTGTCCTCCGTAGTACATGCCTGCACAAGCCTTGTGCGGGCATGTACTACGGAGGACAGAGAATGAACTTCAATCCAATATTGCAGCCAGCATGCAGCCAGCGGGTAAGGAAAGGGTGAATCAAAAACCCAAAAACCCCGCCTCCATGGCTGAAGATTGTTCCCTCCAAATTCAGGTGACAGTGTCCCTTTAAGCATAACAACAGAAACCGGGTTCTTTACTGTAAGAGCAGTGAGACTATGGAACTCTCTGCCATATGATGTTGTAATGAGTGATTCATTACTTAAATGTAAGAGGGGACTGGATACCTTTCTTGAAAAGTATAATGTTACAGGTTATATACACTAGATTTCTTGATAGGGTGTTGATCCAGGGAACTAGTCTGACGTATGTGGAGTCGGGACTGAATTTTTTTCCCCAATGTGGAGCTTACTCTTTGCCACATGGGTTTTTTTTGCCTTCCTCTGGATCAACATGTTAGGGCATGTTAGGTTAGGCTATGGGTTGAACTAGATGGACTTAAAGTCTTCCTTCAACCTTAATAACTATGTTACTATGTATTATTAGGAAGTGGGTCTCCCGTAGTGTTTGCCAATGCAGTAAATACAAGGCCTGCAAAAAAATAGGAGGCACTCCAATACCCCTTGAAGGAGATGTGGAGGACGGCCTCATAAAAAAAATGTTCCCAATGTAAAGGAGCGGGTCTCCTATAATAATAATAATAATACTTGTATTTTTTTTTTTTTTTACGGGCATTATAAAAACCCTTGCAAAAAACAAGAGTGACTGTTGCATCATGGAATTCTAGTGGTGGTGTCTGTGGTGATGTCTGAAGAGACAAGGACGATGTCCTCCTAAGCTTTTCCCAATTAAAGGAGCGGGCCTCCTTTAATTGGGACAAACATTTCCCTCTAGGGGGCACACATCAGCTTTTTTTAAAAAAAAACTTTTTACTGGCATTATAAAAAACCCTTTTAAAAAACTATAGCGGCTATTGCGTCACGGAATGCGTTCACACTGGTGTTCGAGTGGTGGTGTCTGAAAAGATGTTGAGTCTGTCCTTCTATGAATCTTTTTCCAATTTAAATGACCTATACTTGGAATGTCCATACACTGAGTGTATGAGCTAACGAACATTTTCCCTTGGGGGTACATATTTTTTACGGGCATCACAAACACCCTTGCAAAAAACTAGAGTGTCTGTAGCATCACGGAACACGTACACCCTGGTGTTCTAGTGGTGGTGGATGATGAGGATGAGTATAAGGCCGGAGTCACACTAGACTGCAATTCGGCCGAGTGCAATGCGATAAAAAAATCGCATAGCACTCGGCTCAATGTTAATCAATGGGGCAGCTCCTATTATCCGTTGTTTTCTCGGCCGTATTCAGGATCCAAGTGAAATCGCAGCATGCTGCGATTGTCAGCGTATCTCGGCAGAGAATCGTCAGTGAAAGTCTATGTGGGCGAGAAAAAAATCGGATTACACACGGACCATCAGTGTGACCTGCGAGAAATACGCACTGGTGTTCTATAGAAAAGCCGTCAATTCAGCGCGGTGTACAGTAAAATTACACTGACAGAATAGAATAGGTAGAATAAATGTGTACACATAGTATAGGGGTATATATATATATATATATGTGTGTGTCAGTGAGACACACATATGGAGCGCCCCCAGACGCAGGGCCGCGGGTTACTCAGTACCGGTCCCCTCTGTCAGGCTCTAGGGTTGTCACGGTGGCTGGACCCGGTCCGTGACCCTGCTAAGGGGCGTCCAATAAAAGGTGATACAAGTCTGTCAAGGTTTCGTGACGCCACCTGTGGTATTCGGTCAGGTCGACCGACGCTGCTCGGGGTCCACTGGGGTGATGTGATGGCAGCTAGGTCGTATACCTTCCCACAGGTGAAGTATGTTCCCAGGGCTTGCCAGTGGTGTAGTTGGCGATGGTGTGAGGTGCAGTCAATAACGAGGACACAGGGTTGCAGTCTCTTTACCTCTTTAATGGTGACTTCAGGATCCTCAATCCAGAGCACTGTTAACAGGGCTGTCTGAGACCAGCCGGTCCGAAGGCACATCCAGAGTTCCCTTTGCAGGTGGAAATCGTTGCCTACCACTAGCGCCTGTGTGTTGTAGTGCTTCCCTGCTGAGCATTCGGGATAGTCCTCACAACTTCTGTTCTCCTTCTTTCTCGTTCTTTCTAGTTCTTTCTCTCTCCGTCCCCCAAGTTTGTTATGGCTAGGACGCACCCGTTTGACGGGAAGGCTCGGAGCTATTCTGGGACCCTAGAGACGCCCCTCTCCACGGTTGCCCCCTATGTCTGCTTAGGTGATGTATGGTAGACAGCCAACCTATAATTAACTGTCCTGCGGTATTTGAAGTAAGGCATAAAGTCTGTCCTTTTACTAAATCGCATGCCAATAACGGCTAATGTGGAAGGACCATCTCGTTTAGAGAAACTGGCGTGTGTCAGATCCTGCCTTGGAGCTACGGGAGACACGCCAGTTTCTCTAAACGAGATGGTCCTTCCACATTAGCCGTTATTGGCATGCGATTTAGTAAGATTTTTTCCTGACCATATACAGACTTCCTTGAAAAAGGCGATACGCCGAAACGTTGGAAATTTTTGTCTGTTACTAATTTTTGCTGGTTGTCTTTGAATAAATCTATCTTCATTGAGAACATAAAAGTATGGACTTGTTAAGTGCCAGAGGTTACTTTCTTCCTACATTGTACCTTTCTTCCTTCGAGGACCACGTATTCTGGAGAGTGCACCAATCCGGACCTATTTATCTAGGACCTCCCCTGAAGTCTCCCCCGCAACACCCCCTGCCACGCGATGTTGCCTGGGCAAAACCCAGTCAGCTTCTCTCCTAACTTCCTATCCAACCCCTAGTTTTACCAGTGTGAGGATTGGCCTAATAAATAAAACCTTTTGCTCCCCCTAGTGGCCGGACTGTGAAGTGTAATGTGTGCTGGTGATACCTGGTCAGATGAACTCCTTTAGTGCCATCAGACGTACCATCACTCCCCATAGTGGCAGAGCGACATTGCTGCAACGACCAGGTCTCTGGGGCGCTGCACATATATATATATATATATATATCTATATATATATATATATATATAGATATATATATATTTAATTCAGCGCTAGATAGCAGAAAAGCCGGTAATTCAATTGCCGGCTTTTCCTATCTCCTTCACAAACCCGACAGGATATGAGACATGGTTTACATACAGTAAACCATCTCATATCCCTTCTTTTATTACATATTCCTCTTTAGTAATGTAAGAAGTGTTTTTGTGTCAAATTTGGGGTCTCTAGCTACTAAATTAAAGGGTTAAATCCAGGAAAATATTGGCGTGGGCTCCCGCGCAATTTTCTCTGCCAGAGTGGGAAAGCCAGTGACTGAGGGCAGATATTAATAGCCTAGAGAGGGACCATGGTTATCGCCCCCCCGGCTAAAAACATCTGCCCCCAGCCACCCCAGAAAAGGCACATCTGAAAGATGCAGCTATTCTGGCACTTAGCCTCTCTCATCCCACTCCCCTGTAGCAGTGGGATATGGGGTAATGAAGGGTTAATGTCACCTTGCTATTGTAAGGTGACATTAAGCCAGGTTAATAATGGAGAGGCGTCAATTATGACACCTATCCATTATTAATCCAATAGTACGAAAAGGTTAATAAAACACACACACATTATTAAAAAGTATTTTAATGAAATAAAGACACATGGTGTTTTAATATTTTATTATACTCTTAATCCACCTGAAGACCCTTGTCACCTGAAACAAAGTTAAAAAAAACAAACAACAATATTCCATACCTTCCGTCATTACAGTCTTGTCCCACGCTGTAAATCTATCTGAAGGGGTTAAATCATTTTACACCCAGGAGCTCCGCTAATGCAGCTGTGCTCCTGACTGTAAAACTTGGTGAATTAATGGAATGCAGGGGAATGTACTGTAGTTTCCTCGAGTCGCGGTGATGCGCCCTCTGCTATATGAACTCATATGAACTCGAGCGTGGGAAAATATTCTGAAAAGTTCCATGTTACTGTATGTAAGGCTACGTTCACATTGACGTTCCGCCAATGTGCGTCGCTGTTGCGTCGGCGACGCAGCGGCGACGCGCCCCTATGTTTAACATAGGGGACGTGTGCGTTTTTTTGGGTGGCGTTTTTCGACACGTGCGTCGTTTCCGACGCTAGCGTCGGACGCAAGAAAATGCAACAAGTTGCATTTTCTGTGCGTCCGATTTTCGTCAAAAAACGACGCACGCGTTTTGCGCGCGTTTTTGGTGCGTCGTGCGTTGCGTCGCCGACGCACCGGCGCGCAACGCTAATGTGAACGTACCTTAACATGTCTCATATCCTGTCGGGTTTGATAAGGAGATAGCAAAAGCCGGCAGTTGAATTACCGGCTTTTCTGCTATCTAGCGCTTTATGAAATAGAAATATATGTATATATATGTGTCTCACCTATACTATGTGGATACATTAATTTTATCTGTTCTATGCTAACCTGTCAGTGTGATTTTAGTGTACACCGCACTGAATTGCTGGCTTTTCTATAGAACACCTGTGCGTATTTCTCCCAAGTCACACTGATGGTCCGTGTGTAATCCTTTTTTTTCTCACACCCATAGACTTGCACTGGCGATTCTCGGCCGAGATACGCTGATAATCGCAGCATGCTGCGATTTCACTCGGATCCTGAATACGGGCGAAAAAACTACGGATAATAGGAGCTGCCCCATAGATTAACATTGGGCCGAGTGCGATACGATTTTTTTATTGCATTGCACTCGTCCGTATTACGGTATAGTGTGACTCTGGCCTAAGAGTCAGCCTATCAGCATTTTCAGTTGACAGGTGGATGCTCTTATCAGTTATAATTCCCTCAGCGGCACTAAAAACCCGCTCTGACAAAAGACTAGCGGCAGAGCAAGTCAGGACCTCCAAGGCATAGACAGCCAGTTCATGCCATGTGTCCAGCTTGGATACCCAATAATTAAAAGGCATAGAAGAGTCACCGAGGATGTTGGTACAGTCAGCAAGGTACTCCCTCAGCATTTTCCCAAACATCGCACTACTTGTGACCCCCCCTGAAGGAGTGCTTCCGAAACATGCATTGGGGTGGGCGCCTGGACCCTGGAAACATCTCTGCGTCTCACTAGAGGTAATAATTTTAAACTTCTCTGTAGCAAATATCTTGCCTTTTGTGGCACGAGTTTTCTCACACTGCAGTCTATATTTTTGTACAATTTGGCATTTTTCTATATTGTATATGCTACATATGTGCAGATGTAGCTACTGATCATAACATGTTACCCATTTTGATTATACCCCTTTTTGGGGAGGGAGTGGTTTTGATAATCATGACTAAAGTTTAAGTAGCTATGGTCCCCTGGCTCTGTGCGCCCCTGGTGCAGCCGTGCATTTGTGCGGTGGTTTGTACTTAGTGTGTCACTGTGTCCTCACCTGTTCTTTATACTATCTATATATATAATTGTCTAAGGGTCACTTCCGTCTGTCTGTCCTTCTGTCACGGTTATTCATTCGCTGATTGGTCTCGGCAGCTGCCTGTCATGGCTGCGGCGACCAATCAGCGACGGCCACAGTCTGATTAGTCCCTCCCCTACTCCCCTGCACTCACTGCCCGGCGCCCGCTCCACAATCCCCTCCACTCACCGCTCACACAGGGTTAATGGCAGCGGTAATGGCCCGCGGTGTAACGCACTCCGTTACCGCTGCTATTAACCCTGTATGTCCCCAACTATTTACTATTGATGCTGCCTATGCAGCATCAATAGTAAAAATATGTCATGTTAAAAATATTAAAAAAACAAAAAACCTGCTATACTCACCCTCCGCCGCCTTTCTCGCTCCTCGCCACGCTCCCGGGACCGCTCCATTGCAAGCGGAAGCTTCCGGTCCCGTCCCAGGGCTGGTGTGCGACAAGGACCTGCTGTGATGTCACGGTCATGTGACCGCGATGTCATCATAGGTCCTGCTCACATCAGCCCTAGGACCGGAAGCTGCCGCTTGCAATGGAGCGATCCCGGGAGCGTGGCGAGGAAAGGCGGCGGATGGTGAGTATAGCAGGACTTCAACGGGCCTTCGGAAGGTGAGTATATGTTTATTTTATTTTTTTAAGTCTCTATACTACGTGGCTCTGTGCTGTATACTCCGTCGCTGTGTAATATACTACATGCCTGGGCAATATACTATGTGGCTCTGCTATATACTACGTGACTGGGCAAGATACTACGTGGCTCTGCTATATACTACGTGACTGGGCAATATACTATGTGGTTGGACAATATACTCCGTCGCTGGGCAATATACTACGTGGCTGGGCAATATACTACGTGGCTCTGCTATATACTATGTGGCTGGGCAATATACTACGTGACTGGGCAATATACCGTACTACGTGGGCTGTGCTATATACTATGTGGCTGGGCAATACGTGACTGGGCAATATACTACGTGGCTGGCCAATATATTACGTCGCTGGGCAATATACTACGTGGCTGGGCAATATACTACATCACTGGGCAATATACTACGTCGCTGGGCAATATACTACGTCGCTGGGCAACATACTACGTGACTGGGCAATATACTACGTGGCTGGGCAATATACTACGTCGCTGGGCAATATACTACGTGGACATGCATATTCTAGAATACCCGATGTATTAGAATCGGGCCACCATCTAGTATTTAATAAAGATGGATTATATTTTATTACTATTTGTGGACTCTATGGTCATTTTTGTGGGTCTTCTAACCCTCTCCTTCTTGTTCCATGTTAATTAGCGACCTGTCCGTACGCTTTATCCTACATTGATATCAGCAGATATGTATCTCCATTTTTGCCTGTATCTACTGATCCCACAGTTGGTAGCTATGCTTATTGATTTCATGTTCTTGTTTAACTCTTCAGCATTGTGCGGTTTGTCACCTAAGCATATTAGCTTCAGGACAGCCTGTTGCCGCTTGGCTGAGGCAGTGCTGCTGTGCTTCCAGCTTGTGACTGATGTGCTCATTTCGGAGATGGAGGCTGAAGAGGAAGAGTAGGAGGAGGTGCAGGAGCTGTAGACTGTGGGGGCAATCATGATTGACGTAGGGCCCACAATCCTCGGCGTCGGGAGGACATGTCCGATTGGGTCTCGGCTTCCACTACGTTAGCCCAGTGTGCCATCAGTGAGATGTACCGTCCCTGCCCACAAGCACTTGTCAATGTGTCTGTGGTTAAGTGGACTTTCCCAGTAACAGCATTGTTGAGGGCACGGGTAATGTTGTGGGACACGTGCTTGTGTAATGCCGGGCTGGCACACTGGGAGAAATAGTGGCTGCTGGGGACTGAGTACCTTGGGACAGCCGCCGCCATCAGGTTACGGAAAGCTTCCGTCTCCACAAGCCTAAAAGGCAATATTTAGAGCGCAAGCAGACGAGAAGTGTTTGAACTTAGTACTGTGGCCTGTGGGTCGTTGGCTGATCATGCTTGTGGTGGTCAGGCTGATAGTTTTGCTATCCCTGCTGATGCGGGCATGGCAGGTGGTGCAAATGGCCTGTTTGGGGTTATCGACAGAGTCTTTAAAGGGAATCTGTCACCTACTTTTTCCTATATAAGCTGCGGCCACCGCCTTTAGGGGCTTATCTACAGCATTCTCTAGCATTCACAATGTGGCCTGCATTTTTGTTTTTCACAGAAAAATACTGTGTAGAATTACTGTAAGACACAGCAAAAACAGTTAAATGGAGCCCTCAAATGCCACAATTTTTAGCCCACAGATAGAAGAGGCATTTTACAGACATACCACTATGTTCAATATGTGGCCTGTATTTTTTTTATTACAAAATTAGAATATCATCGAAAAGTTAATTTATTTCATTTCTTCTATACAAAAAGTGAAACTCATATAGAGAGTCATTACAAACAGAGTGATCTATTTCAAGTGTTTATTTCTGTTTATGTTGATGATTATGGCATATAGCCAATTAAAACCCAAAAGTCATTATCTTAGTCAATTAGAATACTTTATATTGATTGATACTTTATATTGATTGTAAAATCCGAAATGTTGACCTACTGAAATGTATGTTCAGTAAGTGCTCTCAATACTTGTTCAGGGCTCCTTTTGCATCAATTACTGCATCAATGCGGAGTGGCATGGAGGCGATCAGCCTGTGGCATTGCTGAGGTGTTATGGAGGCCCAGGTTGCTTTGATAGCAGCCTTCAGCTAGTCTGCATTGTTGCGTCTGGTGTCTCTTGACAATATCCCATAGATTCCCTATGGGGTTAAGGTCAGACGAGTTTGCTGGCCAATCAAGCACAGGGATACTGTTGTTTTTAAACCAGGTATTGGTAGATTTGGCAGTGCGACCGCAGAAGTGGCTGAGCCGACGCCTCCACATCGCCTGACCATGACAACGGGGGCAAGCGTCCCAAAAAGGAATGCCATGTGGACCCACTGGACCACATAGATTAACCTGGACCTACCCAGACTAGGGAAGGGCAGCGAGCAGGGTCTGTGGCAGCTGAGCATGTGAACAAGATGTCAACTAGACTACACCGCACAACTTCAGGTATGAAGAAACAAAGTTTACTTAAATGAAAGCACAGTACATAACAAAACATAATGATGTCAGGATCCCGATTCCACACATCAAGGAAGGGTACACGTATCAGACATCAGACGATGGCAGGAGTCATCACGGGTTGATGCAGCCAGGATTAACTGGCATGGGCATACTATGACGGCCTCTCTCTCAGGCCTCAGGCTTAGCACAGGCTCAACACGAGAACATCAGACACCGATCCCAGAAGGATGTCGTCACTGGGTGAACCCCGGGAAACATCGGATCACAGGCTAGACATCAGGACACAGGCAGGACACCTTGGACAGACGTCAGATGCAAAAAGGACATCAGGAATACCGGATAGACATCTGGGACACTGGTGTGGCAGCCCAGGTCATAAGTTGGGACACTGGCGTGGCAGCCCAGGGCATCATATCATCAGACACGGATGGCACAGGACCAGGTAGTGGAGGTAATCAGGTACCCAGCTACGGCCGTCAGGCTCCGGGCGTCGGACCTAGGAAGGAACTCAAGCGTGATGGTGCAAGCACCACTGGACTGGAACTGGACCAGATGGGGTTAGCACCGCATAGAAGGCTGAGCACAGCATAGTAAGAGCTCAGCAAGAACACCGGACTCCATCTTTAAAAGAAGAGCCCAGAAAGTTCAATCACTGGGTGCGGGGTGTCAGACACAAAAGGACTTCAGGGACATAACACAATGGACACAGTTCAGACAGGATCAGGTACTGGATATGCAGCCTCCAGGATAGGCGGGTCTAGGTACTCTGCCCCCAGAATAGGCGGAAAAACTAAACACAAATGGATCTGGATATGCAGTCTCCAGGATAGGCGGATCTGGGTACTCTGCCCCCAGAACAGTCGGATAAACAAGACACAAATGGATCTGGATATACAGCCTCCAGGATAGGGGGATCTGGGTACTCTGCCCCCAGAACAGGCGGATAAACAAGACACAAACTGATCTGGATATACAGCCTCCAGAACAGGTGAGAGACAGGTATCCGCTCTCCCAGAACATACTGCAGAGAGAACAGGAGCTGGATACCTCACAAGGCAAGACACAGAAACACAATGCAATGCTCTGGCAATGCCCAATAGGAAAGAGGGAGTTTATATAGGAGCTGCTCCTCAGCAATAGGCTGAGGAAGCAACACAGGTGCACACTCAAACCCTAATAAAAGCAGGGTAGGTGTGGCCTCGCGCACCCTAAGCACAAACAGAAACCATTACAGCACAGTCAGCACAGGAACTATGGATTAGGGCACCTGGACACGACTGCTAGCCTGGACACACGTGGAAAGTCATGCACAAGCTGCAGAGGACCTCGCAAGCCGTGGCTAGCTTCCACAGCGACAGCCAGGGACCGCACATGCGAGTGGCCATGCAGCAGAGCAAAGGCATCACAGCACATGTACAGCTACGCAGCGGTGGCAGGGAACTGAGCAGCGTCCATACAGGTAACAGACAACAGTATCCCTGCAAGTTAGAGGGAGAGGAGCAAGGGTTAAAGCAGAGACATGCAGAGTAACACCGAAGAAAAAAGGTATAAACCCAGCAGCGTTACAGAACGACATTTCCATCTCCAATAGCTAGTCTTCAGAGGGAAGCATGAAGTGCTCCAAAATGTCCTGGCAGACGGCTGCGCTGACTTGATAAAACACAGTGGACAAACACCAGCAGATGACATGGCTCCCCAAACCATCACTGATTGTGGAAAATTCACTCTGGGAACTTGATTTCACTGTGTTAACAGCCAGCTTCTTTAGCAATGACCTTTTGTGGCTTACCCTCCTTGTGGATTGTGTCATTGGCTGCCCTCTGGACATCTGTCAAGTCAGCAGTCTTCCCCATGATTGTGGAGCTACTGAAACAGACTAAGGGACCTTTCTAAATGCTTAGGAAGCCTTTGTTTTTTTGTTAATTATTCTAATTAACTGTGATAATGACTTTTGGGTTTTCATTGGCTGTAAGCCATAATCATCAACATTAACAGAAATTAACACTTGAAATAGATCACTCTGTTTGAAATAGATCACTCTGTTTGTAATGACTCTACATAATATGAGTTTCACTTTTTGTATTGAAGAACTGAAATAAAATAACTTTTTGATGATATTCTAATTTTATGAGAAGCACCTGTATGTCCTGGTACAATGTTTGGCATCTCGGGTCTTATACAGACTTGATACTATGCTACCGACCAATCACAGTAATGCCAGTAGCCAACATGTCTATGGCATTAATTTGTATGGCAGCCAATCCCCCCGTGTTTATTGACTGTCTAATAGCTGCGAAACATGTGATGCGTAGAGCATGGCACTCAAGTACACGGATACTTGATCAGGTACTGAGCACGCTCTTCCATCACTACTCATCACACTTCTTGACGCATATCAAATTCTAAGCCCCTCTAAGGTCAAGGTTAGAAAACTCTTTAGCCCCCAAAGGCTGATTATAATCACGGTACCACTTAGTACACACGGCTGCACTCCATACACCTCATACACACATGGCTCCGCACACCTCACATCCATACGGCTCAGCTCCATAGACCTCGTACACACACGGCTCTAGTCCGTACTCACGCACCTCATACACAGGCCGCACCGCTCCTTACACCTTGTACACATGCAGCTCTGCTCCGTACACACACGGCTCCTGTTATGAACTGGTGATTCAGAAACACAATAGACCTGGTTGTTAAGAGCACACAAGTGACCTGATAGTTACAAATAACATAGGACAAGCTCTGAGACGTGGGAACTCTGCTGACCGCAATCCCTAATCCTATCATACCACACTAAAGGTAGCTGTGGAGCGCTCCTGACAAAACCTAGGCGCCTCGGGCACAGCCTGAGAAACTAGCTAGCCTGAAGATAGAAAAATAAGCCTACCTTGCCTCAGAGAAATTCCCCAAAGGAAAAGGCAGCCCCCCACATATAATGACTGTGAGTTAAGATGAAAATACAAACACAGAGATGAAATAGTTTTAGCAAAGTGAGGCCCGACTTACTGAATAGACCGAGGATAGGAAAGATAGCTTTGCGGTCAGCACAAAAACCTACAAACAACCACGCAGAGGGGGCAAAAAGACCCTCCGCACTGACTAACGGTACGGAGGTGCTCCCTCTGCGTCTCAGAGCTTCCAGCAAGCAATAAAAACCAATATAGCAAGCTGGACAGAAAAAATAGCAAACAAATGTAACACAAGCAGAACTTAGCTTATGCAGGGCAGACAGGCCACAAGAACGATCCAGGAGAGAACACGACCAATACTGGAACATTGACTGGAGGCCAGGAACAAAGAACTAGGTGGAGTTAAATAGAGCAGCACCTAACGACTTAACCTCGTCACCTGAGAAAGGAAACTCAGAAGCCGCAGCCCCACTCACATCCACCAGAGGAAGCTCATAGACAGAACCAGCCGAAGTACCACTCATGACCACAGGAGGGAGCTTGACCACAGAATTCACAACAGTACCCCCCCCTTGAGGAGGGGTCACCGAACCCTCACCAGAGCCCCCAGGCCGACCAGGATGAGCCAAATGAAAGGCACGAACCAGATCGGCGGCATGAACATCAGAGGCAAAGACCCAGGAATTATCTTCCTGACCATAACCCTTCCACTTAACCAGGTACTGAAGTTTCCGTCTCGAAATACGAGAATCCAAAATCTTCTCCACTATATACTCCAACTCCCCCTCAACCAACACCGGGGCAGGAGGATCAACGGATGGAACCACAGGTGTCACGTATCTCCGCAACAATGACCTATGGAATACGTTATGGATGGAAAAAGAAGCTGGAAGGGTCAAACGAAAAGACACAGGATTAAGAACCTCAGAAATCCTATACGGACCAATGAAACGAGGCTTAAACTTAGGAGAGGAAACTTTCATAGGAATATAACGAGATGACAACCAAACCAAATCCCCAACACGAAGTCGGGGACCCACACAGCGCCTGCGGTTAGCGAAACGTTGAGCCTTCTCCTGAGACAATGTCAAATTGTCCACCACATGAGTCCAAATCTGCTGCAACCTATCCACCACAGTATCCACACCAGGACAGTCAGAAGACTCAACCTGCCCTGAAGAGAAACGAGGATGGAAACCAGAATTGCAGAAAAACGGCGAAACCAAAGTAGCCGAGCTGGCCCGATTATTAAGGGCGAACTCAGCCAAAGGCAAAAAGGACACCCAATCATCCTGATCGGCAGAAACAAAACATCTCAGATATGTTTCCAAGGTCTGATTGGTTCGTTCAGTCTGGCCATTTGTCTGAGGATGGAAAGCCGAGGAAAAAGACAAATCAATGCTCATCCTAGCACAAAAGGCTCGCCAAAACCTCGAAACAAACTGGGAACCTCTGTCAGAAACGATGTTTTCCGGAATGCCATGTAAACGAACCACATGCTGGAAGAACAATGGCACCAAATCAGAGGAGGAAGGCAATTTAGACAAGGGTACCAAATGGACCATCTTAGAGAAGCGATCACAAACAACCCAAATGACCGAAATTTTTTGAGAGACGGGGAGATCCGAAATAAAATCCATAGAGATATGTGTCCAGGGCCTCTTCGGGACTGGCAAGGGCAAAAGCAACCCACTGGCACGAGAACAGCAGGGCTTAGCCCGAGCACAAATCCCACAGGACTGCACAAACGAACGCACATCCCGCGACAGAGACGGCCACCAAAAGGATCTAGCCACCAAATCTCTGGTTCCAAAGATTCCAGGATGACCAGCCAACACCGAACAATGAACCTCAGAGATAACTCTACTCGTCCATTTATCAGGGACAAACAGTTTCTCCGCTGGGCAACGGTCAGGTCTATTAGCCTGAAATTTTTGCAGCACCCGCCGCAAATCAGGGGAGATGGCAGACAAAATTATCCCCTCTTTGAGAATACCCGCCGGCTCAGACAAACCCGGAGAGTCGGGCACAAAACTCCTAGACAGGGGATCCGCCTTCACATTTTTAGAGCCCGGAAGGTACGAAACCACAAAGTCAAAACGGGAGAAAAACAGCGACCAACGAGCCTGTCTAGGATTCAACCGTTTGGCAGACTCGAGATAAGTCAAGTTCTTGTGATCAGTCAAGACCACCACACGATGCTTAGCTCCTTCAAGCCAATGACGCCACTCCTCGAATGCCCACTTCATGGCCAGCAACTCTCGATTGCCAACATCATAATTACGCTCAGCAGGCGAAAACTTCCTGGAAAAGAAGGCGCATGGTTTCATCACCGAGCCATCAGAACTTCTTTGCGACAAAACAGCCCCTGCTCCAATCTCAGAAGCATCAACCTCGACCTGGAACGGGAGCGAAACATCTGGTTGGCACAACACAGGGGCAGAAGAAAAACGACGCTTCAACTCTTGAAAAGCTTCCACAGCAGCAGAAGACCAATTGACCACATCAGCACCCTTCTTGGTTAAATCAGTCAATGGTTTAGCAATACTAGCAAAGTGAGGCCCGACTTACTGAATAGACCGAGGATAGGAAAGATAGCTTTGCGGTCAGCACGAAAACCTACAAACAACCACGGAGAGGGGGCAAAAAGACCCTCCGTACCAACTAACAGTACGGAGGTGCTCCCTCTGCGTCTCAGAGCTTCCAGCAAGCAAGAAAAACCAATATAGCAAGCTGGACAGAAAAAATAGCAAACAAATGTAACACAAGCAGAACTTAGCTGATGCAGGGCAGACAAGCCACAAGAACGATCCAGGAGAGAGCACGACCAATACTGGAACATTGACTGGAGGCCAGGAACAAAGAACTAGGTGGAGTTAAATAGAGCAGCACCTAACGACTTAACCTCGTCACATAGTAACATAGTAACATAGTTAGTAAGGCCGAAAAAAGACATTTGTCCATCCAGTTCAGCCTATATTCCATCATAATAAATCCCCAGATCTACGTCCTTCTACAGAACCTAATAATTGTATGATACAATATTGTTCTGCTCCAGGAAGACATCCAGGCCTCTCTTGAACCCCTCGACTGAGTTCGCCATCACCACCTCCTCAGGCAAGCAATTCCAGATTCTCACTGCCCTAACAGTAAAGAATCCTCTTCTATGTTGGTGGAAAAACCTTCTCTCCTCCAGACGCAAAGAATGCCCCCTTGTGCCCGTCACCTTCCTTGGTATAAACAGATCCTCAGCGAGATATTTGTATTGTCCCCTTATATACTTATACATGGTTATTAGATCGCCCCTCAGTCGTCTTTTTTCTAGACTAAATAATCCTAATTTCGCTAATCTATCTGGGTATTGTAGTTCTCCCATCCCCTTTATTAATTTTGTTGCCCTCCTTTGTACTCTCTCTAGTTCCATTATATCCTTCCTGAGCACCGGTGCCCAAAACTGGACACAGTACTCCATGTGCGGTCTAACTAGGGATTTGTACAGAGGCAGTATAATGCTCTCATCATGTGTATCCAGACCTCTTTTAATGCACCCCATGATCCTGTTTGCCTTGGCAGCTGCTGCCTGGCACTGGCTGCTCCAGGTAAGTTTATCATTAACTAGGATCCCCAAGTCCTTCTCCCTGTCAGATTTACCCAGTGGTTTCCCATTCAGTGTGTAATGGTGATATTGATTCCTTCTTCCCATGTGTATAACCTTACATTTATCATTGTTAAACCTCATCTGCCACTTTTCAGCCCAAGTTTCCAACTTATCCAGATCCATCTGTAGCAGAATACTATCTTCTCTTGTATTAACTGCTTTACATAGTTTTGTATCATCTGCAAATATCGATATTTTACTGTGTAAACCTTCTACCAGATCATTAATGAATATGTTGAAGAGAACAGGTCCCAATACTGACCCCTGCGGTACCCCACTGGTCACAGCGACCCAGTTAGAGACTATACCATTTATAACCACCCTCTGCTTTCTATCACTTAGCCAGTTACTAACCCATTTACACACATTTTCCCCCAGACCAAGCATTCTCATTTTGTGTACCAACCTCTTGTGCGGCACGGTATCAAACGCTTTGGAAAAATCGAGATATACCAAGTCCAATGACTCACTGTGGTCCAGCCTATAGCTTACCTCTTCATAAAAACTGATTAGATTGGTTTGACAGGAGCGATTTCTCATGAACCCATGCTGATATGGAGTTAAACAGTTATTCTCAATGAGATAATCCAGAATAACATCCCTCAGAAACCCTTCAAATATTTTACCAACAATAGAGGTTAGACTTACTGGCCTATAATTTCCAGGTTCACTTTTAGAGCCCTTTTTGAATATTGGCACCACATTTGCTATGCGCCAGTCCTGCGGAACAGACCCCGTCGCTATAGAGTACCTAAAAATAAGAAATAATGGTTTATCTATTACATTACTTAGTTCTCTTAGTACTCGTGGGTGTATGCCATCCGGACCCGGAGATTTATCTATTTTAATCTTATTTAGCCGGTTTCGCACCTCTTCTTGGGTTAGATTGGTGACCCTTAATATAGGGTTTTCATTGTTTCTTGGGATTTCACCTAGCATTTCATTTTCCACCGTGAACACCGTGGAGAAGGTGTTTAATATGTTAGCTTTTTCCTCGTCATCTACAACCATTCTTTCCTCACTATTTTTTAAGGGGCCTACATTTTCAGTTTTTATTCTTTTACTATTGATATAGTTGAAGAACAGTTTGGGATTAGTTTTACTCTCCTTAGCAATGTGCTTCTCTGTTTCCTTTTTGGCAGCTTTAATTAGTTTTTTAGATAAAGTATTTTTCTCCCTATAGTTTTTTAGAGCTTCAATGGTGCCATCCTGCTTTAGTAGTGCAAATGCTTTCTTTTTACTGTTAATTGCCTGTCTTCTTTGTTTAGCCACATTGGGTTTTTCCTATTTCTAGTCCTTTTATTCCCACAAGGTATAAACCGCTTACACTGCCTATTTAGGATGTTCTTAAACATTTCCCATTTATTATCTGTATTCTTATTTCTGAGGATATTGTCCCAGTCTACCAGATTAAGGGCATCTCTAAGCTGGTCAAACTTTGCCTTCCTAAAGTTCAGTGTTTTTGTGACTCCCTGACAAGTCCACCTAGTGAAAGACAAGTGAAACTGCACAATATTGTGGTCGCTATTTCCTAGATGCCCAACCACCTGCAGATTTGTTATTCTGTCAGGTCTATTAGATAGTATTAGGTCTAAAAGTGCGGCTCCTCTGGTTGGATTCTGCACCAATTGTGAAAGATAATTTTTCTTGGTTATTAGCAGAAACCTGTTGCCTTTATGGGTCCCCCATAACCAGGACCTCATTATGGGTTGCAGCTTCATCTATCTGCTTTAGAAGTAGACTTTCCATGGTTTCTGTTATATTTGGGGGTTTGTAACAGACCCCAATGAGAATTTTGTCACCATTTTTCCCTCCATGAATTTCGACCCATATGGACTCGACATCCTCATTTCTTTCGCTAATATCCTCCCTTAAAGTGGACTTTAGACAAGACTTTACATAGAGACAAACCCCTCCTCCTCTCCGATTTTTACGATCCTTTCTAAACAGACTGTAACCCTGTAAGTTAACTGCCCAGTCATAGCTTTCATCTAACCATGTCTCGGTTATTCCCACTATGTCAAAGTTACCTGTAGATATTTCTGCTTCTAGTTCTTCCATCTTGTTTGTCAGGCTTCTGGCGTTTGCGAGCATGCAGTTTAGAGGATTTTGTTTTGTTCCAATCTCCTCGCTGTGGATTGTTTTAGAAATGTTCTTACCTCCCTTCTGAGTATGTTTTCCTGGGTCTTCTTTGTTCAAGTCTAATGTTTTTCTTCCCGTCCCCTCTTCTTCTAGTTTAACGCCCTCTGGATGAGTGTAGCGAGTCTTCTGGCGAATGTGTGTTTCCCAGGTTTGTTGAGGTGTAGTCCGTCTCTGGCGAGGAGTCCATCATACAAGTAATTCACACCGTGGTCCAGGAATCCGAATCCTTGTTGTCTGCACCATCGTCTTAGCCAGTTGTTCGCATCAAGGATCCTGTTCCATCTCCTGGTGCCATGCCCGTCTACTGGAAGGATAGAAGAAAACACTACCTGTGCATCCAGTTCCTTTACTTTCTTCCCCAACTCTTCAAAGTCCTTGCAGATTGTCGGTAGGTCCTTCCTTGCCGTGTCATTGGTGCCAACATGTATCAGAAGAAATGGGTGGACGTCCTTGGAGCTGAAGAGCTTTGGTATCCTATCGGTCACATCCTTGATCATCGCACCTGGAAGGCAGCATACTTCTCTTGCAGTTATGTCCGGTCTGCAGATGGCTGCTTCTGTGCCTCTCAGTAGTGAGTCTCCCACCACCACCACTCTTCGTTGCTTCTTGGCTGTACTTTTTGCTGTCACTTGTTGCTGTGTGCCCTTTTCTTTTTTGCTTGCTGGTATTGCTTCATCCTTAGGTGTGCCATCTTCATCCTCTGCAAAGATTTGATATCGGTTCTTCAGTTGTGTGGTTGGTGATTTCTCCTGAGGAAGGAAACTCAGAAGCCGCAGCCCCACTCACATCCACCAGAGGAAGCTCATAGACAGAACCAGCCGAAGTACCACTCATGACCACAGGAGGGAGCTTGGCCACAGAATTCACAACAGGACCCCATCCGTACACCTCGCACCCACACGGCTCAGCTACATCCACACTGTAAACCCCTCCTGACCCCACACATAAACTTCCCCTCATCCAGCACCATGACAACCAGCACAGCAGAGTCCTGCATACACTGAGGCCCCTGATCATGTGACCCCTGACTCCTCCCCTCCTGTGACCTCATTACAGGTCCTGTGCGAAAGAGCAGCCATATATGTGGAGTACAGCTCTGCAGGTGGAGGTAGGTGCTGGAGGCTCCATTATCCTCTATGGAGTGCGGCTCTGCGGGTGGAGGTCGGTGCTGGAGGCTCCATTATTCTCTATGTGGAGTGCGGCTCTGCGGGTGGAGGTCGGTGCTGGAGGCTCCATTATCCTCTATGGAGTGCGGCTCTGCGGGTGGAGGTCGGTGCTGGAGGCTCCATTATTCTCTATGTGGAGTGCGGCTCTGCGGGTGGAGGTAGGTGCTGGAGGCTCCATTATTCTCTATGTGGAGTGTGGTTCTGCGGGTGGAGGTCGGTGCTGGAGGCTCCATTATTCTCTATGTGGAGTGCGGCTCTGCGGGTGGAGGTCGGTGCTGGAGGCTCCATTATTCTCTATGTGCAGTGTGGCTCTGCGGGTGGAGGTCGGTGCTGGAGGCTCCATTATTCTCTATGTGGAGTGTGGTTCTGCGGGTGGAGGCCGGTGCTGAAGGCTCCATTATTCTCTATGTGGAGTGTGGCTCTGCGGGTGGAGGTCGGTGCTGGAGGCTCCATTATTCTCTATGTGGAGTGCGGCTCTGCGGGTGGAGGTCGGTGCTGAAGGCTCCATTATTCTCTATGTGCAGTGTGGCTCTGCGGGTGGAGGTCGGTGCTGAAGGCTCCATTATTCTCTATGTGGAGTGTGGCTCTGCGGGTGGAGGTCGGTGCTGGAGGCTCCATTATTCTCTATGTGGAGTGTGGGTGGAGGTTGGTGCTGGAGGCTCCATTATTCTCTATGTGGAGTGCGGCTCTGCGGGTGGAGGTCGGTGCTGGAGGCTCCATTATTCTCTATGTGGAGTGCGGCTCTGCGGGTGGAGGTCAGTGCTGGAGGCCCCATTATTCTCTATGTGGAGTGCGGCTCTGCGGGTGGAGGTCGGTGCTGGAGGCTCCATTATTCTCTATGTGGAGTGCGGCTCTGCGGGTGGAGGTCAGTGCTGGAGGCCCCATTATTCTCTATGTGGAGTGCGGCTCTGCGGGTGGAGGTCGGTGCTGGAGGCTCCATTATTCTCTATGTGGAGTGCGGTTCTGCGGGTGGAGGTCGGTGGTGGAGGCTCCATTATTCTCTATGTGGAGTGCGGCTCTGCGGGTGGAGGTCGGTGCTGGAGGCCCCATTATTCTCTATGTGGAGTGTGGCTCTGCGGGTGGAGGTCGGTGCTGGAGGCCCCATTATTCTCTATGTGGAGTGCGGCTCTGCGGGTGGAGGTCGGTGCTGGAGGCTCCATTATTTTCTATGTGGAGTGTGGCTCTGCGGGTGGAAGTCGGTGCTGGAGGCTCCATTATTCTCTATGTGGAGTGCGGCTCTGCGGGTGGAGGTCGGTGCTGGAGGCCCATTATTCTCTATGTGGAGTGCGGCTCTGCGGGTGGAGGTCGGTGCTGGAGGCTCCATTATTCTCTATGTGGATTGCGGCTCTGCGGGTGGAGGTCGGTGCTGGAGGCTCCATTATTCTCTATGTGGAGTGCGGCTCTGCGGGTGGAGGTAGGTGCTGGAGGCTCCATTATTCTCTATGTGGAGTGTGGCTCTGCAGGTGGAGGTAGGTGCTGGAGGCTCCATTATTCTCTATGTGGAGTGCGGCTCTGCGGGTGGAGGTCGGTGCTGGAGGCTCCATTATTCTCTATGTGGAGTGCGGCTCTGCGGGTGGAGGTCGGTGCTGTAGGCTCCATTATTCTCTATGTGGAGTGCGGGTGGAGGTCGGTGCTGGAGGCTCCATTATTCTCTATGTGGAGTGTGGCTCTGAGGGTGGAGGTCGGTGCTGGAGGCTCCATTATTCTCTATGTGGAGTGCGGCTCTGAGGGTGGAGGTCGGTGCTGGAGGCTCCATTATTCTCTATGTGGAGTGCGGCTCTGCGGTGGAGGTCGGTGCTGGAGGCTCCATTATTCTCTATGTGGAGTGTGGCTCTGAGGGTGGAGGTCGGTGCTGGAGGCTCCATTATTCTCTATGTGGAGTGCGGCTCTGAGGGTGGAGGTCGGTGCTGGAGGCTCCATTATTCTCTATGTGGAGTGCGGCTCTGCGGTGGAGGTCGGTGCTGGAGGCTCCATTATTCTCTATGTAGAGTGCGGCTCTGCGGGTGGAAGTCGATGCTGGAGGCTCCATTATTCTCTATGTGGAGTGCGGCTCTGCGGGTGGAGGTCGGTGCTGGAGGCTCCATTATTCTCTATGTGGAGTGCGGCTCTGCGGGTGGAGGTAGGTGCTGGAGGCTCCATTATTCTCTATGTGGAGTGCTGCTCTGAGGGTGGAGGTCGGTGCTGGAGGCTCCATTATTCTCTATGTGGAGTGCGGCTCTGCGGGTGGAGGTAGGTGCTGGAGGCTCCATTATTCTCTATGTGGAGTGCTGCTCTGTGGGTGGAGGTCGGTGCTGGAGGCTCCATTATTCTCTATGTGGAGTGCTGCTCTGCGGGTGGAGGTCGGTGCTGGAGGCTCCATTATTCTCTATGTTGATTGCGGCTCTGCGGGTGGAGGTCGGTGCTGGAGGCTCCATTATTCTCTATGTGGAGTGCGGCTCTGTGGGTGGAGGTCGGTGCTGGAGGCTCCATTATTCTCTATGTGGAGTGCGGCTCTGCGGGTGGAGGTAGGTGCTGGAGGCTCCATTATTCTCTATGTGGAGTGCGGCTCTGCGGGGGAGGTCGGTGCTGGAGGCTCCATTATTCTCTATGTGGAGTGCGGCTCTGCGGGTGGAGGTCGGTGCTGGAGGCTCCATTATTCTCTATGTGGAGTGCGGCTCTGCGGGTGGAGGTCGGTGCTGGAGGTCCCATTATTCTCTATGTGGAGTGCGGCTCTGCGGGTGGAAGTCGGTGCTGGAGGCCCCATTATTCTCTATGTGGAGGGCGGCTCTGCAGGTGGAGGGTCCACACACCAGAACTGTAGCAGGAAAAGACCCCAATATCCACAGGTGTCCCTTCTAATTGGGGGAAACTATCACCTCTAATAATCCTCGGACAGTTCTGACAAACACAGTAAAGTGCCCCTTTATGGAGGTGACAGAAAGTCTGTTTAGTCCCTTTAGCTTCATAGTATCAGCTCTAATCCAATGGGGAGAGAGCGATTTACCCTGAAGAGTCACAGATTGTGGGGTTGTTATAAAATGTTATATTTAGGGGGTTTGTGTTGTCTCCCTATAAGAATCACAATGGTTTTGTTCCTTTTCCGTTGATAGATACAAACGATCCAACTATGAAAGACGGGAACCAAGGAAACCTGTATTACTCTTATAGTACGGGGCCCCCACACAGTATAGTGTTCCCCCAGTACATTCAGTCCCCCTTTTTATTTTCTTTTTGTGTTTTACATGTAATATACGGAAGCTTACGGGGAAAAAAAAAACAAAAGAAAAACATCATATTCAGAGAAAAAAACAACTATACATGGAGAATTTAACATCAAATATCTCCTGTCTTGTTCTTACAAACAAATTTTTCTAAAAGCCTCAAACTTCTGTGTGAATCAGACCTGAGATCGAACGTGATAGAAGATTACAGTGCAGGGAAGACGGGAAACCTTCATATAGAGGCCGGTGGTGATGGAGTCAGTGACGGACTCTGGACAAATCTGTTTCTAGAGCCGTAGTAGAAGATGAAGATGTCGTCCTCATCATGAAGTAGTTATTTCTCCTGTCACGTGTAATGAATATCTCCTGCAGTATTGCTAATGCCGATTCCAGTGTCGGTAAATGAGAGGAGAATTAGCGTTATGGAAGATGAGTCTATGAGAAACGTATTCAGCTGCCGACTCCGAGGAAGAAACTGCTTGTTGTCTGTGGCCTAAATATATAGGTTTTATTAGTGGATGTAAAGAAGAAAACTAAATACTGTAAAATAATCTCATGTTTCCCTTATTATCTCCAGTAATTGTATTATTACACAGGATTTTTATGATGTTACATCGGCTCATCTTCTTCTCATTCAGGTCTCTACAATATCGGATTCTCTCAGTGAAGATCTTCTATATAAGAGAATTTCCCTGATATACTCATCAAAGACGGATATGGATAGAGACAAGATGGCGGAGAGGATATTACACCTCACCCTAGAGATCCTCTTCCGGCTTACTGGAGAGGTGAGAGATTCTGATGACGTCACATTACATCATTCTTATCTATGGGAATAACAGATGGACAGAACTGGAGAGGTGAGGACTCTGGAAATGTCTGTAGTGAGATTTATTAATGTGTCTCTCCATAACCAGGATTACACAGTAGTGAAGAAGACCTCTAGTGAGCGCTGTCAGGACCCTGTGTCTGAGGGATGGGGAAGACCCCTGAGCCCAATCACGGGGCCTCCACCTCACCCCCTGATACATGAGGACATCAATGACCAGAAGATCCTAGAACTCACCTACAAGATGATTGAGCTGCTGACTGGAGAGGTGACACTGCTGGGAATGCTGGGACATTATACAGTAACGCTATGAAGGGATCGGGGGATTACAGTATCATTGTATGTGTCAGGTTCCTATAAGGTGTCAGGATGTCACCGTCTATTTCTCCATGGAAGAGTGGGAGTATTTAGAAGGACACAAAGATCTGTACAAGGACGTCATAATGGAGGTTCCCCAGCCCCTCACATCACCAGGTAATAGACAGGACTAAATACACACGGCCTATAATTATCTGTATGTAAAGAATGAATTCAGTCCCTGTATGTGTTTCCTCCAGTTCTATCCAGTAAGAGGACAACACCAGAGAGATGTCCCCGTCCTCTTCTTCCACAGGACTGTAAACTAGAAGATCCCAGTGTTCCTCAGGATCATCAGGTAGATGGAGAGAAGGTGTCATGAGATCTCCCCTATGATGTGTAGACGGCTGTGAAGGTCTTGTGCTCAGTCTTGTTTTATCCACCAGTATTATATGTTTTATACTTGTGTAATGAGAACGGTGGAGATGGCAGGATTAGAGCTGATCATAGATGGGTCATTCCATATCAAGTGATCCAAATATGAATATTTTTTTTACCTGACGTCTTTAGATTTTTTTTTTTTTTTTTATGAAGTACATCTTTAGTTAATTACAAATTAGAAGTTTTGAATTTTTTTCTTCATCGGTTAATTTTTTACGGATTTCCAAAGTTTAAAAAAGCGCGGATTTTGGCCTGGTATGGCTTTACATTTTTTATCATATCTCGGGCTAGAATTAAGATATAGAGGTGGGAGAGGCATCATTGTTCTCAGAACGGTACCGGCTTTCATTTGATATGTCACAACTCACAAGACTATGTTTCTTTATATTTTGTTTTGGAGAAATCAAATTCAAAATTTTGATGCACAATTGTTTAAAAAGCGTATGTTTTAAAATTGTGAAAACATGCATGTGTGTTACTTGTGTTCTTGATTACATTTTTACAGGGATTCAACTTGGGACCTATCAAATTTGAATTTTTTTTTAAGCCTTGAATCATCTGATTCTATGTTTGTGCGAGTTTCTTCCTTCTTTCTTTTCAAATTACAACTTATTGAATTCAACATTTATATACAACAATAAAGAAACACAAAAAAACAAATACCGAAGTGCCAGAATAAATACATCTTAATCATCATAATATATCTTACTCAGCATTTTCAACCTGAATTCATTGAACAAACCAAAAGAAAAAAGGTGATCATATCCTCAAGTGTGATTTTCCAAATACAGTCTCGTCCTAATTATATGTTAAAACAAGATTAAATGAACCCATATTTTTACGACCTATTTATAAATGTAACAATTTTTTTCTACTATATCACTAAACATGTCATTTATGGAGTGTTTAAGAAGAATAGTACAGTAGTTAAATCCTCGTTCTATAAAATATGAACTAATCAAACAATTAATAGTAGGTTCTTACACTGGCCTTTTATCATCAATGTGTCCTGTCATGATCCCAATGGCAGGGGATCACAAAAGGACAAGCACAAAAAAAAACAGAACAAGCTCTAGGGTGATGGAAACTGAGCTGACCGCGATCCTGAACCTAATTCACAACACTAGCAGTAGCCGGGGAACGTGCCTACGATGATTCTAGACGTCTCGCGCCAGCCGAAGGACTAGCTTCCCCTATTAGAAGAAACAAAGACCTCTCTTGCCTCCAGAGAAACACCCCACAGAAATAGCAGCCCCCCACATGTAATGACGGTGAAATGAGAGGAAAGCACATGCGTAGTAATGAAAACAGATTCAGCAAAATGAGGCCCGCTAAAACTAGATAGCAGAGGATACAAAAGTGAACTGCGCGGTCAGCGAAAAACCCTACAAAAAACCATCCTGAAATTACTTGAACTCATGTGCCAACTCATGGAACATGAGGAGTAATATCAGCCCACTAGAGCAACCAGCAACAAGGAATCACATAACTGCAAGCTGGACTAAAACAAAAATAAAGCAAAACGTGGAACAGGAAAATCAAAAACTTAGCTTGTCCTGATGATCACAGAAGCGGAAAGCAGAGGTAACAAGACACACTGATTACATTGATCGCCGGCGAGGAAATGACAAGAAAGCCAGGTTAAATAGGAAACTCCCATATCCTGATAGAACAGGTGGACACCAGAGACCGCAGAGAACACAAGTCACCCAGTACCATCTGTAACCACCAGAGGGAGCCCAAAAACAGAATCCACAACAGTGTCCCTTCTAGTGGGTGAAATGTCATCTTGCCCATAAGCGCTTACTAGCAATGGCCATTTCGTTTTGTGTTAGAGTATGTGCGGCCTGTCATGGTGCTCCGCTCCACCTGAGTTAATATCTGATTTTTGTAACTTTTACAATGTCTGGTTTTCTTGGATACACAAAGGACGGTGCTGGACCAGAAAGTGCAGAAAAGTCCTTTCTACTTCTTCATTTTCACAATCTTTGGAGAGTCCAGTAGCCGCCACCAGCGCCGATCATATTCACAGGTCACATCACCAGTTCTGTCATCCATTGCCGATCTTGTGCCGCCTTCTACCACGTCATGGACGTCTGTTGTGAATTCTGTGGCAGAGCTCCCTCCTGTGGTCACAAGTGGTACTTCGGCTGATTCTCTCTGTGAGCTTCTGTTGGTGGAGGGAAGTGGTACTGCGGCTTCTGAGTTTCCTCCCTCAGGTGATCTGGTGAGGTCGTTAGGTTCTTCTCTACTTAACTCCACCTAATGCTTTGATCCTGGCTTCCTGTCAATGTTCCAGTGTTGGACTTGCTTTTCCCTGGATCATTCCTGTGGCCTGCTGCTCTGCATAGCTAAGTTCTTCTTTGCTATTTGTTTGCTATTTTTTCTGTCCAGCTTGTCTAATTTGTTGCTGGAAGCTCTGGAACGCAAAGGGTGTACCTCCGTGCCGTTCGGTACGGAGGGTCTTTTTGCCCCCTTTGCGTGGTGTTCTTTAGGGTTTTGTGTAGACCGCAAAGTTACCTTTTCTATCCTCGATCTGTTAAGAAAGTCGGGCCTCACTTTGCTGAATCTATTTCATCTCTACGTTTGTCTTTTTCATCTTAACTCACAGTCATTATATGTGGGGGGCTGCCTTTTCCTTTGGGGTATTTCTCTGAGGCAAGGTAGGCTTATTTTCTATCTTCAGGCTAGTTAGTTTCTCAGGCTGTGCCGAGTTGCATAGGCAGAGTTAGGCGCAATCCACGGCTGCCTCTAGTGTTGTTTGGAGAGGATTAGGGATTGCGGTCTGCAGAGTTCCCACGTCTCAGAGCTCGTTCTATGATTTTGGGTTATTGTCAGATCACTGTATGTGCTCTGACCGCTATGTCCATTGTAGTACTGAATTGCCTTTCATAACAGACGTCACTGTCTTTGCTGAATGAAGAAACCCTTGTTTTTATTTCTGTGTCACTACATGGGATGGCAGTGCCGTATTGCTGAGTCCCCTTTCTGCTTCCTGTAACCGAGGTTTTCACAAACTCTCCTCCTCTTCGTAGTCCTGGTTTGTACAATACATGAACTGGATGTTAAGAATTATTTTTCTCCCTCCATTTGAGGAGTTGCCTGGGTGTTAAGATTTGGTGTGAATATGGTCTAATATGGCCTCTGGAGGCCCGAGCTGCCGGCCGGTCATCTGCTCTGCATTCACTGTCCACCCCTGTTCATTCTCATGAGCCCTAACAAAGCTTTCTCATCTGTCCTCTCCTGCTTCTAAGCTGTAACATAATAAAATAATACAGTAATATCTAAAAATCATGGATTATTTGGTAAATGTAGACCCCACACTGTTAGACCACAGGCTGAACAGATCTGAATGCGAGATTTTCGAATTGACACTGTAATCGTTTTATTTTTTAAAATATGATCCCATCACGATCCCAACTTGTATTTTGGTACAGATGTGGATAGGAGCATAGCAGGTACATGTGCAGTTTTTAACATTTTGAAATTTTTTTTGGAAATGCGTTTTAAAATTTGGCGTTTCCATGGGTAAAGTATTATCAAAGATACTCTTGTGACATATCTGGTGAAAGCCTGTACAGTTCTGAGTAGAATGGTGTTTATTTTGTTTCTTTATCTTTTTTCTAGCCTGAGTTATGAGGAGAAATGTGAAGGCAGACAACTCCGAAATTCGCACTTTTTCTGAACTTTGAAAGTCAATTTAAACAAAAAAAAAATTTCTAGAATTTTTTTTTTCTTCACATTTTGCATTCTCTGACACACTAATACCAAATAACAAAATCTCAAAAGAATTAAAAATATAATGGTAAAAATCATTGGTTCACTCGACATGGAATGACCCAGATGTGACTTCTCCATCTCTCTGTGATTGATACAATATTTGTTTCAGGGTGAAGATCTGACCCATATTTATACTACAGAGACATATGTGAGGGGTGATGAGCGGTGTAAAGAGGAGATTCCTACATATGACTACCCAGGTGAGTAGTAAAAACTAAATGCAGAGAAGTAAAGAAGTAGTTGAGTCATGTCACACTCGTGTGATCACAATTTTGCCTCTAGACCACAACATTCTCCTCCACCTAAAACTGCACAAATTACTTTGGGTATTGAAAGCTCTTTTCTATAGAACTTACAATCTGGGAAATCCACCTACCTTCATAAATTAGGAGATTCTGACCCCTACCTGTCCAGGTCTGTAAACTACAAAACCAAATGACAGCGTAAGTAGAATGTGCTGAAAAGAAAATCATTTGAAGAAAAATATAATGCGCCTGTAAGAGAAATCAGAGGGTAATGATGCTGTTACATTTGTAAAGGCAATTCTGACTTCCCAGTGTGGTCCTTCTCCCTCCTGTGGCACGGATGCCAACATGCTCAATGTCCCGGACAATCGGCGGTCTATCTGTTTCCTGTTGTGCCTTCCTGCTTCTCTAGGCCTGCGTACACTTGCTCCGATTCTTAAAAGAGCAATGCTCGCACTTTGGGAATGCCTCCAGCCAAAATCTGGTAGGCATCAGGTACAGGTGCTTCTCACAAAATTGGAATGTCATCAAAAGTTAATTTTATTTCAGTTCTTTAATACAAAAAGTGAAACTGTTATATTATAATAGTCATTACAAACAGAGTGATCGATTTCAAGTGTTTATTTCTGTAAATGTTGATGATTATGGCTTCCAGCAAATGAAAACCCAAAAGTAATTATTTCAGTAAATAATACTAATTAACTAAAAAAAAAAAGGCTTCCTAAGCTTCACAAAAGGTCCCTTAGTCTGTTTCAGTAGCTCCACAATCATGAGGAAGACTGCTGACTTGACATGTCCAGAAGGCAGCCATTGGCACGCCACAAGGAGGGTAAGCCACAAAACGTCATTACTAAAGAAACTGGCTATTCACAGAGTGCTATATCCAAGCATATTAATGGAAAGTTCAGTGGAAGGAAAAAGTGTGGTAGAAAAAAGTGCACAAGCAACCAGGATAGCTGCAGCCTTGAAAGGATTAATTTAAAAATTTGGGGTTGATTCACAAGGAGTGGACTGCTGCTGGAGTCATTGCTTCAAGAGCCACTGCACACAGATGTATCCAGGACATGGGCTTCAAGTGTTGCCTCCTTGTGTGAAGCTACTCATGACCAATAGACAACGCCAGAAGCATCTTACCTGGGCCAAGGAGAAAAAGAACTGGACTGTTGCTCAGTGGTCCAAGGTGTTGTTTTCAGATGAAAGTAAATTTTGCATTTCGTTTGGTAACGAAGGTCTCAGAGTCTGGAGGAAGAGTGGAGAGGCCACAATCCAAGCTGCTGGAGGTCTAGTGTGAAGTTTCCACAATCAGTAATGGTTTGGGGAGCCATGTCATCTACTGGTGTAGGTCCACTGTGTTTTATCAAGACCAAAGTCCGTGCAGCCGTCTACCAGGAAATTTTAGAGCACTTCATGCTTCCCTCTGCCCACAAGTTTTTTGGAGATGGAAATGTCATTCTCCAGCAGGACTTGGCACCTGTCCAGAATGCCAAAAGTAACAATACCTGGTTTAAAAACAACAGTATCCCTGTGCTTGATTGGCCAGCAAACTTGCCTTACCTTACCCCATAGATTCTCTATGGGGTTATCGTCAAAAGAGGGAAAAAAAAAGAAAACCATGAAACGAGGATCCCTAAACTATAACTTTTAATGAAAAATGTCTTAAACATGTTCCAAATCGTAGACAATAAAAATGTCAAGTAGGGAACAAAATATTATGGGTACAAAAAGTGCATGTCACATCAGGGCATGTGATGTATCATTCAAGTGCGGGATCCCCCAAAAGAAGCCCGATCAGGCTCTATCCACAGGTAGGCAACACCACAAATTAATACCCAACGCATTTTACCCACATGGGAATAACGGGTTCATCAGGGAATAAAGAAGCCACAAGACAAATGAAAAAATGATGGAAAAAAAAAGGGTCGGGCACTTGAATGGTACATCACAAGTCCAGATGAGTACATGATCATTGTATCATTTTTTTCTATTATTAAAATCTATCATATTCTTATGAAACTTAATTGTGTACAGTCCTATTATGGATACTGTCTAGGGCTTGGACTTATTATGGGTCCCTGTCCTTTATTTGATGTTGATTTTATCAGGACAATGAGACAAATATACTTACATTGCATCCTTTTACCCACATTTAAATTTTTTTGTGTCAGTATATTCTGGCCTTTCTAGGCTTTAGCCTTTGTAAGGGATTTGCTTTATGATACTGCTCAAATATACAGTGGGGCAAAAAAGTATTTAGTCAGTCAGTAATAGTGCAAGTTCCACCACTTAAAAAGATGAGAGGCGTCTGTAATTTACATCATAGGTAGACCTCAACTATGGGAGACAAACTGAGAAAAAAAATCCAGAAAATCACATTGTCTGTTTTTTTAACAATTTATTTGCATATTATGGTGGAAAATAAGTATTTGGTCAGAAACAAAATTTCATCTCAATACTTTGTAATATATCCTTTGTTGGCAATGACAGAGGTCAAACGTTTTCTGTAAGTCTTCACAAGGTTGCCACACACTGTTGTTGGTATGTTGGCCCATTCCTCCATGCAGATCTCCTCTAGAGCAGTGATGTTTTTGGCTTTTCGCTTGGCAACACGGACTTTCAACTCCCTCCAAAGGTTTTCTATAGGGTTGAGATCTGGAGACTGGCTAGGCCACTCCAGGACCTTGAAATGCTTCTTACGAAGCCACTCCTTCGTTGCCCTGGCGGTGTGCTTTGGATCATTGTCATGTTGAAAGACCCAGCCACGTTTCATCTTCAATGCCCTTGCTGATGGAAGGAGGTTTGCACTCAAAATCTCACGATACATGGCCCCATTCATTCTTTCATGTACCCGGATCAGTCGTCCTGGCCCCTTTGCAGAGAAACAGCCCCAAAGCATGATGTTTCCACCACCATGCTTTACAGTAGGTATGGTGTTTGATGGATGCAACTCAGTATTCTTTTTCCTCCAAACACAACAAGTTGTGTTTCTACCAAACAGTTCCAGTTTGGTTTCATCAGACCATAGGACATTCTCCCAAAACTCCTCTGGATCATCCAAATGCTCTCTAGCAAACTTCAAACGGGCCCGGACATGTACTGGCTTAAGCAGTGGGACACATCTGGCACTGCAGGATCTGAGTCCATGGTGGCGTAGTGTGTTACTTATGGTAGGCCTTGTTACATTGGTCCCAGCTCTCTGCAGTTCATTCACTAGGTCCCCCCGCGTGGTTCTGGGATTTTTGCTCACCGTTCTTGTGATCATTCTGACCTCACGGGGTTGGATTTTGCGTGGAGCCCCAGATCGAGGGAGATTATCAGTGGTCTTGTATGTCTTCCATTTTCTAATTATTGCTCCCACTGTTGATTTCTTCACTCCAAGCTGGTTGGCTATTGCAGATTCAATCTTCCCAGCCTGGTGCAGGGCTACAATTTTGTTTCTGGTGTCCTTTGACAGCTCTTTGGTCTTCACCATAGTGGAGTTTGGAGTCAGACTGTTTGAGGGTGTGCACAGGTGTCTTTTTATACTGATAACAAGTTTAAACAGGTGCCATTACTACAGGTAATGAGTGGAGGAAAGAGGAGACTCTTAAAGAAGAAGTTACAGGTCTGTGAGAGCCAGAAATCTTGATTGTTTGTTTCTGACCAAATACTTATTTTCCACCATAATATGCAAATAAATTGTTAAAAAAACAGACAATGTGATTTTCTGGATTTTTTTTTCTCAGTTTGTCTCCCATAGTTGAGGTCTACCTATGATGTAAATTACAGACGCCTCTCATCTTTTTAAGTGGTGGAATTTGCACTATTGCTGACTGACTAAATACTTTTTTGCCCCACTGTATATGCAGATCATAGGTGGTTGTTGAAATTAATCTATTGATACGGCCTGTTGTGAATTCTGTGGCTGAATTCACTCCTGTGGTCACAGGTGGTACTGCAGCTTCTGAGCTTCCTTCCTCAGGTGTTCTGGTGAGCTCATTAGCTGCTTCGTTACTTAACTCCACCTGATGCTGCTATCCTTGCTCCTAGTCAATGTTCCAGTGTTGGATCTGAGCTTCTCCTGATTGTTCCTGTGACCTGCTGCTCTGTATAGCTAAGTGCTTTTTTGCTATTTTGTTGCCTTTTTTCTGTCCAGCTTGTCTTTTGTTTTGCTGGAAGCTCTGAGACGCAAAGGGTGTACCGCCGTGCCGTTAGTCCGGCACGGTGGGTCTTTTTTGCCCCCTTTGCGTGGGTTTCGCTTTAGGGTTTTTTGTAGACTGCAAAGTTCGCTTTACTGTCCTCGCTCTGTCTAAGAATATCGGGCCCCACTTTGCTGAATCTATTTCATCCCTACGTTTTGTCTTTTCATCTTACTCACAGTCATTATATGTGGGGGGCTGCCTTTTCCTTTGGGGTATTTCTCTGGGGGCAAGTCAGGCCTATTTTTCTATCTTCAGGCTAGCTAGTTTCTTAGGCTGTGCCGAGTTGCATAGGTAGTGGTTAGGCGCAATCTACAGCCACTTTTAGTTGTGTTTAGGATAGGATCAGGTGTGCAGTCTACAGAGTTTCCACGTCTCAGAGCTCGTTCTTTTGTTTTTGGGTATTTGTCAGATCACTGTGTGCGCTCTGATCGCTAGGCACACTGTGTCTCTGGATTGCCTTCATTACACCTTTCATTGGCAGACATTACAGTACTAGGAGCCAACTAATGATTCTCAATAGAGGGAAAGAAAAAGTTCTGACATCATTTTTTTTTTTTTTTTCCTCTGCTCTGTTCACTTTTTTTTTTTTTTTCCCTAGACATTTGGTTGTTTCTGGACACAGGTGTGGACATGGATTTTCAGGGTCTGTGCTCTTCAATGGATAATCTCGTTATAAATGTACAAAAGATTCAAGATACTATTGATCAGAAATCTATGTTAGAACCAAGAATTCCTATTCCTGATTTGTTTTTTGGAGATAGAACTAAGTTTCCAAGTTTCAAAAATAATTGTAAGCTATTTCTGGCCTTGAAACCTCATTCTTCTGGTAATCCTATTCAACAGGTTTTGATTATTATTTCTTTTTTGCGCGGCGACCCTCAAGACTGGGCATTTTCTCTTGCGCCAGGAGACCCTGCATTGAGTAGTGTCGATGCGTTTTTCCTGGCACTCGGATTACTGTACGATGAGCCTAATTCAGTGGATCAGGCTGAGAAAAATTTGCTGGCTTTGTGCCAGGGTCAGGATGATATAGAAGTATATTGTCAGAAATTTAGGAAATGGTCAGTACTCACTCAGTGGAATGAATCTGCGCTGGCAGCTTTGTTCAGAAAGGGTCTCTCTGAGGCTCTTAAGGATGTCATGGTGGGATTTCCTATGCCTGCTGGTTTGAATGAGTCTTTGTCTTTAGCCATTCAGATCCGTAGACGCTTGCGCGAGCGTAAATCTGTGCACCATTTGGCGGTATTGCCTGAGGTTAAACCTGAGCCTATGCAGTGCGATAGGACTATGACCAGAGTGGAACGGCAGGAATACAGACGTCTGAATGGGCTATGTTTCTACTGTGGTGATTCCACTCATGCTATTTCTGATTGTCCTAAGCGCACTAAGCGGTCCGCTAGGTCTGCCGTCATTGGTACTGTACAGTCCAAATTCCTTCTGTCCATTACCTTGATATGCTCTTTGTCGTCGTTTTCTGTCATGGCGTTTGTGGATTCAGGCGCTGCCCTAAATCTGATGGATTTGGATTATGCTAAACGTTGTGGATTTTTCTTGGAGCCTTTGCGGTGTCCTATTACATTGAGAGGAATTGATGCTACACCTTTGGCCAAGAATAAGCCTCAGTACTGGGCCCAGCTGACCATGTGCATGGCTCCTGCACATCAGGAAGTTATTCGCTTTCTGGTGTTGCATAATCTGCATGATGTGGTCGTGTTGGGGTTGCCATGGCTACAAACCCATAATCCAGTATTGGATTGGAATTCCATGTCGGTATCCAGCTGGGGTTGTCAGGGGGTACATGGTGATGTTCCATTTTTGTCGATTTCGTCATCCACCCCTTCTGAGGTCCCAGAGTTCTTGTCTGATTATCAGGATGTATTTGAAGAGCCCAAGTCCGATGCCCTACCTCCGCATAGGGATTGTGATTGTGCTATCAATTTGATTCCTGGTAGTAAATTCCCAAAAGGTCGACTGTTTAATTTATGCGTGCCCGAACACGCCGCTATGCGCAGTTATGTGAAGGAATCCCTAGAGAAGGGACATATTCGCCCATCGTCATCACCACTGGGAGCAGGGTTCTTCTTTGTAGCTAAGAAGGATGGTTCGCTGAGACCGTGTATTGATTACCGCCTTCTTAATAAGATCACTGTTAAATTTCAGTATCCCTTGCCATTGTTATCTGACTTGTTTGCTCGGATTAAGGGGGCTAGTTGGTTCACTAAGATAGATCTTCGTGGTGCATATAATCTGGTGAGAATCAGGCAAGGAGATGAATGGAAAACTGCATTTAATACGCCCGAGGGGCATTTTGAGTATCTAGTGATGCCGTTCGGACTTGCCAATGCTCCATCAGTGTTTCAATCCTTTATGCTAACATCTTCCGTGAGTACCTGGATAAATTCCTGATTGTTTACTTGGATGACATTTTGATCTTCTCAGATGATTGGGAGTCTCATGTGAAGCAGGTCAGAATGGTTTTTCAGGTCCTGCGTGCTAACTCTTTGTTTGTGAAGGGATCAAAGTGTCTCTTCGGTGTGCAGAAAGTTTCATTTTTGGGATTCATCTTTTCCCCTTCTACTATCGAGATGGATGCAGTTAAGGTCCAAGCCATCCAGGATTGGATTCAGCCGACATCTCTGAAAAGTCTGCAAAAGTTCCTGGGCTTTGCTAATTTTTATCGTCGCTTCATCTGTAATTTTTCTAGCATTGCCAAACCATTGACCGATTTGACCAAGAAGGGTGCTGATTTGGTCAATTGGTCTTCTGCTGCTGTGGAAGCTTTTCAGGAGTTGAAGCGTCGTTTTTGTTCTGCCCCTGTGTTGTGTCAGCCAGATGTTTCTCTTCCGTTCCAGGTCGAGGTTGATGCTTCTGAGATTGGAGCAGGGGCGGTTTTGTCACAGAGAGGTTCTGATTGCTCAGTGATGAAACCATGTGCTTTCTTTTCCAGGAAGTTTTCGCCCGCTGAGCGTAATTATGATGTGGGCAACCGAGAGTTGCTGGCCATGAAGTGGGCATTCGAGGAGTGGCGTCATTGGCTTGAAGGAGCTAAGCATCGCGTGGTGGTATTGACTGATCATAAGAACTTGACTTATCTTGAGTCTGCCAAGCGCTTGAATCCTAGACAGGCCCGTTGGTCGTTATTTTTTGCCCGCTTCGACTTTGTGATTTCGTACCTTCCGGGCTCTAAAAATGTGAAGGCGGATGCTCTGTCTAGGAGTTTTGTGCCCGACTCTCCGGGTTTATCTGAGCCAGCGGGTATCCTCAAGGAAGGAGTCATTGTGTCTGCCATCTCCCCTGATTTGCGGCGGGTGCTGCAAAAATTTCAGGCGAATAAACCTGATCGTTGTCCAGCGGAGAAACTGTTCGTCCCTGATAGGTGGACTAATAAACTTATCTCTGAACTTCATTGTTCGGTGTTGGCTGGTCATCCTGGAATCTTTGGTACCAGAGAGTTAGTGGCTAGATCCTTCTGGTGGCCATCTCTGTCACGGGATGTACGTACTTTTGTGCAGTCCTGTGGGATTTGTGCTAGGGCTAAGCCCTCCTGTTCTCGTGCCAGTGGGTTGCTTTTGCCCTTGCCGGTCCCAAAGAGGCCTTGGACACATATTTCGATGGATTTCATTTCTGACCTTCCCGTTTCTCAAAAGATGTCAGTCATTTGGGTGGTCTGTGATCGCTTTTCTAAAATGGTCCATCTGGTGCCCTTGGCTAAATTGCCTTCCTCCTCTGATTTGGTACCTTTGTTCTTTCAGCATGTGGTTCGGTTGCATGGCATTCCTGAGAATATTGTTTCTGACAGAGGTTCCCAGTTTGTTTCAAGGTTCTGGCGAGCCTTTTGTGGTAGGATGGGCATTGACCTATCCTTTTCCTCGGCATTCCATCCTCAGACTAATGGCCAGACCGAACGAACCAATCAGACCTTGGAAACATATCTGAGATGTTTTGTTTCTGCAGACCAGGATGATTGGGTGTCCTTTTTGCCGTTGGCTGAGTTCGCCCTTAATAATCGGGCCAGCTCGGCTACCTTGATTTCTCCATTTTTCTGCAATTCTGGGTTCCATCCTCGTTTCTCTTCAGGACAGGTTGAGTCTTCGGACTGTCCTGGTGTGGATTCTGTGGTGGACAGGTTGCAGCAGATCTGGACTCAGGTAGTGGACAATTTGACCTTGTCCCAGGAGAAGGCTCAACTTTTCGCTAATCGCAGACGCCGTGTGGGTCCCCGACTTCGTGTTGGGGATCTGGTTTGGTTATCTTCTCGTCATATTCCTATGAAGGTTTCCTCTCCTAAATTTAAACCTCGTTTTATTGGTCCGTATAGGATTTCTGAGGTTCTCAATCCTGTGTCTTTTCGTCTGACCCTCCCAGACTCCTTTTCCATACATAATGTATTCCATAGGTCATTGTTGCGGAGATACGTGGCACCTATGGTTCCATCTGTTGAGCCTCCTGCCCCGGTTTTGGTGGAGGGGGAATTGGAGTATATTGTGGAGAAGATTTTGGATTCTCGTGTTTCTAGACGGAAACTCCAGTATCTGGTTAAATGGAAGGGTTATGCTCAGGAAGATAATTCCTGGGTTTTTGCCTCTGATGTTCATGCTCCCGATCTTGTTCGTGCCTTTCATGCGGCTCATCCTGGTAGGCCTGGGGGCTCTGGTGAGGGTTCGGTGACCCCTCCTCAAGGGGGGGGTACTGTTGTGAATTCTGTGGCTGAATTCACTCCTGTGGTCACAGGTGGTACTGCAGCTTCTGAGCTTCCTTCCTCAGGTGTTCTGGTGAGCTCATTAGCTGCTTCGTTACTTAACTCCACCTGATGCTGCTATCCTTGCTCCTAGTCAATGTTCCAGTGTTGGATCTGAGCTTCTCCTGATTGTTCCTGTGACCTGCTGCTCTGTATAGCTAAGTGCTTTTTTGCTATTTTGTTGCCTTTTTTCTGTCCAGCTTGTCTTTTGTTTTGCTGGAAGCTCTGAGACGCAAAGGGTGTACCGCCGTGCCGTTAGTCCGGCACGGTGGGTCTTTTTTGCCCCCTTTGCGTGGGTTTCGCTTTAGGGTTTTTTGTAGACTGCAAAGTTCGCTTTACTGTCCTCGCTCTGTCTAAGAATATCGGGCCCCACTTTGCTGAATCTATTTCATCCCTACGTTTTGTCTTTTCATCTTACTCACAGTCATTATATGTGGGGGGCTGCCTTTTCCTTTGGGGTATTTCTCTGGGGGCAAGTCAGGCCTATTTTTCTATCTTCAAGCTAGCTAGTTTCTTAGGCTGTGCCGAGTTGCATAGGTAGTGGTTAGGCGCAATCCACAGCCACTTTTAGTTGTGTTTAGGATAGGATCAGGTGCGCAGTCTACAGAGTTTCCACGTCTCAGAGCTCGTTCTTTTGTTTTTTGGGTATTTGTCAGATCACTGTGTGCGCTCTGATCGCTAGGCACACTGTGTCTCTGGATTGCCTTCATTACACCTTTCATTGGCAGACATAACAACGGCCTTCTCACTTGAATATATATATATATATATATATATATATATATATATATATATATATATATATATATAATATATATATATACACACACCCACACCTCAAAAAATAAAGTGAACACTTAAACAGAATAGAACTCCAAGTAAATCAAATTTCTGTGAAATCAAACTGTCCACTTAGGAAGCAACACTGTTTGACAATCAATTTCACATGCTGTTGTGCAAATGGAATAGATAACAGATGGAAATTATTGGCAATTATCAAGACACTCAATAAAGTAGTGGTTCTGCAGGTGGGACCACAGGCCACATCTCAGTACCAATGCTTTCTGGCTGATGTTTTGGTCACTTTTGAATGTTGTTTGTGCTTTCACACTCGTGGTAGCATGAGACAGACTCTACAACCCTCACAAGTGGCTTAGGTAGTGCAGCTCATCCAGGATGGCACATCAATGTGAGCTGTGGCAAGAAGGTTTGCTGTGTTTGTCAGCGTAGAGTCCAGAGGCTGGAGGCGCTACCAGGAGACAGGCCAGTACACCAGGAGATGTAGGAGGGCAACAACCCAGCAGCAGGACCGCTACCTCGGCCTTTGTGCAAGGAGGAACAGGAGGAGCACTGCCAGAGCCCTGCAAAATGACCTCCAGCAGGCCACAAATGTACATGAGTCTGCACAGTTAGAAACTGACTCCATGAGGATGGTCTGAGTGCCCGTCGTCCACAGATGCTGGTTGTGCTCACAGCCCAACACCGTGCAGGACGCTTGGCATTTGCCACAACACCAGGATTGGCAAATTCGCCACTGGCACCCTGTGCTCTTCACAGATGAAAGCAGGTTCTAACTGAGCAAATGTGACAGACGTGGCAGAGTCTGGAGACGCCATGGAGAGCGATCTGCTGCCTGCAACATCCTTCAGCATGACCGGTTTGGCAGTGAGTCCGTAATGGTGTGGGGTGGCATTTCTTTGGAGGGCCACACAGCCCTCCATGTGCTCACTAGAGGAAGCCTGACTGCCATTAGGTACCGAGATGAGATCCTCAGGCCATATGTTGGTGCTGCTGGCCCTGGGTTCCTCCTAATGCAGGACAATGCCAGACCTCATGTGGCTGGAGTGTGTCAGCAGTTCCTGCAAGATGAAGGCATTCAAGCTATTAACTGGTCCGCCCGTTCCCCAGACCTGAATCCGATTGAACACATCTGGGACATCATGTCTCGCTCCATCCACCAATGTCACGTTGCACCTCAGACTGTTCAGGAGTTGGCGCATGCTTTAGTCCAGGTTTGGGAGGAGATCCCTCAGGAGACCATCCACCACCTCATCAGGAGCATGCCCAGGCATTGTAGGGAGGTCATACAGGAACATCGAGGCAGCACACACACAACTGAACATCATTTCCTTGTCTTGAGGCATTTCCACTGAAGTTGGATCAGTCTGTAATTTGATTTTCCACTTTGATTTTGAGTATCATTCAAAATCCAGACCTCCATGGGATATTTATTTTGATTTACATTGATCATTTTTATGATTTTTTGTCCTCAACACATTCCACTAAGTAATGAATAAAGATTTGCAACTGAAATATTTCATTCAGTGACATCTAGGATGTGGTGTCTTAGTGTTCCCTTTGTTTTGAGCAGTGTGTGTGAATGTGTGTGTGTATATATATATATATATATATATATATATATATATATACATATATATACTTCAAAAAATGAGGCAGCACTCCATATAGTCAGTGTTCAACTTTGCAGGATTTAATCAACGCACTGTGCAGGGCGACGTTTCGGCTCAGACTGAGCCTTTCTCAAGCAATGGGTGGTACAAAAGAGTGCATATATATAGTACTTCCATCAATAATTACAACCAATAAGAGTTTCAACCAATCAAGGTTCATAACATACAGTGCTTAGGTTATTTTTCATTGTCATATACCTGTATAAAGTGCTTATAGTGCTTAAGTGCCAAGTGCTTTAATGTGCTTCTGTTATAGACATATATCCCCCTGTCAAGATCGCTCCATATTTGTTGTCCATAGATATTATTAACACTTACTTTATGCTGTGAGGGCTCATGTAACGCATGGAGGACGCCATTCATTCTACTTGGCGTCCATACGTTGTAACTGCGCATGTCCGGGAGAGCAACTAGACCCAAATAAGATTGCCGATAGATCTGCTTTGCGCTTGCGTACTAGCGCCAATAGACGCCATATACTCTGTGGCAATAGGCGATTGCAGATTGATTCCTCTTGCGCTTGCGCACTAGCGCCATTAGCAGCCATATTGTGAGTGGCACATTCTAACACTATGCCGTGCGCTTCCGCCTAGCCGCCATATTGGACGTGGCATAAACTAAAGCGCTAATTCTTATGTAAAAAACCAGTGGATCACAGATCAATCCAATCGGTCCGTGATTAACCATGTATTACACTTCATATGGTATCATGTTGTGGCTTAAATTGTCCAACTGTCCAATAGATAGACTTTCAATAGGTTTTCTTTGTACCCTGGCAGCTCGGACGGCACCTTATTCAGGATGTCTTCAGCGCCACATAGTGTCCAGATGCCCCAGCTAGCCCATAAACGCCAGCTGTTGCAATTAGGACAACTACTAGGTAACACCTTTGCATTTGTAATACCATTATCAGAGCCAACAACCACCATATACATAAGAATATAGTGCCCTATAGAAAATAATTTTTCCTATAGAAAATAATTTTTCTTAAGATAATATTGCTTTTCACCAATTGTTTTATTATTGTTCTCAGGACAGATGCACAGTAAAAATAAAGTTATTTTGAAAAGAATATTATTTTTAATGTTTTGGAATTTTTTGGCAAAAACCAAGCATTTATAGAAAAAACAAAGAAATTTTCGGTCCTCCTGCGTTCATGTCCACCCACAGATTTGTTATGGATCTACAGAGGGGATAACAAAAAATATATTAAAAACAATTAAAATTTAAAACAGAAGGGTAGGCATACCTCTTCTTAACCAGGTCCTCCAATTATACAACCTAAACAAAGAACTATGTACATAGATCACCATACACTTTACATAACTGTATGAATTTTAAAGTCCACATTCAGGCCATTTGGTTTTAGGGTGTTCAGTTCGTAGATCCATTTTAGTTCCTTCTTCTTTAGGATCAATTCCCTATCCCCCCCTCTCCTCTGTGCCGGGACTGCATCAATTATTTTACATTTCAAATCCTTTTCAGTATGGTTAAATTCTAGAAAATGCTTCGGGACTGGGAGATCCATTTGCAAAGTTTGCAGGGGCACATCAGGAGATATATAACATATGCTGAACTGCATGTCAAATATTCATTAATCCTATACAATTTCCCCGTCTGGGGGTGTATAAATGTAGGGCCTTTTACCATATAGGTGCAATTCACGCAATTCAAACATGGATAGCATCCTATTTTACTAACACCAGTTAATGTCCGCTGGGAATTTTGTCTCATTGTCCCTATGTCTGATTTGACTAGGTGGTTACCAATATTCCTACTTTTTTTGTACGAACATATGGGAGGCCTCTGAAACTCTTTAATGTCGGGGAGACATCTCCCTAACATCCCCCAATGTTTTTTTATAATTTTAACTACTTCACTGCTTTCTTCAGCAAAGGTCATAACTAGTGGGATTCGGTCAAGTCGTTTCCTTACATTTGATGACTTATTGATTAGTTCTTCCCTTTTTTGGTTAAGGACTTTATCCCTAGTCAATTCCAATAGATTTTTTGGGTACCCTCTTCTCAAGAACTTATTTATTAACCTATCAAGCACCTCGTCAACTTCGTCTTCTTTTTTCACAATGCGTCTTACTCTCAATAATTGGCTAAGCGGGATTGATCTTATCATGTTACATGGATGCTGACTATCATATGTTAACAAGTTGTTCCTGTCCATTTTTTTAACATATAGTGTTGTGCTCAATTCTCCTTCTTTTTGCGTGACCAGTACATCCAAAAATTGTATTTCCAATTTAGACGACACCAACGTGAATTTGATGGTGTCATCGATCGAATTAAGGAACCCATGGAAGTCTTCTAGTGCTTTCTGTGTACCCTCCACAGGAGGAAGACATCATCTATGTATCTCCACCACACCAGCACTTGCCGGAAGTGGTGGGAGACATAGATGAGGTCCTCCTCCAGGGCTTCCATCACCAGGTTTGCATATGCAGGGGCCATGTTGGCCCCCATGGCTGTTCCCCGTTTTTGTGCATAAAATATATCCCCAAAAAGAAAATAATTACGTTTTAATATTATTTCAAGTATCCTTAGTAGGAAAATTCTACCTTCTTCAGTATATTGCATTTTATTCAATTTTTTATCTACCGCCCGCAGGCCATTGTCATGATCAATGGAGGTATATAGGGATACTACGTCAAATGACGCTAATGTAATTTCCTCCGTAAGGTGTATTTCTTCCAACTTTTTGATAAAGTCTGTTGTATCCCTGATATACGATTTACTCTTCTTTACTATCGGGTTAAGTATTCTATCCAAGAATATACCCATTTTGCTGAATATCGAGTTGACCCCAGAAATTATAGGGCGTCCCGGGGGGTTTATTAAGCTCTTGTGTATTTTGGGGGTAATATACAGCACCGGGGTTGTGGGATCATCCACTATCAAGTAGTCAAATAAATCCTGGTCAATGGTTTTAGAATCCAAAGCCTCTTTAAGGCATAACCTGATCTCCTTCTCTATACGGAATTTGGGATCTCCTTCCATTATACCATATACCTCCTCATCCCGCAATTGTCTATTAACTTCATTTATGTACATAATCTTGTCCATGACGACGACAGCACCCCCTTTATCCGCGGGTTTAATGATGATGTCACTGTCATGGACCAGCTCTTGCAACGCCTCAACCTCTTCTTTGAGGATATTAGGATGTTTAAACTCTCTCTGGGCTTTACCCCTCAGCATCTCCACTTCCGCTGTAACTGCCTTTTCAAAAGCATCTATCACTGCTGAGCTAGTAGGGGGCATAAAATTACTTTTTTTATATAGTTCCACCATATTCAGATTAAACTCACTGTTTCTAGGCTTAACAATGCCCTCCTTATTATGGAACCACTCTCTCAGTTTGATAGACCTAATAAACCGCGCCAAGTCCATCTGCAGTCCAAACCAGTCCATGTGTGAGCATGGGCTGAAAGATAGTCCCTTGCTTAGGACAGATACCTGTGTATCAGTAAGTACCTTTTTCGAGATGTTCACTACGAGGTCTGCTCCCTCTTCCTGAGGTTTGGTTGTTTTTGTGGCTTGCTCTTTTCTATTTTCTTTCTGCTTCCGGTGGTGACGCTTACCTCCTCGCCTTTTTCGGGTTCCAGGCCACCTGCTTGATCTGTTGTTAGGCCTAGCGGAACGCACCAAATAATGAGACAGAGTATGGTGCGTTCGCAGCCCGGGGTCCACCGTGCAGAGATGGAACCAGCTGCCAAGTAATGACGGACTATATGGCGGTACTCATAAGTATACACACGTGGGTTAGACTTCACCCAGCGTGAAGGAAGCGATCCTGTTGCGTCACAGGATCGCGGTACCGCACATAGAGCGCGAGCAAGTAGTCAGCGAACTCAACCCCAACTAGGATTGAAGTCCGATTAGACCCTTGCTGGCACAACACCGCAACTGGGTGTGTAAGGAAAATAACAATATTTAGGGCACAAGAGTGCATGCGGTGCCGCACTGACGAACGCCACTAACCACCCAGGCTTGGGTAAGGAAAGCACAGAGGAAGTGCACGGCGCCGTACTGGCGGTCACAGCAACTGGACGCTGTAATGTGTGATTTGTGCTGTAGGATAAGTCGGGCGCTAGATAGCAACCATACACCTTCCGCGAACAGACTTTCAATAGGGATGGGGTATCCAAGGACGACTTGCACTCACAACAAACACACGTATGCAAATGTACACTAGCGCATGGCCGTGCGGTCATGCGCAGTTTATATAGTTGCAGCACAGGAAGTGGCCACAGAAACTTTGCCCTTCCAAGACCTGCCAAGAGGACCAATGGAATGTGCTGCAGGGCCTGAGCACATGACCCTCGATCTCCAACGGGAGATCTTGCCCTGGGCATGCTCAGTGTGTGCAGACAAGGACTTAGTCCCAGAGAAGTCTGCTCGCTGCTGACCAGCACTGGCTTTAATGGCACAAGCTGAAGAAGCAGCAGTAACTCTCTGTACAGAGTGAGACTGAGCAAGACGCTGGGACCGACGCCCCTGCTGAGCAGACTCCACTGCGGCTGGATAAGAATGGGAGACCGCAGCGGAGATGGCTCGAGATTCCCCCTGTGCAGAAGCGGGAACTCGAGACCTAACATCTGTTGGAAGTAAATTCATTAGTTAAGTATTCAGTTCTGTAAGATTCGTCCGACCTCCCGGATTTTGATTGACCTCTTTTCTTCCACGGCATCCTACTATTATCATTTTGCCAAGTATAGATATGTCAGGGTCAGAATGTGGTGATACAATGTATATTGTATGGAGTGAGATTGTGTGTTGCGGCAATGTATATTCCACCTCCATATTCAAGTAAGAAGATCAGGGAGGTGTTGGAGAAGGTGGAACGATGGGAACCACTACCACTCTTAATTATTGGGGATTTGAATAATATCTGTGATGACTTTTGGGATAAAAATAAGAACACCCAGAACAGATCGGAGGGGCACACTACAACATTTGGTACCTATGTCCGTGAAATAGGCATGATTGATCTATGGAGAGTTAGACATGTTGGGGAGAGAGGGTACTCGTGCTACTCGCCGGCTCATGCTACGCTATCCAGAATTGATATCGCGCTGGGTAATCGCCTGTTAGACACAATGGTGGGGGAGGTGCGTTATCTGTCGAGGGCCCTTTCGGATCACAGTCCAATTGAGGTGGAGGTTAGGTTGTTGGGGACACGGACCGCAAGCGGGAGAGAATGGAAGATCCATCCTAACTGGTTACAGAGTATTGACTTGGACGGTATAGGGAAGGAGGTGACGGAATTCTTTGCTTTAAATGATGGGAGTACAGATGCTCTAACTGTTTGGGATGCAATGAAAGCGTACCTGAGAGGGTTACTATTTAGAGACATTAGTAGGTGTAAGAGGAGGACAAGGGAGGCGGAGAGAGTGGCGATGGAGGAGCTGAAAGCCGCAGAGGACGAGATGGTAGTGATGGGGACTTCAGAGGCAGAGAAAAGGTTGAGAATGGCGCAAAATTGTATGGAAAAGATTCTGCTGGGAAAAGCTGAGAGGAAGCGGGAGTTTCAGAGGGTGACTTATTTTCAGGAGGGAGAAACAGTGGGACACATGCTATCGGTGGTAGCCGCGGCTCAGCGTAGTACCTCGTATGTACACTCGTTGGTTTCGGATGGGGGGAGCAGGGTATCTGAAACACCTGAAATTATAAAGGTCTTTGCGGACTTTTGCGCGGACTTACAGTGGGGCAAAAAAGTATTTAGTCACTCAGCAATAGTGCAAGTTCCACCACTTAAAAAGATGAGAGGCGTCTGTAATTTACATCATAGGTAGACCTCAACTATGGGAGACAAACTGAGAAAAAAAAATCCACAAAATCACATTGTCTGTTTTTTTAACATTTTATTTGCATATTATGGTGGAAAATAAGTATTTGGTCAGAAACAAACAATCAAAAAGTGGAGTAGAGACAGTGGTGACTACGAAACTGGACATGTCTATACTTGGCAAAATGATAATAGTAGGATGCCGTGGAAGAAAAGAGGTCAATCAAAATCCGGGAGGTTGGACGAATCTTACAGAACTGAATACTTAACTAATGAATTTACTTCCAACAGATCAAGCAGGTGGCCTGGAACCCGAAAAAGGCGAGGAGGTAAGCGTCACCACCGGAAGCAGAAAGAAAATAGAAAAGAGCAAGCCACAAAAACAACCAAACCTCAGGAAGAGGGAGCAGACCTCGTAGTGAACATCTCGAAAAAGGTACTTACTGATACACAGGTATCTGTCCTAAGCAAGGGACTATCTTTCAGCCCATGCTCACACATGGACTGGTTTGGACTGCAGATGGACTTGGCGCGGTTTATTAGGTCTATCAAACTGAGAGAGTGGTTCCATAATAAGGAGGGCATTGTTAAGCCTAGAAACAGTGAGTTTAATCTGAATATGGTGGAACTATATAAAAAAAGTAATTTTATGCCCCCTACTAGCTCAGCAGTGATAGATGCTTTTGAAAAGGCAGTTACAGCGGAAGTGGAGATGCTGAGGGGTAAAGCCCAGAGAGAGTTTAAACATCCTAATATCCTCAAAGAAGAGGTTGAGGCGTTGCAAGAGCTGGTCCATGACAGTGACATCATCATTAAACCCGCGGATAAAGGGGGTGCTGTCGTCGTCATGGACAAGATTATGTACATAAATGAAGTTAATAGACAATTGCGGGATGAGGAGGTATATGGTATAATGGAAGGAGATCCCAAATTCCGTATAGAGAAGGAGATCAGGTTATGCCTTAAAGAGGCTTTGGATTCTAAAACCATTGACCAGGATTTATTTGACTACTTGATAGTGGATGATCCCACAACCCCGGTGCTGTATATTACCCCCAAAATACACAAGAGCTTAATAAACCCCCCGGGACGCCCTATAATTTCTGGGGTCAACTCGATATTCAGCAAAATGGGTATATTCTTGGATAGAATACTTAACCCGATAGTAAAGAAGAGTAAATCGTATATCAGGGATACAACAGACTTTATCAAAAAGTTGGAAGAAATACACCTTACGGAGGAAATTACATTAGCGTCATTTGACGTAGTATCCCTATATACCTCCATTGATCATGACAATGGCCTGCGGGCGGTAGATAAAAAATTGAATAAAATGCAATATACTGAAGAAGGTAGAATTTTCCTACTAAGGATACTTGAAATAATATTAAAATATATCCCCAAAAAGAAAATAATTACGTTTTATGCACAAAAACGGGGAACAGCCATGGGGGCCAACATGGCCCCTGCATATGCAAACCTGGTGATGGAAGCCCTGGAGGAGGACCTCATCTATGTGTCCCACCACTTCCGGCAAGTGCTGGTGTGGTGGAGATACATAGATGATGTCTTCCTCCTGTGGAGGGTACACAGAAAGCACTAGAAGACTTCCATGGGTTCCTTAATTCGATCGATGACACCATCAAATTCACGTTGGTGTCGTCTAAATTGGAAATACAATTTTTGGATGTACTGGTCACGCAAAAAGGAGAATTGAGCACAACACTATATGTTAAAAAAACGGACAGGAACAACTTGTTAACATATGATAGTCAGCATCCACGTAACATGATAAGATCAATCCCGCTTAGCCAATTATTGAGAGTAAGACGCATTGTGAAAAAAGACGAAGTTGACGAGGTGCTTGATAGGTTAATAAATAAGTTCTTGGGAAGAGGGTACCCAAAAAATCTATTGGAATTGACTAGGGATAAAGTCCTTAACCAAAAAAGGGAAGAACTAATCAATAAGTCATCAAATGTAAGGAAACGACTTGACCGAATCCCACTAGTTATGACCTTTGCTGAAGAAAGCAGTGAAGTAGTTAAAATTATAAAAAAACATTGGGGGATGTTAGGGAGATGTCTCCCCGACATTAAAGAGTTTCAGAGGCCTCCCATATGTTCGTACAAAAAAAGTAGGAATATTGGTAACCACCTAGTCAAATCAGACATAGGGACAATGAGACAAAATTCCCAGCGGACATTAAAGGGAACCTGTCACCCCGTTTTTTGAGATTGAGCTATAAATACTGTTAAATAGGGCCTGCGCTGTGCGTTACTATAGTGTATGTAGTGTACCCCGATTCCCCATGTATGCTGAGAAATACATTACCAAAGTCGCCATTTTCGCCTGTCAATCAGGCTGGTCTGGTCAGGTGGGCGTGTTCACAGCGCTCTTTTCTTCCCCAGCTTTCCGTTGGTGGCGTAGTGGTGTGCGCATGTCCAGAGTTCCGACTTCCCTGCGCCCACGTGAAGACATCTTCCTGGGGCCGCGCGTGCGCAGATGGAGTGCTCTGCTGCACGGGGCTTCAGGAAAATGGCCGCGGGCAGCCGCGCGTGCGCATTAGAGATCGCGGCGGCCATTTTCCCAAAGCCGAGATGCAAACTGTGAACACGCCCACCTGACCAGACCAGCCTGATTGACAGGCGAAAACGGCGACTTTGGTAATGTATTTCTCAGCATACATGGGGAATCGGGGTACACTACATACACTATAGTAACGCACAGCGCAGGCCCTATTTAACAGTATTTATAGCTCAATCTCAAAAAACGGGGGTGACAGGTTCCCTTTAACTGGTGTTAGTAAAATAGGATGCTATCCATGTTTGAATTGCATGAATTGCACCTATATGGTAAAAGGCCCTACATTTATACACCCCCAGACGGGGAAATTGTATAGGATTAATGAATATTTGACATGCAGTTCAGCATATGTTATATATCTCCTGATGTGCCCCTGCAAACTTTGCAAATGGATCTCCCAGTCCCGAAGCATTTTCTAGAATTTAACCATACTGAAAAGGATTTGAAATGTAAAATAATTGATGCAGTCCCGGCACAGAGGAGAGGGGGGGATAGGGAATTGATCCTAAAGAAGAAGGAACTAAAATGGATCTACGAACTGAACACCCTAAAACCAAATGGCCTGAATGTGGACTTTAAAATTCATACAGTTATGTAAAGTGTATGGTGATCTATGTACATAGTTCTTTGTTTAGGTTGTATAATTGGAGGACCTGGTTAAGAAGAGGTATGCCTACCCTTCTGTTGTTTTAAATTTTAATTGTTTTTAATATATTTTTTGTTATCCCCTCTGTAGATCCATAACAAATCTGTGGGTGGACATGAACGCAGGAGGACCGAAAATTTCTTTGTTTTTTCTATAAATGCTTGGTTTTTGCCAAAAAATTCCAAAACATTAAAAATAATATTCTTTTCAAAATAACTTTATTTTTACTGTGCATCTGTCCTGAGAACAATAATAAAACAATTGGTGAAAAGCAATATTATCTTAAGAAAAATAGTTTTCTATAGGAAAAATTATTTTCTATAGGGCACTATATTCTTATGTATATGGTGGTTGTTGGCTCTGATAATGGTATTACAAATGCAAAGGTTTGTTACCTAGTAGTTGTCCTAATTGCAACAGCTGGCGTTTATGGGCTAGCTGGGGCATCTGGACACTATGTGGCGCTGAAGACATCCTGAATAAGGTGCCGTCCGAGCTGCCAGGGTACAAAGAAAACCTATTGAAAGTCTATCTATTGGACAGTTGGATAATTTAAGCCACAACATGATACCATATGAAGTGTAATACATGGTTAATCACGGACCGATTGGATTGATCTGTGATCCATTGGTTTTTTACATAAGAATTAGCGCTTTAGTTTATGCCACGTCCAATATGGCGGCTAGGCGGAAGCGCACGGCATAGTGTTAGAATGTGCCACTCACAATATGGCTGCTAATGGCGCTAGTGCGCAAGCGCAAGAGGAATCAATCTGCAATCGCCTATTGCCACAGAGTATATGGCGTCTATTGGCGCTAGTACGCAAGCGCAAAGCCGATCTATCGGCAATCTTTTATTTGGGTCTAGTTGCTCTCCCGGACATGCGCAGTTACAACGTATGGACGCCAAGTAGAATGAATGACGTCCTCCATGCGTTACATGAGCCCTCACAGCATAAAGTAAGTGTTAATAATATCTATGGACAACAAATATGGAGCGATCTTGACAGGGGGATATATGTCTATAACAGAAGCACATTAAAGCACTTGGCACTTAAGCACTATAAGCACTTTATACAGGTATATGACAATGAAAAATAACCTAAGCACTGTATGTTATGAACCTTGATTGGTTGAAACTCTTATTGGTTGTAATTATTGATGGAAGTACTATATATATGCACTCTTTTGTACCACCCATTGCTTGAGAAAGGCTCAGTCTGAGCCGAAACGTCGCCCTGCACAGTGCGTTGATTAAATCCTGCAAAGTTGAACACTGACTATATTGAGTGCTGCCTCATTTTTTGACGTATAGATTATTTGGATATATGGACTGTTATCCTGGGGCCCTGCACCTGAAGATAAGTTGATATTGCGCTGTTCCTTTTTTCTACATATATATATATATATATTATTTTTTTACAGGGGTATTGGGGTGTATTGGGACACATCTTGTTTATAGTAGGGACTTTCTAGGGATACAAGGGTGAGCCGCCGAGGAGTGGGGGCATCTACCGCAGATACTTAGGGTGCCAACCTCCACAGGCAGGGGTCAGTATAGTGGACCTGTAGGGCGTATCAGGATACATTATGTGATATGCACTTTTTGTACCCAAAACATTTTGTACCCATAATATTTTGTTCCCTACTTGGCATTTTTCTTGTCTACGATTTGGAACATGTTTTTAAAACTTTTTTTTCATTAAAAGATTTATATTTTAGGGATCTTTGCTTCATGGTTTTCCGTTTTGTATTGGATCCTGTCTTAGGTTACGTTCACATTTGCGTTCTGCTGGGCTGCGTCGGACGCAGCCGCGGCGACGCAGGCGCCATGCGCCCCTATATTTAACATGAGGGCGCATGGACATGCGTTTGCATGCGTTTTGCAATGCATGCGGTTTTTTTGCCGCTAGCGTTAGGGCGCAGAGGACGCAGCAAGATGCATTTTTTTTGCGTCCAATATTCGGCATAAAAGGACGCATGCGTCACAAAACTATGCGTTTTAGCGTGCGTTTTTGTGCGTTTTTGTTTGCGTTGTGCCTTGCGTTGCCGACGCAACTTCGCACAACGCAAATGTGAACGTAGCCTTATTGCTTTTTTGGTTTGTTTTTTGGAGTATTGTCAAGAGGAAGATGAGAGACACCAGACCCAATAATGCAGAAGAGCTGAAGACTGCTATCAATACTGATCGACTCCATGCCATGCCGCATTGATGCAGTAATTGATGCAAAAGGAGCCCCAACCAAGTATTGAGTGCATTTACTGAACATACATTTCAGTAGGCCAATATTTCAGATTTTAAAAACATTTTTCATGCCGGTGTTATAAAGTATTCTAATTTACTGAGATAATGACTTTTCGGTTTTCATTGGCTGTAAGTTATAATCATCAACATTAACAGAAAGAAACACTTGAAATAGATCGCTCTGTTTGTAGTGACTCTATGTAATATATGAGTTTCACTTTTTGCATTGAAGAACTGAAATAGATTAACTTTTTGATGATATTCTGATTTTGTGAGAAGCACCTGTTTGTAAAGCACCCTCTTTAGTAGGGAGGTGCCTGAACAACTCATGTACTTTCTCTACTTAGTGTTTGTATATAAGTAGTTTGTTGCTAGGTCCCTTGTCCATAACCTGTTCCTGATACCCGTGTTGTCTAAATATGTTCCTGAAACCTGTGTTGATCGAACTAGCACCAGTGTCCTTCCTGACTAGTGTCCCAAAATCTGCACTGTTTGAACAAGGATCAGTGTCCGTCATCTGGGTGTTCCAGAATCCATACCATCTGTACCTTCTCCTATATCTAGTCTACCAGTATCCAAATCCTGTACTGCCAGTGACTCCGAATCCACGTTCTTGACTGCTATCCTTACCCATTGGGCCAGCTGCTGCAGTACCGGGACTGCCCAGGAGTCGTACCTGGCAGCTATCTGCAGCACAAGCCTAACTCCATTATGAGAATCTCTAGCAAAAACCAAGTAGACACTCCTGGTTCCGCAACTATCGCAGAGCAGGAGCCTAATCCCTGCCTGCCCCTACTGATAGGCCCTGGATAGGGACGGGATAATAACTAGTCCACCCCCACAACTAAAGACAAATAAGGTAAAACTAGAGAATACACTTAGCTTGAGAAGACTCCAAAGAGATCACGCCAACTATCCTTCCAAGAGAACGCTAAGAAAGAACTAGTTGACTACTAGTAGTTCCAAACACACAAAAGGAACTATCACCGGCACCTTGCTGAAATGGCTAAAGGTATTTAAACATCCAGCAAAGGTGTGTTAATCAGCAGCAGTGGAGATCACTACTAGGTCCTAGAGAGAGAAGTATATCACTCCGCAGCAGAGATACAAGATTCAGAAAGTGCCTGCAGAGCTCAGCGCAATGACCTTCTATAGCCAAATCCAGATACTGACTGATACACCCGTGATGGTACCCCCCTTTTATGAGTGGCTTCCGGACAATCAGGACCTGGTTTCTCAGGATGAGGCATGGATCAAACAAATCAGCCTAGGGGCATTCACCTCTGATGCCGAAACACACATCCTCTCTTCTGGACCATAACCCCTTCAGTGCACCAAGTACTGTAGGGAACAAAGTTGAAGACGGGAATCAACAATGCTCGAAATCTGTAACTCAAAATTGCCATCAGTAAGAATTGGGGTGGCGGCAGGGGAGAGGACTCAAGAGGTTCAACATTTATTGAATAGAGACCTGTGGAACACATTGTGGATCTTAAGAGCCTGACATGACTTAAAGATAAGCTGCAGGGTTAATGACGGCGGATATTTTATAGGGACCGATAAACCTAGGTCCCAGCTTCCAGGAAGGGATCTTCAACTTGATATTCCTGGTTGACAACTGCACAAAGTCATTTACACTTAGGTCTGGACCTGTCGAGCGTTTCCTGTCAGCAATACGTTTCTACAATATGAAAATCAAAGCTCAAATGCACTCAAAAAATAACCAGATTGGTGCTTTTAAAGAAAAATAAAGTCACTATAATTGAGATAACCTTAAGCACTCAACATTTATCCAAAACGACTAAGTCCATATGACGGAAAAATATGTTGTAGTTTATTGTGGTTCACAGCCGAACAATGAATGAAACAGAAAGTATATTCCCAATGTTTCAGCCTTTATGGCCTTTTTCAAGGGTTTTTTTTCTGTAGAAGTGGCTGTTGGCGTGTGCAAGTGCATACTTTTTATTCTGAACCCCCTGCCACACAAAAGAGTGCCCCTCCCTCACTAAAAGTACCAAACTGTGGATGGAAACCGTATGCACAAAAGAATGGTGACCTGCTGGTAGATTCTTGGCAATGATTAATAATAGCCAACAGTAAGTAAGATGCCCAGTCCTCCTGGTTTTTGGAGATATAACACCTGAGGTAAGTCTATAAATTCTGTTTAATGCACTCGGTATGTCCATTCGACTGAGGATTGAAAGCAGAGTAAAAGAACCGCTGCACCCCCAGTCAAGAAAAGAAAGCTTTCTAGAACTTAGAAACAAATTGGGTCCCCCGATCTAACACCACATCAGAGGTAACCCCGTGAAACTTCACAATCTCATTAACAAAAACCTGAGCAAGAGTCTTGGCGTTCGGAAGTGCCGGTAATGTGATGAAATGCTCCATTTTACTGAACCTATCTACAACCACCAGAACCACTGTCTTGCCTGCCAATACCGGTAGGTCAGTAATAAAATCCATGGACTAGTGGGTTCTTGGTCTACTAGGGATGGGCAGTGGAATAAGAGGACCAGGCGGACAGATATGCGATACTTTAGAACGCGCACAAACACTGCAATCAGACACCTGTTCAACCACATCCTGATGCAACCACGGCCCCCAATAACGACGAGAATGGAGGACTGCAGATGCCTTACCCTCTGGATGACCAGCAAGCACTGAGTTACGATGTTCCTAAATAACTTTACAGCGCAAGTTATATGGTACAAATAACCTCCCCGAAGGGCAGGAGCATAGCCCTGAGTGTCCAACAGTTCTCCCTTCAGGTCAGGGTACAAGGCTGACAAACTACCCCATTCTGTAAAATTGGGGCAGGGTTCTCATGGTCATCACCACCAGGTAAGCTCCGGGACAATGCATTAGCCTTGGTGTTTTTAACTCCTGGGTGGAAAGTGACCACAAAATTGAATCTAGTAAAGAACAGGGACCACCTAGCTTGTTTTGGGTTGAGACGTTTAGCCAATTGAAGATATGGCAGGCTCTTGTGGTCCATGAGAACAGTAAGAAGATGGACTGCCCCCTCCAACGAATGTTGCAATTCTTCGAATGCCAAATTAATTGCCAGAAGCTCCCGATTACCCATGTCATAATTTCTCTCAGCCGAGGATAATTTTTGGGAAAAGAAGGCGCACAGACACCATTCACCAGGTGATGGTAAAGGCCCAACCCCCACCTCCGACGCATCTACTTCTACGATAACAAGTTGAGAAACATCCGGTTGACTGAGTATAGGTTTGGTTTTAAAACAACTCTATGGAGGAAAAAGCATGCTGAGCAGCATTCAACCATTTAGCAAAATCAGACCCCTTCCTTGTCATGTCAGTAAGGGATTTCACCGTTATCAAATAATTTTGAATAAACCTCTGGTAAAAATTAGTAAATCCCAGAAATCATTGTAATGCCTTCAGATTCTCGGGATAGTCCCAATCAAATACAGCACGAACCTGCTCCGGATCCATCCAAAAACCTGAAGATGACAACAGGTACCCCAAAAATTGCTCCTCCTGGATGGTGAGAACACATTTCTCTAGTTTGGCATAAAGCTTGTTATCCCTTATTATCTGAAACACCTGTTTAACATGTCTCTGATGTGTCTCCAAATCAGGTGAATAAACCATAATATCATCCAGATAGACCACCACAAACCTGCCCATCAAATGATGGAAAATATCTTTTATGAAATGCTGGAACACCGTCAGTGCATTGGTCAGACCAAAAGGCATAACCAGGCTCTCAAAATATCCCTCAGGGGTATTGAACACCATTTTCTATTTTTCCCCTTCCCTGATTCTAACCAGGTTATAGGCCCTCCTTAATCCAACTTGTAGAAAACCTTTAGCTCCCACAACCTGGTTGAAAAAATCTGGGATCAGAGGACGAGGATATGGATTGCAGATAGTAATTAGATTTAATTCCCAGAAATTCAAACAAGAATGGAGACCGCCAACTTTCTTCTTCACGAAAAAGAACTCTGCCACCACGGGCGAAGATGAAGGTCTGATATGTCCCTTCCTAAGATTCTCAGTAATAAAATATTTCATGGCTTGGACCGGAATGATTGTACAGTCTGGACTTGGGTAGTTTAGCTTTGGGAGTCAGGTTAATAGGACAGTCATATGCACGATAGGGAGGCAAATTCTGACACCCTTTCTCAGAAAATACATCCTGAAAACTAGCAGTTCTCATGGCAGTAATCTCCCCATTCCATGATATCTCTGGACTGACAATCCACTATCAAATTATGTTTCACCAACCAGGGTAAATCCAGTACTATTGGAGTGGGGAGACCCTCCAGGACATAGCAAGGAATTACCTTATAATGCAAAGACCCCACCTACAGTCTTATGAATAGTGATGAGCGAATGTGCTCGCCACTTGGCGAGCACCGAGCGTTTCTGGGATTACTCGGCGCAAACTGGTATTTCCCCACCCAGCCTTTTTGGCGGACTTTAGAGACCCAATCACTCTGCAGGGATTGTCTGCCAGGCCATGAAACGCTGCAGCCTTCTTTGTTGTGGTCATGCAGTGATTGGCTTGGCCGCACAGCATCATCACGAGTATAAGAGACCTGGCGCCGCCCTGCTTGCCGCAGTCTGCTCCTTAGCTAGTGTAGTGAGAGCTGCTGCTGAGATAGGGTCAGAATCGTGCTTTTAATAGTTAGTGTAGGTCTGCAATTGTTCAGTCCCCAACTCCTGAGAAACCAACAGTCCTATTTAGGGCTAATTCGTGGGTCCCGCGATTGCAGCTCTATTAAGGCAGGACACAGCATATCCACATCAGTGCAAGTCCTGCAGGCACTGTATGTGCGTACATAGCTCCCACTTCATCCCTCCCAAAGCTCCATAACTGTCTGCTGCTGCTTATTTACTATATACCTAGCTGCATTTTTTCCTTTTAAAAATTCACCAAACCCCCCTCTCCCCCCCCCCCTTCCCAAAATGTTTTTATTCAGTCTGTTATGTTAGGCTGAGTCCTGGTGTATCTGTTTTGGAAAAATCGTATTTCCGCAGGCATACATAGCATAGTTCTGTGTGCTAGCCTCGCGCCACTTTTTTTGTTTTGTTTTATTTAAATTCACCCAAAAAACAAAAAAAGTAATACAGTCTGTGGCTGAGGCCTGGTGTTTCTGTGTTTGAAAAATTGTAGCTTTTCAGGCATACTGATCATATATAATTTAGCTCCAATTAAATACATTTGCGTTGAGCTTTTGAAATAGTGCAGTAGTCTATCTAAAATGGACTAAAATAATTACCAAATTCCATTGAATTAAAAGTGTGTTTTTTCGGCACACTGATCACATATAAGTTTTCTCAAAATTAATCCAGTGCCAGAGCAGTGTGAAACGGTTGTTAGTTGGATAGCGGATAATGCTTCCAGTCACTTAACTACAGCCACCAACACCATGTCTTCCACGCGGTCAAGACTGAGTAGCCGTGAGTGTGGCCCGGATATTCCTCACCCTGATCCTCCTTCCTCCCACCATGCCGATTGCCCTGAGACAACTGATCCCACACTTGGACACTCCGAAGAGCTGTTCAGTTTTCCCTTTCAAGATTCCGGACTCTCGGCCAGTCAGCTTCAACTGGGGACAGATGAGATTGCATGTAGAGATGCCTAAAGCTTTGACCAGCCACGTTCACATGAAGGCGATGATGGGAAAGTGTCACAAGAGGTGGACGATAATGAGACACAATTGCCAGAAAGTCAGGAGGAGGAGCAGGGTGCTGATGTGGAAGACGAGGTGGTGGATGACAAAGTGACTGACCCAACCTGTCAGGAGGACATGCAGAGTGAGGACAGCAGCACACATGGGAAGGAGGCATATCACTCCAACAGGCAGGAAGAAGCAGTGTGGTGGCCACAGACAGAAGGCGTGTATCCGTTCCCTGTAATACCAACATGAGGGAAGTTGCCATTCCAACTGTTAGATCTTCCCGAGTCTGGTTATTTTTGAAAGACTGCCGATAACCCCAAACAGGCCATTTGCAGCACCTGCCATGCCCGCATCAGCAGGGGTAGCAAAACTACCAGCCTGACCACCACCAGCATGATCAGGCACATGGAGGCAAAGCACTCGACTTTGTGGGCCGAACCCCATGCTCTGGGAACACTGTCTGCAGGTGACACCACTGCTTCTTCCACTGTTTTGCGTAGAAGCCAATCCCCAGTTCACTGAGCATGTAAAGATGCCTGCATGTGAAGATGCCCTGCACCTGTTGTTGCCCACAGTGAAGCAGCACCATCATCAAGCCCGTCCACGTCCTTGTCCCAGCACAGCCTTCAGTTGTCTATACCCATGTTATTGGAATGCAAGCGGAAATACCTGGCCAACGCCCCACAGGCCACAGTCCCAAATTCTAACATTTCTCTTCTGCTTGCGCTCAAAATGTTGCCTTTAGGCTCATTGAGACGGAAGCTTTCCACAACCTGATGGGCGCAGCCATCCCAAGGTAATCGGTCCCCAGTCACCACTATTTCTCCCAGTGTGCCGTACTGGCATTACACCAGCATGTGTGCCACAACATTACTCATGCCCTCAACAATGCTGTTACTGGGAAAGTCCACCTAACCATGGACACGGGGACAAGTGCTTGTGGCCAGGGACGGTACATCTCACTGATGGCACACTGGGTTAACATAGTGGAAGCCAGGACCCAGTCGGACCTTGGGATGGAACACATCCTCCCCGTGCCGAGGGGGGATTGCGGGCCCTACCTCACTCAGGGCTGGCCCCACAGAGTACAGCTCCTGCACCTCCTCTTCAGCCTCCATTTCTGAAATCAACACATCAGTCAGAAGCTGGAAGCACTGTAGCACTTCCTAAGCCAAGCGGCAACAGGCTGTGCTGAAGCTAATCTGCATAGGTGACAAACCGCACAATGCAGAAGAGTTGTGGACAGCGCTGAAAGAGCAGTTAGATATTTGGATGACACCGCTGAACCTACAGCCAGGCATGGTTGTGTGTGACAATGGCTGGAACCTGGTGGCGGCTCTGAGACAAAGTGAGCTCACACACGTACCTTGCTTGGCCCATGTGCTTAACCTCGTGGTTCAATGTTTTCTGAAAAGCTACCGGAGCTGCCGGATCTGCTAATGAAAGTACGCCGTCTGTCTACCCATTTTAGAAAGTCAGCTACAGCTTTAGCGGCTCTTTCTGTGCTTCAGCAGCGTTTGCAGCTTCCTGCTCACCGACTGGTGTGTGATGTCCCCACGCGCTGGAACTCTACGCTGCATATGTTGGAAAGGATTTGTGAGCAGAAGAGGGCAGTTGTTGACTACCAACATCGACAAGGGCGTCGATATTCAGTTCAGACTCCACACATAAGACCTCAAGAGTGGGCATGGATGTCAGACATATGTACCATACTCCAGAACATTGAGGACTGCACCAAGATGGTGAGCCGTGATGACACCATAATTAGCGTCACCATCCCACTTCTCTGCATTCTGAAAACCTCTCTGCACAATTAAAGAGGATGCATTGCAGGCAGAGCACGAGGACATGGAGCAAGGAACCATACAGGGGATTACATTCATCCCAGCCTCATGTCTTCTCAACGTGGATTGGTAGGCAATGAGGAGGAGGAAGAATAGGAGCTACTTTCATGCGCTATAGATGGTACTACAAGCACAGCTGTCATACCGTCTGTTCAGCGGGGATGGCCTGAGGACAAGGAGGAAGACAGCATGGTCAGTCGTCTTGTTGGTGAGGACACGGAAGTCTTGCTTGTTAGCTGTCTGGCATGCATGGCTGACTTTATGTTGCGCTGCGTTTCACGTGACCCTCGCATTATAAAAATTTTTTGGTGACACTCATTACTGGTTGGTATCCAAAAAGTATCGTTTTTCCTTGCGGAGAGTGACATGATAAGCATGTCGAGGTGAGGAGACTTAAAGCCGCATTTCCCAGAGGAGCATTGCGGCATTAAGCCTCCTCACCTCGACATGCTTATCATGTCACTCTCCGCAAGGAGAAACAATACTTCTTGGATCCCAGTCAGACGTCTCTCAATCAGCCAAGCCAGATCTCCACTTTGCACTGACAAGGGACAGTACCCCGAAACACAGTGTCTGCAAATTGAGATTCTGGTTTGGCTATTATCCTAAGTCATGTGACAAGGCTCGTTATTGCTACATCCAATAGGTGGCACTAGAGTTCTAGTCCTCTTCCTCTCTGAAGAGACAATTTGCATTACTGGTTGGTGACACTTCTAGACCCACGCTACAAGGAGAACTTTCAATCTCTTCTGCCAGAGGCCGAGAGGTGTACTAAAATGTTGCAGTGCCAGAGGGCCCTTGTAGTGGCATTACTTAGAAAATTCCCATGTGAGAACGCTGGCAGCAGACGTCAGAATTTGTTGTACAACCAAGGAGTCCAAGCGAGCAAGACAGAAGTACAATCCAGCTCAGGCAGGGGAACAATTGCAAAGTTCTGGGACAGTTTTCTCAGATCCTCCCATCGTGCCAGCACAGATGCAAGGGGTGTTGTCACAAGAAGTGCAAGTTTGGGAAGATGCTGAGGGAGTACCTTGCAGATCGTACAAACATCCTCTGGGATTCCTCTGTTACTTTTAATTATTGGGTATCCAAGTTGGACACGTGGCATGAACTCACTGTCTACGCCTTGTAGGTCCTGGCCTGCCCTGCTGTTAGCGTTCTGTCAGAGCAGGATTTTAGTGCCGCTGGTGGAATTATAACAGATAAGCGCATTCGCCTGTCAAGTGAAAATGCTGACAGGCTGACTCTTATAAAAATGAACAAGGGCTGGGTTGGGAAAGACTTCTGTACACCACCAAGTGAAAACAGCGAAACATAACCTCAAATACATTCTTTGTTTTGGGGAGGTGTATTCTTATGCACCTCTTCACAACCACACATTGGTATACGCTTCCAGATTTGGTCTGTTTGTTGCTATCCTCCTCCTTAACCTCACCCTCAGCATCCACAACCAGTAGAACACCAGGGTGAACGAATTCTGTGATGCCAAAGTCACAATTTTTTTTTTTTTGCAAGGGTGTAAATATGATGCCCGTTACTAATTGGAAACCAAAACAAATGTTACTCTCACAGGGGGAAATATCATAAAAAAGAGATGTACGTCTATTATTCCCATTTATTCTTATATTTTGCATTTTCCCTATCTGTGGACAGTCCTCTAATGAGGTAGTGTATACCTCTACAATAGAAAATTATTCAAAGACTTTTATATTATATTTTTATGTATAGCCCTGTTTCTGAGCTGTTGCTAGGGACAAACAAATCTCGTTGGACACATTCTGGCTTCAAACCTATGAACCTGTGTTCACCCCTCCCTTTTTTTATTTACTTTCATCGGTGGATTCACATTATTTATTTGTTTGATTTCATTATGATTTAGTTTTGTCTCCTCATTCTCCACCACTAGATCAGCAGGATTAACGTCTTCAGGGCCACTAAAGGCAGTCCATTTTTTGAAAGGGTGTCTATGATGCCCATAGTATGTTTTTAAAAATGTATCTCCCATGGGGAAATGTTTGTCAGCCCATGGACTGCGTGTATGGGCATTACAAGTCTAGGAGACACAATCCTTTACATTGGGCCTAGTTTTTAATGGGGCCTTCAGCAATGTCTCTTCATTCTCTATCAATAGATCATCAGGCTTAACGTCTTCTGTGCCGCTACAGGCAGTCCAAGGTTTTACAAGGGTGTCTCTGATGCCCATATTATATTTTTTTAAAATATACCCCCATGGGGATATGTTAGTTATCCCATACACTTAGTATATGGGCATTACAAGTCTAGGAAACCCGATCCTTTAAATTTGGACTAGTTTTTAATGAGGCCTTCCTCCACCTCTCATCATTTTCCACCACTAGATCACCAGGGTTCACGTGTTCCGTGCTGCTACAGACAGTCAATTTTTTGGCAAAGGTGTCTTTGATCCCCATGAAATATTTTTTTAAAATTTACCCCATATGGGCAAATGCTTGTCAGGCCATCCACTCCACTACAAATCTCAGAGACCCACACCTCTACATTGGGCCTACTTAACTCAGTTTCCTGGAATGTCTCTTCCTTATCTCCGGCTACATGACCTGGGTGAATGTGTTCTGTACTTTTATAGGCCACTGAATTTTGGGCAAGGGGGGCTGTGATGGCAATAGTATATTTTTTAAAAAGGTACCCCATTGGTGAAACCACATTCTTGTTGGCAAAGACTTCATAACATTTGTGTACCTTAAAGAGCTCACTTGAAAAGCTCCTTTTTGTGTTGCCTGGTTGCTCACATTGGACACAATACACTTCATATAAATTTGATAAAGCAATGCTGTTAGTTTGCCTCAGTAGTGCATTACAAATATTTCTTTGTCTACTATATTAGTTTCTCTCCTTGAGAGCCATAACTTTGGCTGCATCAAATATGCAAATGGCGAATACACAAATGGCGATTTGGAATCCAGATTGAAATATACCGAATGCATTCAGACAATTACATAGCTGCATTTCTTGTAAAACATTTACAGATGTGACAGACAATGCTCATAGTGACACAATCTTGAGAAATGTTTGTTTATTCACTTCACAAACAGTTCTAAGCTTCTATATGTTTGTTGTTTGTCATTGTAAAATATTAAGGTTTACTCAACCTCTGCCTGTGGTGGTTTTATCTAAATCTTTGTGGCTTTTATAGTCTAAGGGATTATGGCCCCTCGTCTGATGACTCCATGATATCTCAGTTTCATTCGACCTTGAAAGCTGGCCACTTGAAGGGCTGTGTGAAACTAGAGTTACTACATAGTGTAAATCACTATATAAGACCAGAGAAACATCACTAAGACACAAGCAAAAACTGGGGTACATGTACAGTGTGCTGATACCTGCATAATTGGGGACACCCATGCAGTGTAGTGAATCTCCCAGGGGTTCTCTATCTTTGTGTTTCTTCTCTGATATTCCAGACAGATGATGTTTAAATGCCTCTTGGTGATGATGTAAGTATACTGTATGTAGTTAGTCTTTTATATATACTTAATCATTATATGTATTTAATCCTTATATGTACTTAACCTTTGTATGTGTTAACAAAGTGTACGCACTTATACTATTCAATCATACTATTCCTTGAATTTTGTACTTTGCAATAAAATTGCGTTGTTTTGCAAGTATTAGCCTTCTTTAAATCCATATCTGTACCTTAGTGTTAAAAACTTGGAAAATAAAATTGCCAAATTCTCCTGTAAATTATTCTGCAAAGCGGGAACCATCATACCATTAAAAAATCCAAAATGTTGATCGTCCTTCAATGTAGTGCATCCTGCTCTAAACATATTGTCGGGACTCCATTACCATTTTAAAAGGGTTTGACAGTTTGAGGTTTCATGGTACCATTTTTTTTTTCAAACTAACAGTCTCCTGTCTCTAATCACGTCATTCAGACTGCATTGTTGGGTATTCTCAAAATCTTAACTGAAAACAGACATCGATTTGTGTCACATTAGTAAACTTTTATAGTCTTGCAAGGATTTAAAGTCATCTGTTTCACTCACTTTTAGACTAATTGGTGATATTTTTATCAGCCACAACTCTGAAGTTTTAGCAAGTTTTGGTGGAAGAGATACAGATTCGTTCCTTTTATTCCTTGCAGTCAGTTCTCCTTAACTCTGAGTGATTTTATGTGATTTTTTTATTTTAACATTGAGAAATGGATTTGGTAGGGGAAGAATGCACTTTTCTGACATTGAAAAAAATCTTTTGGAAACATGCCTTGTTTAACGTCCACCATCTGGCAATGTACGATCTTTGTCTACAGTTTAACAGTTCAATGAATGCTTTTCTTTTCCATCACCAGACGATTTCAGGGATGTAACATTATTTTCTTTATCTGATACAATAACAGTCGAAAACACACACTTTGCATGGAGGTATAATTATTTTTTTTGGAGTGGAAATGCCATTTACTTTGATATGTTGGAAATCTTGCACTTAAACCCCCATTAATAATCACTTGGGTAGATTAACTTAGACCTTTTATGTCTATCATTGGCGACTTCTTCTCCTCCGGTAATTACCAGGCTTATGTCCAGCAGCCGATTTTCCTTTTTTTTTGTTTTGTTTTAAAATTTTGAATTAGAATTTTTGATTTTACTTCCGGAGCTGGATTTCTCTTCTTTCCTGTTATGGCATTCAGCGTGTAGAAGAGACGCTTGTCCGTGCTCGGATGTCTTTCAAGGACTATGAAAGCATCAAAAGGGGTGAGCTGAAATCCCCTTTTTACTTATATAGACTTCTGGATGTACAAAATACAGATTGTGAAGTGGATTGTCATGGGCCCATCCAGTATGGGGGTTCCAAGGCGTAATGTGGTGCATATGACTATGCAGCAGGGCAGATATTGCTGTCACTGTGTAAACAAAGGAGTATGGGAGTACAAAATGCATATTGTGAAGTGGATTTTTTCATGGGCCCATCCAGTATGTGGGTTCAAAGGCTTCTTGGGGTGCATATGAATTGATAGCAGGGCAGGCCTTGCATTCAATGCAACATTATTTCAGGAGGCCCTCCTGGACATCTTATGAAAGGGGTATTGTGGTGTGTCATAATTCTTGGCAGCCCATCCAATCACAACGTAGAATACAACCGTTTAGGAGACCCACAGTTTAATAATGGCTCTTTAAGAAGATTAATGCCACCTGATGCACCAGGAAAAATAGGCTCTGTGACTTTGAGTCCCTCCTTCATAAATGAAGCAAGATGGGTCTGCTTATGTGTCGCACACCACATGGCCAGCTAGGGTTGTTAATGTGACGCCCCAGGGTCCTGATTGTCACAGTGACATTGCTTTCCTCACGGGGAGAGTGATGTTCCGTTTGGAAGCGATGAAGCAGATCTTTTATCAGGTAATCACAATGCATACAACATGTTCACACTCCAGGCCAGAAGGGGGAGCTCTAAACCTGTCTAAGGTGAACTCCCCTATAACTACATCCTGATCTGGAGGGAAAGAGTTCAGTTTCAGTTCACAAAGTGAGAGACACAGAAGGGAGCAGACCGACATGGAGTGTCAGAAGGTCTGAAGGGGCCGTGTAGTCTGAAGCACTACAGCTCCTGGAAAGAGACATAAAGAAAGCCAAACATTCAGTGAGTGTGCAGGAGAGCGAGGCACAGGAGAGATAAATCAAGGGAGAACAGCTGCAAATGAACCATCTCCCTCTGAAGCGCAGATAACCGGTAGCTGGAACACCGAGGGTTGTAAGGGCCTCTACAACTTACATAAGAGACCGACAGGACAGCTGAACTGCAAGTTACCTGTCCGCTCTAATACCCAGGAGGCACGGTGACACCTATAGAGCCCAGGGTGTGTTAGAGTCCCTAAAAACAGGCTCAAGTCACCAGTCATACAGGTCCTGTCCTATCCTATATGGGGGACAGAGAGAACATCTGTGAGGACCTTATCTGAAGCCATAGGCAGTAAGGGACTACAATACCACCTCGCTACAGGAAGGCTTTTAACTCCACCTGGTAAAGGGGACTCTGGATTCGAAGCTGGCCGGACCCTGCCCGCTCTGTGATTTGGTGCTCTGGACTGTGGCTGCTGAAGTCTTCAGTAAATAAGGTAACATAGTAACATAGTTAGTAAGGCCGAAAAAAGACATTTGTCCATCCAGTTCAGCCTATATTCCATCATAATAAATCCCCAGATCTACGTCCTTCTACAGAACCTAATAATTGTATGATACAATATTGTTCTGCTCCAGGAAGACATCCAGGCCTCTCTTGAACCCCTTGACTGAGTTCATAGTAACATAGTTAAAGGTAAAGAGACTGAAAACCTGTGTCCTCGTTCTTCACTGCACTTCTCACCATCTTCCATCTACACACCTGGAGCCCTGGGGATACACTTCACCTGTGGGAAGTTATACCATCTAGCTGCCATAACATCACCCCAGAGGACCCCTTAAAGCAGCGTTGGTCCCCACTGACCGAATACCACAGGTGGCGTCACGACCATAAACTTTATTCTCTTTTAAAGACCTTTCCCTTTTACATGGGCGCCCAGGGCCACGGACCAGGTCGCCACCGTGACATCCCCCTGTGAATGAAGGACCCGGTACCGAGTACCCCACGGCCCTGACGGGCGACTCATTAAATGTTACAATGACATTTCCCAGTGAATGCATTTGTAGTGGTTGAAAGCAATGTTAAAGTTGAAAAACGCTTCAAAAACGTTGCGTCTGAACTAAGCCCAAGTGGAGGAGGAAATTTTCGGTCTGGAATTAATTATTTGGCCTTACAGGAAAGTCATTAACCTGCTCTAGCCGCCATTTTAACAGAGTCAATGGAAGCGTCCGACAAGAAGGCAGCCGCCTCCTGAATCACCGGTAAAGCAGTTAGAATAGAGTCCCTAGAAGCTCCCTCTTTCAACTGGGTCTCTAACTGGTCCAGCCAAACCATCATTGATCTGGCTGTACAGGTTGAAGCCACCGCAGGTCTTAAGGAACCGGCCGCCATTTCCCCGTCACCTTTTAGAAAAGTGTCTGCCTTCCTGTCAAGGGGGTCCTTAAGAGATCCCATATCCTCAAAGGGAAGAGAGGCCCGTTTTGCCACTTTGGCTATTGCCGCATCTAATTTAGGGGCTTTTTCCCAATTGATAACTGTTGGGCCATCAAAGGGATACCTGCGTTCTTGTGCTGGTGGTAAGGAACCTTTTTTCTCAGGTTTTTTTCCACTCTCTATTAATGAGTTCCTGAATTTTCTCATTTAGCTGAAAAACTCTGCGCTTTTTTATTTTTCCAGTCCATAATACATCATTTCTTCTCTGGATAATTGAGGCCTGGGCTCTGCTATGCCCATTGACCCTCTGACCGCTTTTACTAACTTATCTATCCTTTCAAGGGGTAGACAAAAGTGGGCGGTCTTTTCCTCAGAGGACGATGCAGCTGTATCGGAGGAAATTTGCTCAATATTCTTATCCATGGAAGAGTTAGAGATCAGAGGAGCTTTGTATTTAGAGCTTCCTGCTTTAGACAAGGACTTAATGGAATGTTTGACTTCCGTCCTGACCATCTCCTTCAGGCTTGCTGCCACACTAAGGGATTCTTCCGCTACATGAGGGGGCAAGTAAGGCAATCTAGTCTCTGCAGATCTAAAGCCCTCACCTCCTTCCCCTTCCTGAGACCTCACCGTCTGCTGGATACAGGGGCCACATAGCTTTTTAGGGTAGTTATCAGGTAAGGGAACCCCACAGATGGCACACTCTCTGTTTTGCCTTACCAAAGCACTTCCTCCCCTACAATAAACAATATGAGGGGGATCACGTCACTGGCTGAACATTCTCGGAGATCACTTACCAGTGCCTGCCCCAAAAAAGGAAATACCGGAATATGAGGGGGATTCTTCCTGGCTGATGCTCCAGACCCCTGTCTGGAGGAGCTTTTGCAGCCAGAGTCAACACTCCTGTCACTTTTAGGCTTCTGACAAACCTCATCCAGCAGCTGAGGCTGCTGCTCACGATCGCTCTCCATACTTCACAAATTGAGGTCAGAAGCAAGGAACCCAGCTCCAGAATCTCTTTATAACCCCACTGCTGGTCAGCAGCCATGCCAAGCGCTCCCCCCTGATTTGATGTCCCTCCCTCCAGGAGCAGGATATCGGTGGGGGGCTGTAATCAAGCAGCGTGCAAAATTCCAGTGGGCGCCGCTATCTTGGAACCACTGCGCATGCACAGAAACCCGCGACCCGGAAGTAGACACCGGCTCCGCCCCCAGACGTCACCTGGCCTCACAGCACTTCCTGTCAGTGCTGAGAGCAGCGTGGGACGCCTAGCGGACCAGCGATACCCCGAGTGGTGCAACCACAATGCCGCCACACGGACCCCAGCCCGCACACAAGCCTGCCCAAAAGGAGGGACCCCAGGGGAATGCTTACCCGCACTGGCTCCTGGAGACAGAACACCACTGGTGACTGCTCCCTGCTGCAACGCCACTGCTGTGCAGTCCTGCCAGGACCACCGTGACGTCTTCCAGGGTCTCCGCACCGGCTGAGGTAGGAGACCCCCCGCTACCTGAATCGGCTGGCCGGCCTGGGATCCTTGGAAAAATTTCTGTATGATCCTGTCCCTTCAGGAACAGGAAACCAACTGATACGTGGGAGAGGTGCTGCCCTTTTTGTATCTGTAGGTTTCCTGTTCCTAATGGGCAGATCCCCTCTCTCGTGGTGCTGTCATGGGAGTCCGAATAAATGTTTGTCAGCACATACACTTAGTGTATGGGAATCACAAGTGTAGGGGAAACTCTCCTTTCAATTGGGCCTAGGTTTTAATGAGGCCTTCCTCCACCTCTTATCATTTTCCACCACTAGATAACCAGGGTTCATGTGTTCCGTTTTGCTGCAGACAGTAAATTTTTGGGCAAGGGTGTCTATGATCCCCATGAAATATTTTTCAAAAATGTAGCCCCCATGAAGAAATGCTTGTCAGGACATGCACTCCATTACAAGTCTCAGATACCCACTCCCCTACATTGGGCCTACTTCTTTACTCGGTTTCCTGCAATGTCTTTCTTATCTCCGATGACATGACCTGGGTGAATGTGTTATGTACTGTTATAGGCCACAGAATTTTGAGCAAGGGGGGCTGTGATGGCAATAGTATATTTTTAAAAAAGGTACCCCCCATTGGTGAAACCACATCCTTGTTGGCAAAGACTTCATAACATTTGTGCACCTTAAAGAGCTCACTTGAAAAGCTCCATTTTGTATTGCCTGGTTGCTCACATTGGACACAATACACTTCATATAAATTTGATAAAGCAATGCTGTTACTTTGGCTCAGTAGTTCATTGCAAATATTTCTTTGTCTACTCTATTAGTTTCTCTCCTTGAGAGCGATAACTTTGGCTGCCTAAAATGTACAAATGGTGAATATACAAATGGCGATTTGGAATCCAGATTAAAATACAGTATACCAAATGCATTCAGACAATCATATAGCTGCATTTCTTGTAAAACATTTACAGATGTGACAGACAATGCTCATAGTGACACAATCTTGAGAAATGTTTATTCACTTCACAAACAGTTCTAAGCCTCTGTATGTTTGCTGTTTGTCATTGTAAAACATTAAGGTTTACTGAAACTCTGCATGTGGTGGTTTGAGCTAAATCTTTGTGGCTTTTATTTTCAAGGGGTTTATGGCTCCTCATCTGGTGACTCGTCTGATGACATGATATCTCAATTTCATACAACCTTGAAAGCTGGCCACTTGAAGGTGTGGGTGAAACTAGAGTTACTACATAGTGTAAATCACTATATAAGACCAGAGAAACATGACTAAGACAGATGACAAAACTGGGATACCTGTACATGTACAGTGTGCTGATACCTGCATAATTGGGGATGCCCATGCAGTGTAGGTAATCTACCAGGGGTTTTCTGTCTTGGTGTTGCTTCTCTGATATTCCAGATGGATGATGTTTAAAAGCCTCTTGTGGATGATGTAAGTATACTGTATGCAGTTAACCCCTTTCTGACATTAGACGTACTATCCCGTCGAGGTGGGGTGGGCCCCTATGACCACCGACGGGATAGTACGTCATACGCGATCGGCCGCGCTCACGGGGGGAGCGCGGCCGATTGCGGCCGGGTGTCAGCTGCCTATCGCAGCTGACATCCGGCACTATGTGCCAGGAGCGGTCACAGACCGCTCCCGGCACATTAACCCCCGGCACACCGCGATCAAACATGATCGCGATGTTCCGGCGGTACAGGGAAGCTTCCCGCAGGGAGGGGGCTCCCTGCGGGATTCCCTGATCCCCCCGCAGCAACGCGATACTGCCGAACAAAAAGTGGAATAACACGCGATCAAAAAGACAGATATAAATAACCATGGTACAGCTGAAAGCGGCATCTTGTCCTGCAAAAAACGAGCCACCATACAGCATCATCAGAAAAAAATAAAAAAGTTATTAGTCCTGAGAATAAAGCGATGCAAAAATAATTATTTTTTCTATAAAATAGTTTTTATCGTATAAAAGCGCCAAAACATAAAAAAATGATATAAATGAGGTATCTCTGTAATCGTACTGACCCGAAGAATAAAACTGCTTCATCCATTTTACCAAACGCGGAACGGTATAAACGCCTCCCCCAAAAGAAATTCATGAATAGCTGGTTTTTGGTCATTCTGCCTCACAAAAATCGGAATAAAAAGCGATCAAAAAATGTCACGTGCCCGAAAATGTTACCAATAAAAACGTCAACTCGTTCCGCAAAAAACAAGCCCTCACATGACTCTGTGGACCAAAATATGGAAAAATTATAGCTCTCAAAATGTGATAACGCAAAAACAATTTTTTGCAATAAAAAGCGTCTTTCAGTGTGTGACGGCTGCCAATCATAAAAATCCGCTAAAAAACCCGCTATCAAAGTAAATCAAACCCCCTTCATCACCCCCTTAGTTAGGGAAAATTAAAAAAATATATTTATTTCCATTTTCCCATTAGGGCTCGGGTTAGGGCTAGGGTGTTATGACCTGGTGATCAGGACAATAATGGACCTGGTGGTTAAGAGCACACGGAATGACCTGATAGTTACTGATAATAAAGGACGAGCTCTGGGACGTGGGAACTCTGCTGACCGCAATCCCTAATCCTATCAAACACACTAGAAATAGCCGTGGATTGCGCCTAACGCTCCCTATGCAACTCGGCACAGCCTAAGAAACTAGCTAGCCCTGAAGATAGAAAAAAAAAGCCTACCTTGCCTCAGAGAAATTCCCCAAAGGAAAAGGCAGCCCCCCACATATAATGACTGTGAGTAAAGATGAAAATACAAACACAGAGATTAAATAGATTTAGCAAAGTGAGGCCCGACTAACTGAACAGACCGAGGATAGGAAAGGTTACTTTGCAGTCAGCACAAAAACCTACAAAAAGACCACGCAGAGGGCGTAAAAAAGACCCTCCGCACCGACTCACGGTGCGGAGGCGCTCCCTCTGCGTCCCAGAGCTTCCAGCAAGCTTCTGCTGGGAAGACAGGTCACAAGAACGATCCAGGAGTGAACTAGACCAATACTGGAACATTGACAGGTGGCCTGGAGCAAAGATCTAAGTGGAGTTAAATAGAGCAGCCAGCTAACGAATTAACCTCGTCACCTGAGGAAGGAAATTCAGAAACACCCACCAGAGGAAGTCCATGGACAGAACCAGCCGAAGTACCATTCATGACCACAGGAGGGAGCCCGACAACAGAATGCACAACAGTACCCCCCCCCCTTGAGGAGGGGTCACCGAACCCTCACCAGAGCCCCCAGGCCGACCAGGATGAGCTAAATGAAAGGCACGAACCAGATCGGCAGCATGAACATCAGAGGCAAAAACCCAGGAATTATCTTCCTGACCATAACCCTTCCACTTGACCAGGTACTGGAGTTTCCGTCTCGAAACACGAGAATCCAAAATCTTCTCCACCACATACTCCAACTCCCCCTCAACCAACACCGGGGCAGGAGGACCAACGGATGGAACCACAGGCGCCACGTATCTCCGCAATAACGACCTATGGAACACATTATGGATGGCAAAAGAAGCAGGAAGGGCCAAACGAAATGACACTGGATTGATAACCTCAGAAAGCTTATACGGACCAATGAAACGAGGCTTAAACTTAGGAGAGGAAACCTTCATAGGAACATAACGAGACGACAACCAAACCAAATCCCCAACACGAAGTCGGGGACCCACACAGCGCCGGCGGTTAGCGAAACGTTGAGCCTTCTCCTGGGACAGTGTCAAATTGTCCACCACATGAGTCCAAATCTGCTGCAACCTATCCACCACAGTATCTACACCAGGACAGTCCGAAGACTCAACCTGCCCTGAAGAGAAACGAGGATGGAAACCAGAATTGCAGAAAAACGGCGAAACCAAAGTAGCCGAGCTGGCCCGATTATTAAGGGCGAACTCAGCCAACGGCAAAAAGGACACCCAATCATCCTGATCAGCAGAAACAAAGCATCTCAGATATGTTTCCAAAGTTTGATTAGTTCGTTCGGTTTGGCCATTTGTCTGAGGATGGAAAGCCGAAGAAAAAGAAAAATCAATGCCCATCCTAGCACAAAAGGATCGCGAAAACCTCGAAACAAACTGGGAACCTCTGTCAGAAACGATGTTCTCCGGGATACCATGTAAACGAACCACATGCTGGAAAAATAATGGCACCAAATCAGAGGAGGAAGGCAATTTAGACAAAGGTACCAAATGGACCATCTTAGAAAAGCGATCACAAACCACCCAAATGACCGACATCTTTTGAGAGACGGGGAGATCCGAAATAAAATCCATAGAAATATGCGTCCAGTGCGTCTTCGGGACCGGCAAGGGCAAAAGCAACCCACTGGCACGAGAACAGCAGGGCTTAGCACGAGCACAAGTCCCACAGGACTGCACAAAAGAACGCACATCCCGTGACAAAGACGGCCACCAAAAGGATCTAGCCACCAAATCTCTGGTACCAAAGATTCCAGGATGCCCAGCCAACACTGAACAATGAATCTCAGAGATAACTCTACTAGTCCATCTATCAGGGACAAACAGTTTCTCCGCTGGGCAACGGTCAGGTCTATCAGCCTGAAATTTTTGCAGCACCCGCCGCAAATCAGGGGAGATGGCAGACAAAATTACCCCCTCTTTGAGAATACCCGCCGGCTCAGGAACACCTGGAGAGTCAGGCACAAAACTCCTTGACAGGGCATCAGCCTTCACATTCTTAGAGCCCGGAAGGTACGAAACCACAAAATCAAAACGGGAGAAAAATAACGACCATCGAGCCTGTCTCGGATTCAACCGTTTGGCAGACTCAAGATAAGTCAAATTCTTGTGATCTGTCAAGACCACCACGCGATGCTTGGCTCCTTCCAGCCAATGACGCCACTCATCGAATGCCCACTTCATGGCCAACAACTCACGATTACCAACATCATAGTTATGCTCAGCAGGCGAAAACTTTTTAGAAAAGAAAGCACATGGCTTCATCACCGAGCCATCAGAACTTCTTTGCGACAAAACAGCCCCTGCTCCAATCTCAGAAGCATCAACCTCAACCTGAAACGGGAGCGAAACATCTGGCTGGCACAACACATGGGCAGAAGAAAAACGACGCTTCAACTCCTGAAAAGCCTCTACAGCTGCAGAAGACCAATTGACCACATCAGCACCCTTCTTGGTCAAATCAGTCAACGGTTTAGCAACAGTAGAAAAATTAGCGATGAAGCGCCGATAAATATTAGCAAAGCCCAGGAACTTTTGCAGGCTCTTCACAGATGTCGGGTGAGTCCAATCGTAAATGGCCTGGACTTTAACAGGGTCCATCTCAATAGTAGAAGGGGAAAAAATGAACCCCAAAAATGAAACCTTCTGAACTCCAAAGAGACACTTTGACCCCTTCACAAACAAGGAATTCGCACGAAGGACCTGGAACACCATTCTGACCTGCTTCACATGAGACTCCCAATCATCCGAAAAGACCAAAATATCATCCAAATACACAATCAGGAATTTATCCAGGTACTCTCGGAAGATGTCATGCATAAAGGACTGAAACACAGATGGAGCATTAGAAAGCCCGAATGGCATAACCAGGTACTCAAAATGGCCCTCGGGCGTATTAAATGCTGTTTTCCATTCATCGCCTTGTTTAATACGCACAAGATTATACGCCCCTCGAAGATCTATCTTGGTGAACCAACTAGCCCCTTTAATACGAGCAAACAAATCAGACAGCAACGGCAAAGGATACTGAAATTTGACTGTAATTTTATTAAGAAGGCGGTAATCAATACAAGGTCTCAAAGAACCATCCTTCTTTGCCACAAAAAAGAACCCTGCTCCTAACGGTGATGACGACGAGCGAATATGGCCTTTCTCCAAGGACTCCTTTATATAACTGCGCATAGCGGCGTGCTCTGGCACAGATAAATTGAACAATCGGTCCTTAGGAAACTTACTACCAGGAATCAAATTAATTGCACAATCGCAATCCCTATGAGGAGGTAGGGCACTGGCTTTGGGCTCATCAAATACATCCCGATAATCCGACAAAAACTCTGGAACTTCAAAAGGAGTGGAAGACGAAATAGACAAAAATGGAACATCACCATGTACCCCCTGGCAACCCCAGCTGGACACAGACATAGATTTCCAGTCCAATACTGGATTATGAACCTGTAGCCATGGCAACCCCAAAACGACCACATCATGCAGATTATGCAACACCAGAAAGCGGATATCCTCCTGATGTGCAGGAGCCATGCACATGGTCAATTGGGTCCAGTACTGAGGCTTATTCTTGGCCAAAGGCGTAGCATCAATTCCTCTCAATGGAATAGGATACTGCAAGGGCTCCAAGAAAAAACCACAGCGCCTAGCATACTCCAAGTCCATCAAATTCAAGGCAGCGCCTGAATCCACAAATGCCATAACAGAATAGGATGACAAAGAGCAAATCAGAGTAACAGACAATAGATATTTAGACTGTACCGTACCAATGGTGGCAGACCTAGCGAACCGCTTAGTGCGCTTAGGACAATCGGAGATAGCATGAGTGGAATCACCACAGTAAAAACATAGCCCATTCCGACGTCTGTGTTCTTGCCGTTCAGCTCTGGTCAAAGTCCTATCACATTGCATAGGCTCAGGCCCATGCTCAGATAGTACCGCCAAATGGTGCACAGCTTTACGCTCACGCAAGCGTCGATCGATCTGAATGGCCAAGGACATAGACTCATTCAGACCAGCAGGCATGGGAAACCCCACCATGACATCCTTAAGGGCTTCAGAGAGACCCTTTCTGAAGATTGCTGCCAGGGCACATTCATTCCACTGAGTGCGCACAGACCACTTTCTAAACTTCTGACAATATATCTCCTCTTCATCCTGACCCTGACACAGAGCCAGCAAGATTTTCTCTGCCTGATCCACTGAATTAGGTTCGTCATAAAGCAATCCAAGCGCCAGGAAAAACGCATCAACATCACGCAATGCCGGATCTCCTGGCGCAAGGGAAAATGCCCAGTCTTGAGGGTCACCACGTAACAAAGAAATAATGATCCTTACTTGTTGAACAGGGTCACCTGAAGAGCGAGGTTTCAAGGCAAGAAACAATTTACAATTATTTTTGAAATTCAAGAACTTAGATCTATCACCAAAAAACAAATCAGGAATTGGAATCCTAGGCTCTGACATCGGATTCTGAACCACAAAATCTTGAATGTTTTGTACCCTTGTAGTGAGATTATCCATCCAAGAGGACAGACCTTGAATGTCCATGTTTACACCAGTGTCCTGAACCACCCAGAGGTAAAGGGGAAAAGAGAGACAAAACACACTGCAAAGAAAAAAAAATGGTCTCAGAACTTCTCTTATCCCTCTATTGAGATGCATTAGTACTTTGGGCCACCTGTACTGTTATGACCTGGTGATCAGGACAATAATGGACCTGGTGGTTAAGAGCACACGGAATGACCTGATAGTTACTGATAATAAAGGACGAGCTCTGGGACGTGGGAACTCTGCTGACCGCAATCCCTAATCCTATCAAACACACTAGAAATAGCCGTGGATTGCGCCTAACGCTCCCTATGCAACTCGGCACAGCCTAAGAAACTAGCTAGCCCTGAAGATAGAAAAAAAAAAAGCCTACCTTGCCTCAGAGAAATTCCCCAAAGGAAAAGGCAGCCCCCCACATATAATGACTGTGAGTAAAGATGAAAATGCAAACACAGAGATGAAATAGATTTAGCAAAGTGAGGCCCGACTAACTGAACAGACCGAGGATAGGAAAGGTTACTTTGCGGTCAGCACAAAAACCTACAAAAAGACCACGCAGAGGGCGCAAAAAAGACCCTCCGCACCGACTCACGGTGCGGAGGCGCTCCCTCTGCGTCCCAGAGCTTCCAGCAAGCAAGACAACAATAAAATAGCAAGCTGGACAGAAAAATAGTAAACCAAAGAAATACAAGCTGGAACTTAGCTTCTGCTGGGAAGACAGGTCACAAGAACGATCCAGGAGTGAACTAGACCAATACTGGAACATTGACAGGTGGCCTGGAGCAAAGATCTAAGTGGAGTTAAATAGAGCAGCCAGCTAACGAATTAACCTCGTCACCTGAGGAAGGAAACTCAGAAACACCCACCAGAGGAAGTCCATGGACAGAACCAGCCGAAGTACCATTCATGACCACAGGAGGGAGCCCGACAACAGAATTCACAACATAGGGCTAGGGCTAGGGTTAAGGCTACAGTTAGGGTTGGGGCTAAAGTTAGGGTTAGGGTTAGGGCTAAAGTTACAGTTAGGGTTTAGATTACATTTACAGTTGGGAATAGGGTTGGGATTAGGGTTAGGGGTGTGTCAGGGTTAGAGGTGTGGTTAGGGTTACTGTTGGGATTAGGGTTAGGGGTGTGTTTGGATTAGGGTTTCAGTTATAATTGGGGGGTTTCCACTGTTTAGGCACATCAGGGGCTCTCCAAACGCGACATGGCGTCCGATCTCAATTCCAGCCAATTCTGCGTTGAAAAAGTAAAACAGTGCTTCTTCCCTTCCGAGCTCTCCCGTGTGCCCAAACAGGGGTTTACCCCAACATATGCAGTATCAGCGTACTCAGGACAAATAGGACAACAACTTTTGGGGTCCAATTTCTCCTGTTACCCTTGGGAAAATACAAAACTGGGGGCTAAAAAATAATTTTTGTGGGGAAAAAAAAGATTTTTTATTTTCACGGCTCTGCGTTATAAACTGTAGTTAAACACTTGGGTGTTCAAAATTCTCACAACACATCTAGATAAGTTCTCTGGGGTGTCTAGTTTCCAATATGGGGTCACTTGTGGGGGGTTTCTACTGTTTAGGTACATTAGGGGCTCTGCAAACGCAATGTGACGCCTGCAGACCATTCCATCTAAGTCTGCATTCCAAATGGCACTCCTTCCCTTCCGAGCCCTCCCATGCGCCCAAACGGTGGTCCCCCCCCCTCAAATATGTGGTATCTGCATACTCAGGACAAATTGGACAACAACTTTTGGGGTCTAATTTCTCCTCTTACCCTCGGGAAAATACAAAACTGGGGGCTAAAAATTAATATTTGGGGGATAGTTTTTTTTTTTTTTTTCACGGCTCTGCGTTACAAACTGTAGTGAAACACTTGGGGGTTCAAAGCTCTCACAACACATCTAGATGAGTTCCTTAGAGGGTCTAGTTTCCAAAATGGTGTCACTTGTGGGGGGTTTCTACTGTTTAGGTACATTAGGGGCTCTGCAAACGCAATGTGACACCTGCAGACCATTCCATCTAAGTCTGCATTTCAAATGGCGCTCCTTCCCTTCCGAGCCCTCCCATGCGCCCAAACAGTGGTTTCCCCCACATATTGTGTATCATCGCACTCAGGACAAATTGGGCAACAAATTTTGGGGTCCAATTTCTCCTGTTACCCTCGGAAAAATACAAAACTGGGGGCTAAAAAAATATTTTTTGTGGGAAAAAAATTTTGTTTTATTTTTACGGCTCTGCATTATAAACTTCTGTGAAGCCCTTGGTGGGTCAAAGCGCTCAAAACACATCTAGATAAGTTCCTTAGGGGGTCTACTTTCCAAAATGGTGTCACTTGTGGGGGGTTTCAATGTTTAGGCACATCAGGGGCTCTCCAAATGCAACATGGTGTCCCATCTCGATTCCAGTCAATTTTGCATTGAAAAGTCAAACGGCGCTCCTTCCCTTCCGAGCTCTCCCATGCCCCCAAACAGTGGTTTACTCCCACATATGGGGTATCAGCGTACTCAGGACAAGTTGTACAACAACTTTTGGGGTCCAATTTCTTCTCTTACCCTTGGGAAAATAAAAAATTGGGGGTGAAAAGATAATTTTTGTGAAAAAATATGATTTTTTATTTTTACGGTTCTGCATTATAAACTTCTGTGAAGCACTTGGTGGGTCAAAGTGCTCACCACACCTCTAGATAAGTTCCTTAGGGGGTCTACTTTCCAAAATGGTGTCATTTGTGGGGGGTTTCAATGTTTAGGCACATCAGGGGCTCTCCAAACGCAACATGGTGTCCCATCTCGATTCCAGTCAATTTTGCATTGAAAAGTCAAATGGCGCTCCTTCGCTTCCGAGCTCTGTCATGCGCCTAAACAGTGGTTTACCCCCACATATGGGGTATCGGTGTACTCAGGACAAATTGTACAACGACTTTTGGGGTCCATTTTCTCCTGTTACCCTTGGTAAAATAAAACAAATTGGAGCTGAATTAAATTTTTTGTGAAAAAAAGTTAAATGTTCATTTTTATTTAAACATTCCAAAAATTCCTATGAAGCACCAGAAGGGTTAATAAACTTCATGAATATGGTTTTGAGCACCTTGAGGGATGCAGTTTTTAGAATGGTGTCACACTTGGGTATTTTATATCATATAGACCCCTCAAAATGACTTCAAATGAGATGTGGTCCCTAAAAAAAAAATGGTGTTGTAAAAATGAGAAATTGCTGGTCAACTTTTAACCCTTATAACTCCCTAACAAAAAAAAATTTTGGTTCCAAAATTGTGCTGATGTAAAGTAGACATGTGGGAAATGTTACTTATTAAGTATTTTGTGTGACATATATCTGTGATTTAATTGCATAAAAATTCAAAGTTGGAAAATTGCAAAATTTTCATAATTTTCACCAAATTTCCATTTTTTTCACAAATAAACGCAGGTACTATCAAAGAATTTTTACCACTATCATGAAGTACAATATGTCACGAGAAAACAATGTCAGAATCACTGGGATCCGTTGAAGCATTCCAGAGTTATAACCTCATAAAGGGACAGTGGTCAGAATTATAAAAATTGGCCCGGTCATTAACGTGCAAACCACCCTTGGGGGTAAAGGGGTTAATCTTCATATATACGTACTCACTATATGCATTTATTCCTCATATGTACTTATTAACCTTTGCATGTTAACATATACAAAAGTGTACGCACTGTAGGGATTGTACTCGCTCAGGTGCGGCGGATGACACTCTGGAGGCATGTTTCATTAAAAGTTCACAGGTTTATTGCTCCATAAACCACATAGCAACCGGAACAGGTAAACAGTCTTACTTCAGACAGTTGAATCTTCAATGTCCATATTAGAGCTCCGCTCTCTCTCAGACCTGTAGGCATACAGGCTGTGCCATGTCCAGCACGTAGGCTCTCCAGCCTAAATATGGTCTCTGTGTGCTGTTCAGGACGTCTGTCCCCACTTGGAACCGTCCAACACACAGGCCACTCTGCAGTGTCCAGCCAGGACACATGGAAGTCTGTCCACTCTTGCAGACTCCCAAACACACTCACCATGTGCTACACACACACCTCTTTACATAGGTGTAACCACACCCAGGAACCCATCACATGATTAGACATGTGGTTGTGACATCACCACAGGTCCTGAACCAAACATAGATAGGCATGGTTATGCCCCTTACCCAGGGGTAAGGTATATGGGTAGCCAGACCCTCCCATCTCTCATAGCTACCCGTAACCCGGACCCAAATATACTAAACAATTCCTTATTGCTTTATGTGTATTAAAGAAAACACTCTGGGTTACATCACAGCGACAAGCCTTCTCTGTGATACATACCTCCCGTCGACTATACAACCTTTAGCCACGCTACATACCTCCCCCCTCTGTCTAAAGCCATGGGGCTTGGCACTTGTCCTAAACCGACTAGAGACCCCTCTCAGTCGTCCCTGACAGTCAAACCGTCTCTCTAAGTCAGGGCCTGTTATTGAACCCTTTCGTCGGCATTCGTCATCTTTTTCCGTCACATCCTTTGATAATGATGACCCCTTGTTATCTCGTCTGCTACAGGATCTCCCGCTTAAGTCACTGAGCCCTGAGCTAACTGAGGAGTCACTATTTCTAGCTCTTCCATCTGACCACCTTCGGTTCTCTCTCGGTCGTTGATCTCTCCTATTGTCTTTCTTCGGAGAGCAACTCTTCTCTTTACGTCTATATCCTCTGTTAACTTCAGCTTGAGGATTTCCAGGCTTTAGAGCACCTCTTTGCCTCTCTGGCAGCTGTTTATTAACTTGCAGTCTCTCAAGTCTCAGCTGCTCTACCTCCCTTAGGTATGCCATGCGATATTCCAGGAGCATGCGGATATTCCTAAGACTCTCTCTGGATCTGACAACCAGGAACGGAACCATCCCATCTTCACCCATGACCTGGACCTCTTCATCAGCGGGTGTCCTCAGTCTCTTCAGACCGGATTTATCCACCATCTCCTGCATCACTCTCCCAAGTTTCCCAATGACTTTCGCCACCAGACCTTTAGGTACTTGGACTGTGTCTTTCACTAAGCCCAGCCGACTAAGAGCTTTCCTTTCACGCTCCAAACGTCGAACGGCTTCATCATTCTTCAAAATGATCTTCTGCTTTGCACGGAGGCAGTGTAGGTGCATATCCCTCAGGACAGCCACCCGCTTCACTGTGACTTCCCTAGTCGACAGTATGACCAATTGCTGAGTCTCAGGCGCCCAGTGCACACTACAAGCCTCTACTGCCTTTCTAAATGCTTCATGCACACCCTTCCTGGCGCACACTTCTTGCATGTCTTCGGGTACTTCTATTATGCTCTTGAAAAGCGGGGTCTCATCTGCCACAACCGGGTGACTCTTTTGTTCCGCTTTTAGCACGAACTCTTCCTCAGTCTTTTCTTCCGCTTGAGCCTTCGCCAAGATGGGCATTGGCAACTCCTCTGCCAGGCAGCGACGTTCCTCCTCTCTCTGGAGAAGCTCCTGCTGATGCTTTTCTTGAGCCATTCTGAGCACATCCATATCTTTGAATATGGCCCTATTCATGGCCTGACACGCTGATGGGTGACCTCTGAGTTCAACGACCTCCTTCTCTAGGTCACCCACTTTGTGCTCAATTGCTTGCCTCAGGACCCTTTCTTGTTCAACAGTTTCTTTAAGCAGCTCTATGTTATGGTCCTGCTCTCTTTTGGCCAGCACATGTCGCACCACCAGTTCTTTAATTAAACTTTCAAACGGGGGCTCTTGTCCACCCACACTCTGCCTCTTCAGAGTTCCACCTGTTTCCGCAACCACCTCTATGGTCTCTCCTGGGCTCTCTGTCTGTTTACTGTTCGGTACCTCTGGACTCTTGGTAACTTCAGAGTTCTCCATCTCTTCAGCATCAGGTACTTCATCATACTGAGCCAGTTCAGTCTTTCCGGGCATTGCAGACGTGGGTCTACTACAGATCTGTTCTAACCCCAGCCCGACACTAACTACCTCAGTGCTAGGGTTTGTCAGAGATAAAGTGACCTCCTTATCAAGGACAATAATGTTATCTGCACCTGACCCTGTCTCTTCCTCATCATCTTTCTTCTCAGAGGATGTAACTTGTCCCGCCTTTTTGCGTCCCCCGCGACGAGATGAAGATCTGTGATTTTTACTCGGCTCCTCCTTACTGCACTCTTTTCCCTTTGCGCTCGAGTCACAGTCTGAATAGGAGTCACCCCCTCTCCCTCTGTCATCCTGGAACAGTAAGTCCCCACTTAAACAGGTGTCAGACCCACACTTTCTTCCGGTCACCCGTAACTCTGGACTATTAACCTTAGATGTCGCTATCTCCTTTTCACACATCACACCACTCGGAATCACTACAGCCGCCTGTTGTGGTGGGGCTCCCTTAGGGTCATTCTGGATCCTTTTTGAGCAACCAGACACTCCCCTTTCCTCCCACAAGTCCCAAAACCTTTCAAAGTCCTGGCCTATTACAACAGGGAATGGCAAGTCTGGGACTACAGGTACATCATGGCTGGCAATAATAGTGGGCGTCTCAATGATTACCCTGGACACCGGATAATCCCTAGTGACCCCATGAACGCAGTGGACTTCCATCTTCCTTCCGGGAATCAGGTAGACAGGGAGTGTGGCACTCACCAGCGTCACCAGGCTCCCCGAGTCCAGAGATACAGTCACGCACACTCCATTGACTTCTACAGAACAGCTCTGTCATCTTGCCAGATGAAAAGTCAGTACAATATTCTGAACATGTGCTGTTCGAACACTGAACCTGACAACAGTCCATCAGTGCATTCACCGCCACCCCTTTTTGGACTCCACCCCCTTTTGGGTTACCGTTCCCTTGTGGACCATTTTCTCCTTTAGAGCCACCGCCCCTTTTAGGGACTCCACCCCCTTTTGAGTTACCGCCCCCTTGTGGACCATTTTCTCCTTTAGGGCCACCGCCCCTTTTAGGGACTCCACCCCTTTTTGGGCAACTACCCCCTTTTGAGACGCAGCCCCTTTTTGGCCAACCATAATTATTTGGGCACCGCTCCGTTTTTTTGGGACTTCACCCACTTTTTAGGGACACCACCCCACTCTGGGGTACACCCTGTGGACTTCCCACAGTACTCTCAGGCCCCATTTGCACAGCACACCAATGTGACTCTGGCCCTTTAAGAGTCTGCACACTCTAAACCAGCAATGTCTTTTTTTTTTTTTTCTCTTTTGCTGCAACTGCACTTCACAAGGCTCTACACCGCGGACTTCGTGGACCCGCCGATCCACAGCAAAACTTCGTAACCCCGCCGAGTTACCGCCAGACGCCTTCAGTCTTCGTGGCCCTGCCGACCCACAGCAAGTCGATCACAGAAGAAAAAAAAAGAAATACATGGACTCGCCGGTCCACAGCAAGCACTTGCACACGTGCTAATAGAAAAAAAAACCACAGTCTCTCACTGACCCTGGTCAGATTAACACAGACTACGGTCTGTTACACACCCGGCTTTAACATAGCCCAAAAACAGTTTTTCACTGATCCCGATCAGCATAATACACGGTTTGCAGACCGTCACCCGTTGGCAACTTCATGGGTTCCTGGACACCCCTCGGCCTCAGAGGTGCCCAGACACGACAGTTTTCTCACTGATCCCGGTCAGTATTTACTCACGGTTTTCAAGACCGTTACCTGTCATTACCACACAGGTTCTCTGATACCTCTCTTCTCCTTGAAGGTATCCCACGAACAACAGTTCTCACTGATCCCGATCAGTATTTACTCACGGTTGTCAAGACCGTCCACTCCTCTGGCTCAGGCCAGCCAGCGCTGCAACATGTGCTCCTTGGATCGTTGCCCGCATTCGAAACACCAATTGTAGGGATTGTACTCGCTCAGGTGCGGCGGATGACACTCTGGAGGCACGTTTCATTAAAAGTTCACAGGTTTATTGCTCCATAAACCACATAGCAACTGGAACAGGTAAACAGTCTTACTTCAGACAGTTGAATCCTCAATGTCCATATTAGAGCTCCGCTCTCTCTCAGACCTGTAGGCATACAGGCTGTGCCATGTCCAGCACGTAGGCTCTCCAGCCTAAATATGGTCTCTGTGTGCTGTTCAGGACGTCTGTCCCCACTTGGAACCGTCCAACACACAGGCCACTCTGCAGTGTCCAGCCAGGACACATGGAAGCCTGTCCACTCTTGCAGACTCCCAAACACACTCACCATGTGCTACACACACACCTCTTTACATAGGTGTAACCACACCCAGGAACCCATCACATGATTAGAGATGTGGTTGTGACATCACCACAGGTCCTGAACCAAACATAGATAGGCATGGTTATGCCCCTTACCAAGGGGTAAGGTATATGGGTAGCCAGACCCTCCCATCTCTCATAGCTACCCGTAACCCGGACCCAAATATACTAAACAATTCCTTATTGCTTTATGTGTATTAAAGAAAACACTCTGGGTTACATCACAGCGACAAGCCTTCTCTGTGATACATACCTCCCGTCGACTATACAATCTTTAGCCACGCTACAGCACTCACACTATTCAATCATACTATTTCTTGAATTTTCTAGTTTGCAATAAAATTGCGTTGTATTGCAAGTATTAGCCTTACTTAAAGTCGTATCTAAACCTTAGTGTTAAAAACATGGCAAATAAAATTTCCAAATTCTCCTGTAAATAATTCTGCAAAGTGGGAACCATCATACCATTAAAAAATACGAGTGGATTTTCAAGGGCTCATCCAGTATGTGTTTCCAAGGCGTAATGGGGAGCATATGATGGACTATGCAGCAGGGCTGGCCTTGGTGCCAATGTGTATAATAAAGGAGTATGGAGCACAAAATGCATAATGAAGTGGATTTTCATGGGCCCATCCAGTTCCAAGGTGTAGTGGGGTGCATATGACTGACTGGCATCAAGGCCTGCCCTGCTGCATAATGTGTAAAACAAAGGGGTTCGGAGCACAAAATGCATATTGTGAAATGGATTTCCCTGGGCCCATCCAGTATGTGGGTTCAAAGGCTTATTGGAGTGCATATGAATTGATAGCAGGGCTGGCCTTGAATTCAATGCAACACTTTTTCATTAGTCCCCCCTGGACATTTTATGAAAGGGGTATTGTGGTTCGTCGTAATTATTGGCAGCCCATCCTCTCACAGCATGGGCTACAACAGTTTAGGAGGCACACTGTTTAATAATGGCCCTTTAAGAAGATTAATGCCGCCTGATGCACCAGTAAAAATACACTGTGTGCAGAATTATTAGGCAAGTTGCATTTTGATCACATGATACTTTTTATACATGCTGTCCTACTCCAAGCTGTTCAGGCTTGAGAGCTAACTACCAATTAAGTAAATCAGGTGATGTGCATCTCTGTAATGAGGAGGGGTGTTGTCTGATGACATCAAAACCCTATATAAGGTGTGCTTAATTATTAGGCAACTTCCTTTCCTTTGGCAAAATGGGTCAGAAGAGAGATTTGACGGACTCTGGAAAGTCCAAAATTGTGAGATGTCTTGCTGAAAGATGCAGCAGTCTTGAAATTGCCAAACATTTGAAGCGTGATCACGAACAATCAAGCTTTTCATGGCAAATAGCCAACAGGGTCGCAAGAAGCATGTTGGGCAAAAAAGGCGCAAAATAACTGCCCATGAATTGAGGAAAATCAAGTGTGAAGCTGCCAAGATGCCATTTGCCACCAGTTTTGCCATATTTCAGAGCTGCAACGTTACTGGAGCAACAAAAAGCACAAGGTGTACGATACTCAGGGACATGGCCAAGGTAAGGAAGACTGAAAAATGACCACCTTTGAACAAGAAACATAAGATTAAACGTCAAGACTGGGCCAAGAAATATCTTAAGACTGACTTTTCAAAGGTTTTATGGACTGATGAAATGAGAGTGACTCTTGATGGGCCAGATGGATGGACCAGAGGCTGGATCAGTAAAGGGCAGAGAGCTCCACTCCGACTCAGACGCCAGCAAGGTGCAGGTAGGGTACTGGTATGGGCTGGTTTCATCAAAGATGAACTTGTGGGACCTTTTCGGGTTGAGGATGGAGTGAAGCTCAACTCCCAGACCTACTGCCAGTTTCTGGAAGTCAACTTCTTCAAGCAGTGGTACAGAAAGAAGTCAGTATCGTTTAAGAAAAACATGATTTTCCTTCAGGACAATGCTCCATCACATGCCTCCAACTACTCCATAGTGTGGCTGGCCAGTAAAGGTCTCAAAGAAGAAAAAGTAATGACATGGCCCCCTTGTTCACCTGATATGAAACTCATAGAGAACCTGTGGTCCCTCATAAATTGTGAGATCTACAGGGAGGGAAAACAGTCCACCTCTCGGAACAGTGTCTGGGAGGCTGTGGTGGCTGCTGCATGCAATGTTGATCGTAAAGAGATCCAGCAACTGACAGAATAGATGGATGGAAGGCCGTTAGTCGTGCTGCAGCAATGCAGGTATGTGCAGACTCCATGAAGGAGAGTGGGTGACAGAAAAAGAGGTCACACTTGCCACACCGCAGCCCAGTGCCACCAGGTGGCGACAGAGAGTGGTCAAAACAAGCCAAGTCCGTAACAGTCAGTAAGCGTATAGTTTAAAGGGGAAAACAGAACTCGTGGTCAATATACAAGCCGAGGGTCCAAAGCAGCCAGGAGCAAAGGTACCACAGACGTGAGACAGAGATCGGAGTCAGAGTAAGCCAAAAGGTCAAAAAGCCAGACAGACGTGTGGTAACAAAAACGGGAAGCAGGAGACAAAGTCAGAGTCTTAGCCGGGTCACAAACGGAGGGGATACACACCAGAGTCAACCTACCCGATCGGGTACAGGAGACAGGTCAGGTACAGGTAAGGAAGGTCAGAGGCAAAAGGAACAGGGTTTTCACAGGTAGCAGTCTCAGCAAGCCCAAAACTATCACTGATACAAGCTGCCAGCAAGAGAACCAAGAAATAGCCACTCCCAAATTAAAAAGAGGCAGGAATAGTTAACCCCACCATGACCAGGCCGGAGCAGGAGAAACATGGCAAACTCCGACCCGGATCATGACACGTTGAGTGTCATCATAAAGAAAGGTGGCCATATTGGTCACTAATTTTTGGGGATTTTGTTTTTGCATGTCAGAAATGTTTATTTCTAAATTTTGTGCAGTGATATTGGTTCATCTGGTGAAAATAAACAAGTGAGATGGGAATATATTTGGTTTTTATTAAGTTTCCTAATAATTCTGCATAGTAATAGTTACCTGCACAAACAGATTTCCTCCTAAGATGGCCAAATCTAAAAAAAAAAAAAAAAAACACTCCAACTTCCAAAAATGTTAAGCTTTGCTATTTATGAGTCTGTTGGGTTGATTGAGAACATAGTTGTTGTTCAATAATAAAAATAATCCTCTAAAATAATATAATAATATAATAAATATAATTCAGCACAGTGTGGGCTCTGTCACTTTAAGAGTAGCTCCTTCATAAATGAAACAAGATGGGTCTGCTTATGTGTCACACACCACATGACCAGCTAGGGGTGTCAAATGTTACAATGACATTTTCTAGTGAATGTATTTGTAGTGATTGAAAGCAATGTTAAAGTTGAAAAACACTTCAAAAACGCTGCGTCTGAACTAAGCCCAAGTGGTGGAGGAAATTTTCGGTCTGGGGTTAATTATTTGGCCTTACAGGCAAGTCATTAACCTGCAAAGGATGTCCCTTGACATATTTCCCAGCAAAATCTGTTTTGGTTTCTTTTTAGTGTGCTTTGCGATGCACCGGGAATAATGGCATGAATCTTGGAAACAATGGTTTAAAGCTGTGAGTCAGAAATGCTTCCAGGGGCAATCCCCATGAGGTCCCTGTGTCATTTGAGCAGTGTTTCCATCATTTTCAGACGTTTTTAGACCTTAAAAGGACCCACGAGGGGGATCGCGGTAAAAATACTCGGGTCTCCCATAGACTTACATTGGGCTCGTGGTTCTGGCCGAGCACCCGAGTATTCCAATCTGCTCGACTCGAGCAACGAGCACCCGACCATTTTAGTGCTCGCTCATCACTAGTCGTAATAATAGCTTATTATTAATGTTTATGAATGTTATGCCAATATGTACATGAAGTGACATGACTCCCACCACTATTTTAGAATTGGTCAGATCGATCAATTGAGGCAAATGTCGAGGACGACATTCAAAAAGGAGGGAAGAGTGTGACATGCAGAAATAGTGTTCACTGCTGTTGCTTCAAAAGCATCCAGCAACTAGAGGGGTTAACACAGCCACAGGAGACAGGGAGTGGTTAGCAGAGCCCCAGGCAGATTGTGGAAAGCTTGTTGATTGTTCTGGCAGCAGCCTAAGGGATGAGTGGTGTGTTTCTGTGATCTGTCTCACAAAAGTTCAGGCAAGTAAACCATAGGGACACAGAATTTCATTACAGAGTGGAGCCGGGCTAGTTGAGAAAGTCTATCAGTAGCAGGAAGATAAGGATTGGAAGAAATCGTATCACAGAAATCAGCAAACCCTACCCCCTCCTCCATTACACTGTGCTAGAACGAATGCTGTGTACTACTGTGCTTTTGTAAAGAGTCTTGATCTGTGCTGAATTGTGCTATTAAAAGAGACTGTTAGTCAATGTCCCTCTAAGAAGCATCTGCACTGTTTATGAAGCCTGTGCTTAAGAGGCATGAATTGTGCTGAATGTGCTGTGATATTAAACTACACTGTTCATCTGTTCATGAGGACTCTATCAATTGTATCTGTGTGAGCAAGTGGATCCATCTTGTGCCCGAGGAAGCTGTAGTACACGGTCGCCCTGAGTAACGGTTCACCCAGAGTTCCAAAGAATTCATGAAACCTGTCCTGCCCCTATCTGAACCTAGCGGCGTACACGTAACATTAACTCATTCACAAATGCAAGAGATGTGTTGGCATGGCTCAAGCATTGGGTACATTGCATCACTCCACGTCATAAATTCCATTATGTTTTCAATCCTAAGTAATTCAGATTAATGAACAATCTCTCCTGAAATGGCGAGCACTAATGCTTTCTCTACATTTCTGGTCAGAACTCATAGTAGCTCCAATGGTCCACCATAAATGAGTGCAACTTTGATTTAGTGTTGGAGTTCTCTCCTCATACATATGATGTTGTTGAGGATATAACATGTTTTTTTCTATTCAATGTCTTTACTTACGAGCTCATACTGTATGATAGTCTGTGGTGGAATCGACCTGCCTCACTTTTGTGAGTCTGTAACTCCCTGTTAAAAGGTTTCCATTAACTCTTCCAAATGCCTGAGATCTACAGTACAGACCAAAAGTTTGGACACACCTCATTTAAAGATTTTTCTGTATTTTCATGACTATGAAAATCGTGCATTCACACTGAAGGCATCAAAACTATGAATTAACACATGTGGAATTATATACTTAGCAAAAAAGTGTGAAACAACTAAAATTATGTGTTATATTCTAGGTTCTTCAAAGTAGCCACCTTTTGCTTTGATGACTGGTTTGCACACTCTTGGCATTCTCTTGATGAGCATCAAGAGGTAGTCACCGGAAAGGGTTTTCACTTCACAGGTGTGCCCTGTCAGGTTTAATAAGTGGGATTTCTTGCATTATAAATGGGGTTGGGACCATCAGTTGTGTTGTGCAGAAGTCTGGTGGATACACAGCTGATAGTCCTACTGAATAGACTGTTAGAATTTGTAATATGGCAAGAAAAAAGCAGCTAAGTAAAGAAAAACAAGTGGCCATGATTACTTTAAGAAATGAAGGTCAGTCAGTCCGAAAAATTGGGAAAACTTTGAAAGTGTCTGCAAGTGCAGTGGCAAAAACCATTGTCAATTTATGTGGTGATAACATTGGAATTGTTCACAAAGGATAATAAGGAAACAAATGGACCTCATGGGGACACTGTTCTTAAGGTACCGTCACACTATTCGATATCGCTAGCGATCCGTGACGTTGCAGCGTCCTCGCTAGCGATATCGTCCAGTGTGACAGGCAGCAGCGATCAGGCCCCTGCTGTGCTGTCGCTGGTCGGGGAAGAAAGTCCAGAACTTTATTTGGTCGCTGGACTCCCCGCAGACATCGCTGAATCGGCGTGTGTGACACCGATTCAGCGATGTCTTCGCTGGTAACCAGGGTAAACATCGGGTAACTAAGCGCAGGGCCGCGCTTAGTAACCAGATGTTTACCCTGGTTACCAGCGTAAAAAAACAAACACTACATACTTACATTCAGCTGTCTGTCCCTTGCCGTCTGCTTCCTGCACTGACTGCTGGCCATAAAGTGAAAGCACAGCACAGTGGTGAGTCACACAGCGGTGACTCACCGCTGTGGCTGTGCTCTGCTTTCACTTTACGGCCAGCAGTCAGTGCAGGAAGCAGACGGCAAGGGACAGACAGCTGAATGTAAGTATGTACTGTTTGTTTTTTTACGCCGGTAACCAGGGTAAACATCGGGTTACTAAGCGCGGCCCTGCGCTTAGTTACCCGATGTTTACCCTGGTTACCGGGGACCTCGGGATCATTGGTCGCTGGAGAGCGGTCTGTGTGACAGCTCTCCAGCGACCAAACAGCGACGCAGCGATCCGGATCGTTGTCGGTATCGCTGCAGCGTCGCTAAGTGTGACGGTACCTTTAGTCACCTGGCTCAAAAGGTGGCCACCATGAACAAGCGTAACCAGTTTTCCAGATCCCAGAGAATGTGTTGCTCATTACCCTTTAAACCCGTTGCCAGGGTCTGGACTTACACAGAGACCCCCTAGACTTGAGCCACGGTGTTACCTTCTGTTTTGTGGTGTGAGATGGCAAGATTAGTCAGGTAGCCAGGTCAGAACCAGGAGAGCAGAGAAAATACAAAATCAGATGATGCAAGATTAGTCAGCAGTTTGGGATTGCAACAGGAAACAAACAAGCTGGGAGATGAGCATAGAGGACTGAACGAGATGAGAACAAGATTGTGTCTGGCAGCTTCTGTCAATATGCTTTGAGCTTTAGTATGGTGTGGTGCTTTCCAATTGGCTGAAGTAGGGAGCAGATAATTTCAGCTGGACAGCACACAAACTCATACTGCCAGACTGGATGGTATTATGGGTCCCAGGCTCCCCAATCTCAGTGGCTGGACAGAGCCTGCGCAGCCCAGAGCTTCTGGTTCCAACGTTTCCTTCATCACCAGTGCTGCCTGCAGAATAAATAAGGCCACTCTTGGTACCAGGAGCAGACTTCGCGGGAGCAGATCCCAGAGGAGATGGACACAGCATTTGCAGAAGCCCTAACACAACTAAATGGCAGAAACCAAGAGCAGTAGATATCACCATAAAGTGACTCCATTTTGGAAATAATAACTTTTATTGAATTAATCCATAGGAGTAGTGACTATTTTGACTCCAAAGACATTTTCTTGAAATTAGCGCACAGTGAATGTTGAAGTGTGAAAATAGCACATTTGCCATTTTATTGTCCAACAAATAGTGCCTAAATTGTGCTCCAGGAGATGCCATAAATTAAGTGGGTTCATCTCATGATAGTAATGCCAAATACATGGATGCTAGATATGGTTTGGGCACACTGCAAGGCTCAGAAGAGAAAGGAAGATTTGATTTTGGGAGAGCGGATATTGCTCGATTGGTTTAAGGAAGCCATGTTATTTTTCAAGAGCCTTTCAGCCACTGATAATGTGGAAACCTCTTTTTCCATTGACAGATGACAGATCTGAGTGGGGAATTATTTTTTGTGAGATGAGAAGAAGTTTTTATTGGTATTATTTTTGCCTACATAACAATGTATGGCTTTTTATTGCATGTTTGGGTTTCTATTACACTGTGAACTGTCAATGTCTATGGGAATAATTCAATATTTCACATAACTTGCCATTTCTACTGTTTAACTATAAATGTTAAAAAACAAAATAAAAAAATCATAATTTATTTTATTCTTTGCAGATCACTGTACCAGGAGATCAAAGCGACAGCTTACATCCTTAATTTTTAAATCAGATGATCTTGAAATTCCACAGGATATTACTGAAGTGAATGCCATTACTCCGGATTCATCATCATCCCTTCATAGCAAACATTTGTCATCTGATCCTTTCAAACAGATCCCGTCTTCTGATTTATTACCAACTACTAAGGAAAATCAAAGTCTCAAAATAAGCATTAAAGAGCAAAATGCTCCTAAAGCAAGGAATACATTTTCACGTTCAGAACATGGAAATAGTTTTCCCCTTGAAAAGTCTTTTATTCCACGTAAAAAAATTCACACAATGGAGAATAGATTTTCTGGTTCCAAGTGTGAGAATTTTTTTAACCAGAAATCACATCTTGTTAGACACCAAAGAGCCCACACAAGGGAGAAGTCATTTACATGTTCAGAATGTGGGAAATGTTTTAACCGGAAATCAGATTTGGTTAGGCACCAGAGAAATCACACAGGGGAGAAGCCTTTTTCCTGTTCAGAATGTGAGAAATGTTTTTACCGTAAACCAGAATTGGTTAGGCACCAGAGAAATCACACTGGAGAGAAGCCCTTTTCTTGTTCAGAATGTGGAAAATATTTTAACCACAAATGGAATCTTACTGTACACCAAAGAACTCACACAGGGAAGAAGCCTTTTTCATGTTCAGAATGTGGGAAATGTTTTAACCAGAAATCAGATTTGGTTAACCATCACAGAACCCACACAGGGGAAAAGCCTTTTTCATGTTCAGAATGTGGGAAATGTTTTAACCGGAAGGCGCATGTTAATAGCCACAAAAAAACCCACACAATGGAAATGCCTTTTTCATGTTCAGAATGTGGGAAATGTTTTTTGAATAAATCGTGTTTTATTATTCATCAGAGAACTCACACAGGAGAGAAGCCTTTTTCATGTTCAGAATGTGGGAAATGTTTTAGCCAGAAATCAAGTTTGCGTATGCACCAGAGAACCCACACAGGGGAGAAGCCTTTTTCATGTTTAGAATGTGGGAAATGTTTTCACCAGAAATCACATCTTAAAAGCCACCAGAGAATACACACTGTATAGAAGCCTTTTTCCTGTTCAGAATGTGAAAAATGTTTTGCTAAGAAATCATCTCTTCTTATTCACCAGAGCAGTCACACAGGGGAGAAGCCTTCTCATGTTTTTAATGTGGGAAATGATTTACATGGAATTTAACTATTAGTAAACATCAGAGAAGTCACACAGGGGAGAAACCTTTTCACGTTCAGAATGTTGGAAATGTTTTAATCGAAAATTGTATTTTCTTAAAAGGGTTTTCCACTACCTGGACAACCTCTTGTCATTTCTCTTGTTGGCTCTCATTAAAATTAAAACATTCATACTAAGTTCCCATGCCGATGCCACTCCAGCAGTGTCGGGACTCACGTTCCCTGGGCTCACCTGTGGTTCTTATATCAAACGAGCCCTCAGCTCAGTCACTGATGGCTTCAATATCCGCGGCTTCTGATGTTTTGAACATCAACAGGAACAGGGCTGCTGTGGCTGCTCTCAGGCTTACTCTTATTGTTCAATTTGTACAAACGTACAATGTCTTTAAAGGGATTTGGTGAATAAAGTTTATGTTCGTGACGCCACCTGTGGTATTCCGTCAGTGGTGACCGACGCTGCTTTGAGGGGTCCTCTGGGGTGATGTTATGGCAGCTAGATGGTATAACTTCCCACAGGTGAAGTATATCCCCAGGGCTCCCGGTGTGTTGATGGAAGATGGTGAATGGTGCAGTGAAGAACCAGGACACAGGTTTGCAGTCTCTGTACCTTGTTTACTGAAGACTTCAGCCACAGTCCAGGGCACCAGATCACAGGGCAGGCAAGGTCCGGTCGGCTTGGAAGCGAATCCAGAGTTCCCTTTACCAGGTGGCGTTAAAAGCCTTCCTCAAAGCGCGGTGGGGTTGTAGTCCCTTACTGCCTATGGCTTCACATAAGGTCCTCACTGTTCTTCTCTGTCCCCCATATAGGATAGGACATAACCCATATGACTGGTGACTTGAGCCTTTTTACAGGGACTCTAGCATGCCCTGGTCTCTATAGTTGTCACCGTGCCTCCTGGGTATTAAGGCGGACAGGTAACTTGCAGTTCAGCTGTCCTGACGGTCTTTGCTGTAAGTCGTAGAGTCCCTTACAACATCGGTGCTACGGCTACCGGAATCTGTGCTTCAGAAGGAGGCAGCCTGCTCGTAGCTGGTCTCCCCTGATATCACTCTCCTTTGCTTCGCTCTCCCTGCTCACTGAACAATGTACTACTTTCTGGATGATCTCTATCGCGGTGCTGCAGCACTGCGGCTACACAGCTCTTTACACCTTCTGCTTCAGTCTGCACCAGTCTGCTGTCTGGCACTATCTGATCCCTGTCAGCAACTAAACTAGCTTACCCTCCAAACCACAATATACATAGGGGAGTCACCCCCAAGTCGCTTCCAAACGTAACATCACTCTCCCTGTGAGGAAAGCAATGCTACTGTGACGACCAGGACCCTGGGGTGCCACACTCCCCCCAAACCCCCCCCCCCCCCCCCTCCTAAATCCAGTGCTCCCAGACTGGGATAAGAAGAACAACAATTACAAGTTAGCAAAAGACATACAAATTTTTGAATGCTGTGAACATGTCAAACAAATTAATTGTGCAAACTGGAGCTTCCCTTTATGGAAGGTATGGATGCTTAAACGTTGCAGAACATATGTACATGGTATGCATACTTTTTGAAAATAGAAAACAGTATTATGACTAACTATGAAAGGCAATTACCCTCTGAGGGTATACTATGTTTAAAGCTTTTAATTGCAAAAACAAACATTTATCTTTACTTCCTCCAAAGTGCAGAGTTTTCCTACAAACGGCAATTACCCCTACAGGTATACTGCATCAAGTCCGTTTAATTCAAAAGTGCAACATTAAACATTTTCATTACTATCTGCACGTAACACTATCGGGCTGCTGTCACACTAGCAGTATTTGGTCAGTATTTTACATCAGTATTTGTAAGCCAAAACCAGGAGTGGGTGATAAATACAGAAGTGGTGCATATGTTTCTATTATACTTTTCCTCTAGTTGTTCCACTCCTGGTTTTGGCTTACAAATACTGATGTAAAATACTGACCAAATACTGAGCGTGGGACGGCAGCCTCAGAGTTTCAGTTTTCCTAGTTCACTACATTAACATACTAACGTATATATCTGCCAGAGGCGTAGCTAGGGTTTTGGTTCAGGGGGGGCAAATCTTCTGAGTGGGCCCCTAACCAGGTAACCTTCATTACAACTCGGTGACAAGCTCTAATAGTGGAGGAGAACCTCAGCCGATGACCGCGCTGTTACTGAAGATAATCTCTATATAACAACCAATATGGATATTACCGCCATATGGTCAGTGGTAGATACCAGCCCTACAGAACATATAAGAAATCACAGCACAGTTACAGATAATGACTTACCGCTGATACCCCAATACTGCCCTGCTGCTGCCGTATGTGTCCCTATTACTGCACCTGATACCCCAATACTGAGCCACTGCTGCCGTATGTGTCCCTATTACTGCACCTGATACCCCAATACTGAGCCGCTGCTGCCGTATGTGTCCCTATTACTGCACCTGATACCCCAATACTGAGCCGCTGCTGCCGTATGTGTGCCTATTACTGCACCTGATATCCCAATACTCAGCCACTGCTGCCGTATGTGTCCCTATACTGCACCTGCTGTGTGGTTCTCTGTGCCCTCTAAATTCTAAAGCACCCCTCTATAATGTAGTAATACTGGGTGCAAGTGCCTTAGAAAACAGCTGACAACATATTCCGCAGCGCTTTACAGTTTAACAGTTTCAAACACAACAGTCATACGTAGCAACATTAACAATACAATAATTAAGGCAAACATAAGACGACCCTGCTCGTGAGAGCTTACAATCTACAATGAGGAGGGGGAGATACAAAGTACAGGTGTGTATTTACAATGATGTATTTACAATGATGGTCCAGCCATCTTGAGGGAGTGGGGGATAGATGGAAGTAGTGAATGGGCTACACACAAACAGAATGACTGATTAGGGAACGTGATAGGCCGCTCTGAACAGATGTGTTTTGAGGGAGCGCCTAAAACTATGCAAATTGTTGATTGTCCTAATATCTTGGGGTAGATCATTCCAGAGGATTGGGATGACATGTAGACCAACACATGACATGACCGCACAGACCAACATGACAGCAGAGGGAGTAGTGGCTTCATGGTCAGGTCATTTAAGGGTGTAGAACTACTAACTCCAAAAAGCCCAAGTAACGTGATGCCTGTAGGATAACATCTGCCTTGCCAGTGACAAATCCATCAGCAAAATGCCAAGTCTGCCTGTACATAATGGTAAGAGGAACCGAAGGTCACTGCAGCCAAAACCTATAGAATATGGAGTGCGGTGGTTCCCATCCCGCCTGGAGATAAACTAGACTCCAGGTTATGTATATTATAGGGTAGTAATAAAGAATAGACTTCTGGAACGACTACATGGACCACCAGACATTAGATTACATCTGATGGATAAGACCTGTTACCATTATTATTGCACATCAGGTCATCTGTGTACAGTGGGATGTCGAGCTACAGGTTTAGTGGTTGCTCTTGTTGGCTGGCCCAGCTGTCTTTAGAAAGAATGCATGGACGAGGTCTCATAGCACAGAACGCCTGCTCCATGGGCAGAACACTACTCAGACAACAGAGGGTAACAGTGTGGCAATAATTTATTGAACCACCAACACAGCATATAGAACAGCCCAGCAAATACCCCAAGATGGTGTACATTACAGAATCTCACTCTTCCGCTGACTCGCCAGGATAATGGCATCTGTCACTTCAGAGATTTCAGGGTGGATTACCCCACCTGTGGCATGCACACAGAGGAGGTAATGACAAGCATAGGAAGATGACAGTCCATTCAGTTACAAGGCCAGTTGACCGGAGGATCACAACCTGGCTTCATCTTCCAAACTTCTCCATGGAGCCAGGTGACCGATGGGTCCTATTCCTGGCTTTCTCTAAACATAACCATGGTTCATCGATGGTCAATGGAGCAGATGTTTATTCTTCCAGCCTGGCCCAAAGTCCCCTAAGCCATAGAATGATAAATCTGTGTCCCTCGTGATGGAGCCATGATGTCTTGGCAGTAGTCCTGTCGAGTCCCCTGGATGTTTTTGATGGCTGAATCTCTGTCTGTCAACGAGAGGCATATCAACTCTTTTTATGTTTAACAAGCGTCCTTCAATCCAGCATCACAGATAAGGAGAAGAATGGTGATAACCAAGTTGCATTGTTTGATTATATAATCTACTTGTAAAGATTTTCCTCCTCGGTTTTAAAAGTCAACAAACTATCTGGCCTAGACAATGCATAATTAGCATATCTGTAAACATGACGGGTCATCAAGGATAAGAGCACAATATGTTACATCAAATGTCAACTTACAAGTCAATATTACAGGCTTACACAAGCAAAAGTCTGTTTTCTTGACCACATAAATTCAAAAGTCAACATACAGATAACAGTCTCCTCTTCTTGGCTTGCTAAAAATAGTAGTCTGGTTAATTAAGATACAATGCTGCTTCTCCACATGGGGTAAGGACAAAAACTGATCTAATTGGTCCACTCAGGGCCCATACCCTCATTTTGGGTGATGTGATCCAACAAATGTGATCCAACAAAACATTGGGTCAGACTCAAACCAATGTTAGTCTATAGGGCCATGCAGCATGCCGGAGTAGGATCTGATGTTCCAATCACTCAGCCATGCAACTCAATGAGTCCGTGCAAAACATCAGACTGCACTTGGATGACATCCAATTTTCACAATTTGACTGACCACACTCTGAACACACTCTGACCAAGCCTTAGAAGTTATACTCACACTTGGATGTCCTGCCACTTAAATTACTTCGGCTACAACTTTCTTCAGAGAATCGGGATCTCTGACATCACACTGAATGGCATGGACCTATTGAAGATGATGGAAAATTTTAACCTTGTCTTTCCTTGCATTGTTAACCCAAGTTTTACCCAATGTGAAACTGGGTGAAGTAATAACAGGTCCAGATGTAGCTGGACGGACATGTAAACAAGCAAGTACAAAAAAAATAAAGGGGGTCTTCCAGCTGATAACATTTTTCCAAAAAGTTTACCAGAGAATGACAAAGTAACACCTCAGTGCTCCTCTCACACTTCCATTCTGACTCTCCTGAAGTCCCCACTGACCCAACATCTTGGACCCTGCTCACGCAGGGACAGCAGTGACAGCAGGAGCGGTGGGCAGGGGTGTCAATGAGATGAGTTAGTCTTTATTTTCAGAAAATAATTGAATGGCAAAAAAAAAAATTACCTTGTTTCCCGCTTCCAATGTGATCTCGGGGAGGATATCTTTATCATCCCCATTGCTCACACTAATATGTCATGAACCGGGGTTGTTTGGTTGCCCAGTCCTTTTCTAAAGGGGATTTATCTATATCTCACTTCCCAGTTTCGGTTTTGACTTGCAGATGTCTTGCGACCCCCTTACCTTCAGGTCAGATTAGGTACTGCACCTAAGGTAATTAGCCGCCAGAAAGGCTGCCTTACTTTGTACTGGCTAATGGGCACACTGCAGCGAGGACTATATAACTACTCCCACTCAGGCAGGAACAATAATTATCAACGCTGCCAGTCGCTATCAGGTCTCCCAAACGCACAGGACAAATCCGCTGCCACCAGCTCCAATTCCTTATTTAATAGTGGGTCCGGAGCCAACCCAAATTTGTAGCGCAATTCACTTCAGAGGACTTGATAGTATGTTATAGAGCAGGGAGAAACGAAGCTAGTGATTTTATATATTTTACTCCAAAAAGGTAGGCAGTGTTTAGAAAAGGGTAAAAGGATATTATAAAAGACAAATATCATATGTACAAACAATTACAAATAAAAAGGGATTAAAGTTGAAAAAAAACAAAGTTCTCTCATATTTCAGACCATGTCAAACCATGTGGCTGGGGGAGGGGCGACATCAAAATGCATCCGAGCAGCTTACAGAGCTGCTCTTAGCTCTCTTCCTCGGCCAAGACTTACTCATAACCCAGCATGTTTCAGATATACCCTGTGGTTGTGACATCACTGAGTGGGCGGAGCTATGGAATGCAGTCCTACTTTCTCAGAGGGACTCAGAGTTAAGGAACATTCATATCCACCTTAGCTCTAGGATGCAACCTCGTATAACGATGACGGAATTATCATTGATCTTGTTTTGTGACTAGCATTCTATTAAGACCAAACATGACCTGGCTATGCACCGCGAGTAAGCAGTAATTTGTTTCTCGAATACCCAGGGTACAGGAAATTGGAAAACAGACTGGGTGATGGCCTGGCCGATGCACATACCAAATATATAACTTTCATATCTGTGTCACTAGTCAAGGTATGCCTTATTATTAAGTTTGTGCATTGTCAGCAGGGAGCAAGGGCTGGAAGGAAGGGCTGTGAGGAAGGGTGGTCGGAAAGCCCGCAGCGTGTCTGAACTCAGATTTAATGGACATAGCAGAGGTCAGTGTGCATGATCATAGACAATCAAATATGTCCCTGACACACATGGTCATAAGTATTCAGACCCTTTGCTCAGTATTGAGTAGAAGTCCCCTTTTGAGCTAGTACAACCATGAGTCTTCTTGGGAATGATGCAACAAGTTTTTTACACCTGGATTTGGGGATCATCTGCCATTCTTCCTTGCACATCCTCTCCAGTTCCACCAGGTTGGATGGTGAACGTTGGTGGACGTCATTTTCAGGCATCTCCAGAGATACTCAATTGGGTTTAGGTCAAGGCTGTGGCTGGGCCAGTCAAGAATGGTCACAGAGTTGTTCTGAAGCCACTCCTTTGTTATTTTAGCTGTTTGCTTAGGGTCATTGTCTTGTTGGAAGGTGAACCTTTGGCCAAGTCTGAGGTCCAGAGCACTCTGGAAGAGGTTTTCATCCAGGATATCTCTGTACTTGGCCGCATTCATGTTTCCTTCAATGACAACAAGTCGTCCTGTCACTGCAGCTGAAAAACACCTCCATAGCATGATGTTGCCACCACCATGTTTCACACTGTTGGGATTGCATTGAACAGGTGATGAGCAGTACCTGGTTTTCTCCACACATACCGCTTAGAATTATCACCTAAAATGTCTATCTTCTGGGAGTCCTTCATGTGTTTTTTAGCAAACTCTATGCAGGCTTTTATATGTCTTGCACTGAGGACAGCCTTCCGTCGAGCCACTCTGGCTCTCTGGCAGGCAGGTACGGGTACTACAGAGACACTGGCAGGTAGGTGGGCACGGCTGGCTCTCTGGCAGGCAGGTACGGGTGGCTCTCTGGCAGGACAGGAGGACAAGGCTGGTACACTAGAAGAACCGGTAGGGACCGGTCTGCAGGCAGGTATGTAAAATAGGTAAGAACCTGTTCAGACAGGAGGACTTAAGAATAGGTAGAGAAATACCGCAAGATCGGATGCAGAGCGAAAGCACAGGAGCTAGAGCCAAGAACAGAGACAGGAGGCGGAGCCAAGTGCAGAAACGCAGGAGGCGGAGCCAAATGCAGGAGGTGGAGCCAAGAGCAGGAGGCGGAGCCAAGTGCAGAAACGCAGGAGGCGGAGACAAACGCAGGAGGCGGAGCCAAGAGCAGGAGGTGGAGACAAGTGCAGAAATGCAGGAGGCGGAGCCAAGAGCAAGAGACGTAGAACCGCAAGGAGCGGAGCCAGGTAGAACCACAAGGAGCGAGAGCTGAGCAGAGCCGCAGAGCAAAGCCACAGAGTGCAGAGCAAAGTTACAGAGAGCAGAGCTGAGAGCAAAGCCACTGAGTGCAGAGCTGAGAGCAGAGCAAAGACACAGAGTACGCACAACAGGGAAAGGAAACCAAGGCAGGGATATAAATGGACACAGGAACAGGACTAGGCTAAGAAAAAGTCAGGAACAGGAGAAGGCACAGAGACATGGACACAAGCCAGGGTATGACGCCCCTCTGGGTGGCGGACATAGGCAAGGGTACGAGGCCCCACTGGATGGCAAACACAGGACACAGACCAGGGTGCAACGCCCCCCTGGGTGGTGGACACAAGATTAACAGAGACATGGCCTGGCACCTCAGCAGCTAAAAACTGACTGAGGGAGTAAGTTGCACAGGCCTGTTGTGAATTCTGTGGCAGAGCTCCCTCCTGTGGTCACAAGTGGTACTTCGGCTGATTCTCTCTGTGAGCTTCCGTTGGTGGAGGAGAGTGGTACTGCGGCTTCTGAGTTTCCTTCCTCAGGTGATGTGGTGAAGTCGTTAGGTGCTGCTCTATTTAACTCCACCTAGTGCTTTGATCCTGGCCTGCAGTCAATGTTCTAGTATTGGACCTGTTTCCTCCTGGATCGTTCCTGTGGCCTGCTGCTCTGCATAGCTAAGTTCCGCTTTGCTATTTTGTTTGCTGTTTTTTTTCTGTCCAGCTTGTCTATTTGTTTTTCTTGCTTGCTGGAAGCTCTGGGACGCAGAGGGTGTACCTCCGTGCTGTTAGTTCGGTACGGAGGGTCTTTTTGCCCCCTTTGCGTGGTTGTTTGTAGGGTTTTGTGTTGACCGCAAAGTTACCTTTCCTATCGCTCTGTTTAGTAAGTCGGGCCTCACTTTGCTAAATCTAATTCATCTCTACGTTTGTCTTTTCATCTTAACTCACAGTCATTATATGTGGGGGCTGCCTTTTCCTTTGGGGTATTTCTCTGAGGCAAGGTAGGCTTATTTTCTATCTTCAGGCTAGCTAGTTTCTCAGGCTGTGCCGAGTTGCATAGGGAGCGTTAGGCGCAATCCACGGCTGCCTCTAGTGTTGTTGGAGAGGATTAGGGATTGCGGTCAGCAGAGTTCCCACGTCTCAGAGCTCGTTCTATGTTTTTGGGTTATTGTCAGATCATTGTATGTGCTCTGACTTCTATGTCCATTGTGGTACTGAATTACTTCATCATAACAGTACTGAAGGCCAAAAGTACTAATGATTCTCAATAGAGGGAAAAAAGAAGTTCTGAGACCATTTTTTTTTCTCTGCACTGTGTTTTGCCTTTTTTTTCCCCTAGACATTTGGGTGGTTCAGTACACAGGTGTAGCGATGGACATTAAAGGCCTGTCTTCATGTGTGGATCAGCTCTCAGCAAGAGTACAAAAGATTCAAGACACTATTGATCAGAAATCTATGTTAGAACCAAGAATTCCTATTCCTGATTTGTTTTTTGGAGATAGAACTAAATTTCTGAGTTTCAAAAATAATTGTAAACTATTTCTGGCCTTGAAACCTCGCTCCTCTGGTGACCCAGTTCAACAAGTTTTGATCATTATTTCTTTTTTGCGTGGCGACCCTCAGGACTGGGCATTTTCTCTTGCGCCAGGAGATCCTGCATTAAGTAATATTGATGCGTTTTTCCTGGCGCTCGGATTGCTGTATGATGAACCTAATTCAGTGGATCAGGCAGAGAAGAATTTGCTGGCTCTGTGTCAGGCTCAGGATGATATAGAGGTATATTGTCAGAAATTTAGAAAGTGGTCCGTACTCACTCAATGGAATGAAGGTGCGCTCGCAGCTATTTTCAGAAAGGGTCTCTCTGAAGCCCTTAAGGATATCATGGTGGGATTTCCTATGCCTGCTGGTTTGAATGAGTCTATGTCTTTGGCTATTCAGATCGGTCGACGCTTGCGTGAGCGTAAATCTGTGCACAATTTGGCGGTATTACCTGAGCTTAAACCTGAGCCTATGCAGTGCGATAGGACTTTGACCAGAGTTGAACGGCAAGAACACAGACGTCTGAATGGGCTGTGTTTCTACTATGGTGATTCCACTCATGCTATCTCTGATTGTCCTAAACGCACTAAGCGGTTCGCTAGGTCTGCCACCATTGGTACGGTACAGTCAAAATTTCTTTTGTCCGTTACCTTGATCTGCTCTTTGTCATCGTATTCTGTCATGGCATTTGTGGATTCAGGCGTTGCCCTGAATTTGATGGACTTGGAGTATGCTAGGCGTTGTGGGTTTTTCTTGGAGCCCTTGCAGTGTCCTATTCCATTGAGAGGAATTGATGCTACGCCTTTGGCCAAGAATAAGCCTCAGTACTGGACCCAGCTGACCATGTGCATGGCTCCTGCACATCAGGAGGTTATTCGCTTTCTGGTGTTGCATAATCTGCATGATGTGGTCGTGTTGGGGTTGCCATGGCTACAAGTCCATAATCCAGTATTAGATTGGAAATCCATGTCTGTGTCCAGCTGGGGTTGTAAGGGGGTACATGGTGATGTCCCATTTCTGACTATTTCGTCATCCACCCCTTCTGAGGTTCCAGAGTTCTTGTCTGACTACCGGGATGTATTTGATGAGCCCAAGTCCGATACCCTACCTCCGCATAGGGATTGTGATTGTGCTATCGATTTGATTCCTGGTAGTAAATTCCCAAAAGGTCGACTGTTTAATTTGTCTGTGCCTGAGCACGCCGCTATGCGGAGTTATGTGAAGGAGTCCTTGGAGAAGGGGCATATTCGCCCATCATCGTCACCATTAGGAGCAGGGTTCTTTTTTGTAGCCAAGAAGGATGGTTCGCTGAGACCTTGTATAGATTACCGCCTTCTAAATAAGATCACGGTTAAATTTCAGTACCCCTTGCCATTGTTATCTGATTTGTTTGCTCGGATTAAGGGGGCCAGTTGGTTCACCAAGATAGATCTCCGTGGTGCTAGAAACTAGCAATATGCTAGAAAGAAGTTTCCCATATCACATGTAGATTAGGTAGTAATATCTACTATATAAAGCTGAATGTGTGTGTGTGTGTGTATCTACTATATAAAGCTGAATGTGTGTGTGTGTGTGTGTGTGTATGTGTGTATGTCCGGGATTGGCATCTGCACCGTCGCAGCTACAGCCACAAAATTTTGCACAGTCACACGTCTGGACCCCGAGAGCGTCATAGGCTATGTTGTGAGGCAAAATTTTAACCCCGCGCGTTCCAATTCACCAAACAATTTTGCCCCTATCTACATAATGGGGAAAAAAGTGAAAGGAAAAGTGTTGGAAGCGTCGCAGCTACAGCAACAAAATTTTGCACAGTCACACGTCTGGACCCAGAGAGCGTCATAGGCTACGTTGTGAGGTGAAATTTTAACCCTGCACTTTCCAATTCACCAAACAATTTTGCCCCTATCTACATAATGGGGAAAAAAGTGAAAGGAAAAGTGTTGGAGGCGTCGCAGCTACAGAAACAAAATTTTGCACAGTCACACGTCTGGACCCTGAGAGCGTCATAGGCTACGTTGTGAGGTGAAATTTTAACTCTGCACTTTCCAATTCACCAAACTATTTTTCCCCTATCTACATAATGGGGAAAAGTGAAAGGAAAAGTGTTGGAGGCAAATTGACAGCTGCCAGATGTGAACAAGGGGGACTTAAAGAGTGAGAGCGATGGCGCCAAAGAGTATATACCGTACAGTTGCTAAAGTGGGACCCCGACATGGGATACTCACCACACACGGGGATATGAACACACACACAAAATGCCCCACACACTACCACGTGCTTGAACACATATACCACCCTCAGCACACATTTCACCTTACATACACCAACCTCGCCACATTAAAGTCAAAACACAAAAGTCGCCGCTCAAAACTCGCCATGCGCAAAACTCGCCACATGCAAAAAATAGGCTCACGCAAAACTCGCCACAAGTGCAAAACTCGCCTCATGGAAAACTCGCCACACGCAAAACTTGCACATGTGGAAAAATTGCCACATGCACAAAATTTGCAACACATGCAAAAGTTGCCTCACACAAAACTTGCACATACTCAAAAGGCACCAGACATAAAACTCACCACGCGCAAAACTCGCCATGCGCAAAACTTGCTGCACACAACTTGCTACACTAACCTGTCACATGCAACTCGACACACAAAAAGTTGCTACACGCATGTTGCCACACAAAACTCATCTCACAAAAGTCGCTACATGCATGTCGCCACACAAAACTCAACACACACAACTTGACAAACGAAACTCGCCCTAAAACACACACAAGTCTGGTATTAGCCTTCAAAAATAAAAATCTGATTAATAAGCAGACAAACTACAAGAGCAACAAATGTACCATATAGGAAATACGGCAGCTGTCAGTCACATGACCTGTCTATTATGTGTATGTGTGAGCTAATATATACTGCCAGGGGGAGGGCTTCTTGTTGGCTGGGGATTTATCAGGCTGCCAATTTATCTTACAAATACTGAGGTAAAAATACTGAGCAAATAACGTGTTAACGAGGTCTAATACAGGAGATCACACAGGTATATACTATATACAGGGGAGATGACACACAGATATATGCTATATACAGGAGAGATGACACACAGGTATATACTATATAAAGGAGGAGATGACATACAGGTACATACTATATACATGAGGAGATGACACACAGGTATATACTATATACAGGAGCAGATTACCTACAGGTATATACTATATACAGGAGGAGATGACATACAGGTATATGCTATATATAGAAGATGACATACAGGTATATACTATATACAAGAGGAGATGACACACACATATATACTATATACAGGGGAGATGACACACAGGTATATACTATATACAGGAGGAGATGACATACAGGTATATACTATATATAGAAGGAGATGACATACAGGTATATACTATATATAGGAGGAGATGACATACAGGTATATACTATATATAGGAGGAGATGACATACAGGTATATACTATATACAGGAGATGACATACAAGTGTATACTATATATAAGGGAGATGACAAACATGTATATACTGAGGTGAAAATGAGAGGTGTGAGGTGAAAATGAAAAGGTGTGAGTGCAAAATGAGAGGAGTGAGGGAAAATAGTGTAGTGATCGGAAAATGACAGATGTGAGGTCGAAATGACAAGTGTTAGGCGGGAATGAGAGGAGTGAGGGAGAAAATGAGAGGTGTGAGGGAGAAAATGAGAGATGTGAGGGGGAAAATTAAAGATGTGATTGGGAAAATGAGAGGCGTGATGGGAAAATAAGAGAAGTGACATGCTATAACTAACCACAGATATTTACTATTCCCAGGCAACGCCGGGCTCTTCAGCTAGTATTGTATATAGGGCTAGTGCCCTCATGCAGGGAATACTGACATCTAAGCACAGTGCAGCGATGTACTTACAGCAGACAATGGTGGTCCAGGGAACGGACAGGCAGGCCTGACCCCAACGCGCATTTCAGAGCGCACCGCTCCTTCATCAGGGGGTAAGGGTAATACATGAGGTGCGCATATTTAAGCGCTACCGACCGGAACCAGGAAGTATGTGTATTAATGCCCATAACGCTTAGTAAGCTGCGGCCAGCGTGCGCCACCTCCAACATGGCCGCCGGCACCGGAAACACGTGGGGCCCCACGTGACCAGTGCCGGACGGCAAGCCACAGGCGCGGACGCTGACCAGGAGCCAGAGCGCATGCGCATGGGAAAACCCAGCGCAGCGCCACCATATAGATATAAGGGAGGGGCGAAGAGACAGAGCACAACTTATAACAATGAATAATATTATACGAGCACATATACATATATATATATATATAATATTAAAAGAGGCGCCATATAGGTATATAGTAAGGACAAAAAAGCGGAGCATAATCATATAAACCCATAGTATGTATACACCACCGCAGTACAATAAATATACATATATATACACACATAGATAGACCGCATATAAGTCACAAGTAATATATGAAAACAATAATGTATAATACAATCAGATAAACAAATAATAATACAAATAATAATAAAACAAATATGTATATACACACATACGTGCACAAACATGTATAGTAACCAAACGCCAACGATAGGCACTTCTGCTTCTGTAACAAACAACACTACATATGTACATAATATACACACATATAACCCTCCCCCACAAGGGCAAAAATGCCAGGACATCAAAACTATACGAATACACAAAAAAATAGTAGTAGATACAGACGAAGTACTAATAATGTTGACATAACAGCGACAGGCTCAAAAATGTTGACGCGACGAAGCAATCAGTCGGCAGCATCATAAAGGCACAAGGTTCCAACAAATCACCATATACGTAAACTGAAAAGCAACAAAACAGATTAAAATACGAATAAAAGAAACACAACCATAAGAAACATACTCAATACAATGCACAGACATGCGTGGATCACAAAAATGGGGCGAACGAGATATTCTCATTTAACCCGTCAGGGCAAATAGTACGTAGTGTCCAAATCCACCTTGACTCGAGTTGAGCAAGGCGTTTGGACAACCCGCCACCGCGAATATTAATGTTGAGCAGATCTATACCGCGTAACAACTTAATAATACCACCTGTTATAGGAAGTTAACGTATAACCCCCTCTCTGCATTTGCTTCTAAATTAGATACCATCATTAAAAGGGCTTTGGATGGCGGTGTTGTCACCCGTGAGCTGGCTTTGGCGCTTGTCGTCAAGGAACCTACAATTCCTACCCTGTATCTCCTGCCGAAGATACATAAGGATGCATCGGTGCCACCGATGGTTGTCCAAACGCCTTGCTCAACTCGAGTCAAGGTGGATTTGGACACTACGTACTATTTGCCCTGACGGGTTAAATGAGAATATCTCGTTCGCCCCATTTTTGTGATCCACGCATATCTGTGCATTGTATTGAGTATGTTTCTTATGGTTGTGTTTCTTTTATTCGTATTTTAATCTGTTTTGTTGCTTTTCAGTTTACGTATATGGTGATTTGTTGGAACCTTGTGCCTTTATGATGCTGCCGACTGATTGCTTCGTCGCGTCAACATTTTTGAGCCTGTCGCTGTTATGTCAACATTATTAGTACTTCGTCTGTATCTACTACTATTTTTTTGTGTATTCGTATAGTTTTGATGTCCTGGCATTTTTGCCCTTGTGGGGGAGGGTTATATGTGTGTATATTATGTACATATGTAGTGTTGTTTGTTACAGAAGCAGAAGTGCCTATCGTTGGCGTTTGGTTACTATACATGTTTGTGCACGTATGTGTGTATATACATATTTGTTTTATTATTATTTGTATTATTTTTTTTTTATCTGATTGTATTATACATTATTGTTTTCATATATTACTTGTGACTTATATGCGGTCTATCTATGTGTGTATATATATGTATATTTATTGTACTGCAGTGGTGTATACATACTATGGGTTTATATGATTATGCTCCGCTTTTTTGTCCTTACTATATACCTATATGGCGCCTCTTTTAATATTATACATATATATGTATATGTGCTCGTATAATATTATTCATTGTTATAAGTTGTGCTCTGTCTCTTTGCCCCTCCCTTATATCTATATGGTGGCGCTGCGCTGGGTTTTCCCATGCGCATGCGCTCTGGCTCCTGGTCAGCGTCCGCGCCTGTGGCTTGCCGTCCGGCACTGGTCACGTGGGGCCCCACGTGTTTCCGGTGCCGGCGGCCATGTTGGAGGTGGCGCACGCTGGCCGCAGCTTACTAAGCGTTATGGGCATTAATACACATACTTCCTGGTTCCGGTCGGTAGCGCTTAAATATGCGCACCTCATGTATTACCCTTACCCCCTGATGAAGGAGCGGTGCGCTCCGAAACGCGCGTTGGGGTCAGGCCTGCCTGTCCGTTCCCTGGACCACCATTGTCTGCTGTAAGTACATCGCTGCACTGTGCTTAGATGTCAGTATTCCCTGCATGAGGGCACTAGCCCTATATACAATATATTACTACCTAATCTACATGTGATATGGGAAACTTCTTTCTAGCATATTGCTAGTTCAGCAGTGTGGTTTATGGATCGTCTTTCAGGCCTGTTTTTGCCATTACCATTTGTGCGTACTGTTATTTCCCCTCTGTACACCTGTTTTTTGTCTGGTAAGATTTTTATATCTTTTATATTTAATAAAGAATGTATTTTATGGGACCATATGGCTGCTTGTGTCTCCGTTTTTTGTTTCTCATATATTGATTGGCAGCTGGCCCCTATTATTTATCCATATATAGCATATATTATCGTGTAGATTCCATCGTGTTATTATATTATTATTCTAAATATGCTGGCTTTAGTATTATTATCTTAAATACAGGAAACCTCATGGCAATGGGCCAGGGACACCTTAGCAAGTTGCGCACAGTCTCAAAAAGACACAGGAGTTGCCGGCGCTGCCCCCCTATACACAGAGGCAGAGCATGCACAGAGCAAGCAGCAGACATGAGGCACACAGCATGGAGCTGGCAGCAGAGAAAAGTCACAACAAGGCCCAGAGAAGTAAGTGAGTTTGAGTGTAATGCAGGTGGGGGAAGGGAGGCCATGCAGTGATGCCAACAGGGTTGTTACAGATGGCCAGGTCTAGGAAGACTTCTGGTGGTCCCAAACTTCTTCCATTTAAGGATTAAGGAGGCCACTGTGCTCTTAGGAACTTTGATTACTGCAGAAATTCTGTAGTAACCTTGGCCAGATCTGTGCCTTGCTACAATTCTGTCTCTGAGCTCCTTGGCCAGTTCCTTTGACCCCATGATTCTCATTTGGTCTGACATGCACTGTGAGCTGTGAGGTCTTATATAGGCAGGTGTGCGCCTTTCCATATCAGGTCCTATCAGTTTAATTAAACACAGTTGGACTCCGATGAAGGAGCAGAACCATCTCAAGGAGGAACACAAGGAAATGGACAGCATGTGACTTAAATATGAGTGTCTGAGCAAAGGGCCTGAATAATTATGACCATGTGATATTTCAGGGTTTCTTTTTTATTAAATTTGCAAAAATTTCCACATTTGTTTTTTTTTCAGTCAAGATGGGGTGCAGAGTGTACATTAGGGTTGAGCGAAACGGGTCGAAAATATTAAAAAGTCGCCGACTTTTGGCAAGGTCGGGTTTCATGAAACCCGACCCGACCCCTGTGTGGGGTCGGCCATGAAGTCGGCGATCTTTTGAATCTAGAATCGGAATTCCGATACCGATTCCCGATATGTTTAAGATATCGGGAATTGGTATCGGAATTCAGATTTAAGTGTAAAATAAAGGATTAAAATAAAAAATATCGCAATACTTACCCTCTGACGCGCCCTGGTACTAACCGGGAACCTTCCTTCCTTAGAATCAGCCTTCCAGGACCTTGCAGTGATGTCGCGGTGACGTCGCGGCTTGTGATTGGCCGCGCGGCCGCCCATGTGACCGCTCGCGCGACCAATCACAAGCCGCGACGTCACCGCGACGTCACCGAAGGTCCTGGAAGGGCTGATTCTAAGGAAGGAAGGCTGCCGGAAAGAAGCAGGGCGCGTCCGAGGGTGAGTATATACCTAATAGGAATATACTCACACTCGGACGCGCCCTGCTTCTTTCCGGCAGCCTTCCTTCCTAAGAATCAGCCCTTCCAGGACCTTCGGTAATGTCGCGGTGACGTCGCGGCTTGTGATTGGTCGCGCGAGCGGTCACATGGGCGGCCGCGCGGCCAATCACAAGCCGCGTCGTCATCGCGACGTCACCGCAAGGTCCTGGAAGGCTGATTCTAAGGAAGGAAGGTTCCCGGTTAGTACCAGGGCACGTCAGAGGGTAAGTATTGCGATATTTTTTATTTTCTTTATTTTACACTAAAATATGGATCGCAGGGCCTGAAGGAGAGTTTCCGCTCCTTCAGACCCTGGGAACCATGGAAACCCAATGCACTGCATTGGGTTTCGGCCGACCCCGACTTTTTTATAGGATCGGCCGATTTCACTCGGCCCGACTTTTGAAAAAGTTGGGTTTCGTGAAACCCGACCCGATCCTATAAAAGTAAAGGTCGCTCAACCCTAGTGTACATTATTGTGAAAAAATGAACTTTTTTGAAGTCACCAAATGGCTGCAATGAAACAGAGTGAGAAATTTAAAGAGGTCTGAATACTTTCCAAACCCACTGTATGTGATTGACAGGTCTCTGCTTATGTAGATATAAGGGGGAGACCTGTCAAATAACTGGAGTGGTGCAAGGAGGAGCTGGCGGCCCCAAAATAATCTCATCGCCAGCCAGATCTCCCAACTATATTTTCTCTGAAATATTCCCGCAGTTTAGTAAAATACATTTAAAACATTTAGACAATGTCTAACTATAAAGGCTAAGGTCCCACAACTGCATGTTTTCCATGTGAGAAAAACATTCTGGTTATGCTAATCAGACTGATCAGAGTGGGATTCGTTTTTTCTAGGATGTGGGGAAAAAAAGCTTTTCCATTCAGTCCCCTTCGTGGATATGGGCGCAGCAGGTTTGTCATAAGGAGAAAAGCCTCATCAGATACCATCACAAAAGGGACTGGATGTGTGGACCTTTGGAAGAGGTTGAGGGGCTGGGAGCGTAATGCCATCTCGGAGAATTTGCAGTCCAATCTTAGAAGTTCTCAACACCCGGGAGTCCCCCGTTCTGCCATAGACACCAATATCGATGGCCACAAACTTGTAATGTGCGTCAGCCACCGCCATCAGGATCACCGAGAAAAATTTTGTATAATTGTAGAAGACAGATCCGGACCGTGGTGGCTGAATCACTCTTACATGCTTTCCATCAACTGCACCCATGCAGTTCGGGAAGTTGGTAACAGTGTGAAAGCCTGCTGCCACCTGACGCCATGTCTCGGTTGGGGAAGGCATCACTATGAGCTGCAATTTCTGCCAGATAACATCGCATGTGCGTCTAACAATTTTAGGCCGGTTTCACATGTCAGTGGCTCCGGTACGTGAGGTGACAGTTTCCTCACGTACCGGAGCCACTGACACATGTAGACACATTGAAATCAATGCATCTGTGCAGATGTCATTGATTTTTTGCGGACCGTGTCTCCGTGTGCCAAACATGGAGACATGTCAGTGTTCGTGGGAGCGCACGGATTACACGGACCCATTAAAGTCAATGGGTCCGTGTAAAACACGTACCGCACACGGACGTTGTCCGTGTGCAGTTCGTGTGCTATGCAGGAAACAGCGCTACATTAAGCACTGTCCCCCCCACTGGTGCTGAAGCCGCCATTCATATCTTCCCTGCAGCAGCGTTTGCTGTAGAGAAGATATGAATAATCGTGTGTAAAATCAAGATCCAGGTCCCCACCCCCCTCCCACCCCCTGTGCGCCCACCCTTTGTGATTAAAATACTAACCCAGCTCCCTCGCTGGCTGGCGCTGCTTCCTGTCCTGGCCGCACCTTCTACTGTATGAGCGGTCACGTGGGGCCGCTGATTACAGTCATGAATATACGGCTCCACCTCCCATAGGGGTGGAGCCGCATATTCATTACTGTAAATGAGCGGCCCCACATGACCGCTCATACAGTAGAAGATGCGGCCAGGACAGTAAGCAGCGCCAGCCAGCGAGGGAGCTGGGTGAGTATTTTAATCACAGCGGGGGGGGGGAGGGGCGCACAGGGGGTGGAAGGGGGGTTGGGGACCTGGATCTTGATTTTACACACGATTATTCATATCTTCTCTACAGCAAACGCTGCTGCAGGGAAGATATGAATGTGGATTCAGCACCAGATGCAGGGGACAGCGCTAAACTTTAGCACTGTCTCCTACACGGTGCGTGTGGTACCCAGTGGGCACACGGGCGGCACACGTGTGCCGCATGTGTGCCACACTGATGTGCCACAGAAACGCACGGGCACACGGACACGGATAATTCCGGTACCGATTTTTCCGGTACCGGAATTATCTGGACGTGTGGGACTGCCCTTAGAAATGGTTGACTTTCCAACTCTAAACTGAAGACGGGCAGGTATGCAAAGCACTCTCCTGTGGCCAAAAATCTGCAGCGACGAAAAAAAAAAAGAAAATTAGTAAACATAAATATCATAAGTGATTGTTAGCAGCGGCAAGGTGGTATTAGTACGGGTTATCATTGGAAAACTAATAAAGCAATGCTGACATCACATGACCACTGCAAACAATCACTGGGTGCATTGTTGTGGTGTGTACTGGAATGGTGAGACAAAATTTCTTGAAAAAAAAAATAAAAAATTTACCGCAAGGTGATGAGCAGCCTTTCATCAGCACAGATGGCCTGCCTTATCACTGTATCTTGAAGGGTTAAATGTGGATGAAGAATTTGCAACAAATCATCAAAGCAATTGATGGGAAGCCAGCAAAATGACTGAAACTTTTCTGGATATCTGCACAAAAATGTGAAAATAACATAAATTAAAAAATTATAATTGTGAAAAAAAAGAAAAAAACAAAACAGACCTGCGCAAATCACCTTACAGATTGATAAAGTGACCCTTTTCTGCACGCTCCTCAAGGAGGGGGTGAACCCAGAAGCGGTGCCTTCGTCGTGCTCGTTGCTGCTTTAAAAAAAAAAAAAAAAAAAACATATGGTCAGACTAATGTCCCCCCAAAAAAATTTACTACCATCACACGGTATAGTACATCCAATGGCAGTACCTCCGCTTTGATGTGGGCTCCGGCGGTGAGCCCGCATCAAAGCCAGGACATGTCCATTTTTTTCATAATCTGACATGAGCCCGCAATAGGCGCAAGTGCAATCGCGAGCCACCCGCACCTATTAACTTGTAAAATGCCGCTGTCAAACGCTGACAGTGTCATTTAAATGGCGCTTCCAGCAGACGGACAGCAAAAACGCGTACCTCTGACCACCGTCTCCTGATCAGGGGTCATCAGTGCGTCGGCATAAAAAACAGAGGTCTCCTTGTAACCATGTTGTCCGCGCTCAAAACAATACTGTCATTCTGCTACATAGTAGCGATCTGAACATCACCTCTATGTAGCAGAGGCCATTGAGCTATGGCAGGTTCTAGCCTCCCAGGGAGGCTACTGAAGCATACCAAATGTTAATTTAAATTTGTTGGCAAAATAAGAAAAAATAATTTGCAGCTCAAATCACACCCCTTTTGCCTCATTCTAAATAAATAGTGATGAGCAAGTATACTAGTTGCTCGGGTTTTCCCAAGCACGCTCGGGTGACCTACGAGTATTTATGACTTTTTGGAGATTTCTAGCCAGCCTGAGTACATGTGGGGGTTGCCTGGTTGCTAGGGAATCCCCACATGTAATCAAGCTGTCTAGTAGCCGCAAATCATTCAGCTGCGACAAGGAAAAGTAAATCTCCGAGCAGTCACAAATACTCGGAGATCATCCGAGCGTGCTCTGGAAAAGCCGAGCAACGAGTATATTCGCTCATCACTATAAATAAATGAATTAAAAAAAGATACACTTATATGGTATCACCATGTTCAGAATCGCCCGATCTATCAATAAAAAAACGATTACCGTATTTTTCGGACTATAAGACGCACCGGACTAAAAGACGCACCCAGGTTTTAGAGGTGGAAAATAGGGATAAAAATATTTGAAGCAAAAAAGGTGGTAAAATATTTAATAACATAAACATACTGTTATATGTGGTGTTATAATATAGAATAATATGTTATTATGTTGGAAGCTGCGGGTAGAAGATGGAGCTGCAGGACCAGTGTGGTGTCTGTAAAGTACTGTATGAAGACTCTGGAGGGTGAGTATAAGGTCGACCTCACACTAGCGTGTTTTACGGACGTATGAGAGGTGCAGAAAATACAGATTGCATACGGTACAATGCTTCTCTATGCCCCAGCTCCTATCAGCCGTATTTTACTGATCCGTATTATAGGGTGTTCTACGGCCTATACATATTAGTCCTTATCATCAACCTAAAAACCTATAGGTCACACTCCGTACATAACATTGAAACACAGAACCAATTAAGGAACAAGGAGCGTAAATATAAAATCATTTTTTTTTTAATTCAAATAAATTTTTATTAAGAATAACAAGGCAATTAACATGTTACATTTACATTTTCAATATAGAGTATTCCCCCCCCCCTTCAAACAGCCCCCTTCGATCCCAAAGCCCCCCACCCCCACCCCACAAAGCAGCTCATCTTGTTAATTACTACCATCATTAAAACAATAGAGTATCTAATCCCTCAACCATTCGTATAAGCCACACTTCACATTACTATCCCATAGCAATCCATGGAGACCACATTTTATTGAACGCTTCAGTTTTCCCTTTCTTCTTATAAATCCCTTTTTCTAGTGTCAGGCCCTGTTTCACATACTGGAGGAATTCTCCTCTTGACGGCAGCTCTTCCCTAATCCAGTTTCTAGCTATCACCTTCCTAGCCATGTACAACAATCTGGCTATAGCTATCTTTAGGTGTTTATCCACTCCAATCTCATCCACGCATCCCAACAAACAGACAACTGGATCCCTTGGCACCGTGCATCCATACGCACCTTCCATACGACTCAAAACTACCACCCAGAAGGCAGCCAACCTCGGACATGTCCACATCATATGGAAAATGTCTGCATCCGTAGACTTACACCTCGGACATTCAGAGTCATTACGCAATCCTGCCTTATATAGCACCATCGGAGATCTGTAAACTCTGTGTATCACATAGAGCTGTGACAGTCTATACGGTTCACTCAGCGACAGTTTTGGGACCCATTCTAGCACCGACTCCCAAGTCTCATTATCCATTGGGCCCAGATCCCTTTCCCATTTAGCTCTTGCCATTATTGGAAACCCCAATATGAAAGTATGCAACAGATCCCTGTACAGAGTGGATATGACTCCTCCAGTCGTCCCGTCATTACACACATACTCCAGTACTATATCCCTTTGAATCCTAATACCTCCGTTCCTACCCTGAGCTCCAAAGGCATGCCTCATCCGCAAATATTGATACTCCCCTGCAGACCCAAGACCAAATTCCGCCTGCAATTGGGAAAATGATTTCAGTTCACCTTGTTCAATTATTTGATACACATACTGAATCCCTTTGCCTAACCATTCTATCAATACCCCTAATTCCTCAAATTCTTTCAGATTGTTATTATGCCATAGCGGCGAGTATCTAGTCAAGTCCGTGATTCCACGTATGTGCCTCAATCTACTCCACAGCTTGCGTATCAACAGCACAGTCGGATATAACTTCCCCAAACTCTCCAAGGATCCATCCTCCAAACATTGCACTACTGGCCTTCTTTTTGTCACCACCTCCATCAACTGCTGTACTGCCCCAGATGACCCCTCATGCGCCCAGCCCCTTAAATGCTGACTCTGGGCTGCAAGAAAGTACAACTCAGGGTTAGGCAATGCCAGACCCCCATCATCCTTGGGTCGCTGAAGTGTCTCCAGTTTGATACGCGGATGCTGCCTCCCCCAAATCAGATTCCTAAACAGAGAGTTGATCTGTCTAAATTTCCCACGTGGTATCCAAACCGGCGCATTGTGAAGAATATACAGTATTTTCGGCATCAGAATCATTTTGATAAGATTCACCCTGCCTACCACAGACAAATGTAGCTTAAGCCATGCATCCGCATTTGCCTTGAGGGCACCCAAGATTGGAGTCAGATTCTCATGTATATAGTCAGTGACCGGCATAGATACCCATATTCCCAGGTACTTAAATTTACTCGTCACCTCCAGTCGCCCGTCCTCCAATGGCTCCCCATCCACATCGTCCACCTTAAACAAGATAGACTTACTCCAATTTATCCTAAGTCCCGACACTGATCCGAATCGTTCAATAATCCCAATGGCTCCCTCCAAGGATGCAACCGGGTCAGCCAGAAACAACAAAATATCATCCGCATACAACGCCACCCTTTCTTCAATCACCCCATATTTAAACCCCGTCATCTCATCAGACTGTCGAAGCGTAGCGGCCAGTGGTTCCACCGCCAGAGCAAACAAAAGGGGGGAAAGCGGACACCCCTGTCTCGTCCCTCTAGCCAATTGTATGGTCCGTGACAACTCCCCGTTTACCCTAACCCTGGCCATCGGCATCGAGTACATTAATTGAATCCATGATATGAACTGCGGTCCAAACCCCATTCTTCGCAACACCTGCCAGAGATACCCCCACTCCACACTATCGAACGCCTTGTGAGCGTCTAAAGATGCAATAACTCTCTGGCCACAGTTATCGGCTTTGAGTTGCAAATTCATATACAGCCTTCGTAGATTAATCGCAGTTGACCTATCAGGCATAAAGCCAGACTGGTCTGAGTGTATCAGGCCAGAAATAACACTTGTCAACCTCATCGCCAACACCTTAGCCAGGAGTTTAACGTCGATAGTAAGCAAAGAAATTGGCCGATATGAATCCGGCTGTGTCGGGTCTTTCCCCTCCTTTGGAATCACCACTATTGTGGCCTCCCGCATAGATGCCGGTAGCCTTCCACCATTCGTAGCCTCTTCCAAGACCGCCTTCAATTTAGGGATCAACACTTCCCCCAAGCTTTTATAAATTTCGGCAGGAAATCCGTCTACGCCAGGCGCCTTCCCATTAGCCATCGACTGCAATGCCCGTCCCAGTTCCTCCTCTGTAATGGGAGCCTCCAAATCCTCCCTAGCTGTGTCACCCAGCCTCGGGAGCTCCAACTCCTCAAGGAACGCCACCGTGTCCTCCATTGACCCATCTACCCGAGAGGAGTATAAGTCTGCGTAAAAATCTGCAAAAGTCTCCAAAATCTCTGAAGTCTCAGAAACAGCAACACCACTCCCAGTCACCAAAGAGTGAACAAAGGAAGTATTTCTCTGGGCAGATGCCACCAGCGACAGAAAATGACCCACTGATTCACCCTCCTGGTAATAGGCCAAATTCATGAATTCCCTCTTCCTTTCAGCCTTACTCAGCAAGACCGCCTCTAGCTGGTTTTGAGCTGCTTTCAACCTCCTCCCAGCCTCCAAAGTACCCATTATTACCATCTCATCTTCAGCCACCCTTAGCCCATCTATCGCCAACCTCTCTGCCTCTCTCGATTTCCGCTTACACCTGCTAATATCCCTAAACAACAGCCCTCTCAAGTACGCTTTCATGGCTTCCCACACAGTAAGCACATCTACGCTACCCTCATTTATCTCAAAAAATTCCACCAATTCCTTCTTAATCTTCTCCAAGTCTATACTGTGTAGCCAATTAGGGTGAATTTTCCACTCCATTCTGCTCCCGTTCCGTGTCCCCACTGATCGAAATTCCACTTCAACTGGACTATGGTCTGAGAGAGCCCTAGGTAAATATCTCACGTCCCTTACCATCGTATCTAGTAATCGGTTACCCAGTGCCAGATCAATCCTAGACAGCGTACCATGAGCTGGTGAGTAGCAGGAATACGCCCTTTCCCTGATATGCCTAACTCTCCATAAATCAACCATGCCCACTTCCCCGACATAAGTCCCAAACGTAGTGGTATGTCCCGCCGTCCTATTCTGGGGGTTTTTGTTCTTATCCCAAAAGTCATCACATATATTATTAAGGTCGCCGATAATTAGTAATGGTAACGGTCCCCAGCGCTCTACCCTCTCCAGCACCTCTCTTATCTTCTTGCTTGAGTATGGGGGCGGAATATACATTGCCACTATACACATCAATACTCCATTCATTTTACATTTCACCACCACATACTGACCATCGACATCCTCTTTTACCATTACCTCCTCATACTGCACCCCCGCAGGTATTAACACAGACACACCCCTAGAATACGTCGAGAAAGTAGAATGATACGCCCTCTGTATCCAGCGCCTATTCAATACGTTTACCCTCTCCCGCACTAAATGTGTCTCCAGCAGACATATCATTGAGACCTTCTGTTCTCGGACATACTGCAGACTTGCCGCCCGCCGTGTTTTATCCGCCAGACCTCTCACATTCCAACTCAATATTTTAATACAATCTCCCATCATGTGGCTCATCATTTCTTAAAGTATCCAATTTCCCAAGTATGAACTGCCCCAACCCTCCCACCCCCCCTGCCCCCTCCCAACCTGCCCCGCTAACCCCCCCAATATAACGCATTCTTCCTCTCATCAAGAGTGGGGCTCCACTGCCCACTGCGAACACTCTCCCTTACTTAACCCTCTCCATTCGCGTCCCGCTGCCATAGCAATCACAATTTCCCCCCCAACTTTCACTTTATTGTATCTTAACATTTCAACTTATATTAACATATAGAAAAGGTACCAAACCAGTTCACAGTACCCAGCATAACCCTCCTCCCCCGTACTTAGTAGTTGGTACTGTCCCCTCCGGCCATTCCTTCAATATGGCCCAGCAAAACCCCCAACAGTTGCTCAACTCTTTAACCATTGCTAACGAGCGCAGAACTCTCCTCCATCGACAGAGAAAACAAATCCCAACTGGATCTCGCCGAAATGTCAGTCGCCCATTCCCTTAAGTTTTTTCTCATGAGTATCAAGCCACTGGGTAGCGTCCTCCGGTGTCAGGAAGAAATGTGTCTTATTAAAAGCCACCAGTCTCAGCTTGGCGGGAAACATCACTGAGTACTGCACTCCCAGCTCCCTCAGTCGCCGCTTGACTCCAGTAAACTTCATCCGCTGCTTCTGAACCGCAGCGGAATAATCTGGATAAATGGCGATTTTCTGACCTCCAGCCGTCAGATCCTCCATCTCTCTAGCCTTTCTAAGGATAATGTCTCTGTCTCTGTAATTGAGTATTTTAGCAAGCATGGTACGGGGATTTGCTCCTGGGGCAGGGGGCTGCGGCGGGACCCTATGAGCCCGTTCAACAGCAAAGACTTTTGTCAACACTGTGCTCCCAATCTTCTCCAGCAGCCAGTTCTCCACAAACTCAGTGGGATTTCTCCCCTCAGTCTTTTCAGGCAGCCCCACTATACGTATATTATTTCTTCTGGATCTATTTTCCAGATCCTCATTTTTGGCAGCGAGCTCGGCTATTGCTTGGGCGAACTTCTTTTCAGCTTTTTGTAGCTTAACTATGTGATCTTCTGCCGTGCTCACCCTCTCCTCCACCACTCCTATACGTTTGTCCATTTTCTGCAGAGCCGCATTAATCTGTGCCGTGTCCCCTTTAACTTCCTGCATCTGCTGGGCCAAGGAGTTCAGGGATTGCTGACATGAAGAGATCAGTGTGATAACATCTCTAAGAGTCGGCTCCTCTCCCTGTGATATGGCTTCAGGTCCCCCACTAGCCCCAGCCATGCTGCCTCTCTCCTTCCCCCTCTGTACCTCATGCTGCTCGGCTGTGCTTGCTTCCTCCTCCTGGTCAGCTCCAGCTCCAGATCCTGGTTCTGCCTCCTCAGCAGCCTCCACTCTGGCATACTGCTGCAGCTTTGCGGCCACCTCCATGCGCCGCTGACATGCGGCGTTCTCCTTCTCGGCATCCTCCCTAGCATCGGAGCCATCTTGGCTGGCTCCTGCATCGCTGGTGCCAGCGTCTTTCTGCCGCCTCCTGGTCATCGCTGCCGACTCCGGACCTGCTGCTCCGCACTGCTGCACTCTCCGGACCTTCAGCCAGCCGGATTTAGGTGAGTTTACCCGAAAATCGGGGTTAAAGCAGGATTTTTGTCCTTATGGCAGCAGGAGCACTCTTCCCTGCTTCCACTCACATGGCCAGCTAGGACACGCCCCCAAAATATAAAATCATTAAAGTTTATTCAAACATATAAAATCTAAGATACAAAACAAGTGTATTCTGGATGCCTCAAGCCAACTAGAAGACCAGCATAGGTTGGCACACTATACAACAATCCTAAAGTATTTAACAGTCTTCCTATGGAAAGGAAAAATGGACAGCCAAATATATCATGGATTTAATCCTATTATTTAATGCTAGTCCTATATACCTAATTCCACTGATACTGGAAGTGCACCTAATTAAACTCCTTCATAAAGTGCAACGTGCTGATTACTAATGCCCATAAGTGCATACTTGCATAAATACCTGGATAGTGTGTCAGCCCAGCTGTGTCTCACCCTGACGCTGCGTTTCGCCAATCCTTCTTCCGGGGGGGTGTTTTTTAGAAGAGAGGCTCGGATCATTATATCTGCCCATTGCCCAATCAGAGACCAGATGCTAATTGGATGCTGAGTGTCCCTCTATTACGTCTATGCCCATATACATGATACTTCCGCCCAAAGAGTCACGCTACTTCCGGCCAAAACTATGTAAATACTCTGCCCGTGCGAATACTAATACTAAAGCCCAATAAAATCGCTTACGCATGTAGCGATATAGCGATACACTTAGTCCCAAATTGATATCTAACTACGTGAAGCGGAAGAGCCTGGGATGTGACGGCGCATCCACCGTTGGCGCCGCCCACCACATAGACATCCCCCCTCCGGCCAACGGAGCGCAAGCATTCCCCCCAGCGTCAGCTGGTTGGAAATCACGTGCCCCCGCTACATGTCAGGGGGAGGATGCCCGGGGCAGCAGCAAAACAGCGCATGCGCACCATCCCGGCGCTTCAGTGTGTGAAAAACTCTATTAATATATCAATAAATAAAGTGCTGACAGAATACTAAATGCTAGTGAATGAGTTTAATATTAAGTGTAAATATAATAAACCCAATGACAACCCACTTAGAACACTAGTTATACTGCAAAAAACGCAATTATTACCCTCAGTGACAGTTGGTTAGAGATCACTCGCTGAAGCAACCAACAAAAGGTGCTATAAAATATAAATAAATGAGTTTAATATATACAGTCATGGCCAAAAGTATTAACACCCCTGCAATTCTGTCAGATAATACTCAGTTTCTTCCTGAAATTGATTGCAATCACAAATTCTTTGGTATTATTATCTTCATTTAATTTGTCTTAAACAATCTTTAATATAAGTCTTTTGAAATAGATGATAACATGTAGATATGTAGAGACTGTGTGTCATGTGTCAATCAAAGTCCATAAATTCAAATGTTGATAAGGAAACAAAGTCCATAGATGAAATGTAGCTTTAATATCTGTGCAGTGTCACCTTTAGAAACCTGGACTTACATTGGCTCGCCTTGGAAATCATCTGGAATCCTCATATCGTCCACACTGGTCTTCGGACAGGTGTGACGTCTTTGGTCAGCACAGCAAGGGTTACATTGACTCTTCCTTGCCAAACATAGCACCATAACCAGTCCTTAGTGCACAGGACACATGTCAGGGTTATTGTATCGTCCTGACAATTACCTGAGTGTTCACCAGCTTTCATGGAAGTCTTATAGGTGATAGAAACCACTGGAACGTAATAACACAGTTCATCTTTGATACTGTACTCAGTTGTCAGTGATGGATGCTGCAGTTGTGAATGGTGACATGAATTGTATTTGACACAGTCTATTATTACTCAGAAATCATAGCATTGTTACCTTGTGGAACTTCTGGATAACGGCTTTTCTTCTTGCAACTTTTAAGAATCAATTGAATTTAGAAATATGAAAATCTTCATTAACGTAACGTCAGTATCTTGATTGAAGTCTTCATTCCCTATTCTATACCAAATCTGGTAATTTCCCTAACTTAAAATATCACAGCGTACCATAGCAATCAATAATATCCATATAATTATTAAATGATATTAAAATAAAGTTTATATTTGGAAAAATAAAATAATAATAATAATAGTAATAATAAATGATAGTATATTATTAACCATATTCTTCATGTGATTGGACATTTTTATGTCATAGGTGTAATTTCTTTTTGAACCCATAGATGTCATTGTGTCTTTTATGTAACAAGTGCTGATATTTAGTATTAAAACTTTATTAATTTATGTTCAGTAGACCAATAATATGTAAGTATGTATAGCCATGAACCAAAATAAGTATATATATGAATGAATGAGTGAAAGAATTGTTGTATTTAACTCAGAATTGAAATTTTCTTATATAATGAAACCATATGATCACTATATTTGATAAAGCAATATGCTTGTAGACATTACTTTATTAAATATTGATTTTTTCTTGAGATGAAAAATAAAAATGAAAAATAAAAATGAGAATAACAAATAAAAATAAGACCTTTATATGTTGATGAAAAATGCTGAGGTTATGTCTCGTCTCAGTAACACATTTCCTTAATATTTTCCTCATGTAAATGTTGTCATGACCTAGGATTACCAAAATATTGAAATTATGCAGCTTTGCATATAATACCCTTCATTAGAGGAAAAATGATATTTATAATATTTATTGTTATTGTACCCAATAATACCTTATTAATATTTCTTCTTTATTAAAATGTGTGAAGAAGAGGTATTGATGAAATGTGATGATGTGATCAAGATCAAAAACACATTTCCCCCTTAATATCAAAAAATATTATTTCATGAAAAAAATTAATTTGTAAAAACCCAAGTGAAAAATCATTATTTTTATAACTGTCATATCAGCTTTATGACTTATATTTGTTTGAAGATGTGTACTCATCTATGTAACCATAAAAAAACACTGAATATCATAAAATTATAATTTGGAAAAATTATTCTAAATGTATATTTTCTTGATAAAACATATTGATGTGTGATTGCACTTATTAAATAATAATCACTCAAGAAATATATGTTGAATATTAATATTTAAATATATCTTAATATTCTAATAATTTAACTGAATACTATTATTAAATTAAACACAAAGTTTTTTTTTTTCTTCGACATACCATGAATCATGAGGCCTCTGTCAAACTGTGCATACACATTCCACATTCCACATACCACGCTCTGGTCACTTTTTTGTCAAATTCACTCAGCAGCTGCTCTCATCCGTCACCTGTCACTCAAACTGTGACTCACATAGACGTTCACAATACATATTCCACATACAAAGAATACACATATATTAACCCGAAATATTGTATCCTAATTGTCAATCAATGCGCATTGTAATCTATTAAATTTAGTATTCTAATATTCCTTTGAATATTCCCCAAATATTATCTAACACTATGTTTTAACCTATAGAAAGGACTGGACCCATTTACAAGAAACCCGAGTTGAATGTTTCACAGCTAATTCTGGAACAAGCCTGTAACTGAATCCGGTTGAATGCAAAGCCTGAGGAAAATTCCTAAAACTAAAACAAGGCTATATGATATCCCTTAACTCACAGCTGTCACGTCATGCACCATGCAGTGGGAGGAAAAAAAAACACGTTTTAGATTATTACAGAAAGAAAATTTACATGTAGTACACACATTTTTAGGTTTTTAGATATATTATTTATTTTTAAGTGTTAAATATATAAAAATCATGCAGTTAATATAACTTCCTGTGTGAATAAGACATAAATTCATGAAACAGGTATTTTTTGTTCAATCCTCGCTTTGAAAATAAAATTCTAAGGGAAAATGAAAGATAAAGGTTAATTTCATATTTATTCAAAAACAAAATAATTTAGATATCTTATACATATGTATATATTTAATAAATGTATTTAATTGTAATTCTAAATATTTTTACTGGAGTAAATTTTAATTATTTCACTATATATATAAAAATGCAGTTAATATAATCACTACTTATACAAATATGCTACAGTATTTACTGTATATTATATTAATATATGTAACTGCAGAATTATGTAGAGATAGAATAATTACATTAATAAATAATACATTGTATAACTCATCATATAATATAATTACATTTTTAGCCAATTCCTATCCCAAAATTTAGCTCATTGTCGATAATCTGTTGGAATGCTTTATTTAGTAAGGTCATTTTTAACCCTATGGACTCTTTGAAGAGCTGTGATAATGGAGTGTTCAGCTGAGCTCCCCCTGCTTCCATCTGTCAATTTCCGCCATCTCAGAGAGATCTGAGCCTATAGCATTTAACCCTTTCAGAGGAATTTCTTTGATAGATTCCTGAATCGTTTCATAGGGTTTGTAGCAAATATGTAATTTTCTTCGTACTTCGTAGATTTGATTTTGGATCAGATTTGAAGATTTTGATTTTGGCTTTTGATAAGATTGAATTCTGACTGGTTTCAAAAACTTAGTAAAATGTGTTTTCCTTTCAAGATTCTCGTGTTTTCTAGAAAAATCTAGGGATTTTGCGCATTCGTATAAAGAATCTTTCTGTGAAGCAATTGCACGAGATACAGGATTTAAGAATTTAAACTTGTTTACAAAACAATTTATCATGGATTGTTGATTCAAATTCGTACAGACCAATTTATAAATCCTTTCAAAAATGGCCATAAAAGTAAACGTACATTCTTCCCGGCCAATCTTCAATTTTAGAAGAATATCAAGATCTGGATAATTTTCTTTTAATCCACAGAAAATCAAAATTTTTAATCTTTCTACATCAGTCATATTTTCATGGAACTCATCATTCTGCCTTTCTAATGAAAATCTTCTCATAAGATTTCCCGGAATCCAAATTTTAAACAAATTATTTCTCTGCACATTAGTCAAATCAAACTTATCAGCAAAACTCTCAAATATCTCTGAATTTCTGCACACATGGATTTTGTCATCATATGCAGGAATGGTTTTGCATAATTTTAGCAAGATTTTTCTAGAATTAGGTTGGAGTTGGGCCTCTGAGTCGTCTATTTTTAAGGGCAATGGTACATCTGTCCCTCGTAGATCATCTTTGTCAGTTTCTCCTACGCTTCCTCCATCTTGTTTTTCATCCTGAGTCACAAAGTCAATGTCACCTTGGGCGGCCACACACACACACGTGTGTCACATCTTCCTCACTCTTCCCATTACAGTCAATCTTGGGAACATCATTAGTTTCCTTAGAAATTCTTTCTACACTGTCTTTTTTGGACTTCTCTGTCACAAACTCGATAAATACATAAACCATATGTAAAATATTTTTCAGTTGCTCTTTTTCTTTTTTCCTAGACATTAGCTTAGAATCTAATTTCAAATTCGCTATTCTGCATTCTGAAAATAAAGAGACCCAAAATATTTCTAAGCTAGATTTGTATAAACTTACAAATTCTATCTGACTTGATTTAGCATATGAATTTATCAAATCCATTTGTCTTACCTTGAAATCTCAGCTTGTAGTCCCTTTGCTGTACAACGCTAGGCTCCGGACTTCAGCACGGCTATTTTTAGCACGTCTATCTTCAGCACTACCAGTGCTTGTGTCAATCCGTCTGACACCTGTTAAAGTCTCCGTAATTCGTAGGTTCTTGTATGAGTTCTTTGTGACTTGAAGTTTTGAAGTGGAATTCCTGAATACTTGCACAATCTAGCGGAACTCTTCTGTCTTCCCCTGTGTGCAAGAAGAAGGAAATTCACGCAAAAATAGCACAAAAAATCAAAACTGGCTGGCTAGGCCAATGTTAAAAATCGTTATTGCGCAAAAATATCTAATCAAGACTTAGCCAGGTGCGTTATTCTTAAAAGAAAAATGTCATGATATACTGATGAAAGAATAGTGGTTTATTGAATTATCCACCATTGCAGCAAAACAGTTACGAACAGAGTGTCCATGTGTAAATATCAGCGCTTGTCTTGTTACTCATCTTTCCCAAGGTCCTGAATGGTAAAAGTCATCTGTCTGTGTGAAGTTCGAAGGTCATCATGGCTTCCGTTATCAGCTGTTGCTTCTTCATCTGTTGTCCATGGAGAATGAATGTGCAGGAAGGGAGGTGACCGTCCCACGTGACAAAAAGCCCCCACACCCTCCTAAGAGACGTTTATATATGTTCAACACAGATCACGTGTCTTCTGTATATGGAGTTAACTTATACTCTGAGCTACATACACAGAAATAGCTTTTGATAGTGTCAGCAAGAAACCATGTGCTCGGTACAGAATAAAAATAAGAATAATTAATATTTAACATACACCTGGCGAGGACTGCGAGTCAGACAACTGCATTCCCACCTACAACCACTGGAGGGAACCCAAAAGCAGAATTCACAACAGTACCCCCCCTTGAGGAGGGGTCACCGAACCCTCACCAGGGCCCCCAGGATGATCAGGACGAGCCAGATGAAAGGCACGGACCAAATCAGTAGCATGGACATCAGAGGCAAAAACCCAAGAATTATCCTCCTGGCCATAACCCTTCCATTTGACAAGGTACTGAAGCCTCCGCCTTGAAAAACGAGAATCCAAAATCTTCTCAACCACATACTCCAACTCTGCATCAACCAACACAGGGGCCGGAGGATCAACAGAGGGAACAACGGGCACCACATATTTCCCCAATAAAGATCTATGGAAGACATTATGGATAGCAAAAGAGGCCGGAAGCGCCAATTGAAAAGACACCGGATTAATAATCTCAGAAATCTTATAAGGACCAATAAACCGAGGCTTAAACTTAGGGGAAGAAACCTTCATAGGAACAAGACGGGAAGACAACCAGACCAGATCCCCAACCCGAAGCCAGGAACCAACACACTGACGACAGTTAGCAAAACGTTGAGCCTCCTCCTGAGACAACACCAAATTGTCCACCACATGAGCCCAAATCTGCTGCAACCTGTCAACCACAGAATCCACACCAGGACAGTCAGAAGGCTCAACCTGCCCAGAAGAAAAACGAGGATGAAAACCAAAATTACAAAAGAAAGGCGAAACCAAAGTAGCCGAACTAGCCCGTTTATTAAGGGCAAACTCGGCCAATGGCAAGAAGGCCACCCAATCATCCTGATCAGCAGACACAAAGCATCTCAAATAAGTCTCCAAAGTCTGATTAGTTCGCTCGGTCTGGCCATTTGTCTGAGGATGAAATGCAGAAGAAAAAGACAAATCAATGCCCAGCCTAGCACAAAAGGCCCGCCAAAACCTAGAAACAAACTGGGAACCTCTGTCGGACACAATATTCTCCGGAATACCATGCAAACGAATCACATGCTGAAAAAACAACGAAACCAAATCTGAAGAGGAAGGCAATTTAGGCAAAGGCACCAAATGAACCATCTTAGAGAACCGGTCACAAACAACCCAGATAACAGACCTCTTCTGGGAGCCCGGAAGATCAGAAATAAAATCCATCGAAATATGTGTCCAGGGCCTCTCAGGGACTGGCAATGGCAAAAGCAACCCACTAGCACGGGAACAACAAGGCTTGGCCCGTGCACAAGTCCCACAGGACTGCACAAAAGAATGCACATCACACAACAAAGAAGGCCACCAAAAGGACCTACCAACCAAGTCTCTGGTACCAAAAATGCCAGGATGACCAGCCAACATGGAACAGTGAACCTCAGAAATCACTCTACTAGTCCATCTGTCAGGAACAAACAGTTTCCCCACAGGACAGCGGTCAGGTTTGTTAGCCTGAAACTCCTGAAGAACCCGTCGTAAATCAGGGAAAATGGAAAAACAAGGACCATCGAGCCTGTCTAGGATTCAGCCGTTTGGCAGACTCGAGGTAAATCAAATTCTTATGATCGGTCAAGACCACAATACGGTGCTTAGCTCCCTCAAGCCAATGTCGCCACTCCTCAAACACCCACTTCATAGCCAATAACTCCCGATTGCCGACATCATAATTGCGTTCAGCAGGCGAAAACTTACGGGAAAAGAAGGCACACGGTTTCATTAAGGAACCAACAGGATCCCTCTGAGACAAAACGGCCCCTGCCCCAATCTCAGAAGCGTCAACCTCAACCTGAAACGGAAGAGAAACATCCGGTTGGCGCAACACCGGAGCAGAAGTAAATCGACGTTTAAGCTCCTGAAAGGCAGAGACAGCCGCAGAGGACCAATTCGCCACATCAGCGCCTTTCTTCGTCAAATCGGTCAAGGGTTTAACCACGCTGGAAAAATTAGCAATGAAACGGCGATAAAAATTTGCAAAACCCAAACATTTCTGAAGGCTCTTCACGGATGTGGGCTGAATCCAATCATGAATAGCCTGAACCTTAACCGGATCCATCTCTATAGACGAGGGAGAAAAAATAATGCCCAATAAAGAAACCTTCTGCACCCCCAAGAAACACTTAGACCCTTTCAAAAACAAAGCATTGTCACGAAGGATCTGAAATACCATCCTGACCTGTTGCACATGAGACTCCCAATCATCGGAAAAAATCAAAATATCGTCCAAATATACAATCAAGAATTTATCAAGATAAGTCCGGAAGATATCATGCATGAAGGACTGAAAAACAGATGGAGCATTAGAGAGTCCGAAGGGCATCACAAGGTATTCAAAATGGCCTTCGGGCGTGTTAAATGCAGTTTTCCATTCATCACCCTGCTTAATACGAACAAGATTATATGCCCCCTGAAGGTCAATCTTCGTAAACCAACTAGCTCCCTTAATCCTAGCAAACAAATCGGAAAGCAAAGGTAAAGGGTATTGAAACTTGACCGTGATCTTATTCAAGAGGCGATAATCAATACAGGGTCTCAAGGAACCATCTTTTTTAGCAACAAAAAAGAACCCCACTCCCAACGGTGAAGAAGATGGTCGAATATGCCCTTTCTCCAAAGACTCCTTAATATAGCTCCGCATGGCGGTATGTTCAGGCACAGACAGGTTGAAAAGTCGACCCTTAGGAAACTTACAGCCTGGAATCAAGTCAATAGCACAATCGCAGTCCCTGTGCGGTGGAAGGAAACTGGACTTGGGCTCATCGAATACATCCTGAAAATCAGACAAAAACTCTGGAATCTCAGAAGAGGAAGAAGAAGAGATTGACATCAAAGAACATCATTATGAACCCCCTGACCACCCCAACTAGTCACAGACATGGACTTCCAATCCAACACAGGATTATGTACCTGCAACCACGGAAAACCCAGCACAATAGCATCATGCAAATTATGCAACACCAGAAATCGACAATCTTCCTGATGGGCTGGCGCCATGCGCATGGTCACCTGTGTCCAAAACTGGGGCTTATTTTTAGCCAAGGGTGTAGCATCAATGCCCCTTAAAGGAATAGGGTTCTGCAAAGGCTGCAAGGGAAAACCACAACGCTTGGCAAACTCAAAGTCCATTAAGTTCAAGGCAGCGCCTGAATCCACAAACGCCATGACAGAAAATGATGACAATGAGCAGATCAAGGACACAGATAACAAAAATTTAGGTTGTACAGTACTGATGGTAATTGAACTGGCGATCCTCTTTGTCCGCTTAGGGCAGACAGAAATGACATGAGAAGCGTCGCCACAATAATAACACAACCTATTCTGACGTCTGAAACCTTGTTGTTCCATTCTAGACAGAATCCTATCACACTGCATTGGCTCAGGAATTTGCTCTGAGGATAACGCCACAGCACGCACAGTTCTGCGCTCCCGCAAGCGTCGGTCAATCTGAATGGCCAGACATAGAATCACTCAGACCGGAAGGCGTGGGAAACCCCACCATAACATCTTTAACGGATTCCGAAAGACCCTTTCTGAAAATTGCCACCAGAGCATCATTATTCCATTTAGTCAACACAGACCATTTTCTGAATTTCTGACAATACAATTCTGCCGCCTCTTGACTCTGAGACAGGGCCAACAAGGTACAGTTGTTTTTAAAACTCAAAAATTTGGACCTGTCACCAAAAAACAAATCAGGAGTAGGAATCTTCGGTTCTAAAACAGGAGTCTGAACAATATAATCAGAAATACCCTGTACTCTAGCAGCAAGCTGGTCTACACGAGAAGCTAATTCCTGAACATTCATGCTAGCACAAGGCTCTTCAGCCACCCAGAGATAAAGAGGGAGGAGAAAACAAAGTAGACTGAAGAAAAAAAAAATGGCTCAAGACCTTTCTTCCCTTCTTCTGAGATGCATTTAACTCATTATTGGCCAGTTGTACTGTTATGATCAGGTGACCTTGGAGCAGCATGAAAACTTTCACTGGAGTAGGTGGTAACTATACTGACCGCAAACCCTGATCTTAACATCGTAACTAGAAGTAGCCGTGGGGTGTGCCTAACAAAACCTAGACACCTCGACACAGCCGGAGGACTAAATACCCTATAGATGGAAATAGGAATTCTACCTTGCCTCAGAGCAGAACCCCAAAGAATAGGCAGCCCCCCACAAATAATGACTGTGAGTAGTAGAGGAAAAGACACACGCAGGCAGGATATAGCAAAAGAGGCCACACTAGCTAAAATAGGAAAGGATAGGGCAGGATAGTATTAAAATCCTTCCAAAAATATCCACAGCAGAAAATACAAAAACTCCACCATCTAACTAAAGATGTGGAGCGTATATCTGCAACTCCAGAGAATCCAGACACTTATCTTTGCTGAATTGGCAGCTAAGCAGGAGAAGCCAGACAAAGATCCAACACTTCCCAAGAAACATTGACAACTGGCAAGGACTAATGAATCCTGCACACCTAAATATCCCAGTCAGGACTGCAATCAGCAGATACACCTGGCCAGGACTGCGACTCAGAGACAACTGCATTCCCACCTACAACCACTTGAGGGAACCCAAAAGCAGAATTCACAACACATCACCCCCTTAGTTAGGGAAAAATAATAAAATTTTAAAAAATGTATTTATTTCCATTTTCCCATTAGGGTTAGGGTTGGGGATAAAGTTAGGGTTGGGGATAAAGTTAGGGTTGGGGCTAGGGATAGGGCTGGGGTTGGGGTTAGGGTTGGGGCTAAAGTTAGGGTTGGGGCTAAAGTTAGGGTTAGGGTTGGGGCTAAAGTTAGGGTTTGGATTACTTTTACCGTTGGGATTAGGGTTGGGATTAGGGTTAGGGGTGTGGTTAGGGTTATGGTTGGGATTAGGGTTACGGGTGTGTTTGGGTTAGGGTTTCAGTTAGAATTGGGGGGTTTCCACTATTTAGGCACATCAGGGGCTCTCCAAATGCGACATGGCATCCGATCTCAATTCCAGCCAATTCTGCGTTGAAAAACTAAAACAGTGATCCTTCCCTTTCGAGCTCTCCCGTGTGCCGAAACAGGGGTTTACCCCCACATATGGAGTATCAGCGTACTCAGGACAAATTGGACAACAAATTTTGGGGTCCAATTTCCCCTGTTACCCTTGGGAAAATACAAAACCGGGGGGCTAAAAAATAATTTTTGTGGAAAAAAAAAGATTTTTTATTTTCACGGCTCTGCGTTATAAACTGTAGTCAAACACTTGGAGGTTCAAAGTTCTCACAACACATCTAGATTAGTTCCTTGGGGGGTCTAGTTTCCAATATGGGGTCACTTGTGGGGGGTTTCTACTGTTTAGGTACATCAGGGGCTCTGCAAATGCAATATGATGCCTGCAGGCCAATCCATCTAAGTCTGCATACCAAACGGCGCTCCTTTCCTTCCGAGCTCTGCCATGCGCCCAAACAGTGGTTCCCCCCACATATGGGGTATCAGCGTACTCAGGACAAATTGGACCACAACTTTTGTGGTCCAATTTCTCCTGTTACCCTTGGGCGAAAAAATTGCTGGCTAAAAGATCATTTTGTGGAGAGAAAAAAAAGATTTTTTAATTTTCACGGCTCTACATTCTAAACTTTAGTGAAAAAATTGGGGGTTAAAAGTGCTCACCACACACCTAGATAAGTTCTTTAGGGGGGCCTTCTTTCCAAAATGAGGTAACTTGTGGGGGTTTCTACGGTTTAGGCACATCAGGGGCTCTCCAAACGCGACGTGGGTTCCGATCTCAATTCCAGCCAGTTTTGCATTGAAAAGTCAAACGGTGCTCCTTCCCTTCCAAGATCTGCCATGCGCTCAAACAGTAGTTTACCCCCATATATGGGGTATCAGCGTACTAAGGACAAATTGAACAACTTTTGGGGTCCAATTTGTCCTGTTACCCTTGGGAAAATAAAAAATTTGGGGCGAAAAGATCATTTTTGTGAAAAACAATATGATTTTTTTTACGGCTCTACATTATAAACTTCTGTGAGCACTTGGAGGTTCAAAGTGCTCACCACACATCTAGATTAGTTCCTTAGGGGGTCTACTTTCCAAAATGGTGTCACTTGTGGGGGGTTTCTACGGTTTAGGCACATAAAGGGCTCTCCAAACGCGACATGGTGTCTGATCTCAATTCCAACCAATTTTGCATTGAAAAGTCAAACGGCGCTCCTTCCCTTCCGAGCTCTGCCATGCGCCCAAACAGTGGTTTACCCACACACGGAGTATCAGCATACTCAGGACAAATTGGACAACAACATTTGGGGTCCAATTTGTCCTGTTACCCTTGGGAAAATAAATCTGGGGGAATGATCATTTTTTGTGAACAAAAATATGATTTTTTTTTACGGCTCTACATTATAAACTTCTATGAAGCACTTGGAGGTTCAAAGTGCTCACCACACATCTAAATTAGTTCCTTAGGGGGTCTACTTTCCAAAATGGTGTCACTTATGGGGGGTTTCCACTGTTTAGGCATATCAGGGGCTCTCCAAACGCGACATGGTGTCCGATCTCAATTCCAGCAAATTTTGCATTGAAAAGTCAAATGGCGCTCATTCCCTTCTGAGCTCTGCCATGTGCCCAAACAATGGTTTACCCCAACATATGGGGTATCGGCGTACTCAGCACAAATTGTGCAACGACTTTTGTGGTCCAATTTCTCCTGTTACCATTGGTAAAATAAAACAAATTGGATCTGAAGCAAAAATTTTGTGAAAAAAAGTTAAATGTTCAATTTTTTGTAAACATTCCAAAATTTCCTGTGAAGCACCTGAAGGGTTAATAAACCTTTTGAATGTGGTTTTGAGTACCTTGAGGGGTTCAGTTTTTAGAATGGTGTCACTTCTGGGCATTTTCTGTCATATAGACCCCCTCAAAGTCACTTCAAGTGTGAGGTGGTCCCTAAAAAAAATGGTTTTGCAAATTTTGTTGTAAAAATGAGAAATTGCTGGTCAATTTTTAACCCTTATAACATCCTAACAAAAAAAATTGTGATTTTGGCCTGATAACATGCACAGAAGTTGACACAAATGGGTTTGAATGGCTACTAAAGGTAACATCCTCACCTGTGACAAATGCCAGGAAAATTGTTCAGGATGCAAAGAAAAACCCACAAATAACATCAGCTGAAATACTGGACTCTCTGAAAACTAGCGGTGTGGCTGTTTCAAGATGAACAATAAGGAGGCACTTGAAAAAAAATGGGCTGTATGGTCTGGCTGAGACCAGACCATACAGATGAAAGCCATTACTGCGCAAATGCCACAAAGTATCTTGCCTACAATATGCAAAACAGCCCAGAGACAAGCCTGAAAACTTCTGGAACAAGGTAACTCAGATGAGACCAAAATTTAACTTTTTGGCCACAACCATAAACGTTACATTTGGAGAGAGGTCAACAAGACCTATGATGCAAGGAACACCATTTCTACTGTAAGGCACAGAGGTGGATCGCTGATATTTTGGGGATGTGTGAGCTACAAAGACACAGGAAATTTGGCTAAAGTTGAAGGAAAGATGAATGCAACACGTCAGCAAATACTGGAGGCAAATTTGCAATCATCAGATCGGAAGCTGCGCATAGGACGTACTTGGACGTTCTAACATGGCAACAACCCAAAACATCAGGCCAAGCTGACCTGTCATTGGCTACAGCAGAAAAAAGTAAAGGTTCTGGAGTGGCCATCTCAATCTCCTGACCTCAATATCATAGAGCCACTCTGGGGAGATCTCAAGCACCCAGTTCATGATAGACAGCCCAGGAATTTACAGGAACTGGAGGCTTTTTGCCAAGAAGAGTGGGCAGCTTTACCATCTGAGGAAATAAAGAACCTCATTCACAAATACCGCAAGCTGTCATTGATGTTAGAGGGGGCAATATACGGTATTAAGAAATGGGGTATGTGAACTTTTGATCAGGGTCATTTGGCTTTCTTCTGGCGACTTGACATGCAGCCCATTTTTCTTCAAGCGCCTCCTTATAATGCATCTTGAAACAGCCACACCGCTTGTTTTCAGAGAGTCCAGTATTTCAGCTGATGTTATTTGTGGGTATTTCTTTGCATCCCGAACAATGTTCCTGGCATTTGTCACAGGTGAGCATGTTACCTTTAGTAGCCATTCAAACCCATTTGTGTCAACCTCTGTGCATGTTATCAGGCCAAAATCACCAGGGTATGTGAACTTTTGATCAGGGACATTTGGATGTTTTGGGTTGTCATTATGATTTAAAAAGAGAAAACACAGTAGTTTGACAATAAATGGCTTCACCCAACCACTAACCGTGAGTGGAGAAAAAGTTTTGTTGTTATCATTCTTATTCTCTGAAAAAAGGCCAAGAAAATTCTGCCAGGGTATGTAAAGTTTTGAGCACAACTGTATAACAATGTACTTTTATGGTGTCTGATTACTGAGGTGAAGAAAAATACATTTCTTGTTCCTATAAAAGTATTTAAAATAATAAGCAATTACAAAAATGCTTTTATTTCCCTTTAGGCTCCCAGATCTTGAACCCGCGGCCTCAACATTACTGACAGGTACTTTCAGCTGCTGAGCCACAAGCTCTGGTAGAATTCTGTGTACTTGATCTATATTCCAGGCTCTGACTACACTTGGCTAGATGAAGAGAATGGGGCATCAGACTGCGCTGCTCGCCTGTCAGGATAATGTACCAGAGAAGTCCAAATAGAAGTAGTAGAGAATAGACTTTATTTCTACGCGTTTCGTGGTGATCACACCACTTCCTCAGGACAGTCTATACACATACACATACAGGGCCTTGTATTTATAGCAAAAGAAGGCACATGGAGACGCCTTTCAAAGGAAGAAAAAAAAAAAAAAAACCACAACCACAAACAAAAAACACCACACCCAGTGGGTGGGGAATCTGACTTAAAACACATATTCAAACATATATGTACATCATAAAACACTCGAAACAATCATAAAATATAATTGAGTAAAGCACTTAAAACCATTGCTCATACATGTAAAAATCTAAATACATAAAAAACACATTAAAAAGAATAACTTTTACAAGCTGGGCGAGTGCTAGAACCTACAGTGTTAAAACATTTATCCTTTGTCAGGACCCTGCTACTGATGTTTTGAACCATTGAGCCATGGGTGGATTTGTTTGGATTTTTCTGTTTGGTGGTAATTTCACAAGAGTCTGTGAAATCAAAGAGATAACAGTGGAAAGAAAAAAAAAAAAAAAAAAGGAATCCCTGAGAATTATTCTTTATTTTTATTCTTTTCCCTTTCAGTTGAACAAATCAGTTGTTTCGTTGAGTCCATGGGGATTTATGGTGTTCAGCTTGTGAATCCAGAAGATCTCTTTTCTGTTGAGAGTCTGGACTCGATTAGAATTATCAAGGGGGACATGGTCAATAGGGATCACCCTGAAGGATATCCTTTTGTTGTGATACATTGCATAATGCCTGGAAAGGCCATGCTGTAAAAATCCTTCTTTTATATTATACCTAGGGTGATCCCTATTGACCATGTCCCCCTTGATAATTCTAATCGAGTCCAGACTCTCAACAGAAAAGAGATCTTCTGGATTCACAAGCTGAACACCATAAATCCCCATGGACTCAACGAAACAACTGATTTGTTCAACTGAAAGGGAAAAGAATAAAAATAAAGAATAATTCTCAGGGATTCCTTTTTTTTTTTTTTTTTCTTTCCACTGTTATCTCTTTGATTTCACAGACTCTTGTGAAATTACCACCAAACAGAAAAATCCAATCAAATCCACCCATGGCTCAATGGTTCAAAACATCAGTAGCAGGGTCCTGACAAAGGATAAATGTTTTAACACTGTAGGTTCTAGCACTCGCCCAGCTTGTAAAAGTTATTCTTTTTAATGTGTTTTTTATGTATTTAGATTTTTACATGTATGAGCAATGGTTTTAAGTGCTTTACTCAATTATATTTTATGATTGTTTCGTGTGTTTTATGATGTACATATATGTTTGAATATGTGTTTTAAGTCAGATTCCCCAACCACTGGGTGTGGTGTTTTTTGTTTGTGTTTTTTATTTTTATTTTTTTTTTTTCTTCCTTTGAAAGGCGTCTCCATGTGCCTTCTTTTGCTATAAATACAAGGCCCTGTATGTGTATGTGTATAGACTGTCCTGAGGAAGTGGTGTGATCACCACGAAACGCGTAGAAATAAAGTCTATTCTCTACTACTTCTATTTGGACTTCTCTGGTACATTATCCTGACAGGCGAGCAGCGCAGTCTGATGCCCCATTCTCTTCATCTAGCCAATGATCATCACATCGGGGCTTGCAGCAGCCGCCAATGCTAAGTGCAGTGGTTGTGTCTTACACAACCATAATAGGTGAGTGAATTCATACTATCTCTCACGAATATTCCCTTTATCTCGGATAAGACCCTATGTGCACTCTGTATTCCTTCTAACTACCTAGGCTCTGACTACAGGCAGATTATACTGATAGAAATACACTGCTGTGTACAATGGATGTTTCTGTGTCCTAGAGGAGAACAAGAGATTTTTTCATCCTATAAAATTACTAAAAACTAATAATGAAAAACAGTTGATAATGAAAAAATGTCATTTATAATGCTTTTTTTAATGATAATAAGCATAACAAATCAGTAAATAACCAACATATTTGTGTCAATATAATCGTAACAACCCGCACAACACAGCGATCAGATTATTTACAGGAATCGGTAAATTATAGGGGAAAAAAAGGCGTAATTGATATTTTTCTCTATTAAACCCATAAAATACTGTAATCAAACTGTAATGCTGAGGTCGTGTTCACATGTAGCGTAAATGCCGAGATCTTTCTGCTGCTTTTTTTCTGCATGTGTTCGCACCAGATTTTTTTTCTCCCATATTTGATGCGTTTTTGGGGCAGATATTTAGCCGCATTTAACACTTTATTAACAGTACAGAAAAGCTTTGATTCTGCGCTTAAAAATGTAACAGGGTTTTTTTCTCTTCATACATTTTTCTCTTCTTACGTTTTTTTTCAGTAGAAGCTTATAGAGAAAAAATGCATCAAACCCCAGAGTTCAGCAGCGTCTTCAGACCACAGAGAGCGGAGATTTCATGGAATCACGTCCACTGCTGTGAAATTTAGATCTTGTTCACATGTAGAGTAAATGCTGAGGATTTTCTGCTGATTTTGTTAAATAAAAATTCTGCTGTTTAACTGTCCAAGCAAAGTGGATGAGATTCCATGAGATCTGCGCGGCTATTAGGATCCAGCACTCAGTATCTCACATTATATAACAGTCAGTATTTCTCTATATGTCGTCCCTCCGCCTGTTACTGCCGTTCTTCCTTCCCCTTTTCTTTCCTTGCCTTTCCCATTCCCTTCCTCCGGCCTCTTAAATGTTTTATATATAAGGTCTTATACCTGTACATTAACCCCTTCCCCTGCCTATCCTGTACACACCAATCTTTTTCATTTTCCTTCCATCCCTTTCATTTTCCTTAATAAACCATATTCCCCCCCTTCTCATCCTTAACCCTTTCCACCCTGTATTTTGCCTACATCTTTTATCCCTTTATATTTCCCTTTTTTGCTGTTATTTAGTCCCTGTTTGCGTCTATATTACTAGGTGTCCACCAGGTCTTCGCTAGAGCTACTAGTGGAGAGGACAGGCTGGACAGCCGATAGTCCCCAGGACTGGAGCAGCTGATTAGGGGTCCGAGACACAAGTGTGAGGTACAACAGGCAACACAACCCAACCACTAGCAGCATGAACTGCCTAGGAACCAACATTCAGCAGAGCGGTGGGTGGAGCTGCCTAATATAGGACCTGCCGGCACGGGATAGGCTGGGGAACCTAATCTCTGAAGGACACAGCAGGGTTATATTCCTGTAGAGACCGGCCAATCCCCCTAATGGAAGCAACATGCAGAGAAGCCGTGCGGTGACCATGGTGAGTAGGGAGGCGCTGAGAGGGCAGGTGAGGCACCACCGTGACACCTGGTTAGGAGCCCACTCAGATGTTTCCCCCTGAGCTGAACCCCTCGCTGCACCTCAGAACAAATGTAATATTATCTTCACAACCAAGTGATAAAGAAATCAGTGACACCGGTGGGATAAAAATGCCCATTACACCCTGAGATGACTTCCCTGGTGGGTACAGGGTCTGAAATGGGGTCACTTTAGGGGGTTGCGTGTCTTCACACACATCGGGGGCTTTGTAATTGGTCCCACAAGGGAGGACTGCCAAATTACTGCTCCAAAAGCAGGGGGTTAACTGTTCTGACAGCTGCACATTATTCCAGACAAATGTACAATCCAGAAACCAAACATTGATTCTTCCCTCCGGAGCCGCGGAAGCGAGATCTCCTGCCACATTCTGGGGGTCGCCTCATTCTCCAGAAATTACTTTATAAATTGTGCAGTGTCCTATAAGATATTCCTGCCCACAGCGCCCCCATCCAGCGAGTGTCTGAGAAAGGTTATTACACTGAAACGTCACGATGGTCACGTGTTATATACGGTCCGTACACCTCACACACACTGCTCCGCTCCGTACACCTCGCACACACACACACGCGGCTCTGCTACATGCACACTGTAAAATACTATGTGCACACGATGCGGATTTTGTGCATTAAATTCTGCACCTGTTTTCCTACGGGTGCACATAGCCTTAACCCCTCCTGACCCCACACATAAACTTCCCCTCAGCCAGCACCATGACAACCAGCACAGCAGAGTCCTGCATACACTGAGGCCCTGATCATGTGACCCCTGACTCCTCCCCTCCTGTGACCTCATCACAGGTCCTGTGTGCGCACAGAGCAGCCGTATATGTGGTGTGCGGCTCTGCAGGTGGAGGTAGGTGCTGGAGGTTCCATTATTCTCTATGTGGAGTGCGGCTCTGCGGGTGGAGGTCGGTGCTGGAGACTCCATTATTCTCTATGTGGAGTGTGGCTCTGCGGGTGGAGGTAGGTGCTGGAGGTTCCATTATTCTCTATGTGGAGTGCGGCTCTGCGGGTGGAGGTCGGTGCTGGAGGCTCCATTATTCTCTATGTGGAGTGTGGCTCTGCGGGTGGAGGTCGGTGCTGGAGGCTCCATTATTCTCTATGAGGAGTGCGGCTCTGCGGGTGGAGGTTGGTGCTGGAGGCTCCATTATTCTCTATGTGGAGTGCGGCTCTGCGGGTGGAGGTCGGTGCTGGAGGCTCCATTATTCTCTATGTGGAGTGCGGCTCTGCGGGTGGAGGTTGGTGCTGGAGGCTCCATTATTCTCTATGTGGAGTACGGCTCTGCGGGTGGAGGTTGGTGCTGGAGGCTCCATTATTCTCTATGTGGAGTGCGGCTCTGCGGGTGGAGGTCGGTGCTGGAGGCTCCATTATTCTCTATGTGGAGTGTGGCTCTGTGGGTGGAGGTCGGTGCTGGAGGCTCCATTATTCTCTATGTGGAGTGCGGCTCTGCGGGTGGAGGTCGGTGCTGGAGGCTCCATTATTCTCTATGTGGAGTGCGGCTCTGCGGGTGGAGGTCGGTGCTGGAGCCTCCATTATTCTCTATGTGGAGTGTGGCTCTGCGGGTGGAGGTCGGTGCTGGAGGCTCCATTATTCTCTATGTGGAGTGCGGCTCTGCGGGTGGAGGTCGGTGCTGGAGGCTCCATTATTCTCTATGTGGAGTGCGGCTCTGCGGGTGGAGGTCGGTGCTGGAGGCTCCATTATTCTCTATGTGGAGTGCGGCTCTGCGGGTGGAGGTCGGTGCTGGAGGCTCCATTATTCTCTATGTGGAGTGTGGCTCTGTGGGTGGAGGTCGGTGCTGGAGGCTCCATTATTCTCTATGTGGAGTGCGGCTCTGCGGGTGGAGGTCGGTGCTGGAGGCTCCATTATTCTCTATGTGGAGTGCGGCTCTGCGGGTGGAGGTTGGTGCTGGAGGCTCCATTATTCTCTATGTGGAGTGCGGCTCTGCGGGTGGAGCTCGGTGCTGGAGGCCCATTATTCTCTATGTGGAGTGCGGCTCTGCGGGTGGAGGTCGGTGCTGGAGGCTCCATTATTCTCTGTGAAGTGCGGCTCTGCAGGTGGAGGTCGGTGCTGGAGGCTCCATTATTCTCTATGTGGAGTGCGGCTCTGCGGGTGGAGGTCGGTGCTGGAGGCTCCATTATTCTCTATGTGGAGTGCGGCTCTGTGGGTGGAGGGCGGTGCTGGAGATTCTTCATTATTCTCTATGTGGAGTGTGGCTCTGCGGGTGGAGGTCGGTGCTGGAGGCTCCATTATTCTCTATGTGGAGTGTGGCTCTGCGGGTGGAGGTCGGTGCTGGAGGCTCCATTATTCTCTATGTGGAGTGTGGCTCTGTGGGTGGAGGTCGGTGCTGGAGGCTCCATTATTCTCTATGTGGAGTGCGGCTCTGCGGGTGGAGGTCGGTGCTGGAGGCTCCATTATTCTCTGTGGAGTGCGGCTCTGCGGGTGGAGGTTGGTGCTGGAGGCTCCATTATTCTCTATGTGGAGTGCGGCTCTGCGGGTGGAGCTCGGTGCTGGAGGCCCATTATTCTCTATGTGGAGTGCGGCTCTGCGGGTGGAGGTCGGTGCTGGAGGCTCCATTATTCTCTGTGAAGTGCGGCTCTGCGGGTGGAGGTCGGTGCTGGAGGCTCCATTATTCTCTATGTGGAGTGCGGCTCTGCGGGTGGAGGTCGGTGCTGGAGGCTCCATTATTCTCTATGTGGAGTGCGGCTCTGCGGGTGGAGGTCGGTGCTGGAGGCTCCATTATTCTCTGTGGAGTGCGGCTCTGCGGGTGGAGGTCGGTGCTGGAGGCTCCATTATTCTCTATGTGGAGTGCGGCTCTGCGGGTGGAGGTCGGTGCTGGAGGCTCCGTTATTCTCTATGTGGAGTGCGGCTCTGCGGGTGGAGGTCGGTGCTGGAGGCTCCATTATTCTCTATGTGGAGTGCGGCTCTGCGGGTGGAGGTCGGTGCTGGAGGCTCCGTTATTCTCTATGTGGAGTGCGGCTCTGCGGGTGGAGGTCGGTGCTGGAGGCTCCATTATTCTCTATGTGGAGTGCGGCTCTGCGGGTGGAGGTCGGTGCTGGAGGCTCCATTATTCTCTATGTGGAGTGCGGCTCTGCGGGTGGAGGGCGGTGCTGGAGATTCTTCATTATTCTCTATGTGGAGTGTGGCTCTGCGGGTGGAGGTCGGTGCTGGAGGCTCCATTATTCTCTATGTGGAGTGTGGCTCTGCGGGTGGAGGTCGGTGCTGGAGGCTCCATTATTCTCTATGTGGAGTGTGGCTCTGCGGGTGGAGGTCGGTGCTGGAGGCTCCATTATTCTCTGTCGAGTGCGGCTCTGCGGGTGGAGGTCGGTGCTGGAGGCTCCATTATTCTCTATGTGGAGTGCGGCTCTGCGGGTGGAGGTCGGTGCTGGAGGCTCCATTATTCTCTATGTGGAGTGCGGCTCTGTGGGTGGAGGTCGGTGCTGGAGGCTCCATTATTCTCTATGTGGAGTGCGGCTCTGCGGGTGGAGGTCGGTGCTGGAGGCTCCATTATTCTCTATGTGGAGTGCGGCTCTGCGGGTGGAGGTCGGTGCTGGAGGCTCCATTATTCTCTATGTGGAGTGCGGCTCTGCGGGTGGAGGTCGGTGCTGGAGGCTCCATTATTCTCTGTATGGAGTGCGGCTCTGCGTGTCGAGGTTGGTGCTGGAGGCTCCATTATTCTCTATGTGGAGTGCGGCTCTGCGGGTGGAGGTCGGTGCTGGAGGCTCCATTATTCTATATGTGGAGTGCGGGTGGAGGTCGGTGCTGGAGGCTCCATTATTCTCTATGTGGAGTGTGGCTCTGCGGGTGGAAGTCGGTGCTGGAGGCTCCATTCTCTATGTGGAGTGCGGCTCTGCGGGTGGAGGTCGGTGCTGGAGGCTCCATTATTCTCTATGTGGAGTGCGGCTCTGGGGGTGGAGGTCGGTGCTGGAGGCTCCATTATTCTCTATGTGGAGTGCGGCTCTGCGGGTGGAGGTCGGTGCTGGAGGCTCCATTATTCTCTATGTGGAGTGCGGCTCTGTGGGTGGAGGTCGGTGCTGGAGGCTCCATTATTCTCTATGTGGAGTGCGGCTCTGTGGGTGGAGGTCGGTGCTGGAGGCTCCATTATTCTCTATGTGGAGTGCGGCTCTGCGGGTGGAGGTCGGTGCTGGAGGCTCCATTATTCTCTATGTGGAGTGTGGCTCTGCGGGTGGAAGTCGGCGCTGGAGGTTCCATTATTCTCTATGTGGAGTGCGGCTCTGCGGGTGGAGGTCGGTGCTGGAGGCTCCATTATTCTCTATGTGGAGTGCGGCTCTGTGGGTGGAGGTCGGTGCTGGAGGCTCCATTATTCTCTATGTGGAGTGCGGCTCTGCGGGTGGAGGTCGGTGCTGGAGGCTCCATTATTCTCTATGTGGAGTGTGGCTCTGCGGGTGGAAGTCGGTGCTGGAGGCTCCATTATTCTCTATGTGGAGTGCGGCTCTGCGGGTGGAGGTCGGTGCTGGAGGCTCCATTATTCTCTATGTGGAGTGCGGCTCTGGGGGTGGAGGTCGGTGCTGGAGGCTCCATTATTCTCTATGTGGAGTGCGGCTCTGCGGGTGGAGGTCGGTGCTGGAGGCTCCATTATTCTCTATGTGGAGTGCGGCTCTGCGGGTGAAGGTCGGTGCTGGAGGCTCCATTATTCTCTCTGTGGAGTGCGGCTCTGTGGGTGGAGGTCGGTGCTGGAGGCTCCATTATTCTCTATGTGGAGTGCGGCTCTGTGGGTGGAGGTCGGTGCTGGAGGCTCCATTATTCTCTATGTGGAGTGCGGCTCTGCGGGTGGAGGTCGGTGCTGGAGGCTCCATTATTCTCTATGTGGAGTGCGGCTCTGCGGGTGGAGGTTGGTGCTGGAGGCTCCATTATTCTCTATGTGGAGTGCGGCTCTGCGGGTGGAGGTTGGTGCTGGAGGCTCCATTATTCTCTATGTGGAGTGCGGCTCTGCGGGTGGAGGTCGGTGCTGGAGGCTCCATTATTCTCTATGTGGAGTGCGGCTCTGCGGGTGGAGGTTGGTGCTGGAGGCTCCATTATTCTCTATGTGGAGTGCGGCTCTGCGGGTGGAGGTCGGTGCTGGAGGCTCCATTATTCTATATGTGGAGTGCGGGTGGAGGTCGGTGCTGGAGGCTCCATTATTCTCTATGTGGAGTGCGGCTCTGCAGGTGGAGGTAGGTGCTGGAGGCTCCACTATTCTCTATGTGGAGTGCGGCTCTGCGGGTGAAGGTCGGTGCTGGAGGCTCCATTATTCTCTATGTGGAGTGCGGGTGGAGGTCGGTGCTGGAGGCTCAATTATTCTCTATGTGGAGTGCGGCTCTGTGGGTGGAGGTCGGTGCTGGAGGCTCCATTATTCTCTATGTGGAGTGCGGCTCTGCGGGTGGAGGTCGGTGCTGGAGGCTCCATTATTCTCTATGTGGAGTGCGGCTCTGCGGGTGGAGGTCGGTGCTGGAGGCTCCATTATTCTCTATGTGGAGTGCGGCTCTGCGGGTGGAGGTCGGTGCTGGAGGCTTCATTATTCTCTATGTGGAGTGCGGCTCTGCGGGTGGAAGTCGGTGCTGGAGGCTCCATTCTCTGTGGAGTGCGGCTCTGTGGGTGGAGGTCGGTGCTGGAGGCTCCATTATTCTCTATGTGGAGTGCGGCTCTGTTGGTGGAGGTCGGTGCTGGAGGCTCCATTATTCTCTATGTGGAGTGCGGCTCTGGGGGTGGAGGTCGGTGCTGGAGGCTCCATTATTCTCTATGTGGAGTGCGGCTCTGGGGGTGGAGGTCGGTGCTGGAGGCTCCATTATTCTCTATGTGGAGTGTGGCTGTGCGGGTGGAGGTCGGTGCTGGAGGCTCCATTATTCTCTATGTGGAGTGCGGCTCTGCGGGTGGAGGTCGGTGCTGGAGGCTCCATTATTCTCTATGTGGAGTGCGGCTCTGCGGGTGAAGGTCGGTGCTGGAGGCTCCATTATTCTCTCTGTGGAGTGCGGCTCTGTGGGTGGAGGTCGGTGCTGGAGGCTCCATTATTCTCTATGTGGAGTGCGGCTCTGTGGGTGGAGGTCGGTGCTGGAGGCTCCATTATTCTCTATGTGGAGTGCGGCTCTGCGGGTGAAGGTCGGTGCTGGAGGCTCCATTATTCTCTATGTGGAGTGCGGGTGGAGGTCGGTGCTGGAGGCTCCATTATTCTCTCTGTGGAGTGCGGCTCTGTGGGTGGAGGTCGGTGCTGGAGGCTCCATTATTCTCTATGTGGAGTGCGGCTCTGTGGGTGGAGGTCGGTGCTGGAGGCTCCATTATTCTCTATGTGGAGTGCGGCTCTGCGGGTGGAGGTCGGTGCTGGAGGCTCCATTATTCTCTATGTGGAGTGTGGCTCTGCGGGTGGAAGTCGGTGCTGGAGGCTCCATTCTCTATGTGGAGTGCGGCTCTGCGGGTGGAGGTCGGTGCTGGAGGCTCCATTATTCTCTATGTGGAGTGCGGCTCTGGGGGTGGAGGTCGGTGCTGGAGGCTCCATTATTCTCTATGTGGAGTGCGGCTCTGCGGGTGGAGGTCGGTGCTGGAGGCTCCATTATTCTCTATGTGGAGTGCGGCTCTGCGGGTGAAGGTCGGTGCTGGAGGCTCCATTATTCTCTCTGTGGAGTGCGGCTCTGTGGGTGGAGGTCGGTGCTGGAGGCTCCATTATTCTCTATGTGGAGTGCGGCTCTGTGGGTGGAGGTCGGTGCTGGAGGCTCCATTATTCTCTATGTGGAGTGCGGCTCTGCGGGTGGAGGTCGGTGCTGGAGGCTCCATTATTCTCTATGTGGAGTGCGGCTCTGCGGGTGGAGGTTGGTGCTGGAGGCTCCATTATTCTCTATGTGGAGTGCGGCTCTGCGGGTGGAGGTTGGTGCTGGAGGCTCCATTATTCTCTATGTGGAGTGCGGCTCTGCGGGTGGAGGTCGGTGCTGGAGGCTCCATTATTCTATATGTGGAGTGCGGGTGGAGGTCGGTGCTGGAGGCTCCATTATTCTCTATGTGGAGTGTGGCTCTGCGGGTGGAGGTCGGTGCTGGAGGCTCCATTATTCTCTATGTGGAGTGCGGCTCTGCAGGTGGAGGTAGGTGCTGGAGGCTCCACTATTCTCTATGTGGAGTGCGGCTCTGCGGGTGAAGGTCGGTGCTGGAGGCTCCATTATTCTCTATGTGGAGTGCGGGTGGAGGTCGGTGCTGGAGGCTCAATTATTCTCTATGTGGAGTGCGGCTCTGTGGGTGGAGGTCGGTGCTGGAGGCTCCATTATTCTCTATGTGGAGTGCGGCTCTGCGGGTGGAGGTCGGTGCTGGAGGCTCCATTATTCTCTATGTGGAGTGCGGCTCTGCGGGTGGAGGTCGGTGCTGGAGGCTCCATTATTCTCTATGTGGAGTGCGGCTCTGCGGGTGGAGGTCGGTGCTGGAGGCTTCATTATTCTCTATGTGGAGTGCGGCTCTGCGGGTGGAAGTCGGTGCTGGAGGCTCCATTCTCTGTGGAGTGCGGCTCTGTGGGTGGAGGTCGGTGCTGGAGGCTCCATTATTCTCTATGTGGAGTGCGGCTCTGTTGGTGGAGGTCGGTGCTGGAGTCCCCATTATTCTCTATGTGGAGTATGGCTCTGCGGGTGGAGGTCGGTGCTGGAGGCTCCATTATTCTCTATGTGGAGTGTGGCTGTGCGGGTGGAGGTCGGTGCTGGAGGCTCCATTATTCTCTATGTGGAGTGCGGCTCTGCGGGTGGAGGTCGGTGCTGGAGGCTCCATTATTCTCTATGTGGAGTGCGGCTCTGCGGGTGAAGGTCGGTGCTGGAGGCTCCATTATTCTCTCTGTGGAGTGCGGCTCTGTGGGTGGAGGTCGGTGCTGGAGGCTCCATTATTCTCTATGTGGAGTGCGGCTCTGGGGGTGGAGGTCGGTGCTGGAGGCTCCATTATTCTCTATGTGGAGTGCGGCTCTGCGGGTGAAGGTCGGTGCTGGAGGCTCCATTATTCTCTCTGTGGAGTGCGGCTCTGTGGGTGGAGGTTGGTGCTGGAGGCTCCATTATTCTCTATGTGGAGTGCGGCTCTGTGGGTGGAGGTCGGTGCTGGAGGCTCCATTATTCTCTATGTGGAGTGCGGCTCTGCGGGTGAAGGTCGGTGCTGGAGGCTCCATTATTCTCTATGTGGAGTGCGGGTGGAGGTCGGTGCTGGAGGCTCCATTATTCTCTATGTGGAGTGCGGCTCTGCGGGTGGAGGTCGGTGCTGGAGGCTCCATTATTCTCTATGTGGAGTGCGGCTCTGTGGGTGGAGGTCGGTGCTGGAGGCTCCATTATTCTCTATGTGGAGTGTGGCTCTGCGGGTGGAGGTCGGTGCTGGAGGCTCCATTATTCTCTATGTGGAGTGCGGCTCTGCGGGTGGAGGTCGGTGCTGGAGGCTCCATTATTCTCTATGTGGAGTGCGGCTCTGCGGGTGGAGGTTGGTGCTGGAGGCTCCATTATTCTCTATGTGGAGTGCGGCTCTGCGGGTGGAGGTCGGTGCTGGAGGCTCCATTATTCTATATGTGGAGTGCGGGTGGAGGTCGGTGCTGGAGGCTCCATTATTCTCTATGTGGAGTGTGGCTCTGCGGGTGGAGGTCGGTGCTGGAGGCTCCATTATTCTCTATGTGGAGTGCGGCTCTGCAGGTGGAGGTAGGTGCTGGAGGCTCCATTATTCTCTATGTGGAGTGTGGCTCTGTGGGTGGAAGTCGGTGCTGGAGGCTCCATTATTCTCTATGTGGAGTGCGGCTCTGCGGGTGGAGGTAGGTGCTGGAGGCTCCATTATTCTCTATGTGGAGTGCGGCTCTGGGTGGAGGTCGGTGCTGGAGGCTCCATTATTCTCTATGTGGAGTGCGGCTCTGCGGGTGGAGGTCGGTGCTGGAGGCTCCATTATTCTCTATGTGGAGTGTGGCTCTGTGGGTGGAGGTCGGTGCTGGAGGCTCCATTATTCTCTATGTGGAGTGCGGCTCTGTGGGTGGAGGTCGGTGCTGGAGGCTCCATTATTCTCTATGTGGGGTGCGGCTCTGTGGGTGGAGGTCGGTGCTGGAGGCTCCATTATTCTCTATGTGGAGTGTGGCTCTGCGGGTGGAGGTCGGTGCTGGAGGCTCCATTATTCTCTATGTGGAGTGTGGCTCTGTGGGTGGAGGTCGGTGCTGGAGGCTCCATTATTCTCTATGTGGAGTGCGGCTCTGTGGGTGGAGGTCGGTGCTGGAGGCTCCATTATTCTCTATGTGGGGTGCGGCTCTGTGGGTGGAGGTCGGTGCTGGAGGCTCCATTATTCTCTATGTGGAGTGCGGCTCTGCGGGTGGAGGTCGGTGCTGGAGGCTCCATTATTCTCTGTATGGAGTGCGGCTCTGCGGGTGGAGGTCGGTGCTGGAGGCTCCATTATTCTCTATGTGGAGTGTGGCTCTGCGTGTGGACAGATGACGTCTTTTCCATCTGGCCCAGACCGATGTGACAACTTCTCCAGCCAGGACTCCTCTGCAGAGATTACACCAGACATTTCACTTCTCACATTTCCAGAGAAGCAGAGCGCCAGGGAACGGGACCGAGGTGAGTATGTGGTGTTTTTCTTTTTTTTTATCCTCGTGTATGGGTTGTTTGGTTGGGCATGGGTAGGCTTTGGGGGTGTGACATGGTGCTGCACACATGGGGGGGCGACGTGGTGCTGCACACATGGGGGGGCGACGTGGTGCTGCACACATGGGGGGGCGACGTGGTGCTGCACACATGGGGGGGCGACGTGGTGCTGCACACATGGGGGGGCTATGGGGGCGACATGCAGTGCATAGGGAGGCTGTGTGGGGCTCATACGATATATAAGGGGATGTCAGCATTCTTAATTCTACTCAATATTAATTTATACAATGAATATTAATAAATATATTCAGTATCAATATTGAGCAGAATTAATTTCAGCCTATTGGTTCACAATGGTCACAGTCTCTCATGTGAAATTAATTGCCCGCCCCTGCTCTAGATGGTAAAACAAACCTTTAGACTATAGTAATGCCCTCTTCTCACATTGAAAGTAATAATGTTCCCTGTGTGCCCCTCTGACACCATAACCAGAGTGCCCCTATAACTGTAGGTGCCCACATAACATTTAAAGGGAACCTGTCACCCCGTTTTTTGAGATTGAGCTATAAATACTGTTAAATAGGGCCTGCGCTGTGTGTTCCTATAGTGTATGTAGTGTACCCCGATTCCCCATGTATGCTGAGAAATAACTTACCAAAGTCGCCGTTTTCGCCTGTCAATCAGGCTGGTCAGGTCGGGAGGGCGTGGTGACATCGCTGGTTCTTCCTCAGCTTTACGTTGGTGGCGTAGTGGTGAAGACACAGCGCGCGATCTGCGCTGTCATCCCTTTCGTCGGTGGGGGCGGCCATCTTCCTGGGGCCGCGCGTGCGCAGATCGAGTTTGCATCTCGGCTTTGGGAAAATGGCTGCCGCGATCTCTAATGCGCACGCGCGGCATCCCGCGGCCATTTTCCTGAAGCCCCGTGCAGCAGAGCACTCGATCTGCGCACGCGCGGCCCCAGGAAGATGGCCGCCCCCACACCGACGAAAGGGATGACAGCGCAGATCGCGCGCTGTGTCTTCACCACTACGCCACTACGCCACCAACGTAAAGCTGAGGAAGAACCAGCGATGTCACCACGCCCTCCCGACCTGACCAGCCTGATTGACAGGCGAAAACGGCGACTTTGGTAAGTTATTTCTCAGCATACATGGGGAATCGGGGTACACTACATACACTATAGGAACACACAGCGCAGGCCCTATTTAACAGTATTTATAGCTCAATCTCAAAAAACGGGGTGACAGGTTCCCTTTAATAATGTCCCGAGTCTCCCCCCTGTTGAGCTCCCCTCTCCACAGTATGGTGCTCTCTTAGGCTGGTTTCACATTTGTGTCTGTGCACGCAGCGTTTCATCCGCATAGATCCGCATGCGTCATGCGTACATATATTTAACATGGTGTACACAAGGACGTGTGTTTGCATGCTTTTGAGTACGCATGCGTAGTTTGGCCGTGTGCAGCAGGGCGCGGCGAACGCAACATGTTGCATTTTTGGAGGCGACAAATATTGCGCAATCATCCGCATATAGACGATTGCAGATGATTGCGTTAAAAAAAAAACCCATTACTGTCTATGGGAACGCATTGGTACAGAAGGACATGCATACGCATGCATTTGAAACGCAATGCGTACTTCACACTAATCATGTCCAGGAAACGATGTTAGACCTGCAAAATCAGTGATGTATAAAAGGGGGTGTGGAGACAGGTAGTCCATTACTCTCTAGACTCTGGACAGAAGCACAAGACTAGCTGTCTCCTGATATATATCCCCCCTTGAGGAAGTGACAGTCAGGCTCGCAAAACGCGCGCCGGGGTCAGTGGTCGCCCCCTGGACTGGACTGAATCGGAGATACTATTATATGTAATTAACTCTTTATTTATTCTATGTTTTTTACATTTCTCTTAACAGCGCTGTATTGTGGTAGACGTGATGTGTTTTCAGTCTAGATTATCCATATGACCTGACTTGAATTACGCTGTTACCTCTGTCCCACTATATGTGGGGTTTGTGCTTACGATTTCCTTACGGTTAAATTTAATGGCTATATATACTGTCCATTTGGACATCATCTTCAGTGCTGCATCATATGTTTCCAGGTTGGCGGCAACTTAATATTGTCACCGTTAGGATCAAATTCTTATCCATATGAATGTAATATTGAAAGTGTACTTATTTATTTATATATATTTTTTTATCATGTTTTTGGTACTAATAAATAATATTGTTTTTAATATATGAAGACTCCTATTCTCCTATTCTTTCAATAGTTGTCTCCTGGTGCTGCCGACTCTCCTGGTGCTGCCGACTCTCCTGGTGCTGCCGACTCTCCTGGTGCTGCCGACTCTCCTGGTGCTGCCGACTCTCCTGGTGCTGCCGACTCTCCTGGTGCTGCCGACTCTCCTGGTGCTGCCGACTCTCCTGGTGCTGCCGACTCTCCTGGTGCTGCCGACTCTCCTGGTGCTGCCGACTCTCCTGGTGCTGCCGACTCTCCTGGTGCTGCCGACTCTCCTGGTGCTGCCGACTCTCCTGGTGCTGCCGACTCTCCTGGTGCTGCCGACTCTCCTGGTGCTGCCGACTCTCCTGGTGCTGCCGACTCTCCTGGTGCTGCCGACTCTCCTGGTGCTGCCGACTCTCCTGGTGCTGCCGACTCTCCTGGTGCTGCCGACTCTCCTGGTGCTGCCGACTCTCCTGGTGCTGCCGACTCTCCTGGTGCTGCCGACTCTCCTGGTGCTGCCGACTCTCCTGGTGCTGCCGACTCTCCTGGTGCTGCCGACTCTCCTGGTGCTGCCGACTCTCCTGGTGCTGCCGACTCTCCTGGTGCTGCCGACTCTCCTGGTTCTGCTGTCCTGGTGAGGACAACACTGGCTATGTAAGCATAGAACCTTTGAAAATGTTTGTCTGTTTTTTTTTGTTTTTTTTTTGTATTTTTAGACTAGTTGTCTCCTGGTGCTGCCCTCTCTCCTGGTGCTGCTGTTTCTGGTGCTGCCACCTGTCCCTGTCCTGTGCTGACTGCTGCGCTGTTGGACTACTGCCCGTAATGTAAGTATTGGTGTCCTTTTTTTTTTTTGGGGGGGGGGGGGGGGGTATGGGGCGCTACATTGTGTTTGGCTCTTAACAAGATCAAATTTTGTTTTATTTTTTTTCTGTAGTGTTCCACTCGACTGCTGCCGGCTCTTCTACCATGTCCTCAAGTGAAGAGGTGACGGCTTCCCAGGGTGGACGTGACCCCGATTATGTAATCACATTTGCTATACTGATTGGTATGTATTGACTGGCAATACTATACCTGTGTTAAATCGTGTAATTTCTTTACAGGTACCTCGGGCTCATGTGTCTCAAGAGCAAATACGTGGTGTAAGTATTCTTTTCATCAGAGTTGTCATTGGTTTTTGATTCATTTTTACTTAAAATTATTTTGTTTTATTTGATCTATAGGCTCCACAACGGGAAGAAGCCAAACAGAACATTGAAATCGAGCAACTAATTCACCTTGTGGTACATCCGTGATCGTCAGCAATCCTGCTGTGATTCGACGACTCTGGGAAGAAGTGGCCAGATCGCTGCTGCATGATCGGGATCGTGTCACGCCACGTATCAGAAATGATTTTGGTAAGTATTTGGATGTGGTGTAACGCATCAGTGAAACTGTAAATGTAGGTGCATTGTTTTACAATTAATTATTTCTTTTTTTTCCCCACCACAGTGAAGCAAATAAGAGGGCGTTGGCGCTCGATGACGGATCTCTTCAACAAGGACATGAGACAGGAGAACCAGGTTAAAAGTGGTGCTGCTCAAAGGATTCTCAGCAAATAAAAATACCATCGGAACCTTGCTTTTCTGATGCCTGCGCTTGCTACCCGAACGTGAGTATCTTTTGTTTTGTCTTACTATTATTTAACCTTTTTTGGTGTTTTTTTTTTTTTCACCACACAACCTGGATTGTCCTCTATTGGAGCGCACCCTCATCAAGCAGCCAAAGAACAAGCACAATCCCAATCATCCACCAGCGATGTAGCAACCTGTCAGGCCTAACAGGCTGAGGAAGAGGCAGCCGCGGATGCATCCGGTTTTCCCCTCTCCCAGCCCTCTGCCGCTGCTTTCGTTGGGTCTTCTCATCAGCGGCAGAGGGCCTGGGAGACGTCACTCATGTCCAAGTTTATGCACTTACGCTCGGTCTTCCAGGATGGGATTAAAGAGACACTGTCACCTGAATTTGGAGGGAACAATCTTCAGCCATGGAGGCGGGGATTTTGGGTTTTTGATTCACCCTTTCCTTACCCGCTGGCTGCATGCTGGCTGCAATATTGGATTGAAGTTCATTCTCTGTCCTCCATAGTACATGCCTGCGCTAGGCAAGATTACCTTGTGCAGGCGTGTACTATGGAGGACAGAGAATGAACTTCAATCCAATATTGCAGCCAGCATGCAGCCAGCGGGTAAGGAAAGGGTGAATCAAACACCCAAAAACCCCACCTCCATGGCTGAAGATTGTTCCCTCCAAATTCAGGTGACAGTGTCCCTTTAAGGTGCTTGGTGATAGACTGAAGAGTGGATTCACCCATGTGAACACTCTTATACAGGATGTCAACAATCGCCTTGATCGCCTGTAATCCGACCTTGAGAGACCGGTGTGACATTTATTTTTTTTTTTTTTCTTCAATAGAGCGGGAAGTTTCAGAAAACCTTACGCCTCAATTCCAGGTCAACGTCATGCGGGCCTGCCAGGCTACTTACAGCCAAGCATTGCTGCAGCTGCGGCATTCACAAAGTTACAATCCACAGGCCAGACGGTATTACCAGCAGCCGAACATCTACTTTCTAACTCCCAGAGTGCTGAACTATCCACCACCACAACCCCAGCCTCCAGTTCACAGATCCACCACACTGCCAACTTCATCATCCCTGCGGCCAGCAGCATCTGCGACGCTCCCAAGTTCAGCACCCCTGCAGCCAGCAGCACCCACCACGCTACCAAGTTCAGTTATTAGAGGACTGGGGGGGGTCTGCAATACCAAGACAGGTTATTACACTTGGGGTTATTTAGTTTGGAAAAGCAAAGGCTAAGGTGTGATCTTATTTTAATGTATAAATATATGAAGGGACAGTACAGAGACCTTTCTAATGACCTTTTTACTTGTAGACCTGAGACGGGGACAAGGGGGCATCCTCTGCGTCTGGAGGAAAGAAGGTTTAAGCATAATCACAGATGCGGATTCTTTACTGTAAGAGCAGTGAAACTATGGAACTCTGACGTATGATGTTGCAATGAGTGATTCATTGCTAAAATTTAATGGGACTGGATGCCTTTCTTGAAAAGTATAATGTTACAGGGTATATACACTATTTTCCTTGATTGGGCGTTTATCCAGGGAACTAGTCTGATTGCCGTATGTGGAGTCAGGAAGAAATTTTTTCCCCAGTGTGGAGCTTACTTTTTGCCACATGGGGTTTTTCGCCGCCTTCTGGATCAACATGTTAGGGCATGTTAGGCTATGGGTTGAACTAGATGGGCTTAAAGTCTCAACCTTAATAACTATGTTTCTATGTTTCCCCTGCAGCCTGCAGCATCCACCACGCTGCCCAGTCCAGCACCATGCTGCCCAGTCCAGCACCACACCAAAAGACTGCTACAGAGGCACCACTCCCACTTGGCCAAGAAAGCAAAGGTCCAAAACTAATAACAATTCCACCAGGACGAAGACCCGGAGTCAAAAAACCCTGCTAAAATTGGATCCACCACCTCCACCCTCACCTACCAATATGTCTGTTGTCAAATGTGTCACTACCATCCTTTGTATCTGTCCCTTCCAGTTTGTCTATCCATTCCCATGATTCCACTGTGTTGTCTACTCCCAATGTGTCCAGTTCCATCCATGATCCAATCCTTTAATTTGTTGCCCCTTCCCCTGTAACGCCTTCATCAACTACCACGCAATCCTCAGCTCCACACTCCCAAGGTCCACCACATCTCACGCTCAGATAGTCCCCGATCCTAAACCCAGTTATTTTTTGGTTAAATAAATGTTTATTTTCTTTGCACAATATCTGGGTTTTCTTTGTCTCTTTTAGCGCCGCCGCCGCAAACACGTGTATTGTATTATTGAGGGAACTTTTAACGGGTGTTTTTACTACAGGTATTTTATTATGTAATTCCGCAAACATTGCAGGTACATTTAGAATTTACAGGTACATTTAAACAATACAAACGGCGCCAGCACGGGAGTTGAGTATAGAGTTTATTATAATCGGGGCCAAACATATTAATCAAGAAGGTGTTGTCCTATTGGACTCTGGCTCGGCCTAATAGACCTTCGTACATTTCAGGCCCAGACACCATTAGGCAAGTATCGTAGTAACTAGGCCGCCCCATACTATCGAGTACTTTGGGTCGGAGGGCATTCAACCAAACTCTCACACCTTCTTAGATGCCATGTTTGATTTTGGCAGCAGCAAGTGGTTAAACTGCCAGGGCTTCATTGTAGCCGTCCCTGTGCCATCCCTGCAGTGTAAATCTATGTTCTGGGGCCCAAAAGAGTAAAACAAATGTTTAGCGTGTCAAAAAAAATAAATAAAATCCCATAAAACACTGTACATGGAGACTTTGGGATCGGATAATTTCTGTCCGCTGTGTTAGTGCAAACAAAAAAGCTTCTTGTCATAATCCGTTCCAGGGTTTAATCCTGGCTGCCCTTTTTCCGAGGGGGATCATGTCAAGATAATTTTGCTCTGCCTTATTCTGGGTTCAGGTTTGCTATTTAGCTCCCATGTATCCTGCTGGCGGTGTCAGCTATAGTTCTGCCTTCGGCATGTGAACCTGACTCTCGTAGCTCTTGGTTTGTCCTGCTGTGATCCCTGATTTGCCCCATGTCTGTTGACTCCCTCTGTCTGCCCTTTTTCCAGCATTTCGGTTTTGATACTCTGGTTTCTGACTTGGCTTGTATTTGGACTCTCTTCTGCCTCCTGACTTTGTCTTATCCGCTTCTGACCGTTGCTGAAACTCCTGGCTTGTTCCTGACCACGTGTATTGCTGATCTCTTTAGGACTTCTGCCTATTGATATTTTTTGACTCTGCTTGTTGGACCTCTCTTGGCACTTGGTGGTGCCTATGCTGCTGCTCTGCAGTGCCTCTCTGTGTACGCAATGTCACTTCCCTCTCAAGCTCCCTCTGGTGGAGGTTGCATTAATCTGTACTGCAGCAGCATGACACTTTTATAAAAGCCTCAAACTTCTGTGTATGACTCAGACATGAGATCTAATGTGATAGATTACAGTGCGGGGAAGTGCGAATCATTCATATAGACGGCCAGTGCTGATGGAGTCAGTGACGGACTCTGGACAAATACGTTTTTAGAGCCGTAGTAGAAGATGATGTCGTCCTCATCATGCAGTAGTTATTTCTCCTGTCCTCTGTAATGAATATCTCCTGCAGTATTGCTAATGCCGATTCCAGTGTCGGTAAATGAGACGAGAATTATCGTTATGGAAGATGAGTATATAAGAAACGTATTCAGCTGCCGACTCGGAGGAAGAAACTGCTTGTTGTCTGCGGCCTAAAATACACTGCTCAAAAAAATAAAGGGAACACTTGAACAACAGACTATAATTACAAGTAAATCAAACTTCTGTGAAATCAAACTGTCCACTTGGGAAGCAACACTGTTTGACAACCAATTTTACATGCTGTTGTGCAAATGGAATAGACAACAGCTGTACATTATTGGCAATTATCAAGACACACTCAATAAAGGAGTGGTTCTGCAGGTGGGGACCACCGACCACATCTCAGTACCAATGCTTTTTGGCTGATGTTTTGGTAACTTTTGAAAGTTGGCTGTGCTTTCACACTCATGGTAGCAAGAGACGAACTCTACAACCCACATAAGTGGCTCAGGTAGTGCAGCTCATCCAGGATTGCACGTCAATGTGAGCTGTGGCAAGGTTTGCTGTGTCTCTCAGCATAGTGTCCAGAGGCTGGAGGCGCTAGCAGGAGACAGGCCAGTAGACCAGGAGATGTGGAAGGGGCTCAGCCTTTGTGCAAGGAGGAACAGGAGGAGCCCTGCAAAATGACCTCCAGCAGGCCACAAATGTGCATGTGTCTGCACAAACGGCTAGAAACCGACTCCATGAGGATGGTCTGAGTACCTGATGTCCAAAAATGGGGGTTGTGCTCACAGAAAAAAATTCACTGTGTAAAAACTGTAGTTAAAAAAATTACCTTTTAATGACGTCAACGCAGTAAGGTGATATTAAGGACCACTACCACCATTTAAAATATGCCAAGAGGCGCCTGTACCCACTAAACTGAACTGTTCCTACCTACCAGTGGAGGTTGGCATCCTACAGTTGCACAATGGCACCCATGCTCCCCATCGACTGTCCCTCCTACCCCTATCCAGCCCTGTGGGATGGGGAAAGAAATAGGAGGAGAGATAATGAAATGAGTTTGTTTGGACAGTATACCACAATTATAGTGGGGGATGGATGTGTTACTTTTTTATTGTTACTGCCAAAATCTTAATGTGGGGTAGTAAACCACGTGAGTGAAAATATATTTAGATTTTCACATGCCCAAGATAAAGGGGGTTGTAAAAGATAATATAGACTTGATGAGGGGCCAAAATGAATTGAAGGGGCCTTACCCTTATCTATCTCCTGCCTATCAGCGGAGGTTGGCACCCTATATGATATTTACGATTTTGTTGGAGCCCCCGCTCCATACGGCTGTCCCTCCTAACCCTAAGACCATAAGGAAATTTCCATATGAGGGACAGTGAAGGGGTGAAGTCTAACAATGATGGCAATGATATGTTAGACTGAACAGTTTACTATCCAAAATTAACATACAAGTGAGCTCAAACTAATAAATGATCAATATAGTTCCACTTCCTCTTATAGGGCAAATAGTTATACTGTCTGAGTAGAAACTAAACAGCCAATTTCATATATAAATATCATAGAGCCTGCATGAATATTGCACGATTCCAGGGCATTCACCCCTTAACCCCATGGGTGGTTTGCATGTTAATGACCGGGCCAATTTTTACAATTCTGACCACTGTCCATTTATAATAATAATAATAATTTTTATTTATATAGCGCCAACATATTCCGCAGCGCTTTACAAATTATAGAGGGGACTTGTACAGACAATAGACATTACAGCATAACAGAAATCACAGTTCAAAACAGATACCAGGAGGAATGAGGGCCCTGCTCGCAAGCTTACAAACTATGGGGAAAAGGGGAGACACGAGAGGTGGATGGTAACAATTGCTTTAGTTATTCGGACCAGCTATAGTGTAAGGCTCAGGTGTTCATGTAAAGCTGCATGAACCATTTACCTGCCTAAGTATGTAGCAGTACAGACACAGAGGGCTAATACTGCATGAAGTGTATGAGAACATGATGCGAGGAACCTTTTTTTTTTTTTTTTTTTTATTATAAATAGGCCACACAGGGATCGTTAGGTTAATGCATTGAGGCGGTAGGCCAGTCTGAACAAATGAGTTTTTAGGGCACGCTTAAAACTGTGGGGATTGGGGATTAATCGTATTAACCTAGGTAGTGCATTCCAAAGAATCGGCGCAGCACGTGTAAAGTCTTGGAGACGGGAGTGGGAGGTTCTGATTATTGAGGATGCTAACCTGAGGTCATTAGCGGAGCGGAGGGCACGGGTAGGGTGGTAGACTGATACCAGGGAGGAGATGTAGGGTGGTGCTGAGCGTTTGAGGTTATTACTCTGGAACGCTTCAGTGGATCTCGGTGATTCTGACGGTGTTTTCTCGTGACATATTGTACTTCACGTTATGCTGGAGTCACACTATCGAGTTTTACGGACGTAAGAGCGCAGAAAATACGTCCGTAAAACTCGCCAAACAAACGTCGAAATGCTTCTCTATTCTCCTGCTCCTATCTGCCGTATTTTACTGATCAGTATTATACGGCTTTCTACGGCCGTAGAATTTTTGTCACCGTATTGCGCAAAAAAAACGCCAATGAAAGTCTATGGAAGCCCCAAAAATACGGATTACACACGGACCAGCAGTGTGACTTGCGAGAAATACGCAGCTCTGTTAGAAAAGCCGGCAATTCAGTGCGGTGTACAGTAAAATCACACTGACGGCTTACAGAAGAATAGGTAGAATAAATGTGTACACATAGATTAGGTGTATATATATATATATATATATATATATATATATATATATATATATATATATATATATATATATATATATATATATATAACAGTATATATGTTTGTTTGTTTTTTTATTACACATGGATCGCTTGTATAGCCGTATGTCGGTTTTGCAAGCCTGCGAGAAAAACACGCAGTACGGATGCCATACGGATTACATACGGAGGATGCCATGCACAAAAAACGCTGACACACCCTGCCTAAGGAGGAGCTACGGACCACTATTTTGGGGACTTTTCAGCGTATTACGGCCGTAATATACGGACCGTATTTTCATGCGCTGAGTGTGACTCCAGCCTTAGTGGTAAAATTTCCTCAACATTTCTTGCATTTATCTGTGAAGAAAATGGAAAATTTCGCTATTTTTCCAACTTTGAATTTTCATGCCCTTAAATCACAGAGATATGTCTCACACAAAATATTTAATAACTAACATTTCCCACATGTCTACTTTACATCAGCACAATTTTGGAACCAAAATTTTTTTTGTTAGGGAGTTATAAGGGTTGACCAGCAATTTCTCATTTTTACAACACCATTTTTTTTTTTTTTTTAGGGACCACATTACATTTGAAGTCACTTTGACGGATCTATATAATAGAAAATACCCAAGTGTGACACCATTCTAAAAACTGCACTCCTCAAGATGCTCAAAACCACATTCAAGAAGTCTATTAACCCTTCAGGTGTTTCACAGGAATTTTTGGAATGTTTAAAAAAATAAAATGAACATTTCACTTTTTCACAGAAAATTTACTTGAGATCCAATTTGTTTTATTTTACCAAGGGTAACAGCAGAAATTGGACCCCAAAAGTTGTTGTAAAATTTGTCCTGAGTACGCTGACACCCCATGTGAGGGGGTAAACTACTGTTGGGCGCATGGCAGAGCTCAGATGTGAAGGAGCGCCGTTTGGGATGCAGACTTTGATGTCATGGTCTGTGGGCGTCACGTTGCGTTTGCAGAGCCCTTGATGTACCTAAACAGTAGAGACCCCCCACAAGTGACCCTGTATTGGAAACTAGACCCCCAAAGGAACTTATCTAGATGTGTTGAACCCCCAAGTTTTTCACTACAGTTTATAATGCAGAGCCGTGAAAATAAAAAAAATCTTTTTCCCCACAAAAATGAATTTTAGCCCCCCAATTTTTTTTCCTAAGGGTAACTAGAGAAATTGGACCCTAATAGTTGTTGTCCAATTAGTCCTGAATATGCTGCTACCCCATATGTTGGGATAAACCCCTCTTTGGGCGTACAAGAGCGCTCGGAAGGGAAGAAGTATTGTTTTACCTTTTCAACGCAGAATTGGCTGGAATTGAGATCGGATGCCATGTTGCGTTTGGAGAGCCCCTGATGTGTCGAAACAGAGGAAACCTCCCAATTCTAACTCCAACCCTAACCCAAACACACCCCTAATCCCAACCCTAACCACACCCCTAACCCCAATACACCCTTAACCCCAACACACCCCTAACACTAATCCCAACCATAATCCTAAGCACACCTAACCCTGACACACCCCTAACCCTAATCCCAACAGCAAACGTAATCCCAACCCTAACTTTAGCCCCAACCCTTACTTTAGCCCTAACCCTAATGGAAAATTAATACATTTTTCCAGGACGTCCCTCCTGACAGCACCACCAGGAGGTTGTCCTTCTTATCCTTGATAGGGACAGGAAACACAGAAGAGGTTAAATAGCCCCTCCCCACCTCCACCCCTCAGTGTTTTTCCTGTCGCTATCAGGGACAGACGCAGAGGAGAGTGGCACGGCTTACCGTGCTGAAGATTCCAGGTAACCGTTTGAGCAGGGCTCCCAGAGCGGCCTCATCCCTCATCCTGAGGGCTCTGAGCAGGCGGAGCAGGACTCCGCATGTTAGCGCTGATACCGCTGGAGGTCCCTCAGCGCCGGTTGAGCTATGCTCCCGACTCTGGTTCATCCCTCTTCAGAGGGCTCTGCACCTTCTTGCTGCACCCGCATACCGGCGGTGATCCTCCCAACTCACGCAGGGAGCGCGCCGGGTTGGGCCTGCGGAGAGCGTCCTGGTCGGCGCTCAGTGGGTGTGCGTCATCATAGCGTGCTGCGTCATCGGGGCGCGTCGTGTCTCGGGGGATGCGCTGTGTCACTGGGGCGCACCGTGCCGGCGAGTGCGCCGCGTCTCTGGGCGTGCCGCTTCGGCGCTGCAATCACCAATGAGTTCCGGTGGCGTTCCTGAGCAGCTTGAGACCTCGGGACGCCGGAAGTTGGTGTCGGGCTGTATCATACAGCCGAACAGTGGCCCATCAGCCCACAGTGATCACCGGCAGCTGAGCTCGGAAGGAGGACGAATCAGATGTTCTGAAGACAGGTAAGATACCTATTTAATCGCGAATATCTGACTGCACACTGATCCTATGATCAGAGATGGAGGGTGCAGATCGTCCAGAGATCCTGTCCTCAGAGCTCGCCCCTGTTCATGTAAGTTATACATAGGGGTTCTATATCACATTACAACACAAGCTATAGGGCCTCTCTATGCCCTCTATGCTCTAAATGCCCTCTGTGCTCCAATAGGCTACCAGAGGGGCATAGGAAGAAAGTATGTGATAATTGCATGGCAGGACTGCTGGAAGAAGAACAGACTTCCCTTCTGGATCGTATTAAAACTATGATCAGAGAGGAAGTGCAGTCCACAGTATCAGCGCTGTTGCCAGTCGACCCTCCCTGTCCTAAGAGACCTAGGTGGGAACAGGATCTTAGTTCAGAAGAGGGGGAGCTTTCAGCTTACTCCGTATCCGATTCCATGGAGGGAGAATCTTCTTCAAATATCCTCCCAGAGGAAAAGAAGAGATATCTATTTTCTTCTGAACACACAGAGAAATGTTTGGGGGGCTCAGAGCTCGTAGGAGCAGAGTGTTTCCCGTAAATCGCCATATCCAGGAAATGATCTTGGAAGAATGGAGCGATGTAGGGAAAAAACTGATAGTACCAAGGGATTTCAAATATCGTCTGCCCTTTCACCCAGAGGAGACCAAAATCTGGGAATCCGTTCCTAAAGTGGATATACCTGTAGTTAAGGTCTCAAAAAAAGACCGGCATCCCTTTTGAGGACTCCTCGGGCCTCAAAGATCCGATGGACAAAAGATCTGAAGATCTCCTCAAAAAGGCCTGGGAAGCTTCAGCCGCTATCATGAAAACCAATATTGCAGCCACCTCTGTTGCCAGGTCAATGTCTCTGTGGGTAGAAAAACTAGAGACCCAGATTAACAATAAAACTCCTAGAGACGAGATCCTAAAATCTTTACCACTCTTGAAGATAGCAACAGACTTTATGGCCGATGCTTCGGCAGAGTCAGTGCGGTTTGCTGCAAGAAACAATGCCCTATCTAATGCGGCAAGAAGAGCTCTATGGCTCAGATCATGGTCTGGCGACACACAGTCAAAAAATAAACTGTTCAATACCCTTCTCTGGCCTTCATGTCTTCGGTCCAGTATTGGATGAATTGCTTGAAAAAGCAGCGGATAAGAAAAAGGGTTTCCTGGAAGAGAAACCGAAAAACATACCGTCCTTTCGTAGGTCTCGATTCCATCCCAGGCAAGACTATAGAGGGAAAGGGAAGGGCGGAAGATGGAGCTACCCGAAGGGTGGTAGAGGCAGGGGTGCCTTTCAGGACCAAAAATCAAAAACTAATAAACAATGACGCCAACTTAGTGGGTGGAAGGCTTCAATACTTCCTACAGGGTTGTCAAAACATCACTCAGAACCCATGGATCCTAAGTTTGATAGAACAAGGGTACAAAATAGAGTTCAACCAAACACCTCCCAAAAGGTTTTGCCTAACTCAGACCCAGTCTTTATCGGTTCAGCAGAGACTTCCAAAGGATATTCAAGAACTTATCCAGATAAAAGCAGTCATTCCGGTACCCCATGCTCAGAGGTTCAGAGGACACTATTCGAGTCTGTTCTCCATAAAAAAACCAAGCGGAGAATTTCGTACTATTATAAACCTGAAACCCTTAAATCGGTCAGTTGCTTACAAACGTTTCAAAATGGAATCCCTCAAAACTGCAATACCTCTAATCCAGAAAGGATCAGTAATGAGCACATTAGATCTAAAAAGCGCCTATTACCAGGTTCCCATCTCCGCCTCACACCAACAGTACCTCAGATTCGCCATAAAAGACCGGGGCCAAATTCTACACTATCAGTTCACATGCCTGCCATTCGGCATCTCGTCTGCTCCCAGAGTTTTCACCAAACTCATGGCAGAGGTGATGGCGTTCTTGAGAGAGAAAGGAATACTCACCGTCCCCTATCTCGACGACATCCTACTAATAGCAGATTCTCCACAACAGATGGAAGAGGACTTATCAACAACTATTTCACTCCTGGAAGAGCTAGGATGGCTAATAAACTTCAAAAAGACAAACCTCAAACCCGAAACAAAGAAATCCTTTCTTGGGGTAATCCTAGACTCAGTTCAGGAACATACATACCTCCTACATCACAAGCAGGAGTCATTCAAAAAAGAAATTCAAAAATTTCAAAAGCAAAAACAAACATCCATAAGGAAGGCCATGCGGGTATTGGGCTTGATGACCTCTTGCATTTCCAGCGTCCAGTGGAGCCAATATCACTCAAGACCCCTGCAGAAAGAAATCCTCTCACTTTGGGACGACAGAGACGTAACCCTGGACAACAAAATACGTTTGTCACTAGATACAAAAAGTTCACTGACATGGTGGACCATAACCGGAAATCTCGAAAAAGGAAGGCCTTGGAGAACATCTCCGTGTATAAACATCATTACAGATGCAAGTCACAGCGGCTGGAGAGCCCACATAGAAGAGAGTTACTCCCAGGGGACTTGGCCTGTATCTGTACAAAGCAGTTCCTCAAATTACAGAGAACTCAGGGCAGTCTGGGAGGCCTTAAAGGCATTCCAGGGAAAGTTAATAGACCGACACATCCGTATTTTCTCAGACAACTCAACAACAGTAGCCTTTCTACTTCACCAAGGAGGTCCGAAGCATCATCACCTACAAGATCTATCAGACACGATATTCTCTTGGGCAGAACGGACAGTCAGGTCGATAACGGCGGTTCACCTGAAGGGAACCCAAAACCAGGTAGCCGACTTCCTAAGCAGACAGAAATTATGTCCCACAGAATGGTCCTTAAACGAAGAAATCTTCCTCCAAATAACCCAACGTTGGGGCTTCCCGGAAGTAGATCTATTCGCCTCAAGGAAGAACGCAAAGACAGAAAAATTCTTCTCACTAAACCCAGGAGACAGGCCATCAGGAATAGATGCACTGGCTCAGAACTGGGACATGAAGTTGGCCTACGCTTTTCCTCCATTGGCCCTAATACCGAGAGTATTGAGGAAGATTCAGGAGAGCCAGACATCAGTTATCTTAATAGCCCTTAACCAGCCCAAAAGGAGCTGGTTTTCTCTACTAAAGAAGATGTCCTGGGAGGATCCAATCCATCTACCAGTCCTATCGGACCTTTTGTCTCAAGGGCCCCTAGTTCATCAGAACCCGGGCCTACTACAGTTAGCAGCATGGATCCTGAAAAAGGGATCCTAAGATCAAAAGGCCTCTCAGAGCCAGTCATTGCTACTATTCAAAATAGTAGAAAACCTGTAACTTCTGCAATATACAGGAAGATATGGAAAAAGTTCTGCTCTCAGAGTCCAGTTAATGTATCGGTCTCTCACGGTCAGTGGCGTAGGAAGGGGGGGTGCGGGGGGGGGCGGTCCGCCCCGGGCGGCACAATGCTGGGGGCGGCCGGCGCTGCAGGAGAAGAAGATAAAAAAAAGACGCCCCTTTAAATCTTCGGGCGGCGCTGTCCGCCGCCACGACCAGGGCCAGCTCCCCCCACCCCCGGGTCCCGCCCCCGCTCCCCGCTCTAATACTCACCTCTCCTGGTTCCTGCGGCTTCAGCGTCCTCTGACTCTGCGACGTCTCAGAGCAGAGGGCGCGATGACGTCACTACTGTGCGCGCCGCTCTGCCTCTCTGTCCTGAGCGTCGCAGAGCCGGAGAGACGCTGACTGGCTGCACCGGACCAGCACTAGGAACGGGAGAGGTGAGGATTTTACTTTATTTTTTTTTTTCTTTATTTCTGACTGTCTGGGGCTGGGGCAATGCTGGAGACCATGGGGCAGAATGCTGGACACACTGGGGCAATACAGGAGACCATGGGGCAGATTGCTGGACACACTGGGGCAGTACAGGAGACTATGGGGCAGATTGCTGGACACACTGGGGCAATACAGGAGACCATGGGGCAGATTGCTGGACACACTGGGGCAATACAGGAGACCATGGGGCAGATTGCTGGACACACTGGGGCAATACAGGAGACTATGGGGCAGATTGCTGGACACACTGGGGCAATACTGGAGACCATGGGGCAGAATGCTGGACACACTGGGGCAATACTGGAGACCATGGGGCAGAATGCTGGACACACTGGGGCAATACTGGAGACCATGGGGCAGAATGCTGGACACACTGGGGCAATACTGGAGACCATGGGGCAGAATGCTGGACACACTGGGGCAGTACAGGAGACTATGGGGCAGAATGCTGGACACACTGAATACTGGAGACCATGGGGCAGATCTCAGGACACATTGAGGCAATGCTGGAGACCCTGGGGCAGACTTCTGGACATACTGGGGCAATACTGGAGACCGTGGGGCAGATTGCTGGACACACCGGGGCAATACTGGAGACCATGGGGCAGAATGCTGGACACACTGGGGCAATACAGGAGACCATGGGGCAGATTGCTGGACACACTGGGGCAATACTGGAGACCATGGGGCAGAATGCTGGACACACTGGGGCAGTACAGGAGACTATGGGTCAGAATGCTGGACACACTGGGGCAATACTGGAGACCCTGGGGCAGATTGCTGGACACACTGGGGCAATACTGGAGACCCTGGGGCAGATTTCTGGACACATTGAGGCAATGCTGGAGACCCTGGGGCAGACTTCTGGACACACTGGGGCAATGCTGGACACTGGGGCAGATTGCTGGACACACTGGGGGTAATATACTGGACACACTGGGGCAATGCTGGACACTGGGGGTAATATGCTGGACACACTGGGGCAGACTGCTGGACACACTGGGGAAAGGCTGGACACTGGGGCAGATTGCTGGACACACTGAGGGCAGATTGCTGGACACACTGGGGGTAATATGCTGGACATACTGGGGCAGATTGCTGGACACACTGGGGGTAATATGCTGGACACACTGGGGCAGATTGCTGGACAACATGGGGGTAATATGCTGGACACACTGGGGCAGATTGCTGGACAACATGGGGGTAATATGCTGGACACACTGGGGGCAGGACTTGAGGCATGGGCAGAATGTAGATACGGGGCATGATTGGAGACACGGGGCAGGATTGGATCATGGGGCAGGACGGATACGATGGAGGCTGGTGGGGCAGGATGGGGAGATCATATGGGGTAGAATGGATACTCATGAGGGCAGGATACGACAACATATGGCTGGAGCCAGGAATGAGATAAACGGGGCCAGGGTGGGGAATATTATTACCATAGGGGATAATTAAGGGATATTGTTACTGCAGTGATGTATTTATTTTATTTTTTGAGTATACTGTTTTAAATGGGGGGGCGGTCCTGTTACTGTGCAGAGTGACACTATATCACCTTTTTTTCTTCATGTGGTGTAATGTAGAAGTTGTGAAAAATTAAGTAATGTGTTCTGCAAGCGGAGCTCGAGATAACTGTTATTTCCTGCAGAAACGAGTCCTGGCTGGAAGGAATGATGGCGGTCTGTGCTGGATGAAAGATGAAGGACTTCACCTAGAGACGTCACTGGTGAGTCAGTGTTACCTATACACTGACACTATACACTGTATACTATATAGAGGTCCTGTGTATAATGTCACCAGTGATCTCTGTATTACCTCTACACAGACACTGCATACTAAGTACAGATCTCCTGTGAATACTGGCACTTATGGTGATAGTATTGTGGTTTTTTTTTTATTACTGATCAGTATTGTAGTATTCAGTCACTATGTGGTGGTAATATGTGGTCTGGAAATGGTGCGGTGGTATTTGTCCCTTGTATGTAGTATTATTCGGTCACTATGTGGCCTGGTCACGGTGTGGTGGTATTAAGTCACAGGTGTGGCATGTGGGGGTGACACCATTAGGCCCAGTTTAAGTTCTACAAAACAGGAAAACCATTTTTGGTAACCTTTGTGTGTATTGAGCTGGGGGGGGGGATAGGGGGAGGGGGGCGCCAAACTCGGGAACAGCCCCGGGCGGCAAAAGCTCTAGCTACGCCTCTGCTCACGGTCCGGATATTCCGAAAATTCTAGATTTTCTCCAGTTGGGGTTTGATAAAGGACTGAGGCCTAGTACTCTGAAGGTACAGATCTCAGCCCTCAGTTCCTTCTATGACGTCCAGCTAGCCTCTCATCCATGGATAGTGAGGTTTGTCAAGGCCATTCAGAGACTTGGGCCTACAATTCGCAGTACAGTGCCTCCCTGGGATATAAACCTGGTGCTAAATGAACTTTGTAAGGAACCTTACGAGCCACTAGTTCAAGCAAACCTGAGAGCCGTAACCCTTAAAGCTCTCTTCCTGGTGGCAATAACGTCAGCACGACGTGTTGGTGAGATCCAATCTTTCTCTATTAAACATCCATACTTAAAGGTCCTGGATGACTGTATCATCCTTAAATTAGATCCCGGGTTCCTTCCTAAAGTGGTTTCGGACTTCCACAGAAGTCAAGAAATTGTTCTGCCTACATTCTGCCAGAACTTCTCTAATGAAAAAGAGCGTTCTCTTCACGCTTTGGATGTAAAAAGGACAATTCTACACTATCTAGAGATCACAGATAGTTGGAGAATCGACTCTAACCTCTTCGTTCAGATGACCGGGAAGAATAAAGGGAAGAAAGCATCCAAAGCTACTCTAGCAAGATGAATTAAATCTACCATCGCGGCAGCTTACATCTCGGCAGGAAGAACTCCTCCAGAAAGCCTCAAGGCGCATTCGTTGAGAGCAATCTTGGCCTCATGGGCAGAAAGCGCTGGGGCTTCTATGGACCAAATATGCAGAGCTGCAACATGGTCGAGGTCAAATACCTTTTGTAGACATTATAAGTTAGACGTAACTGTGAATCAACAGACTACATTTGGGAGGAAAGTCTTCCAGGCTGTAATCCCGCCCTAAAAACTAAGGAGTTATTTGGTATTCCTATTCCTCCTGGTGGTGCTGTCAGGAGGGGCGTCCTGGAAAGTAGGAATTAGTCCTACCGGCAAGTATGTTTCCAGGAGTCCATCATGACAGCACCCCTTATATACCCTTCCTTGAGTTCCTGTCTGATATTTGATGTAAACATGTGTAGAAAGGAATTTCAATAAAATAGAGTTGCATCCATCCTGGTGTGGTACTTGGAAAATCACTGAGGGGTGGAGGTGTGGAGGGGCTATTTAACCTCTTCTGTGTTTCCTGTCCCTATCAAGGATAAGAAGGACAACCTCCTGGGGGTGCTGTCATGATGGACTCCTGGAAACATACTTATCGGTAGGACTAATTCCTACTTTTTTTATTTTATTATTTTTCAGTAACTAAGGTGGTGATAAAGGGGGGTTTGATTTACTATTTATAGCGGGTTTTTATATTTGGCAGCTGTCACACTAAAAGACGCTTTTTTATTGCAAAAAATAGTTTGTGTCACCACATTTTGGAAGCTATAATTTTTCCATATTTTGGTCAACAGAGTCGCGTGAGGTCTTATTTTTTGCTGGACGAGTTGATGTTTTTATTGGTACCAATGTTCGGGCACGTGACGTTTTTGATCGCTTTTTATTCCGATTTTTGTGAGGCAGCATGAACAAAAACCAGCAATTCATGAATTTCTTTTTTTGGAGGGGTGTTTATACCGTTCCGCGTTTGGTAAAATTGATAAAGCAGTTTTATTCTTTGGGTCAGTATGATTACAACGATGCCTCATTTATATCTTTTTTTTATGTTTTGGCGCTTTTATACAATAAAAACAATTTTATATAAAAAATAATTTTTGCATCACTTTATTCTGAGGGCTATAACTTTAATTTTTTTCGCTAATGACGCTGTATGGCGGCTCGATTTTTGGCCGGAAAGATGACCTTTTCAGCGGTACTATGTTTTTGTTTATATCTGTCTTTTTGATCGCGTGTTATTCCACTTTTTGTTCGGCGGTATGATGGTAAAGCATTGTGTTTTGCCTCGTGTTTTTTTTTTTTTTTTTACGGTGTTCACTGAAGGGGTTAACTAGTGGGACAGTTTTATAGGTCGGGTTGTTACAGAAGCGGCGACACTAGATAAGTGTACTTTATATTTATTTTTTTATTTACATAAAGAAATGTATTTATTGGAACAATATTTTTTTTCCTTTATTTAGGATTTTTAAACAAAATATTTTTACACAGTGTAATTTTTTTTTTTTTAAACTTTTTTACTTTGCCCCAGGGGGGGAGATCACTATATATTATCAGATCGCTGATCTGACACTTTGCTCACAAGCCAACCTCCCTGCAGGACCCGAAAGGACCCACTCGGCCATCTTGGATCCGGGGTCTGCAGTGAGGAGAACGAAGGAGACCCTTGGAATAACGCGATCACATCGCGTTGTTCCGAGGGTCTCAGGGAAGCACACAGGGAGCCCCCTCCCTGCGCGATGCTTCCCTATGCCACAAGAGCGCTGTAATCATGTTTGATCGCAGTGTTTCGGGGGTTAGGCTACGTTCACATTAGCGTTGTGCGGGGTAGCGTCGGGTGCAGCCGCGGCGACGCATGCGTCATGCGCCTCTATTTAACATGGGTGCGCATAGACATGCGTTGTCTTGCGTTTTGTGACGCATGCGTCATTTTGGCGCAGCTGTCAGGGCGCAGAGGACGCTGCATGATGCAGTTTTTTCTGCGCCAAAAATGCAAAAATGAACGCATGCGTCACAAAAAGCTGCGTTGTGCGTTGCGTCGCCGACGCTGCCCCGCACAACGCTAATGTGAACTTAGCTTTAAAGTGTCAGGATCGGTCACAGTGCCGGATGTCAGCTGTGATAATCGGCTGACACTCGGCTGCGATGGACCGTGCTCCCCCCGTGAGCGTGGCTGATCGGGTGTGACATACTATCCCATCCATGGGAATTAAGACCTAGGTCACATGGACGGGACAGTACGTCCGATGGCAGAAAGGGGTTAAGCAATAAGCCCAAAAATATTCAAAACCAGATAAGGCTCAGCTGCATGTTAAAGAACAGGTACATGTCATCAAATCAAGAAGTTATGAAAAAAACAAACAAACCTAAGAGCCCTGAAACACACTCAACATTTCCCCTTTTAAGGTTCATCAGGAGAGAATAAAGTATACATAGTATAAAGAGACTACTTAGCTGCTGAAGAAATTGCTATGACCGGCACAATAGCAGGGTTTAGAGGTCAAGCACATAAGGAAACGATACCCCTTCATAGTGTGCAGCATGATACGGTGCATGTTGATCCATGTTGCTATTGTGCCGGTCTTAGCAATTTCTTCAATCACTATAATTGTGGTATACTGTCCAAACAAACTCTCATTTCAATATCTCTCCTCCTATTCCTTTCCCCATCCCACAGGGCAGGATAGGGGGAGGAAGGACAGTCGACACTGATTGGGGCACCATTGCGCAGGTGTAGGGTGCCAACCTCCGCTGGTAGGTAGGAACAGTTCAGTTTAGTGATAGGTACAGGCACCTCCTGGTATCTTGTAAATGTTGTAAATGGTGGTAGTGGTCCTTGTTACCACCTTACTGCGTTAAGACGTAATTAAAGGAAATTTTTTAAGTACAGTTTTTACACGGTGAATTTCTTTGTTCAATTTTTCTGTACAGGAACAATCTTATTCTAGCTGTGATTTCCTCATGGGTTGTGCTCAGAGCCCAATACCGTGCAGGAAGATTGGCGTTTGCCACAGAAGACCAGGATTGGCAAATTCGCCACTGGTGCCCTGTGCTCTTCACAGATGAAAGCAGGTTCACACTGAGCACATGTGACGGAGTGTAGAGACGCCGTGGAGAGCGATCTGCTGCCTGCAACATCCTTCAGCATGACTGATTTGGCAGTGGGTCAGTAATGGTGTGGGGTCGCATTTCCTTGGAGGGCCACATAGCCCTCCATGTGCTCGCCAGAGGTAGCCTGACTGCCATTAGGTACCGGGATGAGATCCTCAGACCCCTTGTGAGACCATATGCTGGTGCGGTTGGCCCTGGGTTCCTCCTAATGCAGGACATTGCCAAACCTCATGTGGCTGGAGTGTGTCAGCAGTTCCTGCAAGATGAAGGCATTGAAGCTATGGACTATCCTGCCCATTCCCCAGACCTGAATCCGATTGAACACATTAGGGACATGATGTCTCGCACGATCCATCAACGACTCATTGCACAACAGACTGTTCAGGAGTTGGCAGATGCTTTAGTCCAGGTCTGGGAGGAGATCCCTCAGGAGACCATCCGCCGCCTCATCAGGAGTATGCCCAGGCTTGTAGGGAGGTCATACAGGCACATGTAGGCCACACATACTACTGAGCATCATTTCCTTGTCTTGAGGCATTTCCACTGAAGTTGGATCAGTCTGTAATTTGATTTTCCACTTTGATTTTTTGTATCATTCCAAATCCAGACCTCCATGGGATATTTATTTTGATTTACATTGATCGTTTTTATGTTTTATTGTTCTCAACACATTCCACTATGTAACGAATAAAAATTTGCAACTGAAATATTTCATTCAGCGATATCTAGGATGTGGTATTTTAGTGTTCCCTTTATTTTTTTGAGCTGTGTATATAGGTTTTATTAATAATGTAAAGAAGAAAACTAAATACTGTAAAATAATCAATCTCATAATCCCTTATCTCCAGTAATTGTATTATTACACAGGATTATTATGATGTTACATCAGCTTATCTTCTCATTCAGGTCTCTACAATATCAGATCCTCTCAGTGAAGATCTTCTATATAAGAGCATTTTCCTGACTTACCCATCAAAGATGGATATGGACAGATACAAGATGGCGGAGAGGATATTACACCTCACCCTAGAGATCCTCTTCCGGCTTACTGGAGAGGTGAGAGATTCTGATGAGGTCACATTACATCATTCTTATCTATAGGAATAACAGATGGGCACAACTGGAGAGGTGAGGACTCTGGAACTGTCTGTAGTGAAATTTATGAATTTGTCTCTCCATAACCAGGATTACACAGTAGTGAAGAAGACCTCTAGTGAACGCTGTCAGGACCCTGTGTCTGAGGGATTGGGAAGACCTCTGAGCCCAATCACGGGACCTCCACCTCACCTGATACATGAGGACATCAATGACCAGAAGATCCTAGAACTCGCCTACAAGATGATTGAGCTGCTGACTGGAGAGGTGACACTGCTGGGAATGCTGGGACATTATACAGTAATGCTATGAAGGTTTCTGGGGATGACGGTATCATTGTGTCAGGTTCCTATAAGGTGTCAGGATGTCGCCGTCTATTTCTCCATGGAGGAGTGGGAGTATTTAGAAGGACACAAAGATCTGTACAAGGAAGTCATGATGGAGGTTCCCCAGCCCCTCACATCCCCAGGTAATAGACAGGACTAAATACAGACGGCCTATAATTATCTGTATGTAAAGAATTAATTCAATCCCTGTATGTGTTTCCTCCAGTTCTATCCAGTAAGAGGACAACACCAGAGAGATGTCCCTGTCCTCTTCTTCCACAGGACTGTAAACAGGAAGATCCCGATGTTCCTCAGGATCATCAGGTAGATGGAGAGAAGGTGTCATGAGATCTCCCCTCTGATACGTAGACGGCTGTGAAGGTCTTGTGCTCAGTCTTGTTTTATTCACTAGTATTATGTTTTAGGCTAGGTTCAGATTGCGTCAGTGCAATCCGTTTAGCGTCTAGCGCTAGCGGATTGCGCTAATGCAATGTTTTGTAAAGCGGTCGCGTTTAACGGACAAGCAGCAAGCAGCGTCCGCTGTGTGCCACAAAACACCGGCACATCGCTAGCGCGTGCCGAAAATGGCACGCGCTAGTGATGCGCGTCCCCATTGCTGTTAATGGGCGTGCTAATGGACGCATTGCACGGCGTTAATTTCGCCGTGCAACGCTGTCCGTTAGCGCGGTCCCATTAACGCAATGGGAACCTAGCCTTATACTTGTGTAATGAGAACGGTGCAGATGGCAGGCAGGGCTGCCGCCAGGAATTTCGGTGTCCCATACTGGAAAAACGTTCGGGCCCACTTGGGACTCTACCCAGGCTACACCCCCCCAGCTCCGCCTCCAACTCACGAACATTCCACAGTCCCACTGCCCACTCATAGAAAAACTCTGTATCTGTATAATGCATCCCATAGTCATAAATAGTTGAATAATACATCCCCTTAAGAATATAATGCACCTCTATAGTAGTATAATGCACCCCCATAGTAGTACAATGCACCCCCATAGTAGTATAATGCATCTCATAGTATAATGCCCTCCCATAGTGGTATAATGCACTTCATAGTGTAATGCAGCCCCATAATGGTATAATGCACCCCCATAGTAGTATAATGCAGTGTCATACTGCAGCTTTACAAAAAAAAAAGTTTATCCTGACCTGGCTGAGGTCCAGCGGTGTCCTCCACCTGATACATCTGAGGCGTGTACCATCATATGTGAGTGTCATTATATGCCGGCAACGTGCCCTCTGACATCAGCTGCCAGCTTGTGATCTCCCGCAAGGCAACAGATTTTAACTTGCCGTGCGTCTGACGATGCATGATCAGTTGAGCCGCTGGGGCCCAATGAGAAGAGGCGGCCTGCTGCGGGCCTCCTCTGCTCGCCAGGCCCTATTTGCCAGTAAGGGCTGTTATGCTCTTATGGCGGAACTGATGGCAGGATTAGAGCTGATTATAGATGTGACTATCTTTTCTTTTCATCTGTCTGTGACTTTTACAATATTTGTTTCAGGGTGAAGATCTGACCTATATTAATACTACAGAGACATATGTGAGGGGTGATGAGCAGTGTAAAGAGGAGATTCCAACATACGACTACCCAGGTGAGTAGTAACCACTAAATGCAGAGAAGTCACAGATTCTTCTCAGTCACCGGCTGTGGCTGCTTTATCGGTAGTATAGCCCGGTCGTATCACAATCGGGTGTTCACCATTTTGCCTCTAGACCTCAACATTCTCCTCCATCCAAACTTTGACACATCAGCTCTAACCTGTTATAAAAAAAGTATTTGAATGTCTAATATTTCTTCTTGAAACTGATGTGACATCTACCATTGGCCCTTATAATAGTTTAGCTTGAAAGAGCCACTGAGCCCCATACTCTAATTACCCCAGAGAGGTTTCTCCACTAGTTACTCATTTATTACTGATGAAGACTGTTGAGTTTGATCATTTCAGTAGATGTGTTATTGTCTTTAGTCACAGTTTTTGACTACAGTAGTTATTGCTCAAATCCTTTGACTTAACCACTTCCCGCAGTCCTTTTTTGTTCCTAATCAGGACCCAATTTTTCGAAACCTGATGTGTGTCACTTTGTAGTGATAACTTTGGAATTCTTCACAAAGGATAATAGGAAACAAATGGACATAACAAACTATTTTCCAATTTCTCTTGAGTCTGACAGTACTCTATATACAATTGTACACTACTGTCTGGGCACATGGTAGGGTTAAGAAGCTATTTGACTGCAGATCTTGCAGAAATAGTTTGCGGATACGATGCATTGGGGGCACTGTTCGTGGTCACCTGGCAGCTCAAAAGATGTCCACCATGAAAGGACTTGGCGCTGTCTACTCCATTTTACAGATCCCAGGGATTGCCTTGTTCATCATACTTTAACCCTTCTACTTGGGTCTGATCTTAGACAGAGACCCCTAGGCTTCGGCCATGGTGTTACCTTCTGTTATGTGATGCGAGATGTAGCAAGAATAGTCAGGTAACCGGGTCAGTACCAGGAGAGCAGAGAAAATACAAAATCAGAAGACACAAGAGTAGTCAGTAAGCGAGCCGAGGTCACAACAGGAAACAAATAAACAAACCGGGAGATGAGCACAGAGGAATTAACCAGAGGAGAAGGCTGTATCTGACAGCTTCCAGCAATATGCTTCGAGCTTTAGTAGGGTGTGGTGCTTTCCAACTGGCTGGAGCAGGGAGCTGGACAACACACATCCATACTGCCAGATTGGATGGTACTACAAATCCCAGGTACCCTAATCTCAGTGGCAGGGCAGAGCCTGCGTCGCCCAGAGCTTCTTGTTTCGATGTCTCCTCCATTACCAGTGCCGCCTGTAGAATGAATAAGGTCGTGCCTGGTAACAGAACCATACATCACAGGAGCAGATCCCAGAGGAGATAGGACATACCATATGCAAAAGCCCTAATATGAGAAAATGGCAGAAAACCAGAGCAGTAGAAATCCCCATAAATTGACTTCATTTTGGAAATTATAACCCTCAGGGGATTAATGTATTGCAGTAGTGACTATAGAACCAGAAACACATGGGCTACTTGCACATTGAACAAGTCTGTAGGAACCTGTTCACTCACCACCAAGAAACTTGAAGACACAAAAGAGCAGTGGTCCCCAACTTCAGGCCTCGAGGGCCGCCAACAGTGCAGGTTTTCAGGATCTCTTTAGTATTGCATCGGTGGTAATGTGATCATCTGCACAGGTGATGATTCCAACCCCTGTGGAATACTAAGGAAATCCTGAAAACCTGCACTGTTGGCGGCCCTCGAGGCCTGGAGTTGGGGACCACTGCAAAAGAGCACAGTGAGGTCAAAAATACTCTGTTGTAAAATAACAAAAAACAGTAGATGCCGCGCTGGAGGAAACTGAGAACCAATGCCACCTGTGTACACTATCTGGTGAAAAGGAATCCACCAGAACCCTAGGGTCCAGGGTCCTGAGGAAGAAGAGGTTCACTCTTCGAAACGCGTTGGTTGTTTCCTATCCCCCTTTTTGAGTGATCTTGCGCTCCGTACTGCAGGTGACGTCACTAGGTAGGAGGAGCCTATCGGCCATCTTTTTTGTTACATGCGGTAATCAGGGAACGCTACCGGCCGGGGCTTCCCTATACCGCACCCCGCCACCTGATACACGCTGCACCATAGCCCCAGGGGCACTGACCGGGCGGGTGAAGATTTCCGTAGCACAGGGCCACACTCAGCAGTATTTAACTGTGATAAGGTAAGCGGAGGGACATCGGTGTCCAAACGCTATTCTCAATTAGTGTGGGGTAGTGGAGGAACTGTCTACCTGTTCATGTGGTACCGGTCCCGGGATTCTTTTGCCATTAGCTATATGGTTAGGGTTCTGGTGGATTCCTTTTCACCAGATAGTGTACACAGGTGGCATTGGTTCTCAGTTTCCTCCAGCGCGGCATCTACTGTTTTTTGTTGGTTTATAGTGATACAGGGGGGCACCACCCTGACTGATTCCAGCGGCTGAGGACTGACAGCTTTGTGGGTGAGCGCCAGTGTTATTGTTTTACTGTTTTTCTGTTGTAAAATAAATCACAGTAATAAGCAAGTGCTAGTCAAAAGATGGAAAAAACAGGGTATTTAGTTGATACGTTTTTTTGCAAAAAAATGTATACTAAGCTGCTCCACCAATCAAGGTATACCCATATAGAGCAGTCCTAACTAATGTATATAATCCCTATCTGATGTATTTAAAACCTGATCATCTATATAGTACCTGTATAAGCAGGGTTCAGAGAGAAAATATCCATGTGGACATGCTGGATGGAACAGCTTTGATGCAAAAGACCCATAAGGAGTGGTGGACTCCCTTGTCTTGTAGAAACAAGAGAACAATTATAGAACCAGAAACACATGGGCTACTTGAAGACACAAAAGAGTGGTGATTTATTTTACAACAGAGTATTTTTGACCTCACTGTGCTCTTTTGTGTCTTGTAGTAGTGACTATGTTGACCCCAAAGCCACTTTCCAGAAATTAGCACGCAGTGGATGTTGGAGAGTGAAAATTGCAAATATGCCATTTTATTACCCAACACACAGTGCCCAGATTGTGCTCCAGGAGACACACACATTGTAAATTAAGTGGGTTCTTATCACTATAGTAATGCCAAATACATTATTATTTATTATCATTATTAATTTTTATAGCGCCATTTATTCCATGGTGCTTTATACATGGATGCTAAATGTGGTTTGGGCACACTGCAAGGCTCAGAAGCGAGGGGAAAATTTGACTTTGGGAGAGCGGATATTGCTGGATTGGTGTATTGAAGCCATGGTGCTTTTCAAGAGCCTTTGAGCCACTTGTAATGTAGAAACCTGTTTTTCACTGACAGATGAAGGACCTGAGTATGGAATTGTTTTTTTGGGAGATGAGTAGAAGGTTTATTGGTATAATTTTCCTCAACATTACATTGTTTGGTGACTATTTAATCGATATTTCGGAGGCAGAATGGACAAACAGTTGAACACCACGCTCTACTGGTTCATCCTGTGAGGTTTTCTATTAGACTGTGAGCTGTCATTGTCTTAGTGAATAATTACGTATTCAACATAACTTGTCATTAACACAAAACTCAAAAAACCTATAGTCATTTTGTGGCCGAGAGTAGAATAGTATACCTCCCCCAATACTATTGTCCAAATCTGTAGGACAAATCGGGGAACTCCAAAATATGTTCAAAAATATAACTTGTCATGTTGTGGACAGTTTATGTACAAATGTTAAAATATTAGTAACCACCAAAAAGTGGACTTATATCTCCTTAGCCGCAAGAAGAGAACCATATATAAAAACACATTTCTTTATTTCCAAAATTAAAATCCACAAGACAGAGAAAAATATCACAAAAACAGAGTGTGTGGAAGGATACAGCATATAATGTAATATATTTTTTCCTCTAGGTCAAATAAATAAATTTAAGCATATTCAGAGGTTACCTAATTACATCAATGCACCCACACGAATATCTAATTGTATTTAAAGCCCATTTAGGAAAAACTATTAGTGCAATGCATATACCAATATGGGTAATTTTAATCACCCAATATCATATCCTCACATTTTCCCATATTGAGTATGTACAAAGCTTAGAAAATCGCTCATAGTGACAGACTAATAGTTTTTCCTAAATGGGCTTTAAATACAATTAGATATTCGTGTGGGTGCATTGATGTAATTAGGTAACCTCTGAATATGCTTAAATTTATTTATTTGACCTAGAGGAAAAAATATATTACTGATTACTGCTAGATGTGTATCAAAAAAACATTATATGCTGTATCCTTCCACACACTCTGTTTTTGTGATATTTTTCTCTGTCTTGTGGATGTTAATTTTGGAAATAAAGAAATGTGTTTTTATATATGGTTCTCTTCTTGCGGCTAAGGAGATATAAGTCCGCTTTTTGGTGGTTACTAATAGGTTGGAAGTGCCATAGAATTGAATTGAAACGAGACATATAGGTTTCTTTGAAATGTTAAAATATGTAAAATTCAAGGATTTTTTAATGAAAACTAATTGGTTTTATTTTTAACAGATGTCTGCACCAGGCGATCAGAGGGGCAGCTGACATCTTCAGTTTTTAAATCAGATAATCTTGAGATCCCACAGGATACAATTGAAGTGAATGCCATTACTCCAGATATACCATCATCCCTTCACAGCAAAGATCTATCGTCTGATCTTTTGAAACAGGTCCTGTCTTCGGATTCATTACCGACTACTAAGGAAAATCAAAGTCACAAAATAAGCATTAAAAAACAAATTAGTCCTGAAGTAAAGAAACCATTTTCACTTTTAGAATATGGAAATCATTTTCCCCTCAAAGAATCTTTTCTTAAGCATCAAAAAATTCACACAGCAGAGAATAGATTTTCTTGTTCCAAGTGTGGGAGATGTTTTAACCAGAAGTGGAATCTTGTTATACACCAAAGAACTCACACAGGGAAGAAGCCTTTTTCATGCTCAGAATGTGGGAAATGTTTTAATTGGAAAGTGCATCTTGATAGCCACCAGAGATTACACACAGGAGAGAAGCCTTTTTCCTGTTCAGAATGTGGGAAATGTTTTAACCACAAATCAGATTTGGTTAAGCACCAGAGAACTCACACAGGTGAGAAGCCTTTTTCATGTTCAGAATGTGGGAAATGTTTTAACCAGAAATCAGCTTTGGTTACGCACCAAAGAACTCACACAGGGGAGAAGCCTTTTTCATGTTCAGAATGTGGGAAATGTTTTAATCGGAAAGTGCATCTTGAATGCCACCAGAGATTACACACAGGAGAGAAGCCTTTTTCCTGTTCAGAATGTTGGAAATGTTTTAACCACAAATCAGATTTGGTTAAGCACCAGAGAACTCACACAGGTGAGAAGCCTTTTTCATGTTCAGAATGTGGGAAATGTTTTAAACAGAAATCAGCTTTGGTTCCGCACCAGAAAAGCCACACAGGAGAGAAGCCTTTTTCCTGTTCAGAATGTGGGAAATGTTTTAACCACAAATCAGATTTGGTTAAGCACCAGAGAACTCACACAGGTGAGAAGCCTTTTTCATGTTCAGAATGTGGGAAATGTTTTAAACAGAAATCAGCTTTGGTTACACACCAGAAAACCCACACAGGTGAGAAGCCTTTTTCATGTTCAGAATGTGGGAAATGTTTTAGACAGAAATCAACTTTGGTTAGGCACCAGAACACCCACACAGGAGAGAAGCCTTTTTCCTGTTCAGAATGTGGGAAATGCTGTATCCACAAATCAGATTTGGTTAAGCACCAGAGAACTCACACAGGTGAGAAGCCTTTTTCATGTTCAGAATGTGGGAAATGTTTTTATCAGAAAGCGCATCTTGATATCCACCAGAGAATCCACACAGGGGAGAAGCCTTTTTTCTGTTCAGAATGTGGGAAATATTTTACACACAAATCAAATTTTGTTAAGCATCAGAGAACCCACACAGGGGAGAAGCCTTTTTCATGTTCAGAATGTGGGAAATGTTTTAATCAGAAAGTGCATCTTGCTAGACACCAAATAATCCACACAGGGAAGAAGCCTTTTTCATGTTCAGAATGTGGGAAATGTTTTAATCAGAAAGTGCATCTTATTAGTCACCAAATAATTCACACCGGGGAGAAGCCTTTTTCCTGTTCCTAATGTGGGAAATGTTTTACATGGAATTCATCTCTTTAACCCCTTCATGACCTTGGGATTTTCCATTTTTCTGTGTTCGTTTTTCGCTCCCCTCCTTCCCAGAGCCATAACTTTTTTATTTTTCCGTCAATATGGCCATGTGAGGGCTTATTTTTTGCGAAACAAGTTGTACTTTTGAACGACATCATTGGTTTTAACATGTCCTGTACTAGAAAACGGGAAAAAAATTCCAAGTGCGGTGAAATTGCAAAAAAAGTGCAGTCCCACACTTGTTTTTTTGACCTGCCATTATGATTCTCCAGGTCATTACGAGTTCATAGACACCTAACATGACTAGGTTATTTTTCATCTAAGTGGTGAAAGAAATTCCAAACTTTGCTGAAAAAAAAATTAATAAAAATTGCGTCATTTTCCAATACCCGTAGCGTCTCCATTTTTCATGATCTGTGGTCGGGTGAGGGCTTATTTTTTGCATGCCGAGCTGGCGTTTTTAATGATATCATTTCGGTGCAGATACGTTCTTTTGATCGCCCGTTATTGCATTTTAATGCAATGTCACGGCGACCAAAAAACCGTAATTCTGGCGTTGCAAATTTTTTTCTCGCTACTCTGTTTAGCGATCAGCCTAATGCTTTTTCTTTATTGATCGGGCAATTCTTAACGCGGCGATACCAAATATGTGTAGGTTTGATTTTTTTTTTTCTTATTTATTTATTTTGAATGGGGCGAAAGGGGGGTGATTTTAAACTTTTTATATTTTTATTTTTTTCACATTTTTTTTTTTTTACTTTTGCCATGCTTCAATAGCCTCCATAGGGGGCTAGAAGCTAGCACAACGCGATCGGCTCTGCTACATAGTAGCGATCATAAGATCGCTGCTATGCAGCAGAAATGCAGGTGTGCTATGAGCGCCGTCCACAGGGTGGCGCTCACAGCTACCGGCGATCAGTAACCATAGAGGTCTCAAGGACCTCTATGTTTACTATTCAGAAGCATTGCTGAACCCCGATCATGTGACGGGGGTCAGCGATGCGCTAATTTCCGGCCACCTGGCCGGAAGCGCCGGTCAAATGCTGCTGTCTGCATTTGACAGCGGCATTTAACTAGTTAATAGCGGCGGGTGAATTGCGATTTCACCCGCTGCTATTCCGGGCACATGACAGCTGTTCAAAACAGCTGGCATGTCCTGGCTTTGATGCGGAGCCCTGCATCAAAGCGCGGTATCTGACCTCGGACGTACTATCCCGTCCGAGGTCAGAAAGAGGTTAATAAACATCAGAGAAGATGCACAGGGGAGAAGCCTTTTTCATGTTCAGAATGTTGGAAATATTTAACCAAAAATTGTAACTTCTTAAACAGTTGTTTTACTACTAGGACAACACCTTGTCATTCCTTATATTTGGCCTCGTTAAAACAAAAATACTCATACACAGCTCCCTTGCCAGCGCCAATTCAGTGGTGTCAGGATTCATGTGAGGTTGTTAGGCTAGGGTGACATTGCGTTAGTGCAGTCCGTTCAGCGCTAACGGACTGCGCTAACGCAAGTGCCGACTTTGGCACAGCGCTAGCGCAGATGGAGCATATGCTAGCTCCATCTGCGCTAGCAGTGACGGACCCGGAAACGCTGCAGCCCGCGTCTCGGGTCCGTCACTCAATGACGGCACATCGCTAGCGCACGCCCATTGTGGGCGTATGCTAGCGATGCATCTGCCCATAGGAAGTAATGGCGGCGTTAACTGACTACGTTACACCGCGATGTAACGTAGTCCGTTTAACGGATCACACTAACGCAGTGTGAACCTAGCCTTACAGTACACAAGCCCTGCCCCCAATCGGTGCCGGCTTCACTGTCCCCGCCTTCGGAAGTATTGAACATAAACAGGAAACCAGAGCTGCGACTGCTCTCTACTTCCTCCTATTGTTTGATTTGAAGTTGGGGACAGTGACATCAGCGCTGATTGGCCGCAGGGCTCACATGACCTGACAAACTCACATGAGCTTCATGAACGCAAGTGCTGACACTGCTGGAACTGCATCGGCATGGAAGGTTTGAATAATTATTTTTATTTTAACAGGATCAAACATAAGGCTTGAGAAGGGATTGTCCAAGTAGAGAACAACCCTTTTAAACAAAAAAATCCCACACAGCGAGAAGTCATTATCATACCTAGAGTGTAAAGAATGAATTACTTGAAAATTGTATTTTGTTGACTTGACTTGTATTTTGTCAAAAATAGCTCTGACCTGGAGAAAATATATACAATGTGGAAAATAACTATTGGATACTATACCGATTTTTGCAAGTTTTTCCAGCTACAAAGAATGAAGTCTGTAATTTTTTTATTTTGTAGGTACACTTCAACTGTAAGAGACAGAATCTAAAAATAAAAGCCAGGAAGTAACATTGTATGATTTTTGCATAATTAACCACTTCCTGACCTGTGACGCCACATAGGCGTCATGAAAGTCAGTGCCAATCCGACCTTTGACGCCTATGTGGTGTAATGGAGGGATCGCGTCCCTGCAAATCGGGTGGTTTACTCCAATTTCACCCGCTCTGTAGGGACAGGGGGAGTGGTACTTCAGCCCAGGGGGTGGCTTCGCCCCCCCCATGGCTACGATCGCTATGATTGGTTGTTGAAAGTGAAACAGTCAATCAGAGAAATTTGTAATATTTCACCTATGAAAAGTGGTGAAATATTACAATCCAGCCATGACCGATGCTGCAATATCATCGGCCATGGCTGGAAACCCCGATCTGCCCACCGCCACCGATCTCCCCATTCCTCCGTTCTGTCCCGTACTGTGATCCGCTCCTGTCCACTCCGCCATCCTCCTGTCTGCCCGCCCCCGTGCTCCGATTCACCCTTCCCCCGTGCTCCGATCCACCCCGTGCTCCGATCTCACCCCCTCATACTTACCGAGCCTCCCGGTGTCCGTCCGTCCGTCTTCTCCATGGGCGCCACCATCTTCCAAAATGGTGAGCGCATGCGCAGTGCGCCCGCCGAATCTGCCAGCCGGCAGATTCGTTCCAGATACATTTTGATCACTGTGATATATATATCACAGTGATCAAAATAAAAAAATAGTAAATGAACCCCCCCTTTATCACCCCCATAGGTAGGGACAATAACAAAATAAAGAAAATATATTTACTTTTATTTTTACACTAGGGTTAGGGTTAGAACTAAAGTTAGGGCTAGGGTTAGAATTAGGCTATGTGCACACGGTGCGGATTTGGCTGCGGATCCACAGCGGATTGGCCGCTGCGGATTCGTAGCAGTTTTCCATCAGGTTTGCAGTACCATGTAAACCTATGGTAAACCGCTGTGCCCATGGTGCGGAAAATACAGCGCGGAAACGCTGCGTTGTATTTTCTGCAGCATGTCAATTCTTTGTGCGGATTCCGCAGCGTTTTACACCTGTTCCTCAATAGGAATCTGCGGTAAATCCGCAGGTAAAACGCAGTGCTTTTTACTTGCGGATTTTTCAAAAATGGTGCAGAAAAATCTCACACAAATTCGCAACGTGGCCACATAGCCTTAGGGTTGGAATTAAAGTTAGGGTTGGAATTAGGGTTAAGATAAGGCTTGTGGTTAGGGTTATGGTTAGGATTAGGGGTGTGTTGGGGTTAGGGTTGTGGTTAGGTGTGTGTTGGGGTTAGGGTTGTGATTAGGGTTATGGCTAGAGTTGGGATTAGGGTTAGGGGTGTGTTGGGGTTAGAATTGAGGGGTTTCCACTGTTTAGCACATCAGGGGTCTTCAAACGTAACATGGCGCCACCATTGATTCCAGCCAATCTTGCGTTCAAAAAGTCAAATGGTGCTCCCTCACTTCCGAGCCCCGACGTGTGCCCAAACAGTGGTTTACCCCCACATATGGGGTATCAGGGTACTCAGGACAAACTGGACAACAACTATTGGGGTCCAATTTCTCCTGTTACCCTTGTGAAAATAAAAAATTGCTTGCTAAAACATAATTTTTAGGAAAGAAAAATGATTTTTTATTTTCACGGCTCTGCGTTGTAAACTTCTGTGAAGGACTTGGGGGTTCAAAGTGCTCACCACATATCTAGATAAGTTCTTTGGGGGGTCTAGTTTCCAAAATGGGGTCACTTGTGGGGGGTTTCTACTGTCTAGGCACATCAGGGGCTCTGCAAACGCAACGTGATGCCCGCAGACCATTCCATCAAAGTCTGCATTTCAAAACGTCACTACTTCCCTTCCGAGCCCCGATGTGTGCCCAAACAGTGGTTTACCCCCACATATGGGGTACCAGCATACTGAGGACAAACTGGGCAACAACTATTGTGGTCCAATTTCTCCTGTTAATCTTGTGAAAATAAAAAATTGCGGGCTAAAAATAATTTTTGAGGAAAGAAAAAGGATTTTTTATTTTCACGGCTCTGCGTTATAATCTTCTGTGAAGCACTTGGGGGATTAAAATGGTCACCGCGCATCTAGATTAGTTCCATGGGAGGTTTAGTTTCCAAAATTGGGTCATATGTGGGGGAGCTCCAATGTTTAGGCACACAGGGGCTCTCGAAACGCGACATGGTGTCCGCTAACGATTGGAGCTAATTTTTAATTCAAAAAGTCAAATGGCGCTCCTTCCCTTCCGAGCCCTGTCGTGTGCCCGAACAGTGGTTCCTCCCCCCAACATATGGGGTATCGGCGTACTCAGGACAAATTGTACAATAACTTTTGGAGTCCAGTTTCTCTTTTTACCCTTGGGAAAATAAAAAAAATTGTTGCTAAAAGATAATTTTTGTGACTAAAAAGTTAAATGTTCATTTTTTCCTTCCATGTTGCTCTGCTGCTGTGAAGCACCTGAAGGGTCAATAAACTTCTTGAATGTGGTTTTGAGCACCTTGAGGGGTGCAGTTTTTAGAATGGTGTCACTTTTGGGTATTTTCAGCCATATAGACCCCTCAAACTGACTTCAAATGTGAGGTGGTCCCTAAAAAAAATGATTTTGTAAATTTTAGTTGTAAAAATGAGAACTTGCTGGTCAAATTTTAACCCTTACAACTTCCTAGAAAAAAAAAATTTGTTTCCAAAATTGTGCTGATGTAAAGTAGACATGTGGGTAATGTTATTTATTAACTATTTTGTGTCACATAACTCATTTAACAGAATGAAAATTCAAAATTTGAAAATTGCGAAATTTTCAAAATTTTAGCCAAATTTCCATTTTTTTTCACAAACGCAAAAATTATTGACCTAAATTTACCACTAACAAGAAGCCCAATATGTCAAGAAAAACACTCTCAGAACCACTAGGATCCGTTGAAGCGTTCCTGAGTTATTACCTCATAAAGGGACACTGGTCAGAATTGCAAAAAACGGCCTGGTCATGAAGGTCAAAATAGGCTGGGTCATGAAGGGGTTAAATTGCAGTTTATTGCATTAAATAACGTATTTTTCGGACTATAAGACGCACCGGACCATAAGACTCACCCAGGTTTTAAAGGAGGAAATTAAGGAAATAAAAACTGAAGCAAAAAATGTGGTAAATTTTGTGCTTAATATCTCCTATCCTGGTATATGGTCCCCTCATCCACATCCTGATATACATTGTCACGATAATGTGAATATGCCATGTTTGAGTCTGCCTAGCTTTACAAGACACTCGCTGCGGGTTATTCTGACCCCCCACCTCTTTTCTCTGCTGGTTGCCTGTGTGTGTATGAAGAATTATTTTTATTGCCCCCGGCAAATAGCAGTTTCTGCGAAGGCTGCTCACTCCTCCCTCCTCTTATCTGGTACTAGTTGGAACTGGTGTAAGACATGAGTTTCTTTGTTCTATTAAAGTTACATATCGCGGCACCGATTTGGGCTGGAACTATACAAATTACATATTCTGGATGTCCATCGGTAGACCTATCGGCCACTTAAAGCGCAAGCAGCTAGGCGCAATGAGTGCAAAGTGCAAATTTCTCCTTAAGCAGTTCATGTAATGGCTCCTTATTTACACTTAACAGAACACCCCTGACGTGGGGAACATCATGAGCATCGTGTTATACTTATGTGAGGTTCACACAGCAAATTATGCATAAAAAATAGTTGTCACACACGCGCCCAGACTGGTTGGTGCGGGCATATGGGGGTGTGGCCCCACTGGACCACAGACCAAACTTCCCTGGAAGGGGCGTAACTAAGTATCTTCCTAGGTGTTCGCTGGAGCCTCTGATGGTGAGGTCAGACTTGTGCAATAGGAAGCTACCAGGTGCCACTCCAGGGTGAAGTCTGGCTGTGGCTGCTGATCCCACTAAGGAACGGAGCGGGCACGGCTGGCACTCTGGCTGACAGGCGGGCACGGCTGGGACACAGGCAGGCAGAAGGGTACAACAAAGACACTGGCGGGCAGGCGGGTACGGCTGGAACATAGGAAGAACCGGTAGGGACCGGTCTGCAGGCAGGTATGAGAAACAGGTTGGAACCTGTTCAGACAGGAGGACCAAGTAACAAGTAGAAGGTGGAACTAAGAGAAGGAGAAGGCAGAGCCAAGGGCAGAGCCGCAAGAGGCAGAGCCAAGGGCGGAGATGCTGTAGGCGGAGCCAAGAGCGGAGACGCTGTAGGCGGAGCCAAGAGCGGAGACGCTGGAGGCGGAGCCAAGAGCAGAGGCGCTGGAGGCGGAGCCAAGAGCGGAGACGCTGGAGGCGGAGCCAAGAGCGGAGACGGAGCCAAGTGCAGAAACACAGGAGGCGGAGCCAGATAGTACCGCAAAGAGCGAAGCCAGATAGAACCGCAAAGAGCGGAGCCACAGAGCAAAGCCAGAGAGTGCGAAGCAAGGTCTGAGTGCAGAGCCGCAAGAGTGCGGAGTGTAAGCAGACGGAAAACACAAGGAAAGAAAGCAGGGAAGGAAGCCACAGACAAGGAGACCGAGAAAAGACAAAGTACAGACAAGGCAATAGAACAAGACACAGGGACCAGGATATTCTGCCTCCTGGAGGGCGGACTACAAGATCAAGGCAATAGCACAGAGAAAAGCTCAGAGGGAGTAACTCAGAGCAAGGCCAGGCAAACTCAGCAGCTAAACACTAACTGAGCTAACACATTGCACAGGCCCAGAGCACAGGGTGGAGCTGCACTATATACAGGAGGCCTCTTGGTAATTGGTCAGGAACTGACCAGACAGATGCACCTGATTCCCATAAGAACCAGAGAGTTCAGGCACCGGCCCCCTATACACATAGCCATGAAGCATGCACAGAGCAGAGACACAGAACATGGAGCTGGCATTAAACAGAAACCACATCATGGCCTGGAGCAGTGGGTAAGATTGTGTGAGAGATGTGAGGCCATGCTGTGATTCCAGCAGAGTTGTTACAGTACCCCCCCTTTACGGCCCCTCTTCTTCAAGCCCGCCAGAATAACTTGTAGAAGAAGGATAAGAGCACACATAGTCCAGGCCAACATGACATCTTCAGGGTAGAATAAGGCAGGCGGGTCACCAGGAATCTCATAAAACAAAGTCTCTTGGTGCTCAACAGGGTTAGCTTCCACAATGAGCTGGACCACCTCCTTCAGGTAGACAGGTAACAGGGAATTGAATGCTGCTGTCTTAACATCTTCACCAGCCGGACACATGGAAACTGGAAGCCTTCTCATAGGATTCAACTTTTGCCCGACAGGTAGCAGAGATGTTCTTAGATACGGAACACAAGAAAAGTCATTAGAGATGAGAGAGGAGAACAACAGCTCCACCGGGTCAGAGAAAAATTGAGGTGAACAAACTTCTGTTTTGAAATCTTCACCAGCCGGCCACAAGGACGCTGAAGGTGTCCACATAGGAACCATCTTCTGCCCGTTATCCAGAAGAAATCGTCCAAACGGCGGGGATGTTCCTAGGAACAGATTACAGGAATAGTCGTGGGAGATGTGTGGAGAGATAGTCACCACTTCCCCATCTTCAGTGACGTTAGCACACCTTGACTCGACGACTAACTGTTTACTGGTATAGTCGTCTGTATTCAGACGTGTCAGCTCTTCGCCAGTCATTACACTGGCTGCCCATTCATTATAGAATCCAACTCAAAGTACTTGTTCTCACCCACAAAGCTCTCCACAGTGCAGCACCCCCTTACATCTCCTCCCTCATTTTGGTCTATCGGCCTAACCAACCACTGAGCTCTGCAAACAACTTTCGACTAAGCTGTGCACTGATCCGTACCTCCCATTCCTGCGCCAATCCTCTGGAATGCTCTACCTCTAGATATTAGGACCTTCTGCAATTTGCATAGTTTTAGGCGCTCCCTCAAAACACATTTGTTCAGAGCGGCCGATCACGTTCACTAATCAGTCATTTTATGTGTGTGTGTATAGCCCATTCACTACTTCCATCTATCCCCCACCCCCTGAAGATGGCTGGACCATCCTTGTAAATACATCATTGTAAATACACACCTGTACTTTTTCTCCCCCACCTCATTCTAGATTGTCAGCTCTCATGAGTAGGGTCGTCTTATTTTGCTTTAATTATTGTATTGTTAACATTGTTACTTATGACTGTTGTGTTTGAAACTGTTAAACTGTAAAGCGCTGCGGAATATGTTGGAGCTATATAAATAATTATTATTATGATTGGCCCCACCCCCATCCTGGTATGAATGGCCCCATCAGAAAACATAAAAAAGTAAATAATTTCACTTACATTCCCTGCGCCCCCTCGCCGCATCTTGTTCCGGTGCCAGCAGCTGCTTTATGCTTGTAAGCAGTGCATGGCAGGGAGCTTATAAGCAGAGCACAGCTGCCAGAATAATAGTATTTATTGCACTTCAGTAGTGCAGTGTCAGCCAGGGCCTTCCTCCTGCTACCCGTGGTCACATGTGCAGCTGCTTAAAGGGAACCGGTCACCCCGTTTTTCAAGAAGAGCTAAAAATAGCGTTAAATAGGGGCAGAGCTGGGCTTTACATTAGTGTATTTTCCCCACCTATGCTGCCGAAATACCTTTGTAAAGTCGCCGTTTTGGGCTGTCACTCACGCTGGTCAGGTCATATGGGCGTGGTGACAGCGCGGTTTCTCCCCCAGATCTCCGTTGGTGGCGTAGTGGTGTGCGCATGTCCAAGTGGCGAATCCACTGCGCAGCTTCAAGGAAAATAGCGCGATTTGCGCTATTTAGACGTTTATCGGTGGGCGCGGCCATCTTTGTGAGGCCGCGCGTGCGCAGATGGTTCTTCTTGGCTTCCCGGGGCTTCAGGAAAATGGCCACGGGATGCCGCGCGTGCGCAGATGGCGATCTCGACGGCCATTTTCCTGAAGCCGAGTTCGCATCTCGGCTGCAGGAAAATGGCCACCGCGATCTCCATCTGCGCACACATGGCATCCCGCGGCCATTTTCCTGAAGCCCCGGGAAGCCGAGAAGAACCATCTGCGCACGCGCGGCCTCACAAAGATGGCCGCGCCCACCGATAAACGGCTGAATAGCGCAGATCGCGCTATTTTCCTTGAAGCTGCGCAGTGGATTCGCCACTTGGACATGCGCACACCACTACGCCACCAACGGAGATCTGGGGGAGAAACGGCACTGTCACCACGCCCATATGTCCTGACCAGCGTGAGTGACAGCCCAAAACGGCAATTTTACAAAGGTATTTCGGCAGCATAGGTGGGGAATAAAGGCTCCAAAATACACTAATGTAAAGCCCAGCTCTGCCCCTATTTAACGCTATTTTTAGCTCTTCTTGAAAAAACGGGGTGACAGGTTCCCTTTAAGATAAATGAATATTCACTTTTCTGGGCGTGGAGAGAGGTGAGTATACATTTCTCTTAAGTAGTGGCACACGTGGCTGCCCGGCAGCAGCAGGAAGCCGGCGGCTGACACTGTGCACGCTACAGAAGACCAATGAATACTCACTTCCCACCACACACATAGTCCCGGTGTGCAGAGCAATGAGTATTACGGCAGCTGCCCTTCAGCTTGCAAGCTGCGCTGCTTACAAGCATAAAGCAGCTGCTGGCATCGGAACAAAATGATTTGAGGGAGTGTCGGGAAGGTAAGTGTAATGATTTGGTTTTTTTTTTATGTTTTCTGATGGGACCATGCATACCAGGACCAGGCTGGGGGGCCAATCATACCAGAATAAGGATGGGGCCTTGCATACTAGGACAAGATGGGGGTGTTTGCCATGCTTACCAAGACCGGGGTTGGGGGCCAATCATAGCAAGATACTATTAAAGAGTAAATAAATATTCATTGCCCTCCACATCCATGGGCGTGGAATGCAGTGAATATTCATTTCTCTTTAGCAGAGCGCACAGGAGTTAGCCACAGCAGCCAGCTCCAGCCTCCTGTGACCCGCTGCTCCCCGATGCCACTCACCCACCTCCCCAACACAACCAGAATCGGTACATCCAGATTATAATACGCAATTCCCATTTTCCTCCACGTTTTTGGAGGAAAAAGTGCATCTTATAGTCCGAAAAATATGGTAAGTATTTGATCACTTGCCAACCAGCAAGAATTGTCTCTCACAGACCTGTTAGTTTTTCATTAAGAAGCTCTCCTACTCTGCATTCATTACCTATTTTAATTGCACCTGTTTGAAATCATTACCTGTATAGAAGACCCTTGTCCCCACACTCACACTCCAAGCTTTCCACCAAGGCCAAGAACAAAAGACTGTCTAAGGACACCAGGGACAAAATTGTAGACCTGCACTAGACTGGGATGGGCTCCAGGGTAGACCTGCACAAGACTTGCATGGGACAATAGGCAAGCTGCTTGGGGAAATAGAAGAAACACAAGATCACTGTCAATCTTCCTTGATTTGGCGCTCCCTGCAAGATCTTGTCTCAAAGGGTAAGTGATTCTAAGAAAAGTCAGGAATCAGCCCAGAACTAAATGGCAGGACCTGGTCAAAGACCTAAAAAGAGCTGGGACTACAGTCTCAAACTTACTGTCAGTAACATACTATGCTGTCATAGATTAAAATCCTGCAGGGCACGCAAGTTCCCCCTGCTCACTCCGGCACAAGTCCAGGCCCGTTGGAAACCTGTCAGTGACCATGTGGATGATCCAGAGGAAGCATGGGAGAAGGTCATGTGGTCAGATGAGAACAAAATATAACTTTGTGGTATAACTTCCACTCCGTGTTTTGAGTGAGGAGAATGAGTACATCCCAACCATGAAGCATGATAGAGGAAACCTCATGGTGCTTTTCTGCAAAAGAAACCAGATGACTGCACCATATTGAAGGGAGGATGAATGGGGTCATGTATCAAGATTGTGGCCAACAACCTCTTTTCCTCAGTAAGAGCATTGAAGGTGGGTCATGGCTGGGTCTTCCAGCACGACATTGACCCCAAACACAGCCTTGGCAACTAAAAAGTGGCTTCGTAAGAAGCATTTCAAAGTCCTGGAGTGGCCTAGCCAGTCTCCAGAAAAACATTGGAGGGAGCTGAAACTTAAAGGGAACCTGTCACCTGAAGTTGGCGGGACAAGTTTGCGGTCATATGAGCGGGGTTTTCGGGTGTTTGATTCACCCTTACCTTACCCGCTGGCTGCATGTTGGCCACAATATTGGGTTGAAGTTTATGCTGTGTCCTCCGTAGTACATGCCTGTGCAAGGCAAGATTGCCTTGGAAACGTCTGACCTCTAATTGCAAGCAAAGGTTTCTGTACTAAATATTAAGTTCTGTTTGACATGAAATGTACTACTGACATGAAATCCTCACCAGAATGTCACAAAAAAAAATCTCATGATGGGTAAAACCAGTGAGCTGTCTCAGGACCTTTGCAACCTTATTCTTGCAAAATATACTCATGGGATTGATTACAGAGAAAATATTTCCAGTGTTCATTTCTATCCTATCATGCTCTTGACCACAGTAACCCCTCGGATGTTGCACTTCCTTATTTAATCTCTATACAATGTTCTGTTAGCCGGTATCTCTCCCCCCTTTTCCCTCCACATTTGGATCAATTATATTTAAGTTCCCCAATGTTCCACCCAAGTCTTCCAGTAAATATGAACTGTTCTGGTCAATGGGTCTCATGATTTTATGAAGTTCCTCCTTTTTATAATAACTGAGTACAAAGTCTTTCCAATTTATCATAAGCAATTTTCAATATCTCTCCTTATCATGTTCTGCTTTCATCCTTTCCAGATGGAATATGGCCGTCACTTGGCAGATTGTCTCTTTCCAATTTGGAATAGATTCAGAAAACTAATATTGTAAGAAACGTCTTTTGGCAATTACTGTTAAAGAAATGGTTAATCTTCGTTTTGTTAAATATCAGAAAAATATCAGAATAACAAAGTGTTGTGCAAGATGTTATCATATGTCTCTCCTTGTGGACAGTTTCCTGGACATTCCACATAGTAGTGGTCAGAACTTCTCATAATCGCTGATTCTATGTCTGTTTTCCAGAATGTTCAGCCAAAATCTAATAAAATGCAGACATGTGCAGAGCAACCCCCCCCCCATTCTTCTCATGTGATCTCTCTTGTATACCAGGATGTGTATGACAACTAATTGTATAATATATCTCCTTGCCAATTTATTATGTAACTCTACATTTCCTTTTGACCTTGGGCCTTTATAAGCCCAGCCCTAAAAATAAAGACCAGAGACTATTTGGACAGACAACGAGCGTGTGTCTCTCTGATTATTGCTTCATTGCGTAGGTACCTAAAGACAGAACACCTGAGTAGGTTGGAAATCCCTTCTCTAACAACTTGCAGGCCTTCAGCGGGATAATATAATTTCTCCTTTGACATTCATCTTAGACTGAACAATTGACTGCCTCCGTCCTGGACAGAAAACCAAATCCCGGGTAAGTGAGTAGATTTATTACTCACACAGTTTTCTCTCCGGGAAAGGAGGCTTTCTAGAGTCAGTCTTTGGGGATTTCTAACGGGAAAGCCCTCAGGTAAAAGAAAGTATCTGGTATTTGTTTTGTTGTCTCTTACTTGTCTTTGTCTGTTTTGTATGTTGTTTGTTTAAGTGCTGTTAACAATTGTTTTTGTTTCATTATGAAGTACGATGATTTTCCATCATTTGTTTTGTCTCTATAATAAGGGTTCCTCTGTCTATCTGTTTGTAACGATGTCAATGTTTGTTAATACTGTAAAGATTGTAAGTGAAGAGTATTGATCCTGCTCTGTTCTGCTATGCTATATTTGTACTATGTTTGTTCTATTGTTTCTTTACTTCTTTAGTACTCTTATTCTGCTTTTGGTTAGTTAATTATATTAGTTGAGTTTATTGGTGCCTTGTCAGTTGATAATTGATAAGTAGTACTGATGGTTCTGTGCTGAACTGTTCTGATTATACTGTTTCTTTCTGATATATTGCTGAATCTATGTTGTGGGGTACGGTGCAGCGCTCATGATATGATGTATGGAGACTAAATGATGTGTGCTCAGTATATAAATAGCCTCATTAAAAGCAGTGCGTAAGATAAAACTCTCGGGTTAGTTGCTATTTGAAAAAAACTTACAGGAAGGTCCCGGGTGGGAGTTTGTAGTGAAGTGGGAAAGAGCATGTGAAGACAATCTATGTGAACATGAATGCTCATTTTTGTATGCAACCCTGTACTCAGATAGGAAATGAATTAGAGGATATAGTGAACCAAGTAAGAGATTCCACAGATAGATGTGATTTATGTTTTTGTCCATTGGCACTATAGCATTTTTATAAAATGTGAGGAGCGAGAAAGTACTGAAATACTGCGTGTATGGATGCGATTGAAAAATCAGACAAATGCCTCCCATGTGCGCACCCCATGCTGTGTGAAAAGGGTCTATGTTGAGTTCACTAGTTTAGGCGCAGAGAATACTCTTGTCATATAGTAACTCATTCTCATGGATTGATCAGAAGCTGGGTAGATATATTAGACTCTAGATGGTATATGCCAAGGTGGAACGATAATGTCACGGATGAATATTATCTTATTGAACCCAGAGTGGATTCAGGAATAGACCTTGCATATTCAGAGTCTAGTGAGGACTCAGATCCAGATGTATGAGGAGTATATAGCGCTTGTGGTTGGAACTGCGTTGTTCATAGTGATCTACTTTTTCAGGACAGTGTGCATCAGCATCAGGACAGAACAGAGGACTGCAGTTCAGCTTATTGCTTTGGAAGCAGGATTGCTGGCTATGATAGTAGACCAGTGGGATCCAGCTTATACATAACAGGGCTGAAGATAGGGCTCGCTACCTTTGACAGCCCTTATGGGTGATAGATTAACCAGGTCAGGACAGATTACGGATCCGAGATATAAGATAAAGGACCTGGTGGGAAATAAAGCAGATAAGGATACCGCTAATTCTAGAAAAGACAGGAATGCCAAGGAATGGATGTTTGGATGTTGAGAGATGGAAGCATTTAAGTAAGAAGCATGCCACATGGAATGATAAATATGACTTTGGGATGCAAGTTGCAGTGTGGATCAGAACCTCTGAATGACATGGTCCATTTTAAATACTGAGAATGAGGAACGTGATGAAGTTACAATGTGAGCATATATGAGGCGATTTGCAGCATTCCCCTGCAGGCACAGGCAGCCCCCCCTTACCGAGTTAGTGTCTGAGCAGCTCCCTCCGCCCCTGTAACAGGGTGGGATGAGATCAGCCTCCTTCCAGCAGCAGCCCAGTAAAGAGTGAGACTGCATGTGAAAAGGAAGGTTGATTCCAGCGTCAGTCGCAATGCAAATGCAGGCAGGCTTCCCAGCATACGTTTCCTCTCCTCCTACGCATTCAACTACAAATTAATACCCTGGGGTACCAAAGGGATCCCCGGATAAGGTTTCCACTCCAATAAACAGTCCCCGACAGCAGAACGAAGCCCTTACCTAAGGAAGTGAGGACAGGTGTCAGACTACCCCTACACCTCCAGGTGACAATAAAGCAGAGTAGACAGCGAATGGAGGTGTATAGGAGAGGACCAGTCCAGTGAAGAGTTGGTGGGGGGCTACAGAAAGTAGTCCCACACACCCACAACCCCCAGTGCACGCAGGCAATCAACAGGATAGGCAGAGGGATAAAAGAGCCATGAGATCCACTACCTGGATCTGTAATAAATGTAACAAGCCACAAGATAAAGGAAAAACCCAATATGAATTCTGTGCTATGACTGAGAGGGGTGACACTGCGATAGCCCTCCCTGTAATAACACAGACTACAAGCTAACCCCCGGAGATTGGAGAGGAAAACACAAAGATAGATACCACTGATTAGTATAAACCATGGAGCAGATCTGAGCAACTTGCCATGGCGAATAGTTTCCCAGACCCGTATAAAAATCCCCTTGGGTTTTTATAAAGCCATGAAGGGTACAGCTGATAGCTATGATGCTGCGTGGAATGATTTGGAACCATTATGCTGCATCTCTGATGGGGTGTTGCTAGCTGAGAAAATAAAAGCAATTCAGGTGAATGCCATAAATGCCATAATACAGGAGATACCAGCAGACAAGAAAACTAGGAAGTCGGGACAGCAATTTCTACCAAGGTTACTTGTGGTTGCCAGAAAGCAGACAGAGGACTTAGTTTCAGAATTACAAGAAGTATTTCAGGGTTCAGAGGAGCCTATTGACAGGTTTTATGCTAGATGTACGGCAGTGTCCACAGATCATGATTATGACCTGAAGAATCCTAGGGAAGTTAGGTGTAAGGATTTGGACTGTACATCTGTTCCTGTCTGCTGTTGCCCTCAGTTCGGTTACTTTTGCCCTTACCTAAGATGGAGTCACTGGCCTCACGGGGGCCATCTTGCTTCCTGTCAGACTTTCCTTGTTCCTGTCTGTGGTGTATATAAGGGAGCTCTGTATATTACTCATTGCTTTAGTATCTTGTTCCTGGACTTGTGATCTAGCTGGAAGAACTGCTATCTTGCTGGTTTCTTCGTTACCTTGGGATACCCCATCTGTCTCCGGATCTACATCTCTTCATCGTAAGACTTGTTTCCCTGGATCTTCTCTGCACTCATCTCTGCTGCTGGACTGTTCCCTGCTAGGAGGCCTGGCCTGGTCTCCAGGTCTCTGGATCTGACATACTTGGACTTCCACGGTCTGTACACGTGCTTACTGCTTATCCAGCTCTGTCTGCTACTAACTTACTGTGTCATAGCTGTTTACCTGCATACCATCATAAATATTATTGAACTCTTAACCTGTTGTCTCTCGGCCTCTTTTCTGACCCATGATACTGATCTCCACTGCACTTAGCACTAAGTTTATAACATTAGGTTTCTTAAAAATATGTTCCTGACAGGATTAAGAGAGTGAGACCAGAATGTATCTATGCTACACTCGATCAGTTCCTTCCCATGTTTAGGAGGATAGAGGACCAGATTTAAGAGAAGGAAAGCAAAAGAAGCAGCAAAAGCCAACCCCTGTTATGGTGAATATACCTCCGGATGTATTTAATAATGCTGTGAAAACTGCGGTGCAGGGGACAGGTATGTATCACAGGGGAAGAGAAAAGGAAAAATGGGATTGTTCACCAGAGAAGAGTAAACAAAAATAGTGGTCCCCACAGGATGGCTATCACTTTCACACAATTAAAATGCCTGATTGATACATGGGCGAGTCGTACTGATATAAGAAAATGGATATGCCACAACGATTCATGACAGTGAAAACAGTCCTTGGTGTAGGGACAGATGGGGCAGTCTATCCCTTGTATGAAACAGAACCCAAGAATGCGTGAATAGCACGTACCACAGACTCCTCTCAAATTGTTTTTACTATCATTGAGTGCAGTAAGTTTTATATTTGTATATTTGTTATATTAATGGCAGCACGGTGGCTCAGTGGTTAGCACTACAGCCTTGCAGCGCTGGGGTCCTGGGCTCTAATCCCACCCAGGACAACACCTGCAAAGAGTTTGTATGTTCTCCCCGTGTTTGGAATGTGGGAGGAAACCGGAGAACCCGGAGGAAACCCATGCAAAGATATACTGATAGCGATTCTAGATTGTGAGCCCCATCGGGGACAGTGACGATTATGTGTGCCCAATTGCTAGTCTCAGATAAATGTCCTTGATAGGTGCTGATATCCTGAGTGCAATGAATGCAGATATTAATTGGTTGGAAGAAAAGTATTACTGTTGCAGGCCCATTGTCTGGAGCAACCCTCTCCACTATGATGTCGCTAATTTAGCTAGATGATGAAAAACTGCAAATTGACAAAGATGAGGACAATCAGCAAATGATCGAGCAAACAGCTGCAGTATGGGTAAAGGATAAGAGAGATGTTGGTTTGTTAAGGATAACACAAGTATCCATCAAATTCAAGCAAGGTACCGTACCGGTGTGTGTTAGACAATATCCCCTGAGCAGAGAGCAAGCGGGTATGTCTAATTGAAAATAGATTCTTTGCTAATCTTTTTGTACCATGAAGGATGTAACGTTTCAAGAGATAAACAGGGGAAAAAAAAGAGGAAAAAGTTGTTTTCTTAGGTCGCGGCATTTCACCTCAGCTGAAACGCAGAACACCAGAAAGGGTAAAAGGCCATAAGCTAAGCAATCGTGCCCACTTCCATAAGTACACTGAGAACATTCCTAGGGCTGATCAGCTACAGATTGTATGGAATATTGGGGTTAGTTTTTCCTTCTCCAGTAATGGAAAAGAAATGGTAACAGATATAGAGGAACACTCGTATTTTCCAATATACGCTTTATGTCTTTCCAGAATTCTTGAACTTAAGGGCAACTCCACAATCCATGTAGTAAGTCTGAATCTTTAAGTTTGCATTTTGGACAATGTGTCAGAAGATTTCTCATATTTTTGGATATTGGTATATTAACCCCTTTACCCCCAAGGGTGGTTTGCACGTTAATGACCAGGCCAATTTTTACAATTCTGACCACTGTCCCTTTATGAGGTTATAACTCCGAAACGCTTCAACGGATCTTAGCGATTCTGAGATTGTTTTCTTGTAACATATTGTACTTCATGATAGTGCTAAAATTTCTTCGATATAACTTGCGTTTATTTGTGAAAAAAACGGAAATTTGGCGAAAATTTTGAAAATTTCACAATTTTCCAACTTTGAATTTTTATTCTGTTAAACCAGAGAGTTATGTGACACAATATAGTTAATAAATAACATTTCCCACATGTCTACTTTACATCAGCACAATTTTTGAAACAAACTTTTTTTTTTCAAGGAAGTTATAAGGGTTAAAATTTGACCAGCAATTTCTCATTTTTACAACCAAATTTACAAAACCATTTTTTTTAGGGACCACCTCACATTTGAAGTCATTTTGAAGGGTCTATATGGCAGAAAATACCCAAAAGCGACACCATTCTAAAAACTGCACCCCTCAAGGTGCTCAAAACCACATTCAAGAAGTTTATTAACCCTTCAGGTGATTCACAGCAGCAGAAGCAACATGGAAGGAAAAAATTAACATTTTACTTTTTAGTCACAAAAATGATCTTTCAGCAATAATCTTTTTAATTTCCCAAGGGTAAAAAGAGAAAATGGACCTCAAAAGTTGTTGTCCAATTTATCCTGAGTACGCTGATACCCCACATGTGAGGGGGAACCACTTTTTGGGCGCATGGCAGGGCTCAGAAGGAAAGGAGCGCCGTTTGACTTTTTCAAGCTAAATTTGGCTGGAATTGAGATCGGACGCCATGTCGCGTTTGGCGACCCCCTTATGTGCCTAAACAGTGGAAACCCCCCACAAGTGACCCTATTTTGGAAACTAGACCCCCTAAGGAACTTATCTAGATGTGTCATGAGCACTTTTATCCCCCAAGTGCTTCACGAAAGTTTATAACGCCCGGGCGTGAAAAAAAAAATTCCTATTTTTTCCACAAACATGATCGTTTAGTCCCCAATTTTTTATTTTCTCAAGGGTAAAAGGAGAAATTGGACCCCAAAAGTTGTTGTCCAATTTGTCCTGAGTACGCTGATACCCCATATGTGGGGGGGACCACTGTTTGGGCGCATGGCAGGGCTCAGAAGGAAAGGAGCGCCGTTTGACTTTTTCAAGCTAAATTTGGCTGGAATTGAGATCGGACGCCATGTCGCGTTTGGCGACCCCCTGATGTGCCTAAGCAGTGGAAACCTCCCACAAATGACCCCATTTTGGAAACTAGACCCCCTAAGGAACTTATCTAGATGTGTCATGAGCACTTTTATCCCCCAAGTTATTCACGAAAGTTTATAACGCCCGGGCGTGAAAAAAAAAATTCCTATTTTTTCCACAAACATGATCGTTTAGTCCCCAATTTTTTATTTTCTCAAGGGTAAAAGGAGAAATTGGACCCCAAAAGTTGTTGTCCAATTTGTCCTGAGTACGCTGATACCCCATATGTGGGGGGGGACCACTGTGTGGGCGCATGGCAGGGCTCAGAAGGAAAGGAGCGCCGTTTGACTTTTTCAAGCTAAATTTGGCTGGAATTGAGATCGGACGCCATGTCGCGTTTGGCGACCCCCTGATGTGCCTAAACAGTGGAAACCCCCCACAAATGACCCCATTTTGGAAACTAGACCCCCTAAGGAACTTATCTAGATGTGTCATGAGCACTTTTATCCCCCAAGTGCTTCACGAAAGTTTATAACGCCCGGGCGTGAAAAAAAAAAATCCTATTTTTTCCACAAACATGATCGTTTAGTCCCCAATTTTTTATTTTCTCAAGGGTAAAAGGAGAAATTGGACCCCAAAAGTTGTTGTCCAATTTGTCCTGAGTACGCTGATACCCCATATGTGGGGGGGGACCACTGTTTGGGCGCATGGCAGGGCTCAGAAGGAAAGGAGCGCCGTTTGACTTTTTCAAGCTAAATTTGGCTGGAATTGAGATCGGACGCCATGTCGCGTTTGGCGACCCCCTGATGTGCCTAAACAGTGGAAACCCCCCACAAATGACCCCATTTTGGAAACTAGACCCCCTAAGGAACTTATCTAGATGTGTCATGAGCACTTTTATCCCCCAAGTGCTTCACGAAAGTTTATAACGCCCGGGCGTGAAAAAAAAAATTCCTATTTTTTCCACAAACATGATCGTTTAGTCCCCAATTTTTTATTTTCTCAAGGGTAAAAGGAGAAATTGGACCCCAAAAGTTGTTGTCCAATTTGTCCTGAGTACGCTGATACCCCATATGTGGGGGGGACCACTGTTTGGGCGCATGGCAGGGCTCAGAAGGAAAGGAGCGCCGTTTGACTTTTTCAAGCTAAATTTGGCTGGAATTGAGATCGGACGCCATGTCGCGTTTGGCGACCCCCTGATGTGCCTAAACAGTGGAAACCCCCCACAAATGACCCCATTTTTGAAACTAGACCCCCTAAGGAACTTATCTAGATGTGTCATGAGCACTTTTATCCCCCAAGTGCTTCACGAAAGTTTATAACGCCCGGGCGTGAAAAAAAAAATTCCTATTTTTTCCACAAACATGATCGTTTAGTCCCCAATTTTTTATTTTCTCAAGGGTAAAAGGAGAAATTGGACCCCAAAAGTTGTTGTCCAATTTGTCCTGAGTACGCTGATACCCCATATGTGGGGGGGGACCACTGTTTGGGCGCATGGCAGGGCTCAGAAGGAAAGGAGCGCCGTTTGACTTTTTCAAGCTAACTTTGGCTGGAATTGAGATCGGACGCCATGTCGCGTTTGGCGACCCCCTGATGTGCCTAAACAGTGGAAACCCCCCACAAGTGACCCCATTTTGGAAACTAGACCCCCTAAGGAACTTATCTAGATGTGTCATGAGCACTTTTATCCCCCAAGTGCTTCACGAAAGTTTATAACGCCCTGGCGTGAAAAAAAAAATTCCTATTTTTTTCCACAAACATGATCGTTTAGTCCCCAATTTTTTATTTTCTCAAGGGTAAAAGGAGAAATTGGACCCCAAAAGTTGTTGTCCAATTTGTCCTGAGTACGCTGATACCCCATATGTGGGGGGGGACCACTGTTTGGGCGCATGGCAGGGCTCAGAAGGAAAGGAGCGCCGTTTGACTTTTTCAAGCTAACTTTGGCTGGAATTGAGATCGGACGCCATGTCGCGTTTGGCGACCCCCTGATGTGCCTAAACAGTGGAAACCCCCCACAAGTGACCCCATTTTGGAAACTAGACCCCCTAAGGAACTTATCTAGATGTGTCATGAGCACTTTTATCCCCCAAGTGCTTCACGAAAGTTTATAACGCCCTGGCGTGAAAAAAAAAATTCCTATTTTTTTCCACAAACATGATCGTTTAGTCCCCAATTTTTTATTTTCTCAAGGGTAAAAGGAGAAATTGGACCCCAAAAGTTGTTGTCCAATTTGTCCTGAGTACGCTGATACCCCATATTTGGGGGGAACCACTGTTTGGGCGCATGGCAGGGCTCAGAAGGAAAGGAGCGCCGTTTGACTTTTTCAAGCTAACTTTGGCTGGAATTGAGATCGGACGCCATGTCGCGTTTGGAGAGCCCATGATGTGCCTAAACAGTGGAAACCCCCCACAAGTGACCCCATTTTGGAAACTAGACCCTCTAAGGAACTTATCTAGTTGTGTGGTGAGAATTTTGAACCCCCACGTGCTTCACTAAAGTATATAATGCCCAGGCGTGAAAATAAAAAATCCTATTTTTTCCTACAAAAATGATATTTTAGTCCCCAATTTTTAATTTTCCCAAGGGTACCAGGAGAAATTGGACCCCAAAAGTTGTTGTCCAATTTGTCCTGAGTACGCTGATACCCCATATGTGGGGAGGAACTACTGTTTGGGCACACGTTGGGGCTCGAAAGGGAAGTAGTGACGTTTTGGAATGCAGACTTTGATGGAATGTTCTGCTGGCATCATGTTCCATTTGCAGAGCCCCTGATGTGACTAAACAGTAGAAACCCCCCACAAGTGACCCCATTTTGGAAACTGTACCCCCTAAGGAACTTATCTAGTTGTGTGGTGAGAATTTTGAACCCCCACGTGCTTCACTAAACTTTATAATGCCCAGGTGTGAAAATAAAAAATCCTATTTTTTCCCACAAAAATGATATTTTAGTCCCCAATTTTTAATTTTCCCAAGGGTACCAGGAGAAATTGGACCCCAAAAGTTGTTGTCCAATTTGTCCTGAGTACGCTGATACCCCATATGTGGGGAGGAACTACTGTTTGGGCACACGTTGGGGCTCGAAAGGGAAGTAGTGACGTTTTGGAATGCAGACTTTGATGGAATGTTCTGCTGGCATCATGTTCCATTTGCAGAGCCCCTGATGTGACTAAACAGTAGAAACCCCCCACAAGTGACCCCATTTTGTAAACTGTACCCCCTAAGGAACTTATCTAGTTGTGTGGTGAGAATTTTGAACCCCCACGTGCTTCACTAAACTTTATAATGCCCAGGTGTGAAAATAAAAAATCCTATTTTTTCCCACAAAAATGATATTTTAGTCCCCAATTTTTAATTTTCCCAAGGGTACCAGGAGAAATTGGACCCCAAAAGTTGTTGTCCAATTTGTCCTGAGTACGCTGATACCCCATATGTGGGGAGGAACTACTGTTTGGGCACACGTTGGGGCTCGAAAGGGAAGTAGTGACGTTTTGGAATGCAGACTTTGATGGAATGTTCTGCTGGCATCATGTTCCATTTGCAGAGCCCCTGATGTGACTAAACAGTAGAAACCCCCCACAAGTGACCCCATTTTGGAAACTGTACCCCCTAAGGAACTTATCTAGTTGTGTGGTGAGAAATTTGAACCCCCACGTGCTTCACTAAAGTTTATAATGCCCAGGCGTGAAAATAAAAAATCCTATTTTTTCCCACAAAAATGATATTTTAGTCCCCAATTTTTAATTTTCCCAAAGGTAACAGGAGAAATTGGACATCAAAAGTTGTTGTCCAAATTGTCCTGATTACGCTGGTACGCCATATGTGGGAAAAAACTGTTTAGGCACACGTTGGGGCTCGAAAGGGAAGTTGTGACGTTTTGGAATGCAGAAATTGTCTGCGGTCGTCATGTTCCGTTTGCAGAGCCCCTGATGTGCCTAAACAGTAAAAAAAACCCACAAGTGACATCATTTTGGAACCTAGACCCCCCCCCAAGGAACTTATCTAGATGTGCCCCCTTTTTGGAACTAATGTACGCTTTCTTGTAAAGTAAATTAGTAGTGCATGGAGGTGTGGTACAATCTGAAGCAATCCTTCATACACAGGCCAGGTTTTTCGGGGCAGGTGTCGCATTGATAAATGGTGTCCTTGCGTATTCCCCTTTTGTAACACACTCGGCACCTTTTTTGCGGCTTACCTTTTCTGCCGGTTGGCGGGACCACCCCCGGAAAATGCTGGCCTGGTACGATACGAGCACCTTCAGTTCCGGAAGTACTGGGGCCCTCTCCTTCCGGAGTACCAAATATCAGGGCCTTAACCACTACCTCCTGGAACTGAAGGTACGACGTATCGGTGTGGCGTGCACATCGTAACAGCAGGAAAGCGTTGAGCATTGCCATTTGTACGATGTGGACGGCCAACTTTTTGTACCACACCTTGGCCTTTCTCAAAGCACTGTATGGTTGGAGGAGTTGATCAGAGAGATCAACCCCCCCCATGCTTTTGTTGTAGCCCAGTACACAGTCCGGTTTGCAGACCTGTGTAGAGGTACCCCGTACAGTGCTGAGGGCTCTGCCATCACCATGTATGGTGGTCAAGAGAAGGACATCCCTCTTGTCCTTGTACTTGACCACCAGCAGGTGGTCGCTACATTGGGCCTTGCTCTCACCTTTTCTGAGCATCTGCCGAAGTAGCGTCTTTGGGAGGCCTCTCTGATTTTTGCGCACAGTACCGCAGGCTGCGGTACCTCGCGCAGAGAGGGATTTGTAGAGTGGGATGCTGGTATAAAAGTTATCAGTATAGAGGTGATAACCTTTATCCAGCAGTGGGTGCACCAAATCCCACACGATCTTCCCACTCACTCCCAGGACAGGAGGACACTCAGGGGGTTCAATCCTGCTGTCCTTCCCTTCATACACTCTAAACCTGTGGATGTACCCTGAGGCACTCTCACACAGCTTGTAGAGTTTGATTCCGTACCTGGCCCTTTTGTTGGGCAGGTATTGACGGAATCCGAGCCGCCCCTTAAAATGGACCAAGGACTCATCCACGCAGATGTCCCTTTTGGGCACGTACACTTCAGAAAACTTTTTGTTGAAGTGTTCGATGACCGGCCGAACTTTGAACAGACGGTCAAAGTTGGGGTCATCTCGTGCGGGACACTGTGCATTATCGGAATAATGCAGGAATTTATGGATGGCCTCAAAACGTCTCCGAACCATGGCCATTCGGAATACTGGAGTGTTATATAAAACATCTACACTCCAATATTGCCGCATTTCTGGCTTCTTCACGATCCCCATGTGGAGGACCAGGCCCCAAAACTGCATCATTTCAACTGCGTCTACAGGAGACCAGTTGGAAAATGATGTACCGGGGTTTTGCTCCAAAAATTGACGAGCATACAAATTAGTTTGCTCCACCATGAGGTTAATAAAATCCTCAGAGAAAAAGACTTTGAAAAAGTCTGTTTCTGTGAGGCCCGTGGTGTCAAACTTGATTCCTGATTCTGCCACAAAATCAGGAATCAGTGGCTCGTAATTTTCGGGGGGCGAGGTCCATGTGGGTTCCGCAGTGGGGAGCGCTGGTTCAGGAGTGGTGGGGGCTGCCTCATCTTCTGTCCTGGGGCGTCTGCGTGGTGGTTCCGCAGGACCCGAGGAGGAAGAGGAGGAGGAGGAGGAAGAGGAGGAGGAGGAGGAGGAGGAAGAGGATGAAGAATCAGAAAAGTGGGATCCTCTCCCTCGCTATCAGTGTCGGAGGCAAGGAAAGCATATGCCTCCTCCAATGAATAGCGCTGTTGGGACGAACGGGACGAGCGGGACATTTTTGTGTGAATATGGTGATTGGGTGCACTTTATTGATAACTGTATGTGTATGTGTGGGGGGATAGTGATTTGTGCAAACTTATCTGAAAAGAAAATGCTAAAAGGAGAAGAAAAACCTGTAAAAAAAAAAAAAAAGGCAGGCACAAACTCTGATAAGAGAACTGCGTCACTTATCAAAGTTTGGCGGCTGCGGGATGTGTGTACGGAGGTTGCGCAAAAAGGCTGAAGGGAAAAAAGCGAGCGCGAGAGTTGATCGGTGAACTGCGTCACCAATCAACGCTCGGCGGCTGTTAAATGGGCGCACGGAAGGAGGTGCAAAGGGGGGTAAAAAGAGGGGGAAGGGAGATGGGGGTGGAAGTGGGGATTGGGCAGGGATCAGTGATCAAAACGTACGGTTGTAGTCAGGTGGCGCAAAAGGGGGGTGAAAAAAAAAAAAGGAAAACGGCAGGCACAAACTCTGATAAGTGAACTGCGTCACTTATCAAACTTTGGCGGCTGCGGAATGTGTGTACGGAGTTGGCGCAACGGGGGTGAGGGAAAAAAAGCGAGCGCGAGCGTTGATCGGTGAACTGCGTCACCAATCAACGTTCGGCGGCTGTTAAATGGGCGCACGGAAGGAGGTGCAAAGGGGGGTAAAAAGAGGGGGAAGGGAGATGGGGGTGGAAGTGGGGATTGGGCAGGGTTCAGTGATCAAAACGTACGGTTGTAGTCAGGTGGCGCAAAAGGGGGGTGAAAAAAAAAAAAGGAAAACGGCAGGCACAAACTCTGATAAGTGAACTGCGTCACTTATCAAACTTTGGCGGCTGCGGAATGTGTGTACGGAGTTGGCGCAACGGGGGTGAGGGAAAAAAAGCGAGCGCGAGCGTTGATCGGTGAACTGCGTCACCAATCAACGTTCGGCGGCTGTTAAATGGGCGCACGGAAGGAGGTGCAAAGGGGGGTAAAAAGAGGGGGAAGGGAGATGGGGGTGGAAGTGGGGATTGGGCAGGGATCAGTGATCAAAACGTACGGTTGTAGTCAGGTGGCGCAAAAGGGGGGTGAAAAAAAAAAAAGGGAAAACGGCAGGCACAAACTCTGATAAGTGAACTGCGTCACTTATCAAACTTCGGCGGCTGCGGAATGTGTGTACGGAGTTGGCGCAACGGGGGTGAGGGAAAAAAGCGAGCGCGAGCGTTGATCGGTGAACTACGTCACCAATCAACGTTCGGCGGCTGTTAAATGGGCGCACGGAAGGAGGTGCAAAGGGGGGTAAAAAGAGGGGGAAGGGAGATGGGGGTGGAAGTGGGGATTGGGCAGGGATCAGTGATCAAAACGTACGGTTGTAGTCAGGTGGCGCAAAAGGGGGGTGAAAAAAAAAAAAGGAAAACGGCAGGCACAAACTCTGATAAGTGAACTGCGTCACTTATCAAACTTTGGCGGCTGCGGAATGTGTGTACGGAGTTGGCGCAACGGGGGCGAGGGAAAAAAAGCGAGCGCGAGCGTTGATCGGTGAACTGCGTCACCAATCAACGCTCGGCGGCTACTAAATGTGCGCACGGAGGCGGCACAAATGGGGGTGGAGGGGGTAAAAAGAGGGGGAAGGGGGGATTGGGGTGGATGAACGGGGATTGGGGTGGATGAACGGGGATTGGGCAGGGATCAGGGATAAAACTTACGTTTAGTTGTCTTCTTTCTTTAGCAGGGATTGTGGTGCTACAGGCTGCTGTGGCACCACAATACCCAGCACGGCAGGGAGATCCAGGCACAAAATCCAGCAGGGAGATCCAGCAGTATGACCGCTCTGTAGGAATCCTCAGCTAGAATGAGGACCCTGCAGAGCGGTCATACACAGGTCAGGCAGGTGACACAGACAGGTCACAGAGCGGTCATGCTGCTGCTGTGACCTGTCATTGGTGGGATCGACCATAACATCGATCCCACCAATCAGAGCTTTCCTGGTGACCTGGCTGTGACCTGCCTAGGATCGGATCTGTTCGCGCCATCCTAGGCAGGTCACAGCCAGGTCACCTGCAGGGCACAGAGCGGTCACAGAGTGATCGCCGCTGCGCCCTGTGATTGGCGCGATCGACGATGACATCGATCGCGCCAATCGGCTCCTGCAGGCCCTGCTGGGCCTGCACTGTGTCCTATCCTAGGATCGGTGCTATTAGAGCACCGATCCACGCAGGTTCCGGCAGGGCACAGCGCGGTAATACCGCGCGGTGCCCTGCGATTGGCGCGATCGATGCGATCGGCGATCGCGCCAATCCGGGCTGTTCTTGCCGGTGCCTGGCGTTGCCAGGCACCGGACCTAGGATCGAGTACATCGGTACTCGATCCTAGCCTGTGACCTCATTGTTTCAGCCGCTCCGATTGGCTGAAACAATGAGAATGGCTGTGATTGGCTGTTCAGAATTGAACAGCCAATCACAGCGATCGAGAGGGCGGGTGGGCGGCGACAATGCCCTGGATGCCGAGGCCATCTCCCCCCAGGTGAGATGGCGTCGGAATTTTAATGCGATCACCGCGACTTAAGTCGCGGTATCGCATTAAAGGGCAGGACGTACTATCCCGTCAAGGGTCAGATAGGCCCAGGGCACCTCGACGGGATAGTACGTCCAAGGTCACAGAGGGGTTAAAGGCCAAGATTGCTCTATGCATGATCTTAAACTAGGCGTCCCTCCAAGCCTCACTGAATGTTCTTCTGTCCTACCGTCCACCCTACTAGGATGTTTTCCCCAATTTCCTCTCCCTCTATTTGCCTATCATATGACCTAAATATAGTAGTGTTGAAAATAATAGCAGTGTGTTCAAAAACATGAGTTAATCACAAAATCTTCATACTAGTTTTGATTTCCAGCATTGGGAACATTGCGCACTGTTTTCTAATTCAAAACATGAAGAGAAATGTATATCATTTTTAACTACTTTACAGAAAATAACAAAAATGAACATAGCTAAAGATCGCTTATGTGATCTTAATATACTTGATCTTCCTGGTCTCTCACCAGTATGATACCTAAGGGAGATACTCACCATTGTTTAGGTCACAATTGATGATATAGACACGCCATACGAGGAAAAACCTCCACTAATCTAGACAAAAAAAAAACACCAGTACACAGGCAAAGATGCTTACCTGTCCAAGGCCTCCAACAATTGCACTAACCAAGGTGCAGCGGACCCAAGTTAAGATGGCAGATACACAGGTGCAATAATACCGATAAGGCAGCCACCCTACGATCAGGAATTGGCCACTTGGGGCACCCGTGCAAACAAATAGTCTGTATGTGGCATGTTCACACAGGAATGCAAAGTATATGGCTCAAAGCCTATTAATGATGCCATATAGCGGGCTAACCATAATGCATCCTGTGTGAACAGAGGCCACAGTATACAGAGCCATCTAGGGCCCAGCCGTACCCTGGAAAAATATACAGTGCACCAAAAACATAGCAATGTATGCAAGGTATTGGTCGATAATATGGCCACAATATTTAAGCTGCCAACCCACGTCAAGGGTCCTTACATATTGTCAGTCCTATTCTAAAAAAACACCTGTTGCCTCCAACTCAAAAATATTTCCAGAATCCGTCCCATCCTCAGCCCTCAATCTACTAAAACTCTTGTGCATGCTTTCATCATCTCCCGCCTCGATTACTGCAACACCCTCCTCTGTGGCCTCCCTGCCAACTCTCTTGCACCACTCCAGTCTGTCCTCAACTCTACTATCCGACTAATCCACCTCTCTCCTAGCTACTCCCCTGTTTCTCCCCTCTGAAAATCCCTCCACTGGCTCCCAATTCCCCAAAGAATCCAGCTCAAACTAACACTGAGCTACAAAGCCATCCACAACCTGTCCCCTCCCTATATCTCTTAACTAATTTCCCAATATCTTCCCTCACGTAATCTTTGATCCTCCCAAGACCTCCTACTCTCCTCCACACTTCTTTGTTCCTCACACAACTGCCTCCAAGATTTATCCCAAATATCCCCCATCCTCTGGAATTCCACACCTCAGCAAGTCCGATTATCCACCACCCTCGGATCATTCAGACAGAACCTGAAAACCCATCTTTTCAGGGTAGCTTACAGCCTACAATAACCATTCTGCCGCCTCACCACCACCCGAGCTGCCGCCTCAACACCACCAGAGCTGTTGCACCCCCGACCTTCTGTCTCTTCCCCATTATCCCATAGAATGTAAGTCCGCAAGGACAGGGTCCTCTCCCCTCTGTACCAGTCTGTAATTGTAAATTTGTTTACTGTAAACAATATCTATAATTTTGTATATAACTGCAGCGCCCCCGAGTCCTGGTAGTTGCAGTAATGTTATTCTTCCACCAGGGGGAGTGATGTTACGTCTGAAGGCACTAAAGGAGATCACTTTACCAGGTATCACAAACCATACACCACACTTCACACTCCAGACTACCAGGGGGAGATACGCTCCTATCTATTAGGGCACTCCTCACAATTAGGTAAAACTGGTGGTTTGGATAGGAAGTTGGGCAGAAGCTGACTGGACTTGATCCAGGCAGAACCCTGTCAGACAGACAGAGAGGAAGGAGGAACATCACAGAGCTGCAGACAGAGAGGTCCCGGACAGGGGTGGGATCCTGTCAGAGGCCTAGACAGAGAGTCACGGAGCTGCACCTGCCCCACGTGCGGCAGCATCCTAAGGAAGGACATGAAAGAGAATTGTATTGTAGAGGGTGAGAAATGAAGTCATAGCACAAGGAGAGGAAAACCAGAAGGAGTTTTGCCCTGCAAAAGGCTGCCTCCTTCTGAGGCGCAGAAGTCGGTGGCCAGAACACCGAGGAAGCAATCGTCTCCAAGCCTTGCTTCAGAGACCGGCAGGACAGTTAATTCCACGTTAGCTGCCCGACCTTACACCCAGGAGGCATGGTGGCAACTTGTGGGGGCTAGGGCATCGTAGGGTCCCTGTAAAAAGCCTCAGGCTATCAGTCATACGGGTTTGTCCTATCCATACCATCTGGGGGACAGAGAGAAAGAGAAATAACATCTAGAACACCAACATCATTTGTGAGGACCTCACCGAGAAGCTCAGCAGGGAGGTACTACAACACACAGAGGCTAGAGGAAGGCTACTGATTTCCACCTGGATAAGGGGACTCTGGATTTGCCTTCAGACCGGCCGGACTCTGCCTACCCTGTGGTCTGTACCCTGGACTGTGGATGCTGAAGCCTTCAGTAAACGGTAAAGAGACTGCAACCTTGTGTCCTCGTTATTTACTGCGCCTTACATCATCCACCATTCACCATCTACACTCTGGGAAGCCCTGGGGATACACTTCACCTGTGGGAAGGTATACCATCTAGCTGCCATCATATCACCCCAGTGGACCCCTAAGCAGCGTCGGTCACCCTGACCGAATACCACAGGTGGCGTCATGAACATTATTATCTCATAAGAACTATCCCTTTTATTGGACGCCCCTCAACGGGCCGGGTCGGGCCACCGTGACATTCCCATCGAGAACCGAAGGACCCGGTACCGAGTACCCCATTGCCCTTACGTGGGAGGCGCTCCATAACCCCTTCTCATATACAGCACCATGGAATTAATGGCGCTATATAATTAAATAATAATAATGTCCATCTAACATTTGTGACCGCACTTCTATCTTTCAGAAAGCCCACCTGAGCTGATGACACTAGAGCTAGGAGTATCCCTGCCAACCTGTTTGCCATATGTTTGGAAATTATTTTAATATACTGGCTTATCAGAGAGATAGGTCTATAGGAAGCTGGATCCTCCGCGCTTTTCCCATCTTTTGGTATCAAGCTTTTATGAGCCACATTGGTTCCCCCAACAAGTCTTCACCTTGTAAGTATCTCATTATACCATTTAGTTAGAATAGGAGCTATTTGCTGGGTCATGACTTTAACCCCTTCATGACCCAGCCTATTTTGACCTTAAAGACCTTGCCGTTTTTTGCAATTCTGACCAGTGTCCCTTTATGAGGTAATAACTCAAGAACGCTTCAATGGATCCTAGCGGTTCTGAGACTGTTTTTTTGTGACATATTGGGCTTCATGTTAGTGGTAAATTTAGGTCAATAAATTCTGTGTTTAGTTGTGATAAAAACGGAAATTTGGCGAAAATTTTTAAAATTTCGCAATTTTCACATTTTGAATTTTTATTCTGTTAAACCAGGGAGTTATGTGACACAAAATAGTTAATAAATAACATTTCCCACACGTCTACTTTACATCAGCACAATTTTGGAAACAAAATTTTTTTTTGCTAGGAAGTTATAAGGGTTAAAATTTGACCAGCGATTTCTCATTTTTACAACGAAATTTACAAAACCATTTTTTTAGGGACCACCTCAAATTTGAAGTCAGTTTGAGGGGTCTATATGGCTGAAAATACCCAAAAGTGACACCATTCTAAAAACTGCACTCCTCAAGGTGCACAAAACCACATTCCAGAAGTTTATTAACCCTTCAGGTGCTTCACAGCAGCAGAAGCAACATGGAAGGAAAAAATGAACATTTAACTTTTTAGCCACAAAAATGATTTTTCAGCAACAATTTTTGTATTTTCCCAATGGTAAAAGGAGAAACTGAACAATGAAAGTTGTTGTCCAATTTGTCCTGAGTACGCTGATACCTCATATATGGGGGTAAACCACTGTTTGGGCGCACGGCAGGGCTTGGAAGGGAAGGAGCGCCATTTGACTTTTTGAATGAAAAATTGGCTGCACTCTTTAGCGGACACCATGTCAAGTTACATAGTAACATAGTAACATAGTTAGTAAGGCCGAAAAAAGACATTTGTCCATCCAGTTCAGCCTATATTCCATCATAATAAATACCCAGATCTACGTCCTTCTACAGAACCTAATAATTGTATGATACAATATTGTTCTGCTCCAGGAAGACATCCAGGCCTCTCTTGAACCCCTCGACTGAGTTCGCCATCACCACCTCCTCAGGCAAGCAATTCCAGATTCTCACTGCCCTAACAGTAAAGAATCCTCTTCTATGTTGGTGGAAAAACCTTCTTTCCTCCAGACGCAAAGAATGCCCCCTTGTGCCCGTCACCTTCCTTGGTATAAACAGATCCTCAGCGAGATATTTGTATTGTCCCCTTATATACTTATACATGGTTATTAGATCGCCCCTCAGTCGTCTTTTTTCTAGACTAAATAATCCTAATTTCGCTAATCTATCTGGGTATTGTAGTTCTCCCATCCCCTTTATTAATTTTGTTGCCCTCCTTTGTACTCTCTCTAGTTCCATTATATCCTTCCTGAGCACCGGTGCCCAAAACTGGACACAGTACTCCATGTGCGGTCTAACTAGGGATTTGTACAGAGGCAGTATAATGCTCTCATCATGTGTATCCAGACCTCTTTTAATGCACCCCATGATCCTGTTTGCCTTGGCAGCTGCTGCCTGGCACTGGCTGCTCCAGGTAAGTTTATCATTAACTAGGATCCCCAAGTCCTTCTCCCTGTCAGATTTACCCAGTGGTTTCCCGTTCAGTGTGTAATGGGTGATATTGATTCCCTCTTCCCATGTGTATAACCTTACATTTATCATTGTTAAACCTCATCTGCCACCTTTCAGCCCAAGTTTCCAACTTATCCAGATCCATCTGTAGCAGTTAGTTAGTCTGTAGTAGAAGTTTGGAGAGCCCCCCTGTGCCTAAAAATTGGAGCTCCCCCACAAGTGACCCCATTTTGGAAACTAGATGCCCCAAGGAACTTATCTAGATGCATAGTGAGCCCTTTAAACCCCCAGGTGCTTCACAAATTGATCCGTAAAAATGAAAAAGTACTATTCTTTTAGCCTCAATTTTTTCATTTTCACATGGACAACAGGATAAAATGGATCCTAAAATTTGTTTGGCAATTTCTCCTGAGTACAACGATACCTCACATGTGGGGGTAAACCACTGTTTGGGCACATGGTAAGGCTCGGAAGGGAAGGAGCGCCATTTGACTTTTTGAATGGAAAATTAGCTCCAATTGTTAGCGGACACCATGTCGCATTTGGAGAGCCCCTGTGTGCCTATGCAATGGAGCTCCCCCACAAGTGACCCCATTTTGGAAACTAGACCCCCCAAGGAACTTATCTAGATGCATACTGAGCACTTTAAACCCCCAGGTGCTTCACAGAAGTTTATAATGCAGGGCCATGAAAATAAAAAATAATTTTTCTTTTCTCAAAAATGATTTTTTAGCCTGGAATTTTCTATTTTGCCAATGGTAATAGGAGAAATTGGACCACAAATGTTGTTGTCCAGTTTGTCCTGAGTACGCAGATACCCCATATGTGGGGGTAAACCACTGTTTGGGCGCACGGCAGGGCTCAGAAGGGAAGGCACGCCATTTGGCTTTTTAAATGGAAAATTAGCTCCAATCATTAGCGGACACCATGTCGCGTTTGGAGAGCCCCTGTGTGCCTAAACATTGGAGATCCCCCACAAATGACCCCATTTTGGAAACTAGACCCCCAAAGGAACTAATCTAGATGTGTGGTGAGCACTTTGAACCCTCAAGTGCTTCACAGAAGTTTATAACGCAGAGCCATGAAAATAAAAAAAAAAAAATTCTTTTCTCAAAAATGATTTTTTAGCCCGCAATTTTTTATTTTCCCAAGGGTAACAGGAGAAATTTGACCCCAAAAGTTGTTGTCCAGTTTCTCTTGAGTACGCTGATACCCAATATGTGGGGGTAAACCACTGTTTAGGCACATGCTGGGGCTCAGAAGTGAAGTAGTGACGTTTTGAAATGCAGACTTTGATGGAATGCTCTGCGGGCGTCACGTTGCGTTTGCAGAGCCCCTGATGTGGCTAAACAGTAGAAACCCCCCACAAGTGACCCCATTTTGGAAACTAGACCCCCGAAAGGAACTTACCTAGATGTGAGGTGAGCACTTTGAACCCCCAAGTGCTTCACAGAAGTTCATAACACAGCAGTGAAAATAATAAATACGTTTTCTTTCCTCAAAAAAAATTTTTTAGCCCAGAATTTTTTATTTTCCCAAGGGTTACAGGAGAAATTGGACCCCAAAAGTTGTTGTCCAGTTTCTCCTGAGTACGCTGATACCCCATGTGTGGGGGTAAACCACTGTTTGGGCACACGTCGGGGCTCAGAAGGGAAGTAGTGACTTTTGTAATGCAGACTTTGATGGAATGGTCTGCGGACGTCACGTTGCGTTTGCAGAACCCCTGGTGTGCCTAAACAGTAGAAACCCCCCACAAGTGACCCCATTTTGGAAACTAGACCCCCCAAGGAACTTATCTAGATATGTGGTGAGCACTTTGAACCCCCAAGTGCTTCACAGACATTTACAACGCAGAGCCGTGAAAATAAAAAATAATTTTTCTTTCCTCAAAAATGATGTTTTAGCAAGCAATTTTTTATTTTCTCAAGGGTAACAGGAGAAATTGGACCCCAGTAATTGTTGCGCAGTTTGTCCTGAGTATGCTGGTACCCCATATGTGGGGGTAAACCACTGTTTGGGCACACGTCGGGGCTCGGAAGTGAGGGAGCACCATTTGACTTTTTGAATACAAGATTGGCTGGAATCAATGGTGGCGCCATGTTGCGTTTGGAGACCCCCTGATGTGCCTAAACAGTGGAAACCCCTCAATTCTAACTCCAACACACCCCTAAACCTTATCTCAACTGTAGCCGTAACCCTAATCACAACCCTAACCCCAACACACCCGTAACCCCAACACACCCCTAACCCTAACCACAACCCTAATTCCAACCCAACCCTAACCCTAAGGCTATGTGCCAACGTTGCAGATTCGTATGAGATTTTTCAGCACCATTTTTGAAAAATCCGCGGGTAAAAGGCACTGCGTTTTACCTGCGGATTTACCGCGGATTGCCAGTGTTTTTTGTGCGGATTTCACCTGCGGATTCCTATTGAGGAACAGGTGTAAAACGCTGCGGAATCCGCACAAAGAATTGACATGCTGCGGAAAATACAACGCAGCGTTCCCGCGCGGTATTTTCCGCACCATGGGCACAGCGGATTTGGCTTTCCATATGTTTACACGGTACTGTAAACCTGATGGAACACTGCTGCGAATCCGCAGCGGCCAATCCGCTGCGGATCCACAGCCAAATCCGCACCGTGTGCACATAGCCTAATTCTAAAGGTATGTGCACACGCTGCGGAAAACGCTGTGGATCCGCAGCAGTTTCCCATGAGCTTACAGTTCAATGTAAACCTATGGGAAACAAAAATTGCTGTACACATGCTGCGGAAAAACTGCACGGAAACGCAGCGGTTTACATTCCGCAGCATGTCACTTCTTTCTGCGGATTCCGCGGCGGTTTTACAACTGCTCCAATAGAAAATCGCAGTTGTAAAACCAGGGATTCAAGCTTGAGGAGGCTAATTTGCATATTCCAGGTGCCTTCTGGGAAAAGCGAAGTCTCCCTAAGCTAGAAGATCGTTGGGTACAGCCGGGACCAGCTGCTTGGAAAGCATCGCCAAACCGCGCGCCGTATTTTTGCCTGTAGGATATTATTGCAAGAGAGCTTGGCTGAGTAGATTACACAAGAAGGAAAACACACAGCAAGTCAGCAGGATCTAGGAGCAACATGGCAGATGTGACAACCTACATGGTGAGCTGCAGCATGTGCTACATGTTCACAGACCGACCAGAAGTAGAATCAAATTTCACCTGTCAGAAGTGTAGACTAGTGGCCCTTTTAGAAGAAAAGGTGCGGGGTCTGGAAGAAAGAATAGCAACTTTGAAACTCATCAAAGAGAATGAAGACTTTCTAGACAGAACAGAAGCATCTCTACTGGTCACAGAAGGTGAAAAAAGTGTCAGAGAACCTCCAAAAGCAGATGAGTGGAAGCATGTGACCAAAAGAAGCAAGAAGACCATGGAGAAATCACCAACCACACAACTGAAGAACCGATATCAAATCTTTGTAGAGGATGAAGATGGCACACCTAAGGATGAAGCAATACCAGCAAGCAAAAAAGAAAAGGGCACACAGCAACAAGTGACAGCAAAAAGTACAGCCAAGAAGCAACGAAGAGTGGTGGTGGTGGGAGACTCACTACTGAGAGGCACAGAAGCAGCCATCTGCAGACCGGACATAACTGCAAGAGAAGTATGCTGCCTTCCAGGTGCGATGATCAAGGATGTGACCGATAGGATACCAAAGCTCTTCAGCTCCAAGGACGTCCACCCATTTCTTCTGATACATGTTGGCACCAATGACACGGCAAGGAAAGACCTACCGACAATCTGCAAAGACTTTGAAGAGTTGGGGAAGAAAGTAAAGGAACTGGATGCACAGGTAGTTTTTTTCTTCTATCCTTCCAGTAGACGGGCATGGCACCAGGAGATGGAACAGGATCCTTGATGCAAACAACTGGCTAAGACGATGGTGCAGACAACAAGGATTCGGATTCCTGGACCACGGTGTGAATTACTGGTACGATGGACTCCTCGCCAGAGATGGACTACACCTCAACAAACCTGGGAAACACACATTCGCCAGAAGACTCGCTACACTCATCAGGAGGGCGTTAAACTAGAAGAAGAGGGGACGGGAAGAAAAACATTAGACTTGAACAAAGAAGACCCAGGAAAACATACTCAGATGGGAGGTAAGAACATTTCTAAAGCAATCCACAGCGAGGAGATTGGAACAAAACAAAATCCTCTAAACTGCATGCTCGCAAACGCCAGAAGCCTGACAAACAAGATGGAAGAACTAGAAGCAGAAATATCTACAGGTAACTTTGACATAGTGGGAATAACCGAGACATGGTTAGATGAAAGCTATGACTGGGCAGTTAACTTACAGGGTTACAGTCTGTTTAGAAAGGATCGTAAAAATCGGAGAGGAGGAGGGGTTTGTCTCTATGTAAAGTCTTGTCTAAAGTCCACTTTAAGGGAGGATATTAGCGAAGGAAATGAGGATGTCGAGTCCATATGGGTCGAAATTCATGGAGGGAAAAATGGTAACAAAATTCTCATTGGGGTCTGTTACAAACCCCCAAATATAACAGAAACCATGGAAAGTCTACTTCTAAAGCAGATAGATGAAGCTGCAACCCATAATGAGGTCCTGGTTATGGGGGACTTTAACTACCCGGATATTAACTGGGAAAGTGAAACCTGTGAAACCCATAAAGGCAACAGGTTTCTGCTAATAACCAAGAAAAATTATCTTTCACAATTGGTGCAGAATCCAACCAGAGGAGCAGCACTTTTAGACCTAATACTATCTAATAGACCTGACAGAATAACAAATCTGCAGGTGGTTGGGCATCTAGGAAATAGCGACCACAATATTGTACAGTTTCACCTGTCTTTCACTAGGGGCACTTGTCAGGGAGTCACAAAAACACTGAACTTTAGGAAGGCAAAGTTTGACCAGCTTAGAGATGCCCTTAATCTGGTAGACTGGGACAATATCCTCAGAAATAAGAATACAGATAATAAATGGGAAATGTTTAAGAACATCCTAAATAGGCAGTGTAAGCGGTTTATACCTTGTGGGAATAAAAGGACTAGAAATAGGAAAAACCCAATGTGGCTAAACAAAGAAGTAAGACAGGCAATTAACAGTAAAAAGAAAGCATTTGCACTACTAAAGCAGGATGGCACCATTGAAGCTCTAAAAAACTATAGGGAGAAAAATACTTTATCTAAAAAACTAATTAAAGCTGCCAAAAAGGAAACAGAGAAGCACATTGCTAAGGAGAGTAAATCTAATCCCAAACTGTTCTTCAACTATATCAATAGTAAAAGAATAAAAACTGAAAATGTAGGCCCCTTAAAAAATAGTGAGGAAAGAATGGTTGTAGATGACGAGGAAAAAGCTAACATATTAAACACCTTCTTCACGGTATTCACGGTGGAAAATGAAATGCTAGGTGAAATCCCAAGAAACAATGAAAACCCTATATTAAGGGTCACCAATCTAACCCAAGAAGAGGTGCGAAATCGGCTAAATAAGATTAAAATAGATAAATCTCCGGGTCCGGATGGCATACACCCACGAGTACTAAGGGAACTAAGTAATGTAATAGATAAACCATTATTTCTTATTTTTAGGGACTCTATAGCGACAGGATCTGTTCCGCAGGACTGGCGCATAGCAAATGTGGTGCCAATATTCAAAAAGGGCTCTAAAAGTGAACCTGGAAATTATAGGCCAGTAAGTCTAACCTCTATTGTTGGTAAAATATTTGAAGGGTTTCTGAGGGATGTTATTCTGGATTATCTCAATGAGAATAACTGTTTAACTCCATATCAGCATGGGTTTATGAGAAATCGCTCCTGTCAAACCAATCTAATCAGTTTTTATGAAGAGGTAAGCTATAGGCTGAACCACGGTGAGTCATTGGACGTGGTATATCTCGATTTTTCCAAAGCGTTTGATACCGTGCCGCACAAGAGGTTGGTACACAAAATGAGAATGCTTGGTCTGGGGGAAAATGTGTGTAAATGGGTTAGTAACTGGCTTAGTGATAGAAAGCAGAGGGTGGTTATAAATGGTATAGTCTCTAACTGGGTCGCTGTGACCAGTGGGGTACCGCAGGGGTCAGTATTGGGACCTGTTCTCTTCAACATATTCATTAATGATCTGGTAGAAGGTTTACACAGTAAAATATCGATATTTGCAGATGATACAAAACTATGTAAAGCAGTTAATACAAGAGAAGATAGTATTCTGCTACAGATGGATCTGGATAAGTTGGAAACTTGGGCTGAAAGGTGGCAGATGAGGTTTAACAATGATAAATGTAAGGTTATACACATGGGAAGAAGGAATCAATATCACCATTACACACTGAATGGGAAACCACTGGGTAAATCTGACAGGGAGAAGGACTTGGGGATCCTAGTTAATGATAAACTTACCTGGAGCAGCCAGTGCCAGGCAGCAGCTGCCAAGGCAAACAGGATCATGGGGTGCATTAAAAGAGGTCTGGATACACATGATGAGAGCATTATACTGCCTCTGTACAAATCCCTAGTTAGACCGCACATGGAGTACTGTGTCCAGTTTTGGGCACCGGTGCTCATGAAGGATATAATGGAACTAGAGAGAGTACAAAGGAGGGCAACAAAATTAATAAAGGGGATGGGAGAACTACAATACCCAGATAGATTAGCGAAATTAGGATTATTTAGTCTAGAAAAAAGACGACTGAGGGGCGATCTAATAACCATGTATAAGTATATAAGGGGACAATACAAATATCTCGCTGAGGATCTGTTTATACCAAGGAAGGTGACGGGCACAAGGGGGCATTCTTTGCGTCTGGAGGAGAGAAGGTTTTTCCACCAACATAGAAGAGGATTCTTTACTGTTAGGGCAGTGAGAATCTGGAATTGCTTGCCTGAGGAGGTGGTGATGGCGAACTCAGTCGAGGGGTTCAAGAGAGGCCTGGATGTCTTCCTGGAGCAGAACAATATTGTATCATACAATTATTAGGTTCTGTAGAAGGACGTAGATCTGGGGATTTATTATGATGGAATATAGGCTGAACTGGATGGACAAATGTCTTTTTTCAGCCTTACTAACTATGTTACTATGTTACTATGCAGTGAAATGCGCAGAAAAAATGCGGTAAATCCGCGATAAATCCACAGCGGTTTAGCACTGCGGATTTATGAAATCCGCAGCGGAAAAATCCGCATAGGACCAGAATACGTGTGCACATCCCGAACCCTAACCCTACCCCTACCCCTAACCCTACCCCTACCCCTAACCCTACCCCTAACCCTACCCCTAACCCTAACCCTAACCCTAGTTCTTACCCCAACCTTAGTGGAAAAAAAAAATATTTATTTTTTTTATTGTCCCTACCTATGGGGGTGACAAAGGGGGGGGGGTGGGGGTCATTTACTTTTTTTTTTATTTTGATCACTGAGATAGGTTATATCTCAGTGATCAAAATTCACTCTGGAACGAATCTGCCGGCCGGCAGATTCGGCGGGCACACTGCACATGCGCCCGCCATTTTGGAAGATGGAGGCGCCCAGGAAAGAAGACGGACGGACCCCGGGAGGCTAGGTAAGTATAAGGGGGGGAGATCAGGGCACGGGGGGGGGGGCGTCGGAGCACGGGGGGGTGGATCAGAGCACGGGGGGGTGGATTGGAGCACGGAGTGGGGGATCGCTGTGCGGGGGGGTGGATCGGAGCACGGGGGGATCGCTGTGCGGGGGGTGGGGATCGCTGTGCGGGGGGGGGAATCGGAGTGCGGGGGGGTTTGATTGGAGCACGGGGGGTGTGATTGGAGCACGGGGGGAACGGACAGGAGGACGGGGGAGCGGAGCACAGGACGGAGGGGAGCGGACCGACCACAGATCGGGTGGCTGGGGGGGTGATCGGTGGGGTGGGGTGGGTGCACATAAGTGTTTCCAGCCATGGCCGATGATATTGCAGCATCGGCCATGGCTGGATTGTAATATTTCACCATTTTTTTAGGTGAAATATTACAAATTGCTCTGATTGGCAGTTTCACTTTCAACAGCCAATCAGAGCGATCGTAGCCACGGGGGGGGTGAAGCCACCCCCCCCTGGGCTAAAGTACCACTCCCCCTGTCCCTGCAGATCGGGTGAAATGGGAGTTAACCCTTTCACCCGATCTGCAGGGACGCGATCTTTCCATGACGCATATGCTGCGTCATGGGTCGGAATGGCACCGACTTTCATGACGCAGCGTATGCGTCAAAGGTCGGGAAGGGGTTAAAGAAATCACCTGTTAACCCATCAGGACAGTGAGCTTTTCCTTCTGGTAGACCACCAATAGTGCTCTTCACCTCTTCCTCTGTAACAGGGACATTTAGCAAAGTCAAATATGTTTCTGTGAAATTAGGCATTGTAGTTTACTCAAAAAATCTCTACTTCTGTCATCCCCCTGTGACTCATCTTAGTATAAGTTTCCATAAAAATCCCCCAGGATTGAGTTTATCTCTTTGGGATTATCCACTACTAGACCCTCTTTATTCTTAAGTTTTATTATATTTTTTCCCCTTTCTTCCTTTTGCCAAATTTGCTAGTAGCCTGCCCACTTTATCCCCAAACCTCCTCAACTCAATGTCAATTTGTGTTTTCCTAAACATTCCTCTTTTCTGCTCATTCTTTAACAATTTTTTGGGCCTCCTTCCAGTTTTCTCCGGCCTTTTCAGTTTTTTTTGTCATCCGAAGACTACACATTTCTCTCAGTTTTATTGCTAAACTCTTCATATTTGATGGCCTTTTTTTAATGTATACAAATAAGCTACTAATTTCTCTCTCAAAACTATCTTTCCTACCTAAGTTTGTGTCTTGAAATTATCTGAAGAAATGTGAAATTATTATTCTTCCCACCATTGTTACAATATCACTTTAACCCCTTTCTGCCATCAAACGTATTATTCCGTCCATGTGACCTGGGACCTAATTCCCATGGATGGAATAGTATGTCCCATGCAATCAGCTGTGCTCATGGGGGAGCGCAGCTGATCGTGGTCGGGTGTCAGATGATTATCAGTGGTGACACCCGGTACTAAGTGCCAGGAGCGATCACGGAACATTCCCGACATTTTAACCCCTGGAACACTGAGATCAAACATGACCACAGCATTCCGGAGCTGGCAGAGGGGCTGACATGCTGTGGAGATCCCACGGCATGACGCTGGGTCCCGATTGCTGCCATGGAGACCAGATGTCGTCATGACTACATCCGGGTCTCTACTGCTGAGAGACATCCGGTCATGTGCAGTGATGACCAGGAAGTCTCTCAGGTCAGTGTGCATCTCCGTGTAGCGCTGAAAGCTTCTATAGCATGCAGCTCTGCATGTTATAGAAGAGATCAGCCTGCACAAAATGAGTGTCTCATAGTGAGACACAGTGTAAACTAAGAATTAAATAAAAAATGCAAATAATTGTACAAATTTTAAATCAGTATTTATTCAATCAATAAATATTTAAATAAAAAAAATCTACACAATGTACACATTTAGTATTGCCTCATCCGTAACGACCCAACCTATAAAACTGTCCCACTAGTTAACCCCTTTAGTGAACGCCATAAAAAAAGTTTAAAAAAAATGCTTTATCATCATACCGCCGAACAAAAAGTGGAATAACACACTATCAAAAAGATGGATATAAATAAATGTGGTATCGCTGAAAACGTCATCTTGTCCCACAAAAAATAAGCCCCCATACAGCGTCATCAGCGGAAAAATAAAAAAGTTATAGCTGTCGGAATAAAGCGATGCAAAATAATTATTTTTTATGTAAAAGTTTTTATTGTATAAAAACGCCACAACATAAAAAAAAGATATAAATGAGGTATCGCTGTAGTTGTACTAACCCGAAGAATGCTTTATCAATGGATGAGTCACACAATATTAAAAAGAAATGCAAAAGGACGGTCAGCAACCTGAATTCTCACTAGTGTCACAACGATGCTTTCTTTTCGTAAGCTTGAGCATTCTGGTAGATATTCGAGCAGCTTCTTGGGTAGAAAGATCTTTACATGACTGCCGTTGCGAGTACCATTATCATCTTCCGGCTTGTTCTCGGCAGCCATTTCCCCTCCGCGAGCCACATCCTCTCCTCCTCGCCCAAAACTCACTCAGCTTTAATGCGCACACACAATAATTACAAGCAAACAGGTCACAGGTGAGGATGTTACTTTTAGTAGCCATTCAAACCCATTTGTGTCAACTTCTGTGCAGGTTATCAGGCCAAAATCACAAGGATATATAAACATTTGATGAGGGTCATTTCGTTGTTTTGGGTTGTCATTATGATTTAAAGAGAGAAAACACAATAGTTTGACAATAAATGGCTTCACCCAACCACTAACCATGAGTGGAGAAAAAGCTTTGGTGTTATCATTCATATTCTCTGAAAAAGGCCAAGAAAGCAAAAATTTTGCCGGGGTTTGTAACCTTTTGAGCACAACTGTAGCATGCAATTGCTAAAAAAAAAAAAAAAAAAGTTTTTTGGTCCGAATTAGGTGCACAGACATTAATTACACTCATTTCCCCTTCATTCCCTTCTAATTTAACATTATGTATCGCCCTTCTATATCCCGCTCTACCTGTTTGACTTTGTATGGAAACTTTTTGTGCAATAATATTAACACTCCTGATTTTCTCCCCTCTCCTTCAGATCCGTATACCTCCCCACCCACAATTTTTTCATTTTGAAAATGTCTTCATTTCTCAAATGTGTTTCCTGTATTACGGCAATATCTGCTTTCTACTTCTTTAAATGCCTTAAGACCAGCATTCTTTTTGTTGGGGCTCCGAGCTTGGTTACATATTACACAACTAGACCAAATGTTTCCTATTTAATTCCATCCTACATTGTACTCCGGCATGTCTTCCTCTATAGCAAACACCCCCTTGCCCAATAACAACAAAAATAACAACAACCTAATCTTTTCTCTGCACTTTGTTTCTTGTGGTTTCAGCCCAGTGATGACTATTGTGAGGGGATGAACTCTGCCGGGGCTTTGTGGACCTCTCTTCTCTCTCTCCTTTGCAGCCAGTCCAGAACAGGAGGTCAGATTATTTATTTTATATGCAATAATAGAAATAATAACACCCAGAAGTTCATCTCCTGGACTAATCCCAATAGCTGGGGTCTCATTTTTACCTTCAACATCAGCAATTCTAGTATAGACTTCCTGGACCTCACAATATTCCTCTATGAAAATCGCATTCTCACAAGAAGATTCTTTAACCCCTTCAACCGAAGTCTGTTTTCACCTTCCTGACCAGGCCAATTTTTACAATTTCAGTGTCACTTTATGAGGTAATAACTCTGGGATGCTTCAACAAATCCCAGTGATTCTGAGAATTATTTCTCTTGACAGATGGTACTTTATGATAGTGGTAAAATTTCTTTGATATGACTTATTTTTATTTGTGAAAAAAAAGGAAATTTGGCAAATTTTGAAAATTTTGCAATTTTCAAACTTAATTTTTATGCCCTTAAATCAGAGAGGCATATCGCACAAAATAGTTAATAAATAACATTTCCCTCATGTTTACTTTACATTGGCATAACTTTGGAAACATAATTTTTTTGTTAGGAAGTTATAAGGGTTAAAAGTTGACCAGCGATTTTCTCATTTTTACAACAAAATTTGCAAAACCATTTTTTTAGGGACAACCTCACACTTGAAATTACTGTGAGGGGTCTATATAATAGAAAATGTCCCAAAATGACACCATTCTAAAAACTGCACCCCTTAAGGTTCTCAAAACCACATTCAAGAAGTTTATTAACCCTTCAGGTGCTTCACAGGAATTTTTGCAACGTGGAAGTTTTTCACACATTTACTTTTCTTTCACAAAAATTTTCCTTTAGACCTAATTGTTTTACTTTCACAAGGGTAACAGGAGAAAATAGACCATACATTTTGTTGTGCAATTTCTCCTTAGCATGCCGATACCCCATATGTGGGGGAAATCTACTGTTTGGGTGCACGGCAGGGCTCGGAAGGGAAGGAGCGCCATTTGACTTTTTGAATGTAAAATTTGATGGAATCATTAGCGGACACTATGTCACGTTTGGAGAGCCCCTGATGTGCCTAAACAGTAGAAACCCCCCACAAGTGACACCATTTTGGAAACTAGACCCCTTATGGAACCCCTCTAGATGTGTATTGAGCACCTTAAACCCACAGGTGCTTCACATAAGTTTATAACGTTAAGCCGTGAAAAAAGAAAAAAAATCACATTTTCCCACAAAAATAATTTTAATCTGCAAATTTTGCATTTTCATGAGGGCAAAAGGAGAAAACGGACCCCAAAGTTTGTTACTCAATTTTTCCTGAGTTCAGCGATACCCCATATGTGGTTGAAAACTTACTGTTGAGGCACAGTGCAAAGCTCAGAAGGAAGAGCGGCATATTACAGTGCAGGTTTTGCTGCACTTGTTTGAGGGTACCATATTACATTGACAGAGCCCCTGATGTGCCAGAAGAGTAGACCCCCCATAAGTGACCCCATTTTACCATTAAACATCTCAATTAATTCATCTAGGGGTGCAGTGATTATATTGACACCACAGGTGTGTCACAAACTTTTATACCATTGTGAAGAAGTGAAGAGAAAACAATTTACATTTTTACCACCAAGATTGTGTGTTAGCCCCAAGTTTTACATTTTCACACTGGGAAATGGGTAAAAATTGCACCATAATTTATCCCACAATTTCTACTGAATGTAGAAATAAAATGGATTCAGTGTGTAGCGGCGCTAATGTAAGTGCATCAGGTCAGCTGCAAGTATAGCCCTAGACCACTTAGGGAGATATTGAAAAAAGAACACAAGACTTGCCCTATAAAACAAAATGCATAGGTTAGACACCAAAATGATATTGATTACCTGTTCGATGAGAGAAAGCTTTGTGATGTTTGACAATGAAGAGATTCAAATCAAGGTGTGTAGACTCAAACTAAAGTGAGAGGGGAAAGGGGTAATTAGTATCAATGCAACCTGTCAAGGTACTGTAAGATGTCTTGGGTGTATTAAAGCCCTCTTATAAAATATGTATTTATAATGCGGAAAGTTACCAAAGGGCAATATTGAGAGAGCTTAGTGATGTAATAAACCAAGATATACTAGAAGCAATAAACGTTCCTCCAGGTTGTGAAGCATCCATGTACGGTGGACAAATCTATTGGCAGGACTTCTAAAATAAACATTCGGTACCTATATCAAAGGTACGGGTGCGGGTTATTCCAAGACTGTCAGAGACACCTTGCCTGTAGCAGTGGAATAAAAGTACTTATACTTAGCTTCTTTTCCTTAGGCGTCGGCTTGTGCGTGAGTCCCAAAGCCTTCTAAGGCCGGCGTCACACTCGGCGTAAGACAATACGGTCCGTATATTACGGCCGTAATACGCTGAAAAGTCTCCAAAATAGTGGTCCGTAGCTCCTCCGTAGGCAGGGTGTGTCAGCGTATTTTGCGCATGGCATCCTCCGTATGTAATCCGTATGGCATCCGTACTGCGTGTTTTTCTCGCAGGCTTGCAAAACCGACATACGGCTATACAAGGGATCCATGTGTAAAAAAAACAAAAAAACATATATACTGACTATATATATATATATATATATATATATATATATAAAGGCACAGATGATTGGCCTCGGGGAGACCGAAACATCCAACACCGCGGAGACACCATCACGTGTTTCTCAACGCAGTGATTCCAGAACACTGCCCCCATCCCTTATGGGAAATATGCAGATGCATGTAAAGAAGCTGCGGAGACACCATCACGTGTTTCTCGATGCAAGCAGTGAATAGCCAGGCCTTTCTCCGGGAAGGAACAACCACGGGAAGGGCAGCATCCTATGAAGGAAAGCCACCTATGCCAAGCATGGTATCCATCCACAGACAGCTGTTTCGGGGTTTTTGCCCCTCATCAGTGTGGAGTAGGAATCTGGCTATTAGGAGCAGTGCCTAGTAAAAAGGCTATAAAGGCACAGATGATTGGCCTCGGGGAGACCAAAACATCCAACACCGCGGAGACACCATCACGTGTTTCTCAACGCAGTGATTCCAGAACACTGCCCCCATCCCTTATGGGAAATATGCAGATGCATGTAAAGAAGCTGCGGAGACACCATCACGTGTTTCTCGACGCAAGCAGTGAATAGCCAGGCCTTTCCCCGGGAAGGAACAACCACGGGAAGGGCAGCATCCTATGAAGGAAAGCCACCTATACCAAGCATGGTATCCATCCACAGACAGCTGCTTGCGTCGAGAAACACGTGAACCATCTGTGCCTTTATAGCCTTTTTACTAGGCACTGCTCCTAATAGCCAGATTCCTACTCCACACTGATGAGGGGCAAAAACCCCGAAACAGCTGTCTGTGGATGGATACCATGCTTGGCATAGGTGGCTTTCCTTCATAGGATGCTGCCCTTCCCGTGGTTGTTCCTTCCCGGGGAAAGGCCTGGCTATTCACTGCTTGCGTCGAGAAACACGTGATGGTGTCTCCGCAGCTTCTTTATATATATATATATATATATATATATATATATATATATGTCAGTAGACACATATATGTATATATATTAATATTTCATGCAGCACGAGATAGCTTTAAAGCCGGTAATTCAATTGCCGGCTTTTGCTATCTCCTTCCTAAACCCGACATGATATGAGACATGGTTTACATACTGGAAGATGCGCCTATTCTGGCACTTGGCCACTCTCTTCCCATTCCCGTGTAGCGGTGAGATATGGGGTAATGAAGGGTTAATGCCACCTTGCTATTGTAAGGTGACATTAAGGCAAATTAATAATGGAGAGGCGTCAATTATGACACCTATCCATTATTAATCCAATAGTAGTAAAGGGTTAAAAAAAAAAAACCACATTATTTAAAAGTATTTTAATGAAATAAAAACAAAGGTTGTTGTAATATTTTATTCTTCGCTCAATCCATCTGAAGACCCTCGCTCTGTAACAAAGAAAAAATAATAAACCAACAATATACATACCTTCTGAAGATCTGTAACGTCCCACGATGTAAATCCATCTGAAGGGGTTAAAATATTTTACAGCCAGTAGCTCTGCTAATGCAGTGGTGCTCGTGGCTGCAAAACCCCGGGGAATGAAGGTAAAGTAGGTCAATGACCTCTATTTACCTTTATTCGCGGTGATGCGCCCCCTGCTGGTTGTTCCTCGAGCGTGGGAACTTTCCTAGAAAGCTCCCAGGCTCGAGTTCATATGAGGACAACCAGCAGAGGGCGCCTCACCGCAAATGAAGGTAAATATAGGTCATTGACCTAGTTTGCCTTCATTCCCCGGGGTTTTGCAGCCACGAGCACCGCTGCATTAGCAGAGCTCCTGGCTGTAAAATATTTTAACCCCTTCAGATGGATTTACATCGTGGGACGTTACAGATGTTCGGAAGGTATGTATATTGTTGGTTTATTATTTTTTCTTTGTTACAGAGCGAGGGTCTTCAGATGGATTGAGCGTAGAATAAAATATTACAACAACCTTTGTTTTTATTTCATTAAAATACTTTTAAATAATGTTGTTTTTTTTAACCCTTTACTACTATTGGATTAATAATGGATAGGTGTCATAATTGACGCCTCTCCATTATTAATTTGGCTTAATGTCACCTTACAATAGCAAGGTGGCATTAACCCTTCATTACCCCATATCCCACCGCTACACGGGAATGGGAAGAGAGTGGCCAAGTGCCAGAATAGACGCATCTTCCAGATGTGCCTTTTCTGGGTTGGCTGGGGGCAAACATTTTTAGCCAGGGGGGCCAATAACCATGGACCCTCTCCAGGCTATTAATATCTGCCCTCAGTCACTGGCTTTACTACTCTGGCGGAGAAAATTGCGCAGGAGCCCACGCCAATTTTTTCCGCCATTTAACCCTTTAATTTAATAGCTAGAACGGCCAAATTTTGCATATACACACTACTAACATTAGTAATGTGGAATATGCAAAACAATGGGGATATGAGATGGTTTACTGTATGTAAACCATGTCTCATATCATGTCGGGTTCAGGAAGGAGAAAGCAAAAGCCGGTAAATGAATTACCGGCTTTAAAGCTATCTCGCGCTGTATGAAATAATAATATATATACATATATGTGTCTCACTGACATATATATATATATATATATATATATATACCTATTCTATGTGTACACATTTTTTCTACCTATTCTACTGTAAGCTGTCAGTGTGATTTTACTGTACACCTCACTGAATTGCCGGCTTTTCTCTCTAACACCGCTGCGTATTTCTCGCAAGTCACACTGCTGGTCCGTGTGTAATCCGTATTTTTCTGGCTTCCATAGACTTTCATTGGTGATTTTTTTTGCGCAATACGGTGACAAACGCAGCATGCTGCGATTTTCTACGGCCGTAGAAAGCCGTATAATACGGATCAGTAAAATACGGCAGATAGGAGCAGGGGCATAGAGAATAATTGGGCCATGTGTAATGCGTGTTTTATGGACGTATTTTATGTGCTCATACGTCCGTAAAACTCGCTAGTGTGACGCCGGCCTAACACAGGGGGAGCAAACCCTGATGAAGGAATAAGTTGTTATTCCGAAATGCACTTCTAAAAAGAAGGACACCGCTGAACAGAGGCCAGACGGAGTCTAGAGTAACTTTGCTGCCTCATTATAGTGAATGGATTCCTAGGGAGTTTCATCTGAATCACGTCACTCAGAAAATTTAGATGGAAACCCCAAAGTAAGTGGACAGCGTAGTGCACAGGATAAATGTGATCCCAAATGTTATGTAAAATGTTCCTAATAAAGGCTTCAACTCAATCCACAAAAAAGTAAGTCCCCACTCAGGTCCATCATCTGTTAACGGAAATATAAAGGGCTTCCACATCACTGGTAGCACAAAAGCTCTGGAAAAACCAAATGACTCCTCACCCACCAAAAGAAATTCAGCAAATTCTTCACTCTCAAATCCAAATGCCCCCTCCCGTCAGAGCTCCACAGTGTACCTAAACCACATATAGCGTCCACATGTTCGGCATTTCTGTTGCGATGAGAGACCGCCTAACTTACGGGTTCTTGTCTCCAGAAGCATGAGCTGGGCATAACGTACTGGTGACTGCAACCTACTGATCACTACAGCATACTGCTAACTACATAGCAACATACAAAAAATAGCCATGCGGATACACAGTGCAAATGATATAATCGCCCCAGACTAAAACCAGGCAATGTCATAGGTCATTAGGTACAGGGTATAGTCAAGAGCGTACAGACGCTTCTAGAGGCTAGTAAAGCGCTAATGTGCTTTAGTGCAGCGATTCTATATGTCAAAAGGAAGGCTGATAGGAAGAGGATTGTAGGTTAATACATGTGTTAATATATCCTAGTGGATGGTAAGACCTAACTACGTTACCAGCAATTAAGCAAATGCTGCTATAACAAACTGACGTGGTGACCCAAAGCGGATAAGGCACAGTGGCCGGGACACATTACCTGTAGCCGTGGAGCGATTCCCCGACGCGCGTTTCGCGTGTAGCTTTAACGAGGGGTAGGGTGCAGAGAAGAGTTACCGGCTTAAATCATGTATGGACATAATGGCAGCGGCTGAGGCGGCGCTTCCGCCGGGGGGATCCGCAGACGTCATCGGGCCTCGGCGTCATGCGGCGGCGCTCCTCCCCGCTCGACGCGTCAGAGCGGGGAGGCAGCACCGCACCACAGTAGACGCGTTGCCCCGGCAACGCCCAAGCAGGACGCCCAGCGGGAGCGCACACCGCTGCAGAGGCGGCTACAGCAGGTACTGGTGTGTACAGCGAACAACTGCCAGGGGCTAAGAGGAAGGTAACTATGCACTATGTCTGATAAAAATCTGTGAGTGAAAGGCGTGTATAGGGGTCCATAAAGGGCCTATGGATAATAAGAGAACAAGTGTACTAATGGGAAAGCTGTGGAAGGGGAAGGTGTGTGATGTGAGGGACCACTCCGGGGAAAATGGGAAAGGGATAAAAGGGAAAGGTGTATATGGAGGCAAAAGTTGCGCCTAAAAATAAACCGCCAATTTTAGAAAGCAGAAAATATATATATATATATATATATATATATATATATATATATCAGTGTATAAAGGAAAGAAACGGCATATGTGCCATATAATCCAAAAACCCTAATGCATAAAAAAAATGGCTGAAAAAACAGACATATATATAAAAAGAGAGCATGTATATAAGTAACATAATATAAACGTTTCCAAAACTCCAAGATGGAAAGAAGTAGTCCCCATATGGAATGGATTAAGCCGATTGCAGTTCGTTGTAATGCGCAGATCTTTTCCACTACACAGCAGCTGGTCTCCATCATGTCCGTGGATTTCAAAAGAGAGAAGAGTACCATAGACGGAATGCACAGGTGAAACTATTACAGAAGAAAAGTGTAGATATTAATATAAAAACATGATAAAAGCACTAAAAAAATATAATAAAATAGATTAGAGAAATGGGGCAAAACTGAGAATTTCATTTAAACCATATGGCTGAACTGACCCTATTCTGTGGATCCACCGGGCCTCCAATTGGGCAAGGGATTTCCTCCAGTTACCCCCTCTAGCATCTATATGAATTTTGTCTATGCCAAAGGCTTTTAAAAGGGAAGCATCGCAACCGTGTGCTACCTTAAAATGTTTAGGTACCAGTTTTAAGATGGCAAGGTCTTCAATCCCCTGGGCATTAATGATGTCTCGATAATGTTCTCTGATTCTCGTTTTAAGTGGTCTCGAAGTAAGGCCCACATAAATTTTTGAACAGGGGCAAGAGATATAGTAGACCACCCCAATGGTATCACATGTAATGTGTTGAGTGATTGAAAACGTCGTTCTCCCATCCCAAGATTTAAACGTGGTGGCCCGTGACATGTTGGGGCAAGCAATGCAATTGCCGCAAGGGTAAAAGCCCCATTTAGGTCCTTTAGATGAAAATGCCTTTTCTGGAGTGGTCCCCGAGTAGTAACTCCGGACCAATTGGTCTTTGAGGTTAGGGGATTTCCTGTAGGTGACAGAAGGTCGATCCGGGAGATGCTTGGCGAGAGTACGGTCAACTTTTAAGAGAGGCCAATATTTTGTAAGCGCTGTTGTCATATCTTTCCAACTTTGATTGTATGTGGTAATGAAACGGATTTTTGTATCAGAGGTAGTTTTACTGCGAGGTTTCAGTAAGTCTGTACGATTGGCCTTTTCGGCTCTTTTTATGCCCCTCTTTATACTTCTATTAGAGTATCCTCTGTCTTGAAAACGTGTGGTTAATGCGGCTGCCTGTTCAGAGAAGTGCCCATCATCAGAGCATATGCGTCTTGCTCTGAGAAATTGCCCAATCGGGATACTAGAGATGAGGGGCCGAGGGTGCGCAGAGGTGGCATGCAGGAGGGAGTTTACTGCGGTCTCTTTGCGGTATATGCTGGTTTCCAAGCATCCGCCTGGGGAACCTAGTATCTGGATGTCTAGGAAATCGATGGAAGTCTGACTGTGTTTGTAAGTCAGTCTGATATTGTATTTATTATCATTCAATATCCCAATGAACTCCAGGAGGTCCTGCTCTGGGCCCTGCCATACCATAAGGATATCATCTATATAGCGGGCCCAGAACAGGACCCGCTCGATATGGGCTACAGGTTTTGTGAAAAAAATGTCCCTTTCCCATAAGCCCATAAAAAGATTTGCGTAGGAAGATGCAAAAGCCGCACCCATCGCGGTCCCCTGTTGTTGTTGGTAGATGCTCTGTTTGAAAATAAAAAAATTAAGAGCAAACCTAAGAAGGGTAAGGAGAAAATGAACAAAGTCAGGTTGGTACTCCGACATTTCAAGGAATGTTTGTGTGGCCCTAATACCATGCTGGTGCTGAATAGAGGTATATAGGGATTCAACATCCATGGTTACCAACCACATGTCAGAGTCTAAAGGGATACCTTCTATTTTTCTGAGGACGTCACTGGTGTCTTTGACGTATGAGGGGAGATCCGCGACTAGGGGTTTGAGGTAGTGATCCAGGTATTTACAAATAGTTTCTGTCAAACTTCCATTACCAGAAACGATGGGGCGTCCAGGGGGATTAAGGGCGTTTTTATGAATTTTGGGTATGAAGTATATGCATGCCATTCTAGGGTAAAGTGGAACTAGATGGTTTTTCAAATCCGCAGTTATGAGACCCTGGTCGAATGCTTTATCCAAAATATCCTGCAACTCCCCTTTAAATTTGACCGAGGGGTTAAAGGTCAATTTTTTGTAGCAGGAAATGTCCCTTAGCTGTCGAAAAGCCTCCCTCTCATACATGTGTATGGGCCATATCACCACATTACCCCCCTTGTCTGCCTGTTTAATTACGACCCCTTTTAGTTTTTTGAGTTCGGAAAGGGCTGACCTTTGTGAAAAGGTAAGATTGTGATTGGTTACAGGAGTTTTAATCCGTTCAAATTTCTGAGTGACGAGTTTTACATATAGCTCAATGTTGGGGAATAGGTTGAGTGGTGGAAATTTTTTGGGGACGGGAGGAATAAATTTACCTGAGGGTGTAGGGTCTGGTGGCTCGTCACTGAGTTCCTCAAGGATGGCAATGGCTCGCAGCTCATCCTCAGACCACATTTCCTCAGATCCTGGTTTATCGTGAAGTTTTTTCAGAACTAGCTTACGGGCAAAAAGTTGGAGGTCTTTGATGGCTAGGAAGGGATCAAAAGCAGATGAAGGTGAGAAGGATAAGCCCAAACTGAGTACCTCAATTTGTGAAGGCGATAGGGTGATATTAGAGAGGTTAATTACCTGCAATTTGGAAGAAGAATATGCATTAGAGTTTTTGGATTATATGGCACATATGCCGTTTCTTTCCTTTATACACTGATATATATATATATATATATATATATATATATATATATATATATATATATTTTCTGCTTTCTAAAATTGGCGGTTTATTTTTTAGGTGCAACTTTTGCCTCCATATACACCTTTCCCTTTTATCCCTTTCCCATTTTCCCCGGAGCGGCCCCTCACATCACACACCTTCCCCTTCCACAGCTTTCCCATTAGTACACTTGTTCTCTTATTATCCATAGGCCCTTTATGGACCCCTATACACGCCTTTCACTCACAGATTTTTATCAGACATAGTGCATAGTTACCTTCCTCTTAGCCCCTGGCAGTTGTTCGCTGTACACACCAGTACCTGCTGTAGCCGCCTCTGCAGCGGTGTGCGCTCCCGCTGGGCGTCCTGCTTGGGCGGTGCCGGGGCAACGCGTCTACTGTGGTGCGGTGCTGCCTCCCCGCTCTGACGCGTCGAGCGGGGAGGAGCGCCGCCGCATGACGCCGAGGCCCGATGACGTCTGCGGATCCCCCCGGCGGAAGCGCCGCCTCAGCCGCTGCCATTATGTCCATACATGATTTAAGCCGGTAACTCTTCTCTGCACCCTACCCCTCGTTAAAACTACACGCGAAACGCGCGTCGGGGAATCGCTCCACGGCTACAGGTAATGTGTCCCGCCACTGTGCCTTATCCGCTTTGGGTCACCACGTCAGTTTGTTATAGCAGCATTTGCTTAATTGCTGGTAACGTAGTTAGGTCTTACCATCCACTAGGATATATTAACACATGTATTAACCTACAATCCTCTTCCTATCAGCCTTCCTTTTGACATATAGAATCGCTGCACTAAAGCACATTAGCGCTTTACTAGCCTCTAGAAGCGTCTGTACGCTCTTGACTATACCCTGTACCTAATGACCTATGACATTGCCTGGTTTTAGTCTGGGGCGATTATATTATTTGCACTGTGTATCCGCATGGCTCTTTTTATATCTACCTTTATGATAATGTCTTTTTATCTCTTTTGATTGAAATAAAGTTTGTTTACTATTTTAAGGCTATAGCTTTCTCTTGTTCTATTTTTGGATGCATTTATCTTTCGTTAAAGCTGCCTTCCCTAGGCATGTACTTTTTCTGAGGTTACATAGCAACATAGTTATTAAGGTTGAAGGAAGACCTTAAGTCCATCGTGTTCAACCCGTAGCCTAACCTAACAGGACCTAACATGTTGATCCAGAGGAAGGCAAAAAACCCACGTGGCAAAGAGTAAGCTCCACATTGGGGAAAAAAATTCCTTCCCGACTCCACATACGGCAATCAGTCTGGTTCCCTGGATCAACACCCTATCAAGGAAACTAGTGTATATAACCTGTAACATTATACTTTTCAAGAAAGGCATCCAGTCACCTCTTAAATTTTAGTAATCAATCACTCATTACAACATCATACGTGTTCCATAGTCTCGCTGCTCTAAGAGTAAAGAATGTGCGTCTGTGACTATGCTTAAACCTTCTTTCCTCCAGACGTAGAGGATGCCCCTTGTCCCCATCTCGGGTCTATGAGTAAAACGGTTATTGGAAAGGTCTTTGTACTGTCCCCTCATATATTTATACATTAACATAAGATCACCCCTTAGCCTTTGTTTTTCCAAACTCAATAGCCCCAAGTGTAATAACCTGTCTTGGTATTGCAGACCCCCCAGTCCTCTAATAACCTTGGTCGCTCTTCTCTGCACCCACTCTAGTTCAGCTAGGTCTTTCCTGAACTCTGGAGACCAGAACTGTACACCGTATTCTAAGTGTGGTCGCACTAGTGACTTGTATGAAGGTAAAATTATGTTCTCCTCATGAGCATCTATGCCTCTTTTAATGCATCCCATTATTTTATTTGCCTTTGTAATAGCTGCCTGACATTGGCCACTAAATGTGAATTTGTCGTCCACCCATACTCTCAGGTCTTTTTCATTGACGGTTTTGCCCAATGTTTTACTATTAAGCACATAATTATACATCTGATTTGCTCTACCCAAGTGCATGACCTTATATTTATCCCCATTAAAGCTCATTTGCCATTTATCAGCCCAAGCTTCTAGTTTACATAAATCATCCTGTAATATAAAATTGTGCTCCTCTGAGTTTAGTGTCATCTGCAAATATTGAAGTTCTACTCTGTATGCCCCCTACAAGGTCATTAATAAATATGTTAAAAAGAAGCGGGTCCAATGCTGACCCCTGTGATACCCCACTGCTAACCGCGATCCAGTCCGAGTGTGCTCCATTAATAACCACCCTTTGTTTCCTATTCCTGAGCCAGCTCTTAACCCACTTACACATATTTTCCCCTATCCCCATTATTCTCATTTTATGTATCAACCTTTTGTGTGGCACCATATCAAAAGCTTTTGAAAAGTCCATATACACTATGTCCACTGGGTTCCCTTGGTCCAATCCGGAACTTACCTCTTCATAGAAGCTGATCAGATTAGTCTGACATGAACGGTCCCTAGTAAACCCGTGCTGATACTGGGTCATGAGGTTATTCCTCTTCAGATACTCCAGTATAGCATCCCTTAGAATGCCCTCCAGGATTTTACCCACAGTAGAGGTTAAGCTTACTGGCCTATAATTTCCGAGTTCAGTTTTTGTCCTCTTTTTGAATATTGGCACCACATTTGCTATACGCCAGTCCTGTGGTACAGACCCTGTTATTATGGAGTCTTTAAAGATTAAAAATAATGGTCTATCAATGACTGTACTTAATTCCTGCAGTACTCGAGGGTGTATCCCATCCGGGCCCGGAGATTTGTCAATTTTAGTGATTTTTAGACGCTGCCGCACTTCCTGCTGGGTTAAGCAGGTGATATTTAATGGGGAATTTTTATCACTAGTCATTTTGTCTGCCATGTGATTTTCTTGTGTAAATACTGATGAAAAAAAGTCATTTAGCATATTGGCTTTTTCCTCATCCTCATCCACCATTTCACCCAGACTATTTTTAAGGGGGCCAACACTATCATTTTTTAGTTTCTTACTATTTATGTAGTTAAAGAATATTTTGGGATTATTTTTACTCTCTCTGGCAATGAGTCTCTGTCTCAATCTTTGCTGCCTTGATTTGCTTTTTACAGAATGTATTTAATTTTTTGTATTTATTTAATGCCTCATCACTACCTACTTCCTTTAATTCTCTAAATGCTTTCTTTTTGTCACTTATTGTGCCCCTTACAGCTCTATTTAGCCATATTGGTTTCCTCCTATTTCTAGTATGTTTATTCCCATACGGTATATACTGTGCACAGGTCCTATCCAGGATGCTAATAAATGTCTCCCATTTTCTTTGTGTATTTTTATGTCTCAGGATATCGGCCCAGTTAATTACACCAAGATCATCTCTCATCCGTTGGAAATTTGCCCTCCTGAAGTTTATTGTCCTTGTAACCCCTCTATTACACATCTTTTTAAAGGATACATGAAAACTTATTATTTTGTGATCACTATTCCCCAAGTGACCCCCAACCCTTATATTTGCTATGCGGTCTGGCCTGTTGGTTAATATTAGGTCTAGCAGTGCCCCCCTTCTTGTTGGGTCCTGAACCAGTTGTGAAATGTAATTGTCTCTCATAGTTGTCAGACACCGATTACCTTTGCTGGAACTGCAGGTTTCTGTTCCCCAATCTATTTCAGGGTAGTTGAAGTCCCCCATAATAATGACTTCTCCTTGAGTCGCAGCTTCATCTATTTGCTTTACGAGGATATTCTCAGTTGCTTCCATTATTTTTGGAGACTTATAACTAACCCCTATCAGTAATTTATTTTTTCCCCCTCCCCTTATCTCCACCCACAGGGATTCTACATTTTCATTAGATTCACCTATATTATCACGCAGGATGGGTTTAAGGATGATTTTACATATAGACACACCCCTCCCCCTCGCTTATCCGTTCGGTCATTTCTGAACAGACTATAGCCCTTTAAGTTAACAGCCCAGTCAGGGCTCTCATCCAGCCATGTTTCAGATATCCCCACCATGTCATAATTATGCTCCAACAACATTAATTCTAATTCCTCCATTTTGTTGGCGAGGCTTCTGGCATTAGTATACAAACATTTTATGTATCTCTCTGTACCTCTATTCTTTCGTAAATTATTAACTGTTCTAACCCCACCCCCCATGACACCCCTAACTTCTTTATTTGTGCCCAGGTCTCTATCTGCACTATCTTCCCCTCCTATAATATGAATACCCTCCCCCCAATCCCTAGTTTAAACACTCCTCCGACCTTCTAGCCATTTTATCCCCCAACACAGCTGCACCCAATTGAGGTGCACCCCATTGAAGTGCAGCCCGTCCCTAGCATAGAACCTGTAGCCAACTGAGAAGTCGGCCCAGTTCTCCAGGAACACAAACCCCTCCTTCCTACACCAATTCCTGAGCCACTTATTTATCTCCCTAATCTCCCGTTGCCTGTCTGGCCTGGCACGTGATACAGGCAGTGATTCAGAGAATACCACGTTGGAGCTCCTTGCTTTAAGCTTGCAGCCTAATTCCTTGAAATCGTTTTTAAGGACCTTCCACCTACCTCTAACTATGTCATTTGTGCTAATGTGCACCATGACCGCTGGGTCCTCACCAGCCCCTCCCAGTTATCTGTCAATCTGATCAGCGATGTGTCGGACTTGAGCGCCAGGTAGGCAGCACACTGTTCGATGATCCCTGTCTTTGTAACAGATTTCCCTATCTGTTCCCCTAATAATTGAATTCCCCCATTACAGCACCTGTCTGGCCTGCCCTGCTCTCCTATTTCCCCCCTTACTGGAGCAGACACTCCTCCGGCTTTCAGAGGACATGCCTGGCTGCAGCAGTGCTACCCCTGCACTGACACCCCCCTCATCTGCCAACTTAGCAAACTTATTGGGGTTTGGCGTTTTGGCACCTTGTTGACACACCTCCCTTGACAAAGCTGCACCCGGCAGCGATACGCGTGGAGTCCTTCCTCACACCTTGTTCCCTTGGGACCAAATGTTGATTTTGGCTCTTACATGAGCCTTTCCTCGGCAGACAAGGTGGCCATTACCATTTGACTCAATACTCCTGCACTGTCTCGTCCAGCAAGCAATTATAACCCGGTGCTGTTAGGTTGTATACTCCTGTTTTTCTCTGTGCCATAGGACCTGGCATATGGCCATTGAAGCCTAGGGTAACATATACTGATCTTGTGGCATTAGCTTAGTTACCTTTACCGGGGGGGCAGAGGGTCCGTTGCTCAAAGGGGGCCCACCCGGAGCTACGCTACTGTAACTGTATCGGCGCGCTGCGCCGATAGTTACCTTCTGCTGCAGAGCAGGGAGAATCGATCTCCCTGCTCTGCCGCCAGCCGCTATGGAGCCCCGAGCAGGCAGGGCCAGCAGTGGGCTCCCGCCCCGCTCCTTCTCCTTCCCCCATCATCCCCATCAGCGTCTGATGTCGGCGATGCTGACAGCGGGCGCGATAACATCACTGACCGGCACCCACTGTCAGGACATGAGCAGGGGCTCAGAACAGCTCAGGAACCAGGAAGAAGAGAGGTGAGTATTTATTTATTTTTTATGGGGAAGGCTGCCTAATACTACAGGTTTGCCTATGGGGGTCTGCCTTATACTACAAGATCTGCCTATGGGGGGTCTGCCTTATACTACAGGGTCTGCCTATGGGGGGTGCTGCCTTATACTACAGGGTCTGCCAATGGGGGGTCTGCCTAATACTACAAGATCTGCCTATGGGAGGTCTGCCTTTTACTACAAGATCTGCCTATGGGGGGTCTGCCTTATACTACAGGGTCTGCTTATGGGCGGGTGCTGGCTTATACTACAGGGTCTGCCAATGGGGGGGGGGTCTGCCTAATACTACAGGGTCTGCCTATGGGGGGTGTTGTCTTATACTACAGGACCTGCCTATGGGGGTACTGTCTTATTCTACAGGGTCTGCCTATAGGGGTGCTGCCTTATAGTATAGGGTTTTCCTAGGGGGGTGCTGCCTTATAGTACAGGGTCTGCCTATGGGGTGCTACCTTACACTACAGGGTCTGCCTATGGTGGTGCTGCTTTATACTACAGGGTCTGCCTATGGGGGTGCTGCCTTATACTACATGGTCTGCCTATGGGGTGCTGCCTTATACAACATGGTCTGCCTATGGGGGTGCTGCCTTATACTACATGGTCTGCCTATGGGGCTGCTGCCTTGTACTACATGGTCTGCCTATGGGGTGCTACCTTACACTACAGGGTCTGCCTATGGTGGTGCTGCTTTATACTACAGGGTCTGCCTATGGGGTGCTGCCTTACACAACAGAGTCTGACTGTGGGTGCTGCCTTGTGCTATAGAGTCTGCCTATGGGGGGTGCATTATACAATATAAAGTAGGCCTATGGACAGTACATTATACTATATTGAGGACTATCTGGTGCATTATACTATATTGAGGATGATCTGGTGCATTATACTAAATGGAGGCTATCTAGAGGGGCATCATACAGTGTGGGGATTACAGTGTTAGAGCCATCAAACAGTTTGGAGGCTACTAAGGGGTCAATATACGGTGTATAAGAGAGCATCATACTGTGCATGGGAGAGCTGGACAGGGGGGAGACTCGGGACATTATTAAATTTAAAGTGGGCACTTATTGTTATAGGGCAACTCAGGTTACTGTGACTATCAAAGGGGCACACAGGCCATTATTACTTATAGAGGGCAAAATATGGGCACTGTTTTCTAGGGCATTTGTACCTGGCATTACTATGCTGTAGAGGTGAAAATTTAAATATATACTGTATACTATTGTGTCAGGTGTGCACACCATTATTTGTTTGGTCTTTTTTCTCCATTTCACAAATGGGAAACCTAAGCATTACTTAAAATCTTTGTTTTTCAAGAATAAAAGGTGTAGTTTTAAGTTTCTTCTCCTTTGGATGGTTATCCAGGAGAGGTCAGGATATAATTGAATGGGAGTTCCTTGAAAGTCAATTGTACGGAGCGTGCGGGCTTTAGAGATTATGGCTAGTGATGAGCGAATATACTCGTTGCTCGGGTGGTCTCCGAATATTTATAACTGCTCAGAGACTTAGTTTTCATCACCGCAGCTGAATGATTTACATCTGTTAGCCAGCTTGAATACATGTGGGGATTCCCTAGCAACCAGGCAACCCCCACATGTACTCAGGCTGGCTAGTAGTTGTAAATCATTCAGATGCGGAGATTAAAACGACAACCTCCGAGCAGTCATAAATACTCAGAGACCACCCGAGCGTGCTCGGTAAAACCCGCGCAACGAGTGTATTCGCTCATCACTAATTATGGCCTTCTTTAATTGAAAGTCATATACACAGGAGATCACATCACGCGGTTGAGCTTGAAAGCCAATAGGGTGGAGTGCTCTGTGTGGTCTGTTTAGTTTTATTTTATGGGATGAAAGTTACATAGTAACATATAGTAACATAGTAACATAGTTAGTAAGGCCGAAAAAAGACATTTGTCCATCCAGTTCAGCCTATATTCCGTCATAATAAATCCCCAGATCTACGTCCTTTTACAGAACCCGTTGACCCAGGATGAGTTGAAATCCAATTCACGTGTTGTATGAAGATCTTTAGGTTCTGTAGCCTCAGGAATGCCTCTCACCATTATGTTGTTGCACCGACTCCTATTGTCCAAGTCCTCAAGATGTTTGTTTCATGCAGAGTAGAGATGGTGAACCCGAACAGTAAAGTTTGGCGTCTATACTAAACACCTACTGTTCGGGCACGGACACCGAACATGGACTTCACCAGGAAGTCTGTGTTACTGTTCGTGTCCAGCCCATCGAACACTGGGTGTTTGTTGTGCTGTCATGTGCATGAAAGTGTGGCAAACACTGCTTCTGATCAGCAGTAAAATCATCGCCAGTCAGACAGCCGCAGTTCCCACGCTGTCAAATGACAGCGTCAGCCCGAAGCTGTGATCAGAGGTATAAAGTTTACCTCCGATTACTGGTATCGGCTGATGGAACTAATGCTCCCATCAGCTGCCGTTAATAACAGTCATAAATAATTTAAAAAAATTGTGTGGGGTCTCCCCTATTTTTGACAACCAGCCAAGCTAAAAGCAGACAGCTGGGAGTTGGCATTCTCAGGCTGGTAAAGGGTGATGGATAATTCCCCCAAATCTAAAAATAGCAGCCCGCATCTGCCCAATAAAGGAGCATCTATTAGATATGCCAATTCTGGCACTTTGCCCGGCTCCTACCACTTGCCCTGTAGCAGTGGCAAGTGGGGTTCATATTTGTGGGGTTAATGTCAACCTTGTATTGTCAGGTGACATCAAGCCCATGGCTTAGTAATGGAGAGCTGTCTATAAGACACCTCTCCATTACTAATCCTATAGTTACAGTATATGGTAAATAAAGACACAACCAGAATAAAGTCTTTTATTTGAAAAAAACAAAACAAAACACATTTTTCCATTTTTATATGAAAATAACAAACCGTTATTCTCACGTAACACCTAATTCCACTGAATCCCTTGTCGCCCGTAATAAAACAGAAATAAAAAACAACAATATTCCTCACCTCTCCGTTGTTCTGTCCCATGCCATAATCCACTTCTGGGGATTAATAGTTTTCAACCTGGACAATGCCAAGATGCGACCGTCCAGGCTGAGAACCACTGGTGAATGAACTGCTGCGAGCACAATATCTGTGACATCATAGAGGTTACTGCTGATCACTGAGGCTGAATCCCAGCTGGTCTGAACTGCGGTGACCTCTGAGATCCCTGCTAGCACCGTGAGAAAGTCTCAACACGGTGCAGAGGCAAGTGCAGAATATCGCCTTTGATTTGCCACTGAAACAGTTTTATCACAAATGATTTTGAGGAGCAAACAGTACCTGTGGGGGCTGCAACACAGTTTTTGCACAACCTACTTCGATGCTGGAAGATCGATTTCACACAGGACAGGATCCTATCTCTTTAAATGACAAGTTCACGTTCAGCAGCAGCAGTAGTGCAGGAGCGACCGTCTCTGCACTATGACACTGAGATAATAGCGCCAGCAAAACAAGATGTCTGCTTTTGGCAGCCAATCACAGACCTTGTGTTATGCTGTTGTGGATGGTTTCTGCAGCGATTGAAGGAATCAACACAAAGTTAAAGGAAAAAAGCGCAAGTCATTCCTCTAACTTCTCCACACACCCTCCCCTCATCAAAAGAGTCTCCCCCATGCCCTTCACTCATCTTCCAGCAACACTATCCTAGCCAAAGTTAAACCAAAAGCATTAGTGGAAACGCAATGATTTACCGAACTGTGACCGAATTTTGCCGACTGAGTAAAAATGCTTGAGAAAGTGAACACGAATCTGAATGTGGTACGTTTGTGTCGAATTTGCAATTGGCGAACTTTTTCTGAACAAGTTCGCTCATCTCTACACCGGACACACACGGTAAAACTGCAGTGGTCGGTTTCTTGATTCTCACACAGATATGTGATAACATAAGATGGAGTCAGAGGAACCCTCCTACAAATCGTGAGAACAAAGTCATTACTACAGGACTGTATGAGAAAGGGATTTATTCTACAAGAAATGCTGGGGCCACAAATGAGAGAATCCGGGCCCCGTGGCTGGATACTCCGGGCCCCCAGCATGTTAGGACCAGACGGGGTCTATGTCCCTGGAGCTTCTCTAGTCGGTATAATGAGACTCTGATCTTGGTCATATGAAGAGGGTTGTAGTAAAATAGAAACTGCCTGAATATGAAACCTTGTTTGATCTCTGTGTCCTGTGTAAGAACTATGGAGATAGCGCTATTCTTCTGTATAATGGGCATGGCGCTGGGGCCTGAATATGAGACCTTGTCTGATCTCTGTGTCCTGTGTAAGAACTATGGAGATAGCGTTATTCTTCTGTATAATGGGGCATGGCGCTGGGGCCTGAATATGAGACCTTGTCTGATCTCTGTGTCCTGTGTAAGAACTATGGAGATAGCACTATTCTTCTGTATAATGGGGCATGGTGCTGGGGCCTGAATATTAGACCTTGTGTGACCTCTGTGTCCTGTGTAAGAACTATGGAGATCGGGCTATTCTTCTGTATAATGGGGCATGGTGCTGGGGCCTGAATATGAGACCGTGTCTGATCTCTGTGTCCTGTGTAAGAACTATGGAGATAGCGCTATTCTTCTGTATAATGGGGCATGGCGCTGAGCCCTGAATATGAGACCTTGTCTGATCTCTGTGTCCTGTGTAAGAACTATGGAGATCACGGTATTCTTCTGTATAATGGGGCATGGTGCTGGGGCCTGAATATGAGACCTTGTCTGATCTCTGTGTCCTGTGTAAGAACTATGGAGATCGCGCTATTCTTCTGTATAATGGGGCATGGTGCTGGGGCCTGAATATGAGACCTTGTCTGATCTCTGTGTCCTGTTTAAGAACTATGGAGATAGCGCTATTCTTCTGTAAAATGGGGCATGGTGCTGGGGCCTGAATATGAGACCTTGTCTGATCTCTGTGTCCTGTATAAGAATTATGGAGATTGCACTATTCTTCTGTATAATGGGGCACGGTGCTGCGGCCTGAATATAAGACCTTGTCTGATCTCTGTGTCCTGTGTAAGAACTATGAAGATAGCACTATTCTTCTGTATAATGGGGCATGGTGCTGGGGCCTGAATATGAGACCTTGTCTGATCTCTGTGTGCTGTGTAAGAACTATGGAGATCGCGCTATTCTTCTGTATAATGGGGCATGGCGCTGGGGCCTGAATATGAGACCTTGTCTGATCTCTGTGTCCTGTATAAGAATTATGGAGATTGCGCTATTCTTCTGTATAATGGGGCACGGTGCTGCGGCCTGAATATGAGACCTTGTCTGATCTCTGTGTCCTGTGTAAGAACTATGGAGATAGCACTATTCTACTGTATAATGGGGCATGGCGCTGGGGCCTGAATATAAGACCTTGTCTGATCTCTGTGTCCTGTGTAAGAACTATGGAGATAGCGCTATTCTTCTGTATAATGGGGCATGGCGCTGGGGCCTGAATATGAGACCTTGTCTGATTTCTGTGTCCTGTGTAAGAACTATGGAGATCGCGCTATTCTTCTGTATAATGGGGCATGGCGCTGGGGCCTGAATATGAGACCTTGTCTGATCTCTGTGTCCTGTGTAAGAACTATGGAGATCGTGCTATTCTTCTGTATAATGGGGCATGGCGCTGGGGCCGGAATATGAGACCTTGTCTGGTCTCTGTGTCCTGTGTAAGAACTATGGACATAGCGCTATTCTTCTGTATAATGGAGCATGGTGCTGGGGCCTGAATATGAGACCTTGTCTGATCTCGGTGTCCTGTGTAAGAACTATGGAGATCGCGCTATTCTTCTGTATAATGGGGCATGGCGCTGGGGCCTGAATATGAGACCTTGTCTGATCTCTGTGTGCTGTGTAAGAACTATGGAGATAGCGCTATTCTTCTGTATAATGGGACATGGAGCTGGGGCCTAAATATGAGACCTTGTCTGATCTCTGTGTCCTGTGTAAGAACTATGGAGATCGCGCTATTCTTCTGTATAATGCCTCATGGCGCTGGGGCCTGAATACTCCTGTAATCTGACCCAAGCATTTTGGATTAGGGGAAGGGAAAATGGTATTGGGGACATTTTATTGTATTTGCCCTTAAAAAACAAACAAAACTGTAATAAAACATAACTGATTAATAAAAGTGTTTTGTACAGTATTTTGACTGTAGGAGAGGTAAAGAGCCGAGGCTGAAGATGCTTTATCTACAGAATTTTACAAAGAGGGAGGATTGACAATGCTGAATGTCTGTCTATTTGGGATTGGGAGTTAGGAAAAGGGGTAGGAGGATATTTTGGGTTTTGTTTTGGGGGTGGGGACAAGAGATGCAATATTTGTTCATATAATGTAAATATATGAATACAGTTAGGTCCAGGAATATTTGGTCAGTCACTGAATCTTGATTTCAGCTCTGCAGTCCACTTATTTACCGTAGATTTGACATGAAGCAACTCATGTACAATTGAAGTGGAGACTTTGTGTTTTTTTTAACAGAATTTTTATTGAATTTTCCAAAACAATATACAAATAGTATAAGCCAAAAAGAAGATTTTTCGTGACATATTGTACTTCACGACAATAGTTAAAATGTTTTGACATAACGTGCTTTTAATTGTGAACAAAAACAGAAATATGGCAAAAATTTGCAAAATTTAGCAATTTTCAAAGTCTAAATTGTTATGCCCTAAAATCAGAGATGTCACAGAAAATAGTTAAAAAATAACATTTCCCACTGTCTACTTTACATCAGCACAATATTTGAAACATTTTTTTTTGTTAGGATGATATCAGGGTTAAAAGTTGACCAGTGATTTCTCCTTTTTCCATTTGAAGTGACTTTAACCCCTTTACCCCCAAGGGTGGTTTGCACGTTAATGACCAGGCCAATTTTTACATTTCTGACCACTGTCTCTTTATGAGGTTATACCTCCGAAACACTTCAACGGATCTTAGCGATTCTGAGATTGTTTTCTTGTAACATATTGTACTTCATGATACTGCTAAAATTTCTTCGATATAACTTGCGTTTAGTTGTGAAAAAAAGGAAATTTGGCGAAAATTTTGAAAATTTCGCAATTTTCCAACTTTGAATTTTTATTCTGTTAAACCAGAGAGTTATGTGACACAATATAGTTAATAAATAACATTTCCCACATGTCTACTTTACATCAGCACAATTTTGGAAACAAAATTTTTTTTTTCTAGGAAGTTATAAGGGTTAAAATTTGACTAGCAATTTCTCATTTTTGCAACAAAATTTACAAAACCATTTTTTTTTAGGGACCACCTCACATTTGAAGTAATTTTGAGGGGTCTATATGGCAGAAAATACCCAAAAGTGACACCATTCTAAAAACTGCACCCCTCAAGGTGCTCAAAACCACATTCAAGAAGTTTATTAACCCTTCAGGTGATTCACAGCAGCAGAAGCAACATGGAAGGAAAAAATTAACATTTTACTTTTTAGTCACAAAAATGATCTTTCAGCAATAATCTTTTTAATTTCCCAAGGGTAAAAAGAGAAAATGGACCTCAAAACTTGCTGTCCAATTTGTCATGAGTACGCTGATACCCCACATGTGATGGGGAACCAAAATTGGCTGGAATTAAGATCGAACGCCATGTCGCGTTTGGCGAACCCCGGATGTGCCTAAACAGTGGAAACCCCCCACAAGTGACCCCATTTTGGAAACTAGACCCCCTAAGGAACTTATCTAGATGTGTCGTGAGCACTTTTATCCCCCAAGTGCTTCACGAAAGTTTATAACGCCCGGGCGTGAAAAAAAAAAATTCCTATTTTTTCCACAAACATGATCGTTTAGTCCCCAATTTTTTTATTTTCTCAAGGGTAAAAGGAGAAATTCGACCCCAAAAGTTGTTGTCCAATTTGTCCTGAGTACGCTGATACCCCATATGTGGAGGGAACCACTGTTTGGGTGCATGGCAGGGCTCAGAAGGAAAGAGCGCCGTTTGACTTTTTCAAGCTAAATTTGGCTGGAATTGAGATCGGACGCCATGTCACGTTTGGCGAGCCCCAGATGTGCCTAAAGGGAAGTAGTGACGTTTTGGAATGCAGACTTTGATGGAATGTTCTGCGGGCATCATGTTCCGTTTGCAGAGCCCCTCATGTGCCTAAACAGTAGAAACCCCCACAAGTGAGCCCATTTTGGAAACTGTACCCCCTAAGGAACTTATCTTGGTGTGTGGTGAGAATTTTGAACCCCCACGTGCTTCACTAAAGTTTGTAATGCCCAGGCGTGAAAATAAAAAATCCTATTTTTTCCCACAAAAATGATCTTTTAGTCCCCAATTTTTAATTATCCCAAAGGTAACAGGAGAAATTGGACATCAAAAGTTGTTGTCCAAATTGTCCTGATTACGCTGGTATGCCATATGTGGGAAAAAACTGTTTAGGCACACGTTGGGGCTCGAAAGGGAAGTAGTGACGTTTTGGAATGCAGACTTTGATGAAATGGTCTGCGGTCGTCATGTTCCGACTTTTTCAAGCTAAATTTGGCTGGAATTGAGATCGGACGCCATGTCGCGTTTGCAGAGCCCCTGATGTGCCTAAACAGTAAAAAAAAAAAACACAAGTTACATCATTTTGGAACCTAGACCCCCCCCCCCAAGGAATTTATCTAGATGTGCCCCCTTTTTGGAACTAATGTACGCTTTCCTGTAAAGTAAATTAGTAGTGCATGGAGGTGTAGTACAATTTGAAGCAATCCTTCATACACAGGCCAGGTTTTTTGGGGCAGGTGTCGCATTGATAAATGGTGTCCTTGCGTATTCCTTTTGTAACACACTCAGCACCTTTTTTGCGGCTTACCTTTTCTACTGGTTGGCGGGACCACCCCTGGAAAATGCTGGCCTGGTACGATACGAGCACCATCAGTTCCGGAAGTACTGGGGCCCTCTCCTTCCGGAGTGCCAAATATCAAGGCCTTAACCACTACCTCCTGGAACTGAAGGTACGACGTATCGGTGTGGCGTGCACATCGTAACAGCAGGAAAGCGTTGAGCATTGCCATTTGTACAATGTGCACGGCCAGCTTTTTGTACCACACCTTGGCCTTTCTCAAAGCACTGTACGGTTGGAGGAGATGATCAGAGAGATCAACCCCCACCCCATGCTTTTGTTGTAGCCCAGTACACAGTCCGGTTTGCTGACCTGTGTAGAGGTACCCCGTACAGTGCTGAGGGCAATGCTATCACCGTGTATGGTGGTCAAGAGAAGGACATCCCTCTTGTCCTTGTACTTGACCACCAGCAGGTGGTCGCTACATTGGGCCTTGCTCTCACCTTTTCTGAGCATCTGCCGAAGTAGCGTCTTTGGGAGGCCTCTCTGATTTTTGCGGACAGTAACGCAGGCTGCGGTACCTCGCGCAGAGAGGGATTTGTAGAGTGGGAAGCTGGTATAAAAGTTATCAGTATAGAGGTGATAACCTTTATCCAGCAGTGGGTGTACGAAATCCCACACAATCTTCCCACTCACTCCCAGGACAGGAGGACACTCAGGGGGTTCAATCCTGCTGTCCTTCCCTTCATACACTCTAAACCTGTGGATGTACCCTGAGGCACTCTCACACAGCTTGTAGAGTTTGATTCCGTACCTGGCCCTTTTGTTGGGCAGGTATTGACGGAATCCGAGCCGCCCCTTAAAATGGACCAAGGACTCATCCACGCAGATGTCCCTTTTGGGCACGTACACTTCATAAAACTTTTTGTTGAAGTGTTCGATGACCAGCCGAACTTTGAACAGACGGTCAAAGTTGGGGTCATCTTGTGCGGGACACTGTGCATTATCGGAATAATGCAGGAATTTATGGATGGCCTCAAAACGTTTCCGAACCATGACCATTCGGAACAATGGAGTGTTATATAAAATATCTACACTCCAATATTGCCGAATGTCTGGCTTCTTCACGATCCCCATGTGGAGGACCAGGCCCCAAAACTGCATCATTTCAACTGCGTCTACAGGAGACCAGTTGGAAAATGATGTACCGGGGTTTTGCTCCAAAAATTGACGAGCATACAAATTAGTTTGCTCCACCATGAGGTTAATAAAATCCTCAGAGAAAAAGACTTTGAAAAAGTCTGTTTCGGTGAGGCCCGCGGTGTCAAACTTGATTCCTGATTCTGCCACAAAATCAGGAATCAGTTGGTCGTAATTTTCGTGGGGCGAGGTCCATATAGGGTCCGCAGTGGGGAGCGCTGGTTCAGGAGTGGTGGGGGCTGCCTCATCTTCTGTCCTGGGGCGTATGCGTGGCGATTCTGCAGGACCCGAGGAGGAAGATGAGGAGGAAGGAGGAAGAAGAAGAGGATGAAGAATCAGAAAAGTAAAGAAAAGTGGGATCCTCTCCCTCGCTATCAGTGTCGGAGGCAAGGAAAGCATATGCCTCCTCCAATGCATAGCGCTGTTGGGACAAACGGGACATTTTTGTGTGAATATGGTGATTGGGTGCACTTTATTGATAACTGTATGTGTATGTGTGGGGGGGATAGTGATTTGTGCAAAAAAAAAAGGAAAACGGCAGGCACAAACTCTGATAAGAGAACTGCGTCACTTATCAAAGTTTGGCAGCTGCGGGATGTGTGTACGGAGGTTGCGAAAAGGGGCTGAGGGAAAAAAAGCGAGCGCGAGAGTTGATCGGTGAACTGCGTCACCAATCAATGCTCGACGGCTGTTAAATGGGCGCACGGAAGGAGGTGCAAAGGGGGGTAAAAAGAGGGGGAAAGGAAATGGGGGTGGATGTGGGGATTGGGCAGGGATCAGTGATCAAAACGTACGGTTGTAGTCAGGTGGCGCAAAGGGGGGGTGAAAAAAAAAAAAAGGAAAACGGCAGGCACAAACTCTGATAAGTGAACTGCGTCACTTATCAAAGTTTGGCGGCTGCGGGATGTGTGTATGGAGGTAGCGCAAAGGGGCTGAGGGAAAAAAGCGAGCGCGAGAGTTGATCGGTGAACTGCGTCACCAATCAACGCTCGGCGGCTGTTAAATGGGCGCACGGAAGGAGGTGCAAAGGGGGGTAAAAAGAGGGGGAAGTGTTATGGACCTGGTGGTTAGGAGCACCCAGAACGACCTGATTGTTAAACTCACACAGGACAAGCTCTGGGAAGTGGGAGCTCTGCTGACCGCAACCCCTAATCCTATCACACAACTAGAAATAGCCGTGGAGCGTACCTAACACGACCTAGACGCCTCTTCACAGCCTAAGAGCTAACTAGCCCTAAAGATAGAAAATAAAGCCTACCTTGCCTCAGAGAAATTCCCCAAAGGAAAAGGCAGCCCCCCACATATATTGACTGTGAGTTAAGATGAAAGTCACAAACACAGAAATGAAACAGGTTTCAGCAAAGGGAGGCCAGACTTACTAAACAGCATGAGGATAGGAAAGGTATCTTTGCGGTCAGCACAAAAAACTACAAAAAGACCATGCGAGTGTGCAAAAAGACCTCCGCACCGACTCACGGCGCGGAGGTGCCACTCTGCATCCCAGAGCTTCCAGCTAGCAAGGCAAAATCATGATAGCTAGCTGGACAAGGAAAGAATGAACAAATAATTAACTAGCAGGGACTTAGCTTCTGCTGGAGTAGACAGGTCACCAGAAAGATCCAAGAGCGAACTGAACCAGTACAAGAACATTGACAGCTGGCATGGAGTAACGATCTAAGTGGAGTTAAATAGAACAGCCAGCCAAAGAATAAACTACGTCACCTGTGGAAGGAACCTCAGAAGCAGCAGCTCCACTCACAGCCACCAGAGGGAGTCCATGGACAGAACTCGCAGAAGTACCAAAGCACAAAAGTGACAGCGCTCCATCCGGGTGTATTCCAAAATTCAATTCTTTATTAAAGCCATAAAAACAGCAGACAGCAACGTTTCGACCTAATTGGTCTTTATCAAGCATGTCCTGACAGTGCAAAGGGCCGGCTATAAATGGTGTAGGCACCACACAGGGCACCAATCAACAATAAGCCCCACCCCCCCACATAATATAACAATACATACAATAATAAAAACAAAAATCAAACATATACCTAATAAAAATCTCCCCACCCAGGTACAGATCGCATGTACAAAATATACATATACCCCACCAGAATACAAAACTGCAGTACAGTCTAAAGGAGTTTCATCTGTCAGAGTCCGGAGGTGTGATCTTCACACGACAGTCCACCAATCACCACACCACCACATGGAGTAATAAACAATCCATTGCCAATCGGATTCAGGCTCTCTTAGATGTCATGAAGCCTGACGACGCCCTCAGATAAATCACATGTCCGGAAACTTCCTCACCACCAATTAGGGAGCCTGTAATAGAATCAACAAAGCGCTTAAAACATCCCATGCCACCACCCACTCAAACCCGGGAGCGTCGGCGCCTGCCCCTCCAGACACGCCCCCAACTGGGGACCCATCCAGAACCAAGAGCGTCACATACACACCCCCCGGGGGGGCGGGGCCAAACCGGGACGTTGCCACAGTAACCGCACCACATTCATGCCCTCAGCCGCAGCGTTCAAACACTGGCTAAGCCCAGCGATGTGATGGTGAGGATGCAGCCGCGGGGCCCCCCGGAGCTAGCAACCCACCAACTGGTGGGAAACCCACCCAAGGGACGATCCCGCAGCTTACATACCACACTCACCACATCGCATGGGCCACAGCGATGGACCGCAGCGTTCAATAACTGGCTCCGCCCAGAGATGTGATGGCGAGGATGCACCCGCGGGGCCCCCCGGAGCTAGCCACCCACCAACTGGTGGGAAACCCACCCAAGGGACGACCCCGCAGTTTACATACCTCGTTCACCACATCGCACGGGCCACCATGTCACTAGAACCACCGCAACCAAGGCACAATGTGTGCAGAAACACAGCGATAGGATGAAAAATATACTGACATCCCCATTCCATATAATCCCAATAAAAGGGGGGAACCGTCCTGTGGGAAAAGAACATAACCATTAACAGAAGACCTCAGACATTAACACATAACCAGGAGATCCTATCACCATTCAATGAATATCTCACCACCCCCAAGTGGCCGTTAAAAGACATAGATAAACAGACCCAATAGGGTCTTATATCAAAACTGGACCTGTCAATAATTATCCACCGTCGACTCTGACAGCATACACTCAAATCAGTCTGAAATAAAGGGGTACAGCACACATTGACAACGCCTGACAAACCTGAGCAGAAAAGACATTAAAAACAAATACCAACAATGATGGGACCGACCTCCTACCTAATACACCCATGTAAATTGAAATCAATATTAAGGCCCCTAGGTTGTAGTGACCCCAACATGTATATCCAGCGAAGTTCCTTGGCCTTGAGAATTTGTAATCTATTACCTCCCCTCCTGAGCAGTGGTACACTGTCAATCACCCTGAACCTAAGTTGATTTATAGAGTGTTTATTATCAATAAAGTGTTTGGGCACTGGCAAATCCGTGATTCCTGTTCTTACTGTACTCTTGTGTTTAGTAATACGGGCTTTTACCTCCATAGTCGTCTCACCAACATAAGTGAGCCCACACGGGCATACAATCATGTACACGACAAAACTGGAGGTACATGTATACCTCTCCTTGAGAAAAATCTTTTTCCCAGTATGCGGGTGATGGAAAAACTCCCCTTTTTAACATATTATTGCAGCAGGAGCAGCCCAAACAAGGGAAATTGCCATTTTTCACAGTGCTCAGGGTACTTTGAATAGATTTTTTAGAAGTTCCAATGTCAGACTTCACAAGTTTATCTCTGAGGTTACGTCCCCTTCTGAATGACATCATTGGGGGCGCCTCAAAGTTAGAAACAGAGGGCAAACCCCGCTGTAGTAGAGGCCAATGTCGTCTCAATATAGGCTCCCTAATTGGTGGTGAGGAAGTTTCCGGACATGTGATTTATCTGAGGGCGTCGTCAGGCTTCATGACATCTAAGAGAGCCTGAATCCGATTGGCAATGGATTGTTTATTACTCCATGTGGTGGTGTGGTGATTGGTGGACTGTCGTGTGAAGATCACACCTCCGGACTCTGACAGATGAAACTCCTTTAGACTGTACTGCAGTTTTGTATTCTGGTGGGGTATATGTATATTTTGTACATGCGATCTGTACCTGGGTGGGGAGATTTTTATTAGGTATATGTTTGATTTTTGTTTTTATTATTGTATGTATTGTTATATTATGTGGGGGGGTGGGGCTTATTGTTGATTGGTGCCCTGTGTGGTGCCTACACCATTTATAGCCGGCCCTTTGCACTGTCAGGACATGCTTGATAAAGACCAATTAGGTCGAAACGTTGCTGTCTGCTGTTTTTATGGCTTTAATAAAGAATTGAATTTTGGAATACACCCGGATGGAGCGCTGTCACTTTTGTGCTTTGGACTTCGTATGGCCCTAGGTGGTTCCCGGGACCTGGACGTGCGCTCCTGTTTGTGAAGTGCGGTAGCCATCTTGTTTGCTTGCAGAAGTACCATTCATGACCACAGGAGGGAGTTCGAAAACAGAATTCACAACAGTATCCCCCCCTTGAGGAGGGGTCACCGAACCCTCACCAGAGCCCCCAGGCCGATCAGGACGAGCCAAATGAAAGGCACGAACTAGATCGGCAGCATGAACATCAGAGGCAAAAACCCAGGAATTATCTTCCTGACCATAACCTTTCCACTTGACCAGGTACTGGAGTTTCCGTCTCGAAATAAGAGAATCCAAAATCTTCTCCACCACATACTCCAACTCCCCCTCGACCAACACCGGGGCAGGAGGATCAACGGAGGGAACCATAGGCGCCAAGTATCTCCGCAATAACGACCTATGGAACACATTATGGATGGCAAAAGAAGCTGGAAGGGCCAAATGAAATGACACAGGATTGAGAACTTCAGAAATCTTATACGGACCAATGAAACGAGGCTTAAACTTAGGAGAGGAAACCTTCATAGGAACATGACGAGATGACAACCAAACCAAATCCCCAACACGAAGTCGGGGACCAACACAGCGCCGGCGGTTAGCGAAACGTTGAGCTTTCTCCTGGGACAATGTCAAATTGTCCACCACATGAGTCCAAATCTGCTGCAACCTATCCACCACCGTATCCACACCAGGACAGTCCGAAGGCTCAACCTGCCCTGAAGAGAAACGAGGATGGAAACCAGAATTACAGAAAAAAGGAGAAACTAAAGTAGCCGAGCTGGCCCGATTATTAAGGGCGAACTCAGCCAAAGGCAAGAAGGACACCCAATCATCCTGATCAGCAGAAACAAAGCATCTCAGATATGTTTCCAAAGTCTGATTAGTTCGTTCGGTTTGGCCATTTGTCTGAGGATGGAAAGCCGAAGAAAAAGACAAATCAATGCCCATCTTAGCACAAAAGGACCGCCAAAACCTCGAAACAAACTGGGAACATGCAAACGAACCACATGCTTGAAAAACAATGGCACCAAATCAGAGGAGGAAGGCAATTTAGACAAGGGTACCAAATGAACCATCTTAGAGAAGCGATCACAAACCACCCAAATGACCGACATCCTTTGAGAGACAGGGAGATCTGAAATAAAATCCATGGAAATATGCGTCCAGGGCCTCTTCGGGACCGGCAAGGGCAAAAGCAACCCACTGGCACGAGAACAGCAGGGCTTAGCCCGAGCACAAGTCCCACAGGACTGCACAAAAGAACGCACATCCCGTGACAAAGAAGGCCACCAAAAGGATCTAGCCACCAAATCTCTGGTACCAAAGATTCCAGGATGACCCGCCAACACCGAACAATGAACCTCAGAAATAACTCTACTAGTCCATCTATCAGGGACAAACAGTTTCTCCGCTGGACAACGGTCAGGTCTATCAGCCCGAAACTTCTGCAGCACACGCCGCAAATCAGGGGAGATGGCAGACAAAATTACCCCCTCTTTGAGAATACCCGCCGGCTCAGGAACACCCGGAGAGTCAGGCACAAAACTCCTTGACAGGGCATCAGCCTTCACATTCTTAGAGCCCGGAAGGTACAAAACCACAAAATCAAAACGGGAGAAAAACAGCGACCATCGAGCCTGTCTAGGATTCAACCGTTTGGCAGACTCGAGATAAGTCAAATTCTTGTGATCCGTCAAGACCACCACACGATGCTTGGCTCCTTCAAGCCAATGTCGCCACTCCTCGAATGCCCACTTCATGTCCAACAACTCTCGATTGCCAACATCATAATTGCACTCAGCAGGCGAGAATTTTCTAGAAAAGAAGGCACATGGTTTCATCACCGAGCCATCAGAACTTCTTTGCGACAAAACAGCCCCTGCTCCAATCTCAGAAGCATCAACCTTAACCTGAAACGAGAGCGAAACATCTGGCTGGCACAACACAGGGGCAGAAGAAAAACGACGCTTCAACTCCCGAAAAGCCAATTGACCACATCAGCACCTTTCTTGGTCAAATCAGTCAACGGTTTAGCAACACTAGAAAAATTAGCGATGAAGCGACGGTAAAAATTAGCAAAGCCCAGGAACTTCTGCAGGCTCTTCACAGATGTCGGCTGAGTCCAATCATAAATGGCCTGAACTTTAACAGGGTCCATCTCGATAGTAGAAGGGGAAAAAATGAAACCCAAAAATGAAACCTTCTGAACCCCAAAGAGACATTTCGACCCCTTCACAAACAAGGAATTCGCACGAAGGACCTGGAACACCATTCTGACCTGCTTCACATGAGACTCCCAATCATCCGAAAAGACCAAAATATCATCCAAATATACAATCATGAATCTATCCAGGTACTCTCGGAAGATGTCATGCATAAAGGACTGAAACACAGATGGAGCATTAGAAAGCCCGAATGGCATAACCAGGTACTCAAAATGGCCCTCGGGCGTATTAAATGCTGTTTTCCATTCATCGCCCTGTTTAATTCGCACAAGATTATACGCCCCTCGAAGATCTATCTTGGTGAACCAACTAGCCCCCTTAATCCGAGCAAACAAATCAGACAGCAGCGGCAAAGGGTACTGAAATTTGACTGTGATCTTATTAAGAAGGCGGTAATCAATACAAGGTCTCAAAGAGCCATCCTTCTTGGCCACAAAAAAGAACCCTGCTCCCAACGGTGATGACGACGGGCGAATATGACCTTTCTCCAAGGATTCCTTTATATAACTCCGCATAGCGGCGTGCTCTGGCACAGATAAATTAAACAGTCGGCCCTTAGGAAACTTACTACCAGGAATCACATTAATAGCACAATTGCAATCCCTATGAGGAGGCAAGGCACCGGATTTGGGCTCTTCAAATACATCTCGGTAATCTGACAAAAACTCAGGGACTTCAGAAGGAGTGGAAGGCGAAATTGACAGCAATGGAACATCACCATGTACCCCCTGACAACCCCAGCCGGACACAGACATAGATTTCCAATCCAATACTGGATTATGGACCTGTAGCCATGGCAACCCCAAAACGACCACATCATGCAGATTATGCAACACCAAAAAGCGAATATCCTCCTGATGTGCAGGAGCCATGCACATGGTCAATTGAGTCCAGTACTGAGGCTTATTCTTGGCCAAAGGCGTAGCATCAATTCCTCTCAATGGAATAGGATACTGCAAGGGCTCCAAGAAAAAACGACAGCGCCTGGCAAACTCCAAGTTCATCAAATTCAGGGCAGCGCCTGAATCCACAAATGCCATAACAGAATAGGACGGCAGAGAGCAAATCAGAGTAACGGACAATAGAAATTTAGACTGCACCGTACCAATGGTGGCAGACCTAGCGAACCGCTTAGTGCGCTTAGGACAATCGGAGATAGCATGAGTGGAATCACCACAGTAAAAACACAGCCCATTCCGACGTCTGTGTTCTTGCCGTTCAGCTCTGGTCAAAGTCCTATCACATTGCATAGGCTCAGGCCTATGCTCAGAGAATACCGCCAAATGGTGCACAGCTTTGCGCTCACGCAAGCGCCGATCAATCTGAATGGCCAAGGACATAGACTCATTCAGACCAGCAGGCGTGGGAAATCCCACCATGACATCCTTAAGGGCTTCAGAAAGACCCTTTCTGAAAATTGCCGCCAGGGCACACTCATTCCACTGAGTAAGCACAGACCACTTTCTAAACTTCTGACAGTACACCTCCGCTTCATCCTGACCCTGACACAAAGCCAGCAAGATTTTCTCTGCCTGGTCCACTGAATTTGGTTCATCATAAAGCAATCCAAGCGCCAGAAAAAACGCATCTACATCACGCAATGCAGGATCTCCTGGCGCAAGGGAAAATGCCCAGTCTTGAGGGTCACCACGCAACAAAGAAATAATGATTTTTACTTGTTGAACGGGGTCACCAGAGGAGCGGGGTTTCAAAGCTAGAAACAGTTTACAATTATTTTTGAAATTCAGGAATTTAGATCTATCCCCAGAAAACAAATCAGGAATTGGAATTCTAGGCTCTAACATCGGATTCTGAACCACAAAATCTTGAATGTTTTGCACCCTTGCAGTGAGATGATCCACACAAGAGGACAGACCTTGAATGTCCATATCTACACCTGTGTCCTAAACCACCCAGAGGTTAAGGGGAAAAGAAAGACAAAAAACGCTGCAGAGAAAAAAAAAATGGTCTCAGAACTTCTCTTATCCCTCTATTGAGATGCATTAATACTTTGGGCCAGCTGTACTGTTATGGACCTGGTGGTTAGGAGCACCCGGAACGACCTGATGGTTAAACTCACACAGGACAAGCTCTGGGAAGTGGGAGCTCTGCTGACCGCAACCCCTAATCCCATCACACAACTAGAAATAGCCGTGGAGTGTACTGTTATGATAAGGTAATTCAGTGCCACAATGGACATAGAGGTCAGAGCACATACAGTGACCTGACAATAACCCAAAAATATAGAACGAGCTCTGAGATGTGGGAACTCTGCTGACCGCAATCCCTAATCCTCTCAAACCACACTAGAGGCAGCCGTGGATTGCGCCTAACGCTCCCTATGCAACTCGGCACAGCCTGAGAAACTAGCTAGCCTGAAGATAGAAAATAAGCCTACCTTGCCTCAGAGAAATACCCCAAAGGAAAAGGCAGCCCCCACATATAATGACTGTGAGTTAAGATGAAAAGATAAACGTAGAGATGAAATAGATTTAGCAAAGTGAGGCCCGACTTTCTGAACAGAGCGAGGATAGGAAAGGTAACTTTGCGGTCAACACAAAACCCTACAAAAAACCACGCAAAGGGGGCAAAAAGACCCTCCGTACCGAACTAACGGCACGGAGGTACACCCTCTGCGTCCCAGAGCTTCCAGCAAGCAAGAAAAAACAAATAGACAAGCTGGGCAGAAAAAAAACAGCAAACAAAATAGCAAAGCGAAACTTAGCTATGCAGAGCAGCAGGCCACAGGAACGATCCAGGAGGAAACAGGTCCAATACTAGAACATTGACTGGAGGCCAGGATCAGAGCACTAGGTGGAGTTAAATAGAACAGCACCTAACGACTTCACCACATCACCTGAGGAAGGAAACTCAGAAGCCGCAGTACCACTCTCCTCCACCAACGGAAGCTCACAGAGAGAATCAGCTGAAGTACCACTTGTGACCACAGGAGGGAGCTCTGCCACAGAATTCACAACAGTGTACCTAACACGACCTAGACGCCTCTTCACAGCCTAAGAGCTAACTTCCCCTAAAGATAGAAAATAAAGCCTACCTTACCTCAGAGAAATTCCCCAAAGGAAAAGGCAGCCCCCCACATATATTGACTGTGAGTTAAGATGAAAGTCACAAACACAGAAATGAAACAGGTTTCAGCAAAGAGAGGCCAGACTTACTAAACAGACTGAGGATAGGAAAGGTAACTTTGCGGTCAGCACAAAAAACTACAAAAAGACCATGCGAGTGTGCAAAAAGACCTCCGCACCGACTCACGGCGCGGAGGTGCCACTCTGCATCCCAGAGCTTCCAGCTAGCAAGGCAAAATCATGATAGCTAGTTGGACAAGGAAACAATGAGCAAATAATTAACTAGCAGGGACTTAGCTTCTGCTGGAGTAGACAGGTCACCAGAAAGATCCAAGAGCGAACTGAACCAGTACAAGAACATTGACAGCTGGCATGGAGTAACGATCTGAGTGGAGTTAAATAGAACAGCCAGCCAAAGAATAAACTACGTCACCTGTGGAAGGAACCTCAGAAGCAGCAGCTCCACTCACAGCCACCAGAGGGAGTCCATGGACAGAACTCGCCGAAGTACCATTCATGACCACAGGAGGGAGTTCGAAAACAGAATTCACAACAGGGAAGGGAGATGGGGGTGGATGTGGGGATTGGGCAGGGATCAGTGATCAAAACGTATGGTTGTAGTCAGGTGGCGCAAAGGGGGGGGTGAAAAAAAAAAAAAAGGAAAACGGCAGGCACAAACTCTGATGCGTCACTTATCAAAGTTTAACGGCTGCGGGATGTGTGTACGGAGTTGGCGCAACGGGGGTGAGGGAAAAAAAGCAAGCACGAGCGTTGATCGGTGAACTGCGTCACCAATCAACGCTCGGTGGCTACTAAATGTGTGCACGGAGGTGGCACAAATGGGGTGTGGAGGGGGTAAAAAGGGGGAAGGGGGGATTGGGGTGGATGTGGGGATTGGGGTGGATGTGGGGGTTGGGGTGGATGAACGGGGATTGGCGTGGATGAACGGGGATTGGGCAGGGATCAGGGATAAAACTTATGTTTAGTTGTCTTCTTTCTTTAGCAGGGATTGTGGTGCTACAGGCTGCTGTGGCACCACAATACCCAGCACAGCAGGTAGATCCAGCAGGGAGATCAAGCCAGGAGATCCAGCAGGGAGATCCAGCAGTATGACCGCTCTGTAGGAATCCTCAGCTAGAGTGAGGACCCCTGCAGAGCGGTCATACACAGGTTAGGCAGGTGACAGACAGGTCACAGAGCGGTCATGCTGCTGCTGTGACCGGTCATTGGTGGGATCGACCATAACATCGATCCCACCAATCAGAGCTTTCCTGGTGACCTGCCTAGGATTGGAGCTGTTCGCGCCGATCCTAGGCAGGTCACCTGCAGGGCACAGAGCGGTCACAGCGTGATCGCCGCTGTGCCCTGTGATTGGTGTGATCGACGATGACATCGATCGTGCCAATCGGCTCCTGCAGGCCCTGCTGGGCCTGTACTATGGTCTATCCTAGGATCGGTGCTATTAGAGCACCGATCCACGCAGGTTCCGGCAGGGCACAGCGCGGTAATACTGCGCGATGCCCTGCGATTGGCGCGATCGGGCCAATCCGGGGTGTTCTTGCCGGTGCCTGGCGTTGCCAGGCACCGGACCTAGGATCAAGTACATCGGTACTCGATCCTAGCCTGTGACCTCATTGTTTCAGCCGCTCCGATTGGCTGAAACAATGAGAATGGCTGTGATTGGCTGTTTAGAATTGAACAGCCAATCACAGCGATCGAGAGGGCGGGTGGACGGCGACAATGCCCTGGATGCCGAGGCCATCTTCCCCCAGGTAAGATTGCGTCGGAATTTTAATGCGATCACCGCGACGGTATCGCATTAAAGGGCATGACGTACTATCCTGTCGAGGGTCAGATAGGCCCAGGGCACCTCGACGGGATAGTACGTCGAAGGTCACAGAGGGGTTAAAGAGCCTATATGACAGAAAATACCCAAAAGTCACATTCTAAAAACTGCACCCCTCAAGCTGCTCAAAACCACATTCAAGAAGTTTATTAACCCTTCAGGTCCTTTACAGGAATTTTTGAAATTTGGAAAAAAAAAAATGAAAATTTAACTTTTTTCTACAAAAAAAATACTTTAGATCCCACATTTTTTTTATTTTCACAAGGTTTACAAGAAAATGGACCCCAAAATTTGTTGTGCAATTTCTCATGAGCATGACATATTATCTCATATATGGAGGAAAACCGCTATTTGGATGCACAGCAGAGCTCGGTAGGGAAGGAGTGCCATTTGACTTTTTGAAAATTTGCTGGAAGAATTAACAGATGCAATGTCGCATTTGGAGTGACCCTAATGTGCTTTAACAGTGAAAATTCCCCTCAAGAGACACTATTTTGGAAACTAGACCCCTCAGGGAACTGAACTAGATGTGTGGTGAGCACATTGAACTCTCGAGTAGTGTTGAGCATTCTGATACCGCAAGTATCGGGTATCGGCCGATATTTGCGGTATCGGAATTCCGATACCGAGTTCCGATATTTTTGTGTTATCGGGAATCGGTATTGGGATTAAGATTCATGTGTAAAATAAAGAATAAAAATAAAAAATATTGATATATACTTACCCTCTGACTCGCCCTGGTTGTCACCGCTGCAACCGCCATGCTTTCGTTGCAAAGAATGAGCGCGTTAAGGGCCTTCGATGACGTCGCGGCTTGTGATTGGTCGCTCAGCGACCAATCACAAGCCGCGACGTCATCGAGGGCCCTTAACGCGCTCATTCTTTGCAACGAAAGCATGGCGGTTGCAGCGGTGACAACCAGGGCGAGTCAGAGGGTAAGTATATATCAATATTTTTTATTTTTATTCTTTATTTTACACATGAATATGGATCCAAGGGCCTGAAGGAGAGTTTCCGCTCCTTCAGACCCTGGGATCCATTACAGGATACCTTCCGATATTTGTGTCCCATTGACTTGTATTGGGATCGGATATCGGTATCAGCGATATCCGATATTTTTCGGATATCGGCCGATACCATCCGATACTTTCAAATATCGGACAGCATCGCTCAACACTACTCTCGAGTGCTTCAAGGAAGTGTAGAACGTTGAGCCGTGAAAAAAAAAAAAAAAATCAAATTTTACCCACGAAAATATTATTTTACCCCAAATTTTGCATTTTCATATGGGTAACAGGAAAAATTGCACCATATAATTTGTTGTGCAATTTTTCTTGAGTACATTGATATCCCACATGAGGGAGAGAACTACTATTTGGGTGCACGGCAGGGCTCAGAATGGAAGGAGCGTCATTTTAATTTTTGAATGTAGAATTTGCTGGAATCATTAGGGGACGCCATGTCCCGTTTGGAGAGCCCCTGCTGTGCCTAAACATTGGAAACCCACCACAAATGACCCAATTTTGGAAACTACAACTCTCAAGGAATGTATTAAGATGTGCAGTGAGCACCTCAAACCCGATATTTATAACGTTGAGCCGTGAAAAAAAAAATAAAAAAAATCACATTTAATTTTATTTTTCACAAGGGTAAGCGGAGAAATTGCACCATACAATTTGTTGTGCAATTTCGCCTGAGTATGCTGATACCTCAAATGTGGGAGAATACTACTTTTTAGGCACAGTGCACAGCTCAGAAGGGAAGAGGTGCCATATGGGAGTTCAGATTTTGCTAGAATGATTTGAGGGTGCCGAGTCACATTGGCAGAGCCCTTGAGGTGCCAAAACAGAACCCTCCCCCATATTACAAACTACACTTCCTAATGAAATCATCTGGGGGTGCAGTGATCATATTGACACCACATGTGCCTCAAAGAATTTCATACCACTGAGCGGTGAAGAAACAATTACATTGTTACCCTCCCCTTCCTGCACCGCCAGTGTTTTCCTGGACACAGTAGCATGTATAATTACAACAAAAGTGCAGGAATCATCCAATAAAATATCAGATAGGGAGGGAAATTAGTGCTGTCGTGGAAGGTTCCTAGAAACCGAATTACCGGTAATACTAATTCTATTTTCTCTAGTCACCTTCCACGGCAGCCACTTCGGAGTAGTACCAACAGCTAATTTCTCTAGGGAGGGATCACGGCCTGCAGAACATGTCTGCCAAATGTTAAATCCCTATTGAAATTTAGCCGGTAATGTCTGGTGAACGTATGGATGGACGACCAGGTGGCGGCTCTGCATATCTGCTCTTATGAAATAGAAGAAAACAACCGCACTCAAAACATGAATTGACGTCATAAATGTGAAGATTTTAATAGGAACACCACAGTGATATAATCAAATGTTGAGGTAACGTTTTGACCCTTTCATGGGCCTTTTTCAAACCTCACTGTAAAGATACAGAAAAAATATATTAGAAATCATAAACAAAATAAAGCAACAGTCTACATATACAGCCTAAGGTACACAACATGATGAAAGGAGGATGCAAACAGGACGCCAAAAGTAGAGGGCATACAAAAATTGCAGGAGTACCCATGTGGACAGACAATTGTATATAGGAAAATACTATATACAATATACACAATATAAAAATATATATACAATATGTACAATAAATGCCCTAAAGGATGCAAACAAAAAATAGGATGGACTGCTACAGAGCAAAGGGGCGAGGGCAGAGAAAGAGGACAGTGATGCCTTGCTAGTACATGGAACATGAACAACATGGTACGGTAAATACATGCAAAGTGTCAAGCTGAAACAAGCAAAAGCTGGTATAAAACGTGTATGCAAAGTGTAAAACATAACTGACCTTTTAGGGTGGAGGACAGGGGAGGTGAGCAATGTCAAGGAAAAACAGCGGCTGCTGAGGGGGGTTAAGGGAGGAACGTCAAATAACAGTAAAGTCCAGGAAAAGGTAAAGAAAAAAAGAAAAGACCAGAAGACAGACCGGGCTACCCGCAAAACTGCCATAAAAACAAAGCCATAGAGATGCCATAGATAAAAAGCGTACCTACCACTGGAAAAAGAGGAAACGGAGTGTATCCAGAATAGCACGGACAGGGAATGGGGTCCCTATAGGAACTGAGAATAAAGAAGCGCAAAATCAGAGCATGTAAAAATGGCGATGTGAAAAGTGCTGTAAGGAATGCGCATGAAGGTACCGGAACATACAGTACCTGTGGGTCCTGAAGCAGGAGAGTCGGCGGTGGTGTCAGCCATCATTGGTGGCTAAAGAGTTAAATAGACCTGGGGCAGGAAGTGAGGTAGGGCGGGAAGAGGGAGAACGCCAGGAGATGACGTGGGACACAGAGCAATGGGGGCGCATGGGAAATGGCACTTGCGCAGTGTGCAGGGGACATAGGTGGAACGCAACTAGAGGGCGCATGCGTGGATACTACAGGGCCAGAGTGGAGCGTAGTGCTACGACGCTTGCGCAGGGTGGAAGGCGCACGGCGCATGCGCAATATCGGAGTGGCACCTGCGCAGCATGTATAAGTATAGACGGGAGCGCAGTGCTATGGCGCGTGCGCAGGGCAGCGGTTGCTCGGCGATAATGGAGCTAAGAGAAGGGAGGGTTTTTTGCAACTAGGGAGGGGGGAATGGAGCCGGAGGTAGAATAGAGGATCAGATGTGAGATCGAATAGTGTAAGGATGTGTGGAAGGGCAAGAACATGTAATAGATAGAAAGAGAGAGAGAGAAAATTATGCAGGGGAGGAGGAGGAGAGCAGTAGTGGAGACGATGAAAGGAAAGAAGGGTAGATGATAACGAAACAGATGGGGTGAAAGATAAAAAACTATGAAACCAAAAAACTGAATAAATAACTGAAGAAATAAAAAATGAAAAAATAAAAATAGAAGCATAAAGGAAATAAACAGGTAAAAATGGGGAAATAACGAAAAAAAGGGGAAAAGGATAATCCTGATAGTATAAAAATATTGAAAAAATAAACAAATAAAAATAATATTAAAGCAATCGTAAAAAATAATGTAGTAATGATGCTGGAGAAGATAATAGTGAACAAACTGGAAAAGGGGTAAAGGGGTGAAAAAATGAAGTAATGAAAAAAACGAATATGAAGTAAAAAAAATATAAATAAAAAATAATTAAAAAATGAGAGAAACTAAAAAATAAAAATTAAAAATAAAGAAATAAAGAATAAAAATGAAAAAAGACATGAAAATAGAATACACATGAAAATAAAAATAAACATAAAATGAAAATAAGAAAAAAATATAGTTCTTACCGATAACGGTATTTCTCTGAGCCCATGACGGCACCACGGAGAGAGGGGATCCGCCCACCAAGGACAGGAAACCTACGGATAAAAAGGCGGTACCACTCTCCTGCATCAGTTGTTTTATATAGAGAACGATGGGAGACTACTAAAAACATTTGTTAATTTTAACTGTTTAGCATAACGAGATACCGCGTGACTTTAAAAACTATGAATAGACTATGGCACTATGTTGATGTGTGCACCCACAAGTGAAGGGAGGGAATGTACGGGTGCCGTCATGGGCTCAGAGAAATACCGTTATCGGTAAGAACTATATTTTTCTCTGTCGCCAATGACGGCACCACGGAGAGATTTGCATATATAGTACATTCAGAGAGGGACCACCGCTTCCAGAACCCTTTTACCGAAGGTAAGGTCTGAAGAGGAGATTAGGTCCAATCTATAGTGCCTATAGAATGTGGATGGTGAGGACCAGGTAGCAGCTCTACATATCTGGTCAATCGAAGCTCCGGCCTTCTCCGCCAAAGAAGTTGCCACTGCCCTTGTCGAGTGAGCCTTAACCTCCCCGGGAACGGACATTCCACTTGCCGAGTATGAAAGCCTGATGGCGTCCGTGATCCATCTTGCTATGGTGGCTTTAGATGCTTTTTTCCCCTTCCGGGGACCCTGGAAACACACAAACAGAGAGGGATCCTCCCTACTCTCTCTAGTGACTTCTAGGTAATGTAAGAGACATCTTCTTACATCTAGTGTATGTAATGTTTGTTCCTCCTTATTTTTAGGGTTGGGACAGAAGGAGGGGAGAGATATCTCTTGAGACCTGTGAAACTTCAAAGCCACTTTCGGGAGATATGCTGGGTCTATTTTTAAAATGACCCTATCCTCTAGAAATTGTGTGTAAGGGGGGTTAGCTGAAAGAGCCTGTAAGTCGCTAACCCTACGGGCAGAAGTGAGGGCGACTAACAGGGTGGTTTTGTGTTGTGGGTTCTGTTTTTGGGCTCCCTCTGGTGGTTACTGATGGTACTGGGTGATTTGTGTTCTCTGCGGTCTCTGGTGTCCACCTGTTCCATCAGGTTATGGGTGTTTCCTATTTAACCTGGCTTTTTTGTCATTTCCTCGCCGGCTATCAATGTAATCAGCGTGTCTTTTTACCTCTGCTCCCTGCGTCTGTTATCTTCAGGACAAGCTAAGTTTTGATTTTCCTGTTCCACGTTTTGCTTACTTTTTGTCTTAGTCCAGCTTGCAGATATGTGATTCCTTGCTGCTGGTTGCTCTAGTGGGCTGAAATTACTCCTCATGTTCCATGAGTTCAAGTAATTTCAGGATGGTTTTTTGAAGGGTTTTTCGCTGACCGCGCAGTTCACTTTTGTATCCTCTGCTATCTAGCTTTAGCGGGCCTCATTTTTGCTGATTCTATTTTCATAACTACGTACGTGCTTTCCTCTCATTTCACCGTTATTACATGTGGGGGGCTGCTATTTCTGTGGGGTGTTTCTCTGGAGGCAAGTGAGGTCTGTGTTTCTTCTTATAGGGAAGTTAATCCTTCGGCTGGCGCGAGACGTCTAGGAATCATCGTAGGCACGTTCCCCGGCTACTGCTAGTTGTGTGTTTAGGTTCAGGATCGCGGTCAGCTCAGGTTCCATCACCCTAGAGCTTGTTTTGTTTTTGTGCTTGTCCTTTTGTGATCCCCTGCCATTGGGATCATGATAGTATAGCCGGCCCGAAAAAATTGGTCATCGTTTTGGCTGAAGTAGGAGGAAAAGTAGTCTGAGGAAGTTTTTTTTTTTTTTTTTTCCCTCCTCAGTGTTTGCTGCCTAGCCTTAATTGCAGCTTGACTGCTTCTTTCCTCCTCTTAATCCTTGAATGGCTCTGACCTCAGCTGTTTATCATGGACGTCCAGAGTTTGGCTTCCAGCCTGAATAATCTTGCTGCTAAGGTTCAAAATATACAAGATTTTGTTGTACATACGCCTATGTCTGAACCTAGAATTCCTGTCCCAGAGTTTTTTTCTGGAGATAGATCTAGTTTTCTGAATTTTAGGAACAATTGCAAGTTGTTTCTTTCCTTGAAATCTCGCTCCTCTGGAGACCCTGCTCAGCAGGTCAAGATTGTTATATCTTTCCTGCGGGGTGACCCTCAGAATTGGGCATTTGCATTGGCACCAGGGGATCCTGCGTTGTTCAATGTAGATGCGTTTTTTCTGGCATTGGGTTTGCTCTATGAGGAACCTAACCTAGAGATTCAGGCTGAAAAAACTTTATTGGCTCTCTCTCAGGGGCAAGATGAAGCAGAAATATATTGTCAGAAATTTCGGAAATAGTCGGTGCTTACTCAGTGGAATGAGTGCGCTCTGGCTGCAAAATTCAGAGATGGCCTTTCTGAGGCCATTAAAGATGTTATGGTGGGGTTCCCGGCGCCTACAGGTCTGAATGAGTCCATGACTATGGCTATTCAGATTGATCGGCGTTTACGGGAGCGCAAACCTGTGCACCATTTGGCGGTGTCTTCTGAACAGGCACCTGAGATAATGCAATGTGATAGAATTCAGTCCAGAAGTGAACGGCAAAATTATAAGCGGAAAAATGGATTGTTTTTATTGTGGTGATTTAGCTCATGTTATATCAGCATGCTCTAAACGCACAAAAAAGGTTGATAAGTCTGTTGCCATTGGTACTTTACAGTCTAAGTTCATTCTGTCTGTGACGCTGATTTGTTCATTATCATCCATTTCCGTCGATGCCTATGTGGATTCAGGCGCTGCCCTGAGTGTTATGGATTGGTCATTTGCCAATCGATGTGGGTTTAGTCTGGAACCTCTGGAAGTTCCTATTCCTTTGAAAGGAATTGACTCTACACCTTTGGCTATGAATAAACCTCAGTACTGGACACAAGTGACCATGCGTATGACTCCCGTTCATCAGTAGGTGATTCGCTTCCTGGTACTGTATAATTTACATGATGTCTTAGTGCTTGGTCTGCCATGGTTACAAACTCATAACCCAGTCCTGGACTGGAAAACAATGTCTGTGTTAAGCTGGGGATGTCAGGGGGTTCATGATGATGCATCTCCGATTTCTATCGCTTCATCTACTCCTTCTGAGGTTCCGGTATTTTTGTCTGATTATCGGGAGGTTTTTGAGGAGCCTAAGCTCAGTTCGCTTCCTCCTCACAGGGATTGCGATTGTGCTATAGATTTGATTCCTGGCAGTAAATTCCCTAAAGGTCGTTTGTTCAATCTGTCAGTGCCAGAGCATACTGCTATGCGGAATTATGTTAAGGAGTCCTTGGAAAAGGGACATATCCGTCCATCTTCGTCCCCTTTGGGAGCAGGTTTTTTTTTTGTGGCCAAAAAAGATGGTTCCTTGAGGCCTTGCATAGATTATCGTCTTTTGAATAAGATTACAGTCAAATATCAGTATCCTTTGCCATTGTTGACTGATTTGTTCGCTCGCATTAAGGGGGCTAAATGGTTCACTAAGATTGATCTTCGGGGTGCGTATAATCTTGTGCGGATAAGGCAGGGTGATGAGTGGAAAACCGCATTTAATACGCCTGAGGGCCATTTCGAGTATTTGGTGATGCCTTTTGGACTTTCTAATGCTCCTTCTGTCTTCCAGTCTTTTATGCACGATATTTTCCGTGAATATCTGGATAAATTTATTATCGTGTATTTGGATGATGTTTTGTTTTTTTTCTGATGACTGGGAGTCTCATGTTCAGCAGGTCAGGAAGGTGTTCCAGGTCCTGCGGGCCAATTCTTTGTTTGTAAAGGGTTCTAAATGTCTCTTTGGAGTCCAGAAGATTTCTTTTTTGGGGTATATTTTTTCCCCTTCTACTATTGAGATGGATCCCGTCAAGGTTCAGGCTATTTGTGACTGGACGCAGCCTACATCTCTTAAGAGTCTACAGAAGTTCTTGGGCTTTGCTAATATTTATCGTCGCTTCATAACTAATTTTTCTAGTGTTGTTAAGCCTTTGACGGATTTGACTAAAAAGGGTGCTGATGTTACCGATTGGTCTCCTGCGGCTGTGGAGGCCTTTCAGGAACTTAAGCGCCGGTTTTCTTCTGCTCCTGTGTTGCGTCAGCCAGATACGTCGCTTCCTTTTCAGGTTGAGGTTGATGCTTCCGAGATCGGAGCGGGGGCGGTTTTGTCACAGAGAAGCTCCGATGGCTCAGTGATGAAGCCATGTGCGTTCTTTTCTAGAAAATTTTCGCCCGCTGAACGGAATTATGATGTTGGTAATCGGGAGCTTTTGGCCATGAAGTGGGCATTTGAGGAGTGGCGTCATTGGCTTGAGGGTGCTAGACATCGTGTGGTGGTCTTGACTGATCACAAAAATCTGATGTACCTTGAGTCTGCCAAGCGTCTGAATCCTAGACAGGCTCGTTGGTCACTGTTTTTCTCCCGTTTCAATTTTGTGGTTTCATACCTGCCAGGTTCAAAGAATGTGAAGGCGGATGCTCTTTCTAGGAGTTTTGTGCCTGACTCCCCTGGAAATTCTGAGCCCACTGGTATCCTTAGGGATGGGGTGATTTTGTCGGCTGTCTCCCCAGACTTGCGACGTGCTTTGCAGGAGTTTCAGGCGGATAAACCTGATCGTTGTCCGCCGGAAAGACTGTTTGTTCCGGATAATTGGACCAATAGAGTCATCTCCGAGGTCCATTCTTCTGTGTTGGCAGGTCATCCTGGAATATTTGGTACTAGAGACTTGGTGGCCAGGTCTTTTTGGTGGCCTTCCTTGTCGAGGGATGTGCGTTCTTTCGTGCAGTCTTGTGGAGTTTGCGCTCGGGCTAAGCCTTGTTGTTCTCGGGCCAGTGGATTGTTGTTACCTTTGCCTATCCCGAAGAGGCCTTGGACGCACATTTCCATGGACTTTATTTCGGATCTCCCTGTCTCTCAAAAAATGTCCGTCATATGGGTTGTGTGTGACCGCTTTTCTAAGATGGTTCATCTGGTACCCTTGCCTAAGTTACCTTCCTCCTCTGAGTTGGTCCCTCTGTTTTTTCAAAACGTGGTCCGATTGCATGGCATTCCGGAGAACATCGTTTCTGACAGGGGATCCCAGTTTGTGTCTAGATTTTGGCGGACGTTCTGTGCTAAGATGGGCATTGATTTGTCCTTTTCGTCTGCATTCCATCCCCAGACGAATGGCCAGACGGAACGAACTAATCAGACTTTAGAAACTTATTTAAGGTGTTTTGTTTCTGCTGATCAGGATGACTGGGTTTCCTTTTTGCCGCTTGCCAAGTTTGCCCTTAATAATCGGGCTAGTTCTGCTACCTTGGTTTCTCCTTTCTTTTGTAATTCGGGGTTTCATCCTCGTTTTTCCTCTGGTCAGGTGGAGCCTTCTGATTGTCCTGGAGTGGACATGGTGGTGGATAGGTTGCATCGGATTTGGAGTCATGTGGTGGACAATTTGAAGTTGTCCCAGGAGAGGGCTCAGCAGTTTGCTAATCGCCGTCGCCGCGTGGGTCCTCGACTTCTTGTTGGGGACTTGGTGTGGTTGTCTTCTCGTTTTGTTCCTATGAAGGTCTCTTCTCCTAAGTTCAAACCTCGGTTCATCGGTCCCTATAGGATCTTGGAAATTCTTAACCCTGTGTCGTTTCGTTTGGATCTCCCAGCATCGTTTGCTATTCATAATGTGTTCCATCGGTCGTTGTTGCGGAAGTATGAGGTACCTGTCGTTCCTTCGCTTGAGCCTCCTGCTCCGGTGCTGGTGGAGGGTGAATTGGAGTATGTTGTGGAGAAGATCTTGGATTCTCGTGTTTCCAGACGGAAACTCCAGTATTTGGTCAAGTGGAAGGGTTATGGTCAGGAGGATAATTCTTGGGTGATTGCCTCTGATGTTCATGCTGCCGATTTGGACTGTGCTTTTCATAGGGCTCATCCTGGTCGCCCTGGTGGTTCTCGTGAGGGTTCGGTGACCCCTCCTCAAGGGGGGGGTACTGTTGTGGGTTCTGTTTTTGGGCTCCCTCTGGTGGTTACTGATGGTACTGGGTGACTTGTGTTCTCTGCGGTCTCTGGTGTCCACCTGTTCCATCAGGTTATGGGTGTTTCCTATTTAACCTGGCTTTTTTGTCATTTCCTCGCCGGCTATCAATGTAATCAGCGTGTCTTTTTACCTCTGCTCCCTGCATCTGTTATCTTCAGGACAAGCTAAGTTTTGATTTTCCTGTTCCACGTTTTGCTTACTTTTTGTCTTAGTCCAGCTTGCAGATATGTGATTCCTTGCTGCTGGTTGCTCTAGTGGGCTGAAATTACTCCTCATGTTCCATGAGTTCAAGTAATTTCAGGATGGTTTTTTGAAGGGTTTTTCGCTGACCGTGCAGTTCACTTTTGTATCCTCTGCTATCTAGCTTTAGCGGGCCTCATTTTTGCTGATTCTATTTTCATAACTACGTACGTGCTTTCCTCTCATTTCACCGTTATTACATGTGGGGTGTTTCTCTGGAGGCAAGTGAGGTCTGTGTTTCTTCTTATAGGGAAGTTAATCCTTCGGCTGGCGCGAGACGTCTAGGAATCATCGTAGGCACGTTCCCCGGCTACTGCTAGTTGTGTGTTTAGGTTCAGGATCGCGGTCAGCTCAGGTTCCATCACCCTAGAGCTTGTTTTGTTTTTGTGCTTGTCCTTTTGTGATCCCCTGCCATTGGGATCATGACAGTTTTGAGAGATAGGTTTTTTATTGAAGTTTCGTGTAATGGTTCAAATGGTGGACTAGTTAGAGCTTTAAGGACCAAGTTTAAGTCCCATTGAGGAACAACTTTTACCGGAAGAGGCCTCAATCTTCCTGCTGCTCTGATGAATCTAGAGACCCACCTGTTTGAAGCTAAATCAAAATTAAATAGGGCTCCCAATGCTGCCACGTGAACTTTTAGGGTACTAGTGGCTAAACCCATCTCTAACCCGTTTTGTAGGAACTCTAATATGGAATTAAGGGGAATTTCTTTCCCTAATTTCACACCTGATGACAGAAACTTTTTCCATATCTTGCCGTACTGTTTCGTTGTAACCGGCTTCCTACTTTGTAACAAAGTTGAGATTAACCCCGGAGAGAACCCTCTGCTTTCTAATAGTTTCCTTTCAAGAGCCAAGCTGTCAAGTGCAAGTTCTTGACTTGCGGATGATGGACTGGGCCCTGTGACAATAGATCTTGGAGGTCTGGTAATACCCATGGGTCGGATATTGACATCTTCCTCATCCAGGAGAACCAAGGTCTCTTCGGCCAGAACGGGGCAATTAAGATGACCAGCGCCCCGTCCTCCCGAATCTTCCTCAGCACTGCAGGAATCAGGATAAGAGGAGGGAAGGCATAGACCAGTTGGTGACCCCAAGACATCAGAAATGCGTCCACTACTACTGGGTTCCCCAGGGGAGATAGGGAGCAAAAGGAGACTACTTTTTTGTTTAGGTGGCTCACAAAAAGATCTATTTTGGGAACGCCCCATTTTTCTGTGATCTGGGTAAATATCGCCTGATTTAGTTCCCATTCCCCGTTTTAGGCTGGACCGCCTGAGAAAGTCTGCTTTGTAATTGTCTACTCCCTTTATGTGCAGGCTTGTTAGGGATAGGAAAATATCCAAGGAGAACCAAGAGTCAAATACACTGCCGAGAATAATATGACCAATTAGAATAATATTTATTGAAAATTATACAAAATATATTAAAATTTGTACCACATATGTAATAACAAGTGATAAATCCGTGAGTACATAAATACAACAGATCCCAGATCGGACCACCATCAAATATACAACATACAACCAATGTGCTTTGCTAATAAATGTAGCTCTGCTGACAGGCCATGGCATTTAGACTGCCCATTTGTAGTTCATATGTAAAGTACCAGTGGTATGTAACAGCCGTCACAATGCCAAGCCGGTCAGACATAAATCAATAGTGATGCACAATAGAGTAAGGTCCAAGGTTTTATTTACCCATAGTTGGTGTGGCAAGTCCCGTCCTGGTCTGCTATGAGTTACCCCAACGCGCGTTTCGCGTCTGGTGATTACCGCTTCCTCAGGGGGCGTGGCCTAATTCGGATCTCCATCCGGTTTATATACAGGTCGTCGCCAATCAGGCGACGATAATGCCGGTTCTAGTGCGCATGCGTGAACCGCATCCCTGCATTCCAGCCCTCATGCTCCGTCGGCTCCCCACTATCACGTGAGCGGGCTAGCGCTACGCCCACATCACGTGACAAGCAGTCGCCTTTGAACACGGGGCTGAAGATCAGGTGCGTATAAAGTGACTAGTGCCAATAAAAAGTGACAAGTGCTATCGTTCTCAGTCGTCGATCAAATAAGATAGCCGGCTACCACAATATAATAGGTCAAATTTTCTACTGGGGATACAGTCCGCCTAACCCCATGGGCTGGAGTCCCCTCCAAAATAGAAAAATGATACGGTTCACGTGCCATAAGGCACAGTGAATTAAATAGTGCCAGAACAGCCTAAATATGAAACAAAAAGTGAATGTGACATTATAAAGTGAGCCATTACATACATGTAATGGCTCACTTTATAATGTCACATTCACTTTTTGCCCATGGGGTTAGGCGGACTGTATCCCCAGTAGAAAATTTGACCTATTATATTGTGGTAGCCGGCTATCTTATTTGGTCGACCACTGAGAACGATAGCACTTGTCACTTTTTATTGGCACTAGTCACTTTATACACACCTGATCTTCAGCCCCGTGTTCAAAGGCAACTGCTTGTCACGTGATGTGGGCGTAGCGCTAGCCCGCTCACGTGATAGTGGGGAGCCGACGGAGCATGAGGGCTGGAACGTAGGGATGCGGTTCACTCATGCGCACTAGAACCGGCATTATCGTCGCCTGATTGGCGACGACCTGTATATAAACCGGATGGAGATCCGAATTAGGCCACGCCCCCTGAGGAAGCGGTAATCACCAGACGCGAAACGCGCGTTGGGGTAACTCACAGCAGACCAGGACGGGACTTGCCACACCAACTATGGGTAAATAAAACCTTGGACCTTACTCTATTGTGCATTACTATTGATTTATGTCTGACCAGCTTGGCATTGTGACGGCTGTTACATACCACTGGTTCTTTACATATGAACTACAAATGGGCAGTCTAAATGCCATGGCCTGTCAGCAGAGCTACATTTATTAGCAAAGCACATTGGTTGTATGTTGTATATTTGATGGTGGTCCGATCTGAGATCTGTTGTATTTATGTACTCACGGATTTATCACTTGTTATTACATATGTGGTCCAAATTTTAATATATTTTGTATAATTTTCAATAAATATTATTCTAATTGGTCATATTATTCTCGGCAGTGTATTTGACTCTTGGTTCTCCTTGGATATTTGATTATGATTTGAGTCGCCATCATTTATTTGGATAGATAATTTTTACTGATGTTCTGTTTATATAATTGTTAGGGATAGGAGGTTGCTCTCGGCTATTTGTAGGATTGACTTGGTCACTTCCATTAGATTTTTGGAACGGGTGCCCCCTTGGTGATTTAGGTATGATACCACCACCCGGTTGTCCGACATCACCCTTACGTGGTGAGAGTGAAGGACCCCCAAGAATTCCTGAAGGGCAAATTTGACCGAAAGAAGTTCCTTCATATTGGAGGATTTGTTTGCTAGTGTCGGAGACCAGATGCCCTGGGCTACCAGATCGCCCAGATGATCCCCCCACCCTGAGGGGCTTGCGTCCGTAGTCAGGACTTTTGAGATCTGAATTACCCATGGGACTCCCTGGGAAAGATTTTCCTGCGATGTCCACCATGTCAGAGAGTGAATGGAGCGAGGAGATAAAGTTAACTGCCCGTCTAAATGCCCCCCTAGATGGATTTGCTCTGACAATATCTGCCATTGGAGATCTCTTGAATGTAGCTGGGCCCACTGGACCGCGGGGATGCAAGAGGTCATGGAGCCTAAGAGGGACATACCCTGACGGAGTGTTATGGAGGGGAGAGATTGAATTCTTGATACTAAACTTTTTAGTTTCTGTATTTTGTTCCCCGGGAGCCGACATTCCATTTTTTTGGAATCTAGGGTGAGACCTAGGTACTCCTGGACCTGAGAAGGCATTAGTCTGGATTTTTCTATGTTTATTAGCCAACCCAATTCCTTTAAGGAATGTATCACTATTGCCAGTTGATTCTCGCAATGTTGCGGGGAGGAGCCTATCACCAAGAAATCGTCCAGATATGGTACAATCAAGGTATTTTCTTCCCTGAGGTGAGCCATTACCTCCGCGATCAGTTTTGTGAAAACCCTCGGGGCTATGGCTAGACCAAATGGTAGAGCTGAGAACTGGAAGTGACTTAGGACTCCCCTGATGTGAACCGCCATCCTGAGGAATCTCTGGTAATCCTTGTGTATTGGGACGTGATAATATGCGTCCTTCAGGTCTAGGACCACCATGAAGCATTGGGGAAACAGCATTTTGATAGATGACTTTATCGTTTCCATCTTGAATGCTTGAACCTCTAGGTAATGGTTTAGGTTTTTCAGGTTTATAATGGTCCTGAAGGAACCGTCTGGTTTCTTCCTCAGGAATAGAGGGTAATAGTACCCTTGCCCTCTTTCTTGTGGGGGAACCTCCAGGAGTACTCCCTTCTTTACTAACCCGATGACTTCATTTTCTAGTGCCAACTGCTCTTCTGCCGAAGATCTTGTAGATGTCATCGTAAAAGAGGGACGAGGGCATCTTTTGAATGTTAACCTCAGTCCTGATTGTATGATGTTCAGTATCCATTGACTGGAGGTAATCCTTTCCCAGGCTGGGAGAAAGAGAGATAGTCTCCCTCCCACCTGGGGCGAACCTTCATTGTGAAGGTTTCTTGCTATCGTTGGGGTTTTTGTTGAAGATGAACCCCTTATTTTGTTCCTCTTATCCTCCCATTTTCCCTGGCCTCTCCCCGGGTTCTTACGGAAAAACCTCTTGTTCCGAAAGGGCTTCCGATAAGAGTTGAGACCCAGAGAGGGAAAGGACTTTTTGCTGTTCCCTGCTTTTTCCAGGATGTCATCTAAGGTAGAACCGAACAAAAATTCTCCTTCGCAGGGGATGGTACACAATTTTGTATTTGTTTGCAAGTCGCCTGGCCAGTTCTTAAGCCAGAGGGCGCGCCTGGCCGCATTAGCAAACACTGCTGACCTGGCAGCTAATCTGATGGAGTCGGCCGAGGCGTCAGCCAGAAAAGCCGCAGCCCCCCTCATTACTGGTAAGGTGTTCAGTATTGAGTCCCGGGAAGTTTTCCCTTTTAATTGACCCTCTAGTTGATTCAACCAAATCATTAGGGAGCGGGATGTACATGCAGCTGCTACTGCTGGTTTTAGGCCTCCTCCCGCTGTCTCCCAAGAGCCTTTGAGGAAGGCGTCCGCCTTCTTGTCCATAGGGTCTTTTAGGACCCCCATATCTTCGAACGGGAGAGTGAATTTTTTTTGAAGCTTTAGCTATTGCTACATCTAACTTGGGGGCTTTCTCCCAAAAGGAGCAGGATTCATCCTCGAAGGGGTATTTCCTTTTTGGAGTTAAAAGAGTCTTTTTCATGGGTTTTTTCCATTCTTTTTTAATTAAAGCCGCTATTGCGTCATTAAGCGGAAAAGCCCTTCTCTTTTTTTGTTCTAGACCCCCAAACATGAAGTCTTGCACCGATTTTTTTAGGGTGGGAGTCTACTAACCCCATAGTACTTCTCACTGCTTTTATGAGGCCATCGGTGTCCTCTAGTGGGAAACAGTTGTGCCCCCCCGAGGAAGAAGTGGATGATGAAGATGAGGAGGAGGAGTTAGAGGATACTGAACTCGCACTATCACTGTCAGATTTTGAGACCGGAGATGGGGACCTGTGTCTGGTCTTTCTCCGTTTTTTTCCACTTTTTAGGGATCTAAAGGTGTCTTCCACTTGCTCCTTAATCAGGTTTTTTAGATCGGCTGCAAACTCGCGAAGACTTTCGGATACTGTCTGCTGTATGCAAGTATTACATAGTCTCTTCTCCCAGGTTGGTGGAAGATCTTCTCTACAGATGGCACAGGATTTTATGCTTGGATTTACCTAAGCTTTTCCTCCCTTAAAAGAGACAAATAATAAACTTACTGTCTCTGACTTTCACGAAGATCACTTACCACCTCCAGGACCCATAAATACCGGTTGGAGTTTCTCTGCCTCTGGCTTTTTCCCCGACGTCGTACTGGACTCCTTACTGTGTTGGGACCTTTGGCGTTCTTTGCTGCTGGTGTCCTTTCTGCTGTCGCCTTTTTTGCTGCTGCTGCTGCTGTGGCGATGCTATAGGTGGAGGTGATTCTGGCAAGGGTGATGCCGGGTCGCTCATACTGCTGCTGGTCCGCAGTCGCTGCCTTAATAACGCGTGCTGCGCTGGTGCTGCGGTGACTAGTAGCTCTTGAGGCTCCTGCCGATAATATTGCAGAGCCACTGGGAGGTTGTAACTCCTCCCATTTAAAGCTTTCCCGCCACTCTTTTTTTTTTTTTTTTCGCGCCTGCGCAGTAGCTCCCAGCCGACAGCGAGGAGCGCCGAACGCCGGCGCAGATGAGCTTCTACGGCGCCTGCGCAGACCATTCTAGGCGCCCGAGCGGCAAACACCGCCGGCGCCTGCGCGGAAGCTCCTGCCGCCTCGCAAGACCAGCGCAATCCCGGGCATGCGCTGTGCTTTCAAGATGGCGCCCGGGAGTGCAGATATGGCGTTGCTGACCAGAGCCCCCGGTCCTATGCAGTCCCTAACGCGCGGCTCTGCACGCCGGATGGCGGTACAGTGTGCAGACTGACGCTTCTTGGGGAGGGCCGTGCCGCACCTCCCGCAACCACAGAGGGACCCCCCTGGATGTTGCCGCTGCTGCATCTTACCTGGGGAGGTGACCGCGAACTCCTTGTCACCTCCCCCGCACACCCTAGAGGCCCACTAACCCCCAGCGGTGGCGCTTCGGGTCACCACCCCAGCCGAGGCAGAGGGACCCCAGCTGCCTGAGTCGGACTGGTTGGCCCCGGAATTCCAACGTTGATCTGGTAAGTCCGTAGGTCTCCCATCAAGGACAGGAAACCAACTGATGCAGGAGAGTGGTACCGCCTTTTTATCCGTAGGTTTCCTGTCCTTGGTGGGCGGATCCCCTCTCTCTCCGTGGTGCCGTCATGGGCGACAGAGAAAATAAAAATTAAGGAATAAAAAATAAAAATAAAGTAGAAAAATAGTGGATCTGGGTACTTACCCCAGTGGAACGTAGTGAATAACGATACTCAGGCTACCTGCAAATGGGGGGATAGGTTAGTAAATTTAGAATAGAGAAGGTCAGCATGCTACACCTACATATAGACAGTTTAAATTAAATGAATAAAGAAATGATTGGAAACGTACAATACATGAGATAACATAAGACTCAGCTGGAGGTCACATGGCCACCTGGTAGAGAGATAGTAATCAAATTAGATCAAGTTCCCTATTGAGACCCTTAAGGTACCGTCACACTCAGCAACTTTGCAACGAGAACGACAACAATCCGTGACGTTGCAGCGTCCTGGATAGCGATCTCGTTGTGTTTGACACGCAGCAGCGATCTGGATCCAGCTGTGCCATCGCTGGTCGGAGCTAGAAGTCCAGAACTTTATTTCGTCGCCAGGTCGGCGTGTATCGTCATGTTTGACATCAAAAGCAACGACTCCAGCAACGAGCATAGGGGGCGTCACAGCGTCTCCTTCTAGCCAGGTAGGCGTGTTACATTACAATAGGAGACACCCTCAGCCGTGACGGCCTGGGAGGGAACTTGCAGCAGGAACAATGGTTGTTAGCTGGGCAGAAATGAGTGGCTGTGAAGCCGTCTCCCTGTGAACGCTGATAGGCCACAGCGGGATCATCTGTAGCTGCGTTCCGAAATATAAACTGCGACTATACTCCTTTGCAATCACTTGTGCATCCTCCGCCACCTACGAGCCTCACGTGAGCGTCCTGTTTGGAACTCCAGAACTCTGCATACTCCCGACGTCTTCGTCCTCTATCTCTTTCAGCTTATCAACGGTTAGGGAACTTGATCTAATTTGATTACTATCTCTCTACCAGGTGGCCATGTGACCTCCAGCTGAGTCTTATTTTATCACATGTATTGTACGTTTCCAATCATTTTTTTATTCATTTAATTTAAACTGTCTATATGTAGATGTAGCATGCTGACCTTCTCTATTCTAAATTTACTAACCTATCCCCCCACTTGCAGGTAGCCTGAGTATCGTTATTCACTACGTTCCACTGGGTTAAGTACCCAGATCCACTATTTTTCCACTTTATTTTTATTTTTTATTCCTTAATTTTTATTTTTTTCTTATTTTAATTTTATTATTATTTTTATTTTCATGCGTTTTTCATTTTTATTCTTTTTTATTTCTTTATTTTTAATTTTTATTTTTAATTTTATAGTTTCATTTTTTTTTATTATTTTTTATTTATATTTTTTTACTTCATATTCCTTTTTTTCATTACTTCATTTTTTCACCCCTTTACCCCTTTTCCAGTTTGTTCACTATTATCTTCTCCAGCATCATTACTACATTATTTTTTACGACTGCTTTAATATTATTTTTATTTGTTTATTTTTTCAATATTTTTATACTATCAGGATTATCCTTTTCCCCTTTTTTCGTTATTTCCCCATTTTTACCTGTTTATTTCCTTCATGCTTCTATTTTTATTTTTTCATTTTTTATTTCTTCAGTTATTTATTCAGTTTTTTGATTTCATAGTTTTTTTTTATCTTTCACCCTATCTGTTTCGTTATCATCTACCCTTCTTTCCTTTCATCCTCTCCACTACTGCTCTCCTCCTCCTCCCCTGCATCATTTTCTCTCTCTCTCTTTCTATCTATTACATGTTCTTGCCCTTCCACACATCCTTACACTATTCGATCTCACATCTGATCCTCTATTCTACCTCCGGCTCCATTCCCCCCTCCCTAGTTGCAAAAAACCCTCCCTTCTCTTAGCTCCATTATCGCCGAGCAACCGCTGCCCTGCGCACGCGCCGTAGCACTGCGCTCCCGTCTATACTTATACATGCTGCGCAGGTGCCACTCCGATATTGCGCATGCGCCGTGCGCCTTCCACCCTGCGCAAGCGACGTAGCACTACGCTCCACTCTGGCCCTGTAGTATCCACGCATGCACCCTCTAGTTGCGTTCCACCTAGGTCCGCTGCACACTGCGCAAGTGCCATTTCCCATGCGCCCCCGTTGCTCTGCGTCCCACGTCATCTCCTGGCGTTCTCCCTCTTCCCGCCCTGCCTCACTTCCTGCCCCAGGTCTATTTAACTCTTTAGCCACCAATGATGGCTCACACCACCGCTGACTCTCCTGCTTCAGGACCCACAGGTACTGTATGTTCCGGTACCTTCATGCGCATTCCTTACAGCGCTTTTCACATCACCATTTTTACATGCTCTGATTTTGCGCTTCTTTATTCTCAGTTCCTATAGGGACCCCATTTCCTGTCTGTGCTATTCCGGATACACTCCGTTTCCTCTTTTTCCAGTGGTAGGCGCGCTTTTCATCTGTGGCATCTCTATGGCTTTGTTTTTATGGCAGTTTTGCAGGTAGCCCGGTCTGTCTTCTTGTCTTTTCTTTACATTTTCCTGGACTTTACTGTTATTTGACGTTCCTCCCTTAACCCCCCTCAGCAGCCGCTGTGTTTTTCCTTGACATTGTTCACCTCCCCTGTCCTCCACCCTAAAAGGTCAGTTATGCTTTACACTTTGCATACACGTTTTATACCAGCTTTTGCTTGTTTCAGCTTGACACTTTGCATGTATTTACCGTACCATGTTGTTCACGTTCCATGTACTAGCAAGGCATCGCTGTCCACTTTCTCTGCCCCTTTGCTCTGTAGCAGTCCATCCTATTTTTTGCTTGCATCCTTTAGGGCATTTATTGTACATATTGTATATATATTTTTATATTGTGTATATTGTATATAGTATTTTCCTATATACCATTGTCTGTCTACATGGGTACTCCTGCAATTTTTGTATGCCCTCTACTTTTGGCGTCCTGTTTGCATCCTCCTTTCATCATGTTGTGTACCTTAGGCTGTATATGTAGACTGTTCCTTTATTTTGTTTATGATTTCTAATATATTTTTTCTGTATCTTTACAGTGAGGTTTGATAAAGGCCCATGATATGGTCGAAACGTTACATCAACATTTGATTATATCACTGTGATGTTCCTATTAAAATCTTCACATTTATGACGCAAATTCATATTTTGAGTGCGGTTGTTTTCTTCTATTTCTGAATCGTCTGGATTTTTCCGGGTTCAACCAGCACCAATTCCATAAATCCCAGAGTACATGCCTTTTTCTTTCATCTGCTCTGATGAAGCATTCCCCCTCTCTGCCCATGATGTTGCCATCGCTCGGGTAGAGTGTGCTTTCAGAGAGGCAGGTGGATCCAGTCCCTGTGATGAATATGCCAGACAAATAGACTGTTTGATCCAGTTGCGATAGTGTTTTTTGCCGCCTTCTTTCCTTTATTTTGTCCTGAGAACTGGATGAATAAATTGTGATCAATTCGCCAGGCTTCAGTCTGTTGTAAGTAAGATAGGACCACCCTGCGAACTTCCAAGGTGTGGAAGGTCTGTTCTTTAGGGTTGGAGGGGTTCGGGCAGAATGAAGGTAGTACAATGTCCTGATCTCTGTGGAAATTTGAGACCACCTTAGGTAAAAAGGACCGGTCTAGTTTTAGTATAATGCTATCCGTAGTGAACATTAGATAAGGTTCCTGTATTGACAGGGCTTGTAATTCTCCAATACGTCTAGCCATAGTGATTACGACTAGAAAGACTGTTTTAAGAGTTAAGTTCTTTATGGTTATAGCATCCAGGGGTTCAAATGGATCCTGGGTTAGACTGTTAAGTACTGTATTGAGGTCCCAGGAAGGCACCTTACTACGGAGCGTAGGACGAATTCTGGATGCTGCTGTCATAAATCGCTTGATCCAGCGGTGGTTGGCTAAATTTAAATAAAAAAAGCTACTAAGGGCTGATACTTGCACTTTGAGTGTGCTAGGGGTAAGGCCTATTTCCAAGTATTCTGTAAAAATTCTAAGATTCTCTCTACATTAGGATTGAAGGGGTCTGGAATTTCCGGGAAGCACCAGGACGTAAATTTTTTCCAGACCTTAGTATAGATGGCATTGGTTACAGTCTTTCTGCTTTTTCGGAGGGTCTGGATTACCTCATCCGAGAGTCCCTTGGCTTTTAAAATTGTGGCTTCAGTAGCCATGCTGCCAAGTTCAATCTGCTTAGGTCCGGATGTAGTAGGGGACCCTGGTGTAGGAGATCAAGTTTTTGAGGTAGAAGGTAAGGACCTTCCAGGGCCATGTCTAATAGGGCACCGTACCAACTCCTCCCAGGCCACAATGGGGCAATCAAGATTGTGGTAACTCTGTCTGTTCTGATCTTTTGTAGATCTTTTCCCAGCATGGGAAGGGGTGGAAAGGCATATACAAGGTTGAACCTCCACTGTTGTGAGAAGGCATCTATTCCCTGCGCCTTGTCTCTGTGATGAAGGGAGAAAAATGTTTCTACCTTCGCATTTTGTCCGTTGGAGAATAGATCCACCTCTGGAGTACCCCATTTTGAGGTTAGGGACTGAAACACTGTTTGATCTAGGGACCACTCTCCTGGATGAACATCTTTCCTGCTGAGGAAATCCGCCTGAGCGTTATCCAACCCCCTCAGATGTACCACTGTGATCGACAGAAGGTTTTTCTCTGCCCCAAAAAATATTCTTGCAGCTACCTCTTTCATACTTCGTTCCCCCCTGGTGTCGTAGATAGGCTACCATGGTCATATTGTCCAAGTAAATATGAACGTGGTGATTTTTGATCAGTGTAGATGACGCCTTTAGGGCTTCTTCCACAGCTTTTAGTTCTCTTAGATTCGAGGAGCTGCTGCTGATATTTGATACCAATTGTCCCTGAAAGTGGAAACCCTCTACCACTGCACCCCAGCCTCTTTTGATGGCATCTGAGCGGAGTGTTTTTAGGGGAAGGTGGTCCCAGCTGACGCCTCTCTGGAGATTCTGGTAATCTACCCACCATTTTAGAGCTGATTTTACATGGCCAGGGAGAAGAATCCTTTGATTCAATGGAGACTGTTGTCTCCTGGAATGTAGAAGCACGTACATCTGGAGTGCTCATGTGTGAGCCTGAGCCCAGGAAACTGGATACATGCGGTCAGGGATCCTAGTACAGACATTGACTCCCTGAGGGTCGGTGCACGCTGGCCTGTGAATTTGGCTACCTTGCGGACAAGGTTGATCTGATGATCTCTGGGTAGAAATGATGTTCTTTCTTCCGAGTCTAGTAGCACCCCTAGAAACTTCCTCCTTGTGGAGGGATGGATCTCTGATTTTTCCAGATTTGGGATCCAACCCAGGGTTTGAAATATTTCCAGGGTCTTTGATACGTCTGTTTCCAGACGGGGGGCAGATGGAGCCATAATAAGGAAGTCGTCCAAATACGGGACAATGCATATTCCTTGTTGATGGATGAAGATTATTGCTTCCGCCATAATTTTTGTGAAAACTCGTGGGGCCGATGAGATGCCGAAGGGGAGGACATTGAACTGGAAATGTTCGATCTGGTGCCCCCGGGAGACTGCGAGTCTGATTGGCACATGGTAATACGCATCCCTCAGATCCAGTCGCCATCATCCAATTTTGACCGATGAGGGGGATTACTGATTTGTCTCCATTTTGAATCTCCTGTACCGGACTGGTTCGTTTAAGGGCTTCAAATTTATAATAATCCTGTTCTTCCCTGACGGCTTGGTTATCAGAAAGAGGCGCGAATAATGATCGCAGTAGTTTTTGTAGATCCTTTAACAAGGAGTTTTGGAGGTCTGGGGTTTGAAGGGAGGTTATCCTTAAGCATTGTGGGGGTGGTCTTACGAATTCTATTTTTAGTCCCTCTTGTACGGTATGAAGGACCCACTGATTTGTGGAGATGGTCTGCAACTTGGTGAAAAAGAGTGAGAGTCGACCCCCGACCGGAGCACCGTCATTGCTTATCTGGGGTTTGCTGGGCCTGAGGGGCCAGGATATTTTCCCCCCTGCCTCCCTTGGGATAACTCCATCTTCCCGTTTTGCCTTTTCACCTCTGCGAAGACTGGTGACGGGAGGGGCGAAAAAAGCGTTTTTTTTAGGAATTTTCTGCTTAGGGAGAGATTTCTTTTTATCAGCTGCCTTATCCAAAATATCATCCAGAACGAGTCCAAACACATTATGACCCTGGAAGGGTATGCTACATAATTTGGACTTGGAGACGAAATCGCCTCCCCAGGACTTTATCCAAAGTGCTCTTCTGGATGAGTTGGAGAGGACGGCAGCTTTCGCGGCTACTCGTACCGATTCAGCAGAAGCATCGGCTAGCAACCCCATTGCTTTCTGTAGCAGGGGGAGGGAGTCTAAAACAGAGATCTGGCCACGCAAGTGGAGGCTATATTGGACTTCAGTAAATTTGTGGAGGTGTCCCAGGACTTCTTTAATAAACTCTCCATCTTGCGATCCATCGGATCCTTGAGTTGAGAAGAGTCCTCAAAGGGAAGGGTTGTTTTCTTAGTCACCCTGGACACCTGTACATCCACTTTCGGGGTCTCCCTTAAGGAGTTATCCCAGTCCAATGGACACCGGTTCTTTAGTTCTGATGGTACAGTCAGACCTTTTTCAGGGAGGTCCCATTCATGTAGCATTCGATCTCGTATATTCTTATGTACTGGAAACCCTTTTTGATCTTTGGGTTTTAGACCCTCAAACATCTCATCCTGTAATGTGAGCGTAACTTCTTCATCCTCCACCCCCATGGTGCATCATACTACACTGATTAGGTCACTCATGTCCTCAGAATTAAAATAGTATTTTTTGTTTTCTGGTTTAAAGGGGGGGGGGTAGAAGTGGAGCCTTCATTTTCCCAATCATCCTCTGAACCTGAGGACTGGATCTCTCCCAAGTCTGGGTCGGATTCTACTGGAGCTTTTTTCCTTAGAAGAATAGACCTCATCTTTAATGAGGGATCTGATGCTATCCAGCAGAGAGGGTTGTTCAGCGCGTAGGACCTCATCCGTACAGGACTGGCAGAGCTTTTTCCCGTATGTTGATGGGAGTCTGGCCGTACACACTTTACATTTGCGGCTTGACCTCTTAGGATCAGAAACCTTTTCTCCCTATAAGAGAGAGAAAGGGTTTGCTAAGCCACTTAGGGGTATATCTACACATATATATATATATATATACATGCATGCATAAACGTATACACAGGATAGCTGGGCCTGACACCTGCTGCTTATGGTAGGAGGGGGAATGCTGGCATCTGCAGAGCAAGGGGGTCTGTCAACATCCATGTCCGTCACGTAGAGTAACTGTCAGACAGCTTACCTTGCTACCCGGATCTCTTAAATAGGATCGATGGCCCAGTGTCATGGTGCTCCTCCTCCCCATGTTGCCCAATTGGGGGAGGGTCCGATCGGAACGCCCCCGTAATGCGGCCTGTATGCCCGTCGCCGCCATTGAGCATGCCGGCCGGCGTGCGCTCCATTGTGGAACACACCTGAGTGACCCGGAAGTGACGCGCGTTCACCCGGAAGTGACCCCGCCATTGGCCGGAGCCAGACTTCGAGATGCGCGCCACCTCCAGCCAGGAAGGAGGAAACCGGGGGATTACAGGAGGCCCCCGGTACGCACGTCACCGCCCCGCATTACCCCGCAAGGGGGGCGCCGGAGGGGCGGGAAGGTCCTGAGTCCCGCCGAAGAAAGGAGACAGGAGCAGCGTCTTAAGGAGGGAGCGCCCGACCTCCAGCTGCCCGGCTTATTAGGTATGTGGAGCTCCGGTCACTGGCCACGGCAGCCCCTTCAGATCTCTTCATGCCCCATAGGGGACAGGAAAACACTGGCGGTGCAGGAAGGGGAGGGGTATTTAACCTCTTTGTGTTCCTGTCCCCTATTAGGGCGAGGAAGACAACCTCCGAAGTGGCTGGCGTGGAAGGTGACTAGAGAAACAAGTACATTTTTACCACCAAAATTTTGTTTTAGCCCCAGATTTTACATTTTCACACAAGAAGTGGGTAAAAAGGGCACCATAATTTGTCCCACAAGTTCTATTGAACATGGCAATACCCCATTATGTGGCTGTACAGTACTGAATGGCCATACTAGAGACTTGGAAGGGACAGAGCGCAATTTGTCTCCTGGAGCGCAGATTTTCCTATAATAGTTTGCAGACTCCATATACAGAGCACCTTATTGCTAGAAGAGCAGAATCCCCACGCAAGTGACCCCATTTTGAAAATATACACCTCTCGGAATTTATCTACAGGTGCAGTGACGATTTTGACTCCATGGGTGTTTTCCAGAAACAAGCAGCAATGAATGTTGCCTAGTCAAAAATGCAAACTGCCGTTATAGTGACCAGTACAATGTAGTGACTAGTACATTGCTAATCACAAGTACGTTATGCCCACCTCATGCTTCTGGAGATACGCACCCATAACTTAGGCGGGCTCTTGTTGCTTTAGAAATGCCAAATGTGGACATTATACGTGGTTTAGGTACACTGTGGGGCTCAGAAGGGAGGGGGGCATTTGGGTTTGGGAGTGCAGAATTTGCTGAATTTCTTTGGAGAAGATAGGAGCCATTTCACTTTTCCAGAGCCTTTGTGCTACCAGTAACGTGGAAGCGCCCTATATTTCCAATAACAGATGACAGACCTGAGTGGGGACTTGCTTTTTTTGTGGATTGACTTGAAGCTTTTATTGAACATTTTACATAACGTTTGGGATCACGTTTATCCAGCGCTCTACGCTGAGCACTTACTCTGGGGTTTCCATCTAAATATCCAAGTGACGAGATTCAGATGAAACCCTTGATGGATCCATTCACTTTAATGAGGCAGCAGAGTTATTCTGAACTCCATCTGGCCTCTGTTCAGCGTTGTCCCTCTTTTCGGAGGTGCACAAAACTGTGGTCGACGGCACTTTTATGCAGTCCTAAAAAGACAGACACCACAGGTTCACAGGTCCTGTGGTGTCAACAGTTCCTCCATCTTCCTCATTATAGGGAATATTCTGCTGGGTTTCTGTCTGAATCACATATTTCAGAGCTTTACAATGGTATAAGCAATCAGCGTAAAGTGCAGTAAAAATGTGAGCCAAGCCTTACTGCGATCTTTGGGAGACAGAATGAACAAAACAGCAGGTGAAGAATTGGTTTTATTTATTTTTTACATCATTCCTTGTGCGGTATAAGTGATTAGGTAACTTTTTTCTTCAGGTCAGTGTGATTACAGTGATACCAAATTTATATTGTTTTTTGTTTGGCTGCTTTCACAAACTAAAAAAAATGCTTTTTATTGCAAAAACTAGTCTTTGCATCACCATATCATATGAGGGCATGTTTTTGGCGAGATGAGTTGACGTTTTTATTAGTACCATAATCAGACACATGACACTCTTTGATACCTTTTTATTCTGAATTTTGGGAGGAAGAATGAGCAAAAATCAGCAATTCAGGATTTTTTTTGTTATGACACTCCGCGTGTGGTAAAATTGGTAAGGCAGTTTTATTCTTTCGGTCAGTATGATTACAGCGATTCCAAAGTTCTATCTTTTTTATGTTTTGGCACTTTCACACAAAAACAATTTTATAGAAAAAATTCATTCTGAAAGCTATATTCTTTTTATTTTTCCACTGATGGAGCTATACAATGGCTTCTTTTTTGCAGGCAAGATGACGTTTTCAGCGGTACCATGTTTGTCTTTTTGATTGCGTTTTATTCCACTTTTTGTTCAACGGAATGATGATAAAGCATTGTTTTTTGCCCTGTTTTTTATTTACTTTTTATGGTGTTCACTAAAGGGGTTAACTAGTGAGACAGTTTCGTAGGCATGTTTATTCTGGACGCGACAATACCAAATATGTGTACTTTTATTGCTTATATTTTTTTTTTATTCAAATATTTATTTGTGGGTACAATATTTTTATTTTTTATATTTTTACATTTTTATAAACTTTTTTTTTTACTTTGTCCCAGTATGGGACTCTCATTTTTTCCAGGCTGATCGCATGTATAGCATGGGGATGCAGGAGCAACCCTAGGCTATGCAAACTGTCAACACTACTCTGACAAAGTTGGCGATTTTTCTCTGAGCATGATCAGCTCTGGTGACCGGATGTCATCGTCACAACAATGGGTCACCATGACAACGATCGGGACCCCACAATGACGTTGCGGGGTCTCTTATCCAAAGGCAAAGAGGCGGTCTTCCCTCTGCCTGATGTGAGTTTGATCACATCACTTAGGGGGTGAAAGTAGTGGGATCAGTGCGGGACCGCTCCTGGCACCGAGTGTCGTGTGTCAGAATCAATCAGCTAACTCCCAGCGGTGATCGCACGTGCACAGGCCGTGTGAGCACAATATCGCCGAGATGTAACTATGACCTAGGTTAAAGGGACATATGGATGCGTCCAAGGTGGGGAAGGGGTTAACAAGCCAAACATGAGGAATGACAAGGGATTGCCTTAATAGTGGACAACCACTTTAAGAAAATAAAATTATTGGTTAAAAATATTTCCAACATTCTAAACATATGTGACAGCTCTGATGTTTATTAAGAGTTAATTCTGTGTAAAACATTTTCCACATTAATCACATGAAAAAGGCTTCTTCCCTTTGTGAATTGTTTTGTGACTAACAAAATCTGATTTCTGGTTAAAACATTTCCTACATTATGAACATGAAAATGTCTTCTCCCCTGTGTGAGTTCTCTGGTGCCTAAAAAAACTTGATTTCTGGTTGAAACACTTCCCACAATCTGGACAGCAAAAAGGTTTCTCCCCTGTGTGAATTCTCTGGTGCTTAACAAAAGCTGATTTCTTTGTAAAACATTTCCCACATTCTGAACAGGAAAAAGGCTTCTCCCCTGTGTGAGTTCTTTGGTGCGTAACCAAATCTGATTTCTGGTTAAAACATTTCCCACATTCTGAACATGAAAAAGGCTTCTCCCCTGTGTGGGTTCTCTGGTGCTTAACAAAATCTGGTTTATGCTTAAAACATTTCCCACATTCTGAACAGGAAAATGGCTTCTCCCCTGTGTGAGTTCTCTGGTGCCTAACAAAACCTGATTTCTGGATAAAACACTTCCCACATTCTGAACAGCAAAAAGGTTTCTCCCCTGTGTGTATTCTCAGGTGCTTAACAAAATTTGATTTCTTTGTAAAACATTTCTCACATTCTGAACAGGAAAAAGGCTTCTCCCCAGTGTGAGTTCTCTGGTGTATAACAAGATTAAATTTACAGCTAAAATATTTCCCACATTCTGAACAGAAAAAATGCTTTTCCCCTGTGTGAATTCTCTGGTGCTTAACTAAATCTGATTTCCGGATACAACACTTCCCACATTCTGAACAGGAAAAGGGCTTCTCTCCTGTGTGAATTCTCTGGTGTGTAACAAGATTACATTTATGGTTAAAATATTTCCCACATTCTGAACAGGAAAAAGGTTTCTCCCCTGTGTGAGTTCTCTGGTGTACAGCAAGATTACATTTCCTTTCAAAACATTTCCCACACTTGGAACAAGAAAATCTTTTCTCCATTGTGTGAATTATTTGATGTTTAAGAAACAACTTTTTAAGGGGAACACTATTTCCATATTCTGAATGTGAAAATGACTTATTTTCTTTAGGAGCAGATTGTGTTTTAATGCTTATTTTGTGACTTTCATTTTCCTTTGTAGTCCGTAATAAATCAGAAGACAGGACCTGTTTCAAAGGATCAGATGACAGATCTTTGCTGTGAAGGGATGATGTTATATCTGAAGTAATGGCCTTCAATTCAGTTACATCTGATGGGATTTTGAGATCATCTGATTTAAAAATTGAAGATGTCAGCTGTCCCTCTGATCTCCTGGTACAGTCATCTGGTAAGAAAAAAACAATTATTTTTGAATAAAACATCCTTGAATTTTATATTTTTGAAAATTTCTACTTAAAGGGAATCTGTCACCTACTCTTTGGCATATAAGCCCCTGATGTCAGTGGCCGCAGCTTATCTACAGCATTCTGTAATGCTGGAGATAAGCCCCCGATGTAACCTGAAAAATCAGAAAAACTAGTTATATTCTACTCACCTGGGGGGGCGGTCCTGTCTGAAGGGCATTGGGGTCCGGCTCCTGCCATCTTCACGCGATGATATTCTCTTCCTTGCTTCCTGTCGCGGCTCCTGTGCAGGGGTACTTATATGCCCTGTTGAGGGCATAGCAAAGTACTGCAGTGCGCAGGTGCCGGGAAAGGTCCAAGAAGCCCAGCGCCAGGTCAGTTCATCCTGCCTCCCAAATATGGAATAAAAAGCCACCAAAATTTTTAGGCAGGTGTAAATTAAACCAATAAAAAACTTCTCATCTCACAAAAAACATGTCCCCACTCAATTCCATCATCTGTCAGAGGAAACTAGGTGTCCACATTATTAGTGGCTCAAAGACTCTTGAAAAGCAACATGGCTGATATAAAACAATCCAGCAATATCTACTCTCCCAAAGTTAAATCTCCCCCTCGCTTCTGAGTTTTGCAATGTGCCTAAACCACATTTAACATCCATGTATTTGCCATCACTATAAAGAGAAGAACCCACTTAGTTAACAATGTGCGTATCTCCTGGAGCACACTCTGGGCACTATGTGCTTGGCAATAAAATGGCATATTTTAATTTTTCACTCTCCTACATTCACTGCAAGCTAATTTCCGCAAAGTGAAGTCAAAATATTCACTACTCCTATAAGATTAATTCATTGAGGATTATAATTTCCAAATTGGAGTCACTTTATGAGGATTTCTACCGATTTAGATTTCTGCCATTTTGTCATGTTAGGGCTCCCGCAAATGGTGTGTCCCATTTTCTCTGGGATCTGCTTCCACTCTTTCTGCTTCTGTCGCCAGGTGCCATTTTATTCATTCTGCAGGCAGCAGCGGTGATGGAGGAGACGTTAGAAACAGAAGCTCTGGGCAGCATAGGCACTGTTCAGCCACTAATATTAGGGTGCCTGGGACCAGTAGTACCGTCCAGTCTGGCAGTATGGGAGAGTGTGCTGTCCAGTTGAAGTAATCTGCTCCCTGCTTCAGCCAATTGGAAAGCACCACACCCTACTAAAGCTCGAAGCGTATTACCGAAACCTGTCAGATACAGTCTTGACCTCCTCTGGTTCAGTCCTCAGTGCTCAGCTCCCAGCTTGTGTATTTGCTTCCTGTTGTGAACCCGGCCTGTTTACTGACAACTCTTGCATCTTCTGACTTTGTATTTTCTCTCCTCTCCTGGTTCTGACTCGACTATCTATTCTTCTTGCTATTTCACACCACAAAAATCAGGCAACACCATGGCTCAAGCCTAGGAGTCTTTGTAAGTCCAGATCCATGTAGAAGGGTTAATGAGTGATGAGCAAGGCAATCCCTTCGATCTGGAAAATGGAGTAGATAGAACCGCCTCTTCATGGTAGCCATCTTTTGAGCTGCCAGGTGACCATGAACAATAAATTGTCGGCAAACCAGTCCAGTAAAATTTGCCTTCAAACAACTAAATGGGGCTCTTTCCCTTCTTAACACTGCCATGTGCCCAGACAGTAGTGTACAACCCTATATAGGGTATTGTCGTATTCAACAGAAATTGGAAAATAATTTGTACGGTCCATTTGTTTCATATTATCCTTTGTAAAGAATTTCAAAGTTATCACCACATAAAGTGACACACGTCAGATTTGAAAAATGGGGTATGATTAGGAAGACAAAACTGGCTGTGGGCATTTTGGGCACTAACTACTGTAGTCGAAAACTGAAGATTGATCATTTCTTTAGATGCATTATTGTCTAACTCAACAATCTTCATCAGTAAAAAAAAAATAAAAAAAATAACTATTGGTGATACATCTCTGGGATAATTAGAGTATGGGGCTCAGTGGCTCTTGGCAATCTAAACTATCGTTAAGTGACCCATAGAATGTAAGTCCGTAAGGACAGGGTCCTCTCTCCTCTGTACCAGTCTGTCACTGTAAACTTGTTTACTGTAAACAATATCTATAACTCTGTATGTATCTCCTTCCTCATGTACAGCACCATGGAATTAATGGTGCTATATAAATGAATAATAATAATAATAATAGTGACAATATTTTCTGTCAGATGAGTTTCAAGAAGAAATATTAGACAATGTTTGGGGGAAGAACTTCAACATTAAACCGGAGTTGTACTTATTTATGGTAGACCATTGGAGCTACTATGAGTCCTGACCAGAAGACTAGAGAAAGTATTAGTGCTCTCCATTTCAGGAGAGCTTGTGTAGTAATCTGAATGCCTTATGATCAAAAGCATAATGGAATTGATGAAGTGAAGTGAATCCATGAAATGAGGGCTCAAGCCATGCCACCATGAAGGAATGAGTAAATGTACTGGTTGGGCCATTAATATGGATACACCTAAATAAAATGGGAATGGTTGGTGATATCAACTTCCTGTTTGTGGCAAATTAGTATATGGGAGGGGGAAAACTTTTCAAGATGGGTGGTGACCATGGCGGGCATTTTGAAGTCGGCCATTTTGTATCCAACTTTATTATTTTCAATGGGAAGAGGATCATGTGACATATCAAACTTACTGAGAATTTCACAAGAAAAACAACTTATTCTTTCATGGAGTTATTTATAGGTTTATGACCACTTATAAAATGTGTTCAAAGTTCTGCCCATTGCATTGGATTGTCAATGCAACCCTCTTCTCCCACTCTTGACACTGATAGCAGCACCGCAGAAAAAAATGCTAGCACAGGCTTCCAGTATCCGTTGTTTCAGATGTTTTGGGGTCATCTGAAGGCAATTTTCTATGCTTTGAAGGCACGAGATGTGCAGCTTCTGAAACAACGGATACAGGAAGCCTGTGCTAGCATTTCTTCTGCAGTGCTGCTATCAGAGTGTCAAGAGTAGGAGCGAGTTTCGTATATTGTGAAAAACTGATGCGACGGATCCGTTTTTTCCGTCACATCAGTTTTTCATCCGTTTCTTCCATTTTTTTTAATCCGTTTTACGACTGATTATGATGGATCCGTTTTTTAAAAACGTCAATGGGAGGCTCCCAAACGTTATTGGCTACTGAAAACCTATATACAGTGTTTCTATAACCTATCTTTGACCGGTTAAAGAGCAAGTGGCAAAAATGGAAGGTGTGATTGCAAACATTGTGAATATTTATGTGGATTTCACTTTTGAGGCGAATCGTTTGGAAGCGATCGTTCTGGAAAAGGAGCAAGAAAGACAGCGCATCATGCGTCAGCGCTGGCGTCATTTTTGGATCCACTCAATTACTGCACTAAGAATGACACGTGGGGTGTATTATTCATTATATATGGAGTTGCAAGGAAACCCCGAGAAGTTTTGGAACTAAGTTAAGATGAAAGTGGAGAACTTTTATTTTTTTTGAGGAACGTACTGGACACATCATCCGGAGAAATGACACGTACTGCCGCATCTCAGTTTCACTGGCGGAGCGTCTGATGGTGACTCTAAGGGTAAGCCATTTTTATTGTATCTCCTCCTTAAAGCTGACTTATAACTGTAATGTCGTTGCTGGTAGTTTGAATTAATTATTGACGGTCCTTTTTAACCAGATTCCTTGCAACTGGTGAATCCCTTTCCTCACTCCATTTTCAATTCTGACTCGGGATTTCCACCATATCGGGGATTGTTAAACACACCTGCCGCGCACTGTGGGACTGTTTACATGAAGAATATATCCCACAATGGAGAGATGGCTGGACATTGCAGAAAACTTCCAAAAAAATTTCAGTTTCCCAATTGGTTGGGTGCAGTGGATGGGAAACATTCGTATCGTCAAACCTGCTGCATCAGGCTCTGAATATTTCAAGTACAAGAAATATTTCTCCATCGTGCTCATGGCCATTGCAGACGCACAATACAAGTTTAACGGTCGATACTGGGGCCTATAGCCACTCCAATGACTCAAGTTTTTAAAAAGGTCTACAATGGGGTGTCATTTATATGGAGACATCTTCCAATTTCCACCACCAAGACCGCTTCCTGAAACCTCCGGGCCACCAATTTGTATGTGTTGGAGATGAAGCGTTCCAACTCTGGGAACACCTGCTGAAGCCATATGCAAGTAGTTGATTGACGCCAGCAAAAAGTTTTTAATTACCGCTAAACACGAGCGCGAAAAATGGTTGAGTGTGCTTTTGGCATTTTAACGTCCAAATGGCAAGTTCTGTTGACCGCTATTAACCTGAAGACTGACACTGTGGATGAGGTGGTGAACGCTTGTGTGGCCCTGCACAATTTCATAATATGCAAGGAACATATTTCCATGGATGACAACTTTGTTGAAACCTCATTGAATGATTATCATAATATTACTTTTCGAAGTCCTGTGACAGTTTAAAGAATGAGGGACAAATTTGCAGAGTACTTTATTTCACCTCAAGGAAGAGTAGACTGGCAGGATGAGAGAGTTTGGGTAACAAGGTCAAAGAGAAAGCTATCAAAGTATTGGACCTTGTTTTACCCAACCAAAGTATTTTACCTCATCATTAAATAAATGAAAGACAAACTTTTTATACAAAAAATATATTTTTATTTCTTATTTACAACATTATAAATTTAGGTAGTGTGGGGTGGAGATAATACTGGAAGGGCTCACAGATTGGACCGCTTCGACAGAGGATTGTGGTGGTGACGGGTCAGAAACACAAGATGAAGGGGTGGAGAAACCAAGAGGATGGGTGGACAAAAAAAAACGGGACTAGGGATGGGATTTGGTAAGGTTTGAGGGGTGGAGTGGAGGGATTGGGAGGCAGAAGAGGTGGTGGGTGGAGAAGAGGAATGTGTTTGGGGCATGATGGGTGTGGAAGGAGACTGGTGGTAGTGGGCAGGGAGTACAGGTTGGGCAGGGAGTGGAGGCAAAGATGGTGTGGTTGGGAACTGGTATGGGGCAGGAAGCTGGTATTGTATATGAAGGGAGGAGGGACAGTGGCTGGAGGGGGGCAGGTGCAGGAGAACTACCGAGGCGGGTATTGGGACTTGGGAGCTAACCTGCGCTTTGGCAAACTGGCAGGCTTGCATTACATGCATCGGCTGGTCAGGAGATAGCTTGTCTATGCACTCGACTACTGCCTGGAAAAAGTAATGATTGGGAGATTTACTTGCACCTGAATGCATCCTATCCAGATGCTTGCTCAATTCAAGGAGACTGTTATTCATAAGGTTTTATCCAGCGCTGAATGGCTCAGACAACAGTTTGAGCGAATTCTGGAAAAATGCATTTAGATGCAAGAACTCAGGCGCATAGCTCTTTTCTTGACCCCTCTGGCGCTGCTGCCCAGAACCAAAAAGTGTTCTATAGGTGGCAGGTGTGTCAGAGGGGTGGGGTAAAGGAAAAGCTACATCCTCACCAGCAGCTTCATGTAACGAAGTCTTCCACCATGCTCCAGCGCTGGTGGATGGGACCGAGGGACCAGATGTGAGGGAAGGCAGGTAAGGTGCAGATGGGTCGGGTCTGTCGAAGTGGTTCCCGGTGGCGGACTCCTGAGGGATCGCTCCAGAAGTTTTCAATTCTGCAGGCTTCAGACGGTGCTGCGGAACAAAGAAAAAAAAAATTAATATATAGTTATTGCTTGGCTCTGACTGAAGCCAAACAAAGGTTACACATGTAAACATTTTTACTTAGTAAATGGGGTGGGGAATATTTAACTTCTGCTCACCATCGTCGAACGGAGGAACGACAGGGCTCTAGCATACTTGCTCCTCAGTCCTCCCAGTCCACACGGGGCCTGCATCTCCTTGTTGAACTCCTTCTTGAAGCGATCCCTGAGTCACCGCCACTACTGGATAACTCTGTCCCCTGTAAAGTGAAAGCACAAATTAGTTAGTATACAACACATTACATCCAGCAACATACATTACTGAACTGTGAATTCTTACGCGCTCGATTCTGGGCCCGAACATCAAGGTCCTCCCAGTGGTCCACAACTTCGTGGCATACTTCCTCCCAGACCCGACGGGTCACACCAAGATCAGCGTGGCAGTGATCCCCCATATTCCACAGCGGCTCCTGCTCTCGGACTAGATTGAAGAGGAGGTCGATATCTAGACCGGTGTAACAACCCTGCCGGCATCACTGCATGGTCTTCCATTCCCCACCTGCCTGTTACATCAACTCACACACCCAGTGCCATACTGTGAGATCTGTCTGCTGCCGGTTCCATGCCATGTGCTTCATGGCGGCTTGCTCTGTGTACATTTCCTGGCTGTGTGCATAGGGGGGCGGCGCCAGCAACTCCGGATTCTTATTGAGACTGTGTGCACCTCCCTTGGGTGTTCCTGGCCAATAGCTTTGAGGCCTCTGATACTTAAGGCATCCTCACCCATTGGAGGATGCCTGTGCAAACTATTCCCCTCAGTTAGCATTTGCTACTGAGCTGCCAGGTCGTGTCTGTTTCCTGTCTCAGAGGGCTGCAATACTGCAGGCCTTCATCTGTGTTTTGTTTGTGTATCCGTGTCCGTTCCTGTCTGAACTCTGGTCTATGTCCGTTCCTGTATCTCCTTTGTCATTTCCCACTCTGCTGTGTGTACCTCCGCCTTATCTTTCTGCTCTGTTCGCCACTGTCTGTGGTTCTGCTTCTCTCTGCTCAGTTCTACCACAACCTGTGGTTCTGTGTCTCTCAGCTTTTCTCTCAGCTCTGCTCTCTGTAACTTTACTCTGCACTCTGACCTTGCTTTACACTCTGTGGCTTTGCTCTCAGCTCTGCCCTGCTCTCGCTCTGTGGCTCCGCTCCTTGCAGTTCTACCTGGCTCCGCTCCTTGCGGTTCTACGTCTTTAGCTCTTGGCGTTACCTCCAGCGTGTCCGCCCTCGGCTCCGCCTCCAGCGTGTCCGCCCTTGGCTCCGCCCCCTGCGGCTCCGTCCTTGGCTCTGCCTTTTCCTTCTCTGCTCATAGCTCTGCCTTCTCTTCGCTCCACCTCCTACTCTTACTCCGCCTCCTGTGATTCAGCTTTGCTTCCACTCTTGCTCTATCTTCACTCTGCAACTTCCATACTGGTCTCTACCTATTTCTTTATATTCTCCAGTCTGAACAGGTTCTTACCTGTTTCCATACATCCATCTGAATACCAGTTCCTACCAGAGTATCAGTCCAGTCTGCCAGTGCCAGCCGTGCCCGCCTAAGTGCCAGCCGCGCCCGTCTGCCTGCCTGTATCTCAGTCAAGCCAGTCCGCCCGTCAGGGCCTCCGCCATACCTGTCTGTCAGCCAGTGTCACAGCCGTGCCTGCCTGCCTGCCCGTGTCTTGTCCCCGGTGGGATCAGCATCCACAGTCCGACTCCACCCTGGAGTGGTACCTAGGTAGCTTCCTATTGCACAAGTCTGACCTCACCATCAGAGGCTCCAGCGAACACCTAGGAAGCCACTTAGTTACGCCCCTTCCAGGGAAGTTCGGTCTGTGGTCCAGTGGGGCCACACCCCCAGGCGCCCGCGCCAACCAGTCTCGGCGCCCGCGCCAACCAGTCTCGGCGCGAGCGTTACAACCGGCCTCTTCACTGTCAAGAGTCCGGAGCATGCTGTTAAGCCTGTTAAAAAAGACAAGAAACAATAACATTACATTCAAATCAACAACATGAAGTGGAAAAATACAAAAAAAAAAAAAAAAAAAATCAAAAAAAGAAAAAGGTACTTACTTGATGGCGACCGCCCCGACGCTCACAGCGATGACCCTGGGAGGCACTTTGAGGACCTCTACATCGAGTCCCAGAATCGGAAGACTAAAAAAAAAAATAGGAAAAAAAAAAAAAAAAAAAAAGGATTATGTGCTTGTATGTAGGCTTATGTGTTGTGTGTACTGTGATGTCTGTGATGATCTGGTTCTGTATTACATGCAAGTTACAAAATGCGAGCCCGCTCCTGGTATTTCTCCACCCCATCCGTCTCCTTCTGGAAGCACCGCTGATGCTGCAGCTTCCTGTTAAACAAGAATTAATGCATATTAGTATGTGTACAAAAAATGTTAACATCACCAAAAATATATACATATTTACCTCACTGAGCTGACGATGTGAGGGAGGACTCCCGGAAGAAGACATTGAGACCCGCTGGCCTGGCTGTATTGCTGGTAGGCTCTGTGGCTGGCTGGCCTGGTAGGCTTTGCGGCTGGCCTGCAGGTTTTAGCTCTGGCTGTCAGGTTTTAGCTCTGTGACTGGCAGGTTTTTGCTTTGTGGCTGGCTGGTGTCAGGCTGACTGGTCTTGGGCTGTCTTGCTTGCTTGCTGGTAAATGGATGAGTGAAGCCCTACCTGGCAGGCTTTATATACCTTTCCTAATTGGGGGCTGGACAATTGACAATCAGAGCTTGCACAGTTTGAAATGGAATCCGGAACCAGATTCAGTCATTTGACTGATTCGGCGCTCATAGGCTTCCATTCTAGCAAACGCCGGATGTGTTGCTGTCCGTTTTTTTCAACGGAGACAAAAAACGTTACTTTGTCAATCATCTCTGGCCACCGGACAACTTTCAACGGATACGGCGAACGTAGGATGAAACGTGAGGCCATCCTTCGCAATCCGTCGATAATACAAGTCTATGAGAAAAAAAAATGATCCGGCGGCATCAGTCGCCGGATCCATTTTTTTTCAAAATTCGATAGATTGCGACTGATGGCAAAAAACTGATGTGTGAAAGGGACCTAAGATAGAAGCAGTAAGTTGGATACCTGTACACGTGTACTGCATAACTGGGAAAAATATTTAGAATTGAGTCCTCAGTGGTTGATATCTTTTAATGGCTAACTGAAAAGTTTTTGAGACTACTCAGGCCTCTTCATCAGGCATAGACTAATACATCTGAAGAATCACATATTTATACACAACACAGCACAGAACTGTCATTATGGGAGAGTGATAAACAGCTGAGTCCATAAATATTGGAACAGCTCCTAGATAAGGAGTGAATGTTTTATTGTCCTCTGATTGGGGTCTGGTTCTGTGTTATGATGCCCCCACATGGTCCGAGGAGCAAATTCTTTAATTGATGTAAAAATACATAAATCCATGCCACACATTCATTCCTGCACTGAGTGTGTCAAAGGTCATTATCAGCTTATACTCCCAGACTCTTCTGTCTCTCTGAGATTTGAAGTCACCTTTTAATAGAAGTAATTTCATGTCCATAATGCTGTGATCTGGGAGACAAATGTATTGCCACAGGTAGATCCATTCTTTTTTTCTCTTATTGTGTGGCAATGAGAATTCATTCTTGTTCTAAACTTTTGCCCTGTCTCCCCCACATACAGAAACCCAGTTGGACATTTGGTACAAATAATTAGGTACACTACATTAGGTGATGCAGCTGAAAGTACCTGGGATCTTGTAGTCCTGATGTGAGTTGGGGGATTTTTATCTTGTCAGTAGTGTTGAGCGATACCGTCCGATATTTGAAAGTATCAGTATCGGATGGTATCGGCCGATATCCGAAAAATATTGGATATCGCCGATACCCATACAAGACAATGGGACACAAATATCGGAAGGTATCCTCTATGGCAGAGGTCCCCAACTCCAGTCCTCAAGGCCCACCAACAGGTCATGTTTTCAGGATTTCCTTTGCATTGCACAGGTGATGCAATTATTACCTGGGCAAGACTAAGGAAATCCTGAAAACATGACCTGTTGGTGGGCCTTGAGGACTGGAGTTGGGGACCTCTGCTCTATGGTTCCCAGGGTCTGAAGGAGAGGAAACTCTCCTTCAGGCCCTGGGATCCATATTCATGTGTAAAATAAAGAATAAAAATAAAAAATATTGATATACTTACCCTCGGACGTGCCCTGGTTGTCACCGCTGCAACCTCCATGCTTCCGTTCCTAAGAATGAGCGCGTTAAGAACGTTCGATGACGTCGCGGCTTGTGATTGGTCGCGTGAGCGGTCGACGTCATTGAAGGTCCTCAACGCGCTCATTCTTAGGAACGGAAGCATGGCGGTTGCAGCGGTGACAACCAGGGCACGTCCGAGGGTGAGTATATCAATATTTTTTATTTTTACTCTTTATTTTACACATGAATCTTAATCTCGATACCGATTCCCGATATCACAAAAATATCGGAACTCGGTATCGGAATTCCGATACTTGCGGTATCGGAATGCTCAACACTACTTGTCAGTAGTCATAAATGGAAAGGTTTTAAATTTTTTTGGTTGCAAGGAAAGGTTTCTGCAGCTGTTGGAGAGGACAGGGAGCTTCTGACAAATTATACTTCTTAGATTTGGGGGCTGCCTAAAACAGTAGTGGGGGGGTCTGGAAAAATGGATTGTAAGCAGGCATCTTTTTGTAGTAAAGATTGTAATTTTCGTGCAGCTCCCCTTAGCACCTTCAGATTTGGATTATAGGTGATTGCTAGAGGCACCCGGTTGTTTTCTTCTTTAGCTTTGTAATGTAGTAGGCGATTCCTTGATATTACAGTTGCTCTTGCAATTTGGTTCTGAATTGTTCTTGGATGGTAGCCCTGATTCAAAAAGAGAGTTTTCTGAGGCGACCAAGGTGTTCACCCCTATCCATGGGGTTGGAACATATGCAATTGTATCTGATGGGTTGCCTGTAGACAATAGAGTTTTTGTGTTTTGGATGGAAACTGTCCCATTTAAAGTATGTTGGGTGGTTGATAGGCTTCTGATACAGGGATGTCTCTTTTTCAATGTTCTGCAGCTTAATGATGGTGTCCAAAAAGTTAATTTCATTGATGGAGTAGTTGAGTGTTAAGTTGATGGTGGGATAAAATTGATTAAACTGTTCATGGAACGTCTTTAGCTGTGGCTCAGACTCCGTCCAGCTGATTAAAATATCATCAATGTAGCGGTAGTAGGCCAGAGTCCTGATGGGACATGAGGACAAAGTCGCTTTCAAACTTGGCTATGAAAAGATTTGCATACTGTGGGCAATTTTACTTCCCATTGCTGTACCAGTCTCCTGTAGCTAAATCTTGTTGTCAAATTCAAAGTAATTGTGGGTGAGGATGAATTTTATTAGTTTCACCACACAATCAATATCAGTCCCTGTGTTTTCCAGGAAGAATTTGCAGGCATTTAATCCATCCTGATGTGGGATATTAGAGTACAAAGATTCCACATCCATGGTGGCCAGGATGGTTCCTTCTGGTAGAGGACCTATTGCTGCTAGTTTATTCAATAGGTCATTTGTGTCCTGAACGTACCTGGGTGTATCCTTTACCAGTGGTTTAAGAATACCCTCAACCCATCCAGATACCTGCTCAGTAAGCTCTTGGACTTTCTGGTATCAGGTCATCGGCTCTTGTGGATTCGTCAGGCAGACAAGATACCAACTTGTTTAGTTCCTTGTAATAGTCCTGTGTAGGAACCAACTCCAATTTTTTGTAGTAGCGCGTGTCCATAAGTTGTCTGTTTGCTTCCTTCATATGGTCTGATGTATTTATCATGACTATTGCACCACCCTTGTCAGCAGGTTTAATTGCTATTTCTTTGTTGGTTTTCAAAGACTGTATGGCCTTTCTCTCCTTGGCGCTGATGTTGGATGCTTGTCTCCCATTAGTATCTAGGATGGTGGATTTTATAAAATGTCTGAAGGAGTCTATATATTTATCCAAATGAGGGTTGTGTCCTGGTGGAGGTGTCCAGTCTGACCTCTTCTTGGATTGTTAGGATCCCTTTTACCCTTCGCCACAACAGCACCCACTTTGAGAGAGGGACCCACCCATAGGAACAGGAAACCTACAGAGATAAAAAGGGCAGTACCCCTCTCCTGCTCAGTTGGTTTCCTGTTTCTATCGGAATCCCCCAGGTATACCGACATCGTGTGGATCCTGGGCTGTGTATCTGCCTGGGTGGTTACTGCGGGAACACCAGGAGCTGCGGCATCAGGAGCAGCATCGGGGGAGCCACTGCATGCAGCCTCCCCCCTCGTCTGTACGATTTCCGGCAGGTTCCGGGCAGCAGGCCCGGCTGAAGGAGGGGAGCACGCTGGAGTGCAGGCCGGCGGCACCACACCGCTAAGGAGCAGTGGCGGCAGTATGGCGGCGGTAAGTGCGCTCTGTCGCGCCGACCCGGAAGTAGTCTGAGTACTTCCGATGCGCGGTCGGCGTGTAACGCCACAGGTTCAAAAAGGCGCTGGGGCTAAGAGCGAATGTGCTCATAATGTCGTTTCTGGCGCATGAGGGGCACCCACCAGCGGTGGAGCAAGATAGTGCTAGTAAGGGCAGCAGCGCTAAAAGCACCAAATCCACTGGCAAACAAAGTGGACGCACTAATGAGAGATCTGCCACTCAGATGAAATCAAGGACTAGAGAAATAGATCTACCCAGAAGCCGCACAGCTCCTAAACCGGTACCATCTTTGCTTCACTGGGTGAGTGTATATAATCCTCTACCTATTAAGCTGACACCTTCCTTCTCTATACTCTCCCTCATAGGCTAAGAAACCAGTAAATCAAAGCATATGGAATGTGCCCTGTGTATGCAACCCCTTTTTGATGCATATCCCAAGAGGTTATGTCCTAGTTACCGTATATACTCGAGTATAAGCCGACCCGAGTATAAGCCGACCCCCCTAATTTTGCCACAAAAAACTGGGAAAACTTATTGACTCGAGTATAAGCCTAGGGTGGAAATGCAGCATTTACCGGTGAATTTCAAAAATAAAAATAGATCATTATTTCCCCATAGCTGTGCCATATAGTGCTCTGCACCGTTCATATTTCCCCATAGGTGTGAACCATATAGTGCTCTGCACCGTTCATTGTGCCCCCTAGCTATGCCATATACGGTGCTCTGCACCGTTCATTGTGCCCCATAGATGTGCCATATACGGTGCTCTGCACCGTTCACTGTGCCCCATAGCTGTGCCATATACGGTGCTCTGCACCGTTCACTGTGCCCCATAGCTGTGCTGTGCCATATACGGTGCTCTGCACCGTTCACTGTGCCCCATACATAGCTGTGCTGTGCCATATACGGTGCTCTGCACCGTTCACTGTGCCCCATACATAGCTGTGCTGTGCCATATACGGTGCTCTGCACCGTTCACTGTGCCCCATAGCTGTGCTGTGCCATATACGGTGCTCTGCACCGTTCACTGTGCCCCATAGCTGTGCTGTGCCATATACGGTGCTCTGCACCGTTCACTGTGCCCCATAGCTGTGCTGTGCCATATACGGTGCTCTGCACCGTTCACTGTGCCCCATAGCTGTGCTGTGCCATATACGGTGCTCTGCACCGTTCACTGTGCCCCATAGCTGTGCTGTGCCATATACGGTGCTCTGCACCGTTCACTGTGCCCCATAGCTGTGCTGTGCCATATACGGTGCTCTGCACCGTTCACTGTGCCCCATAGCTGTGCTGTGCCATATACGGTGCTCTGCACCGTTCACTGTGCCCCATAGATGTTCCACATAAATTTGTGCCGCCGCTGCCGCAATAAAGAAAAAAAAACACATACTCACCTCCCTTGATTGCAGCTCCCGGCGTCTCGTTCCGGCGCCTCCATCTTCCCGGCGTCTCTGCTCTGACTGATCAGGCAGAGGGCGCCGCGCACACTATATGCGTCATCGCGCCCTCTGCCTGAACAGTCAGAGAGCAGAGACGCCGGGAAGATGGAGGCGCCGGCCGGGAAGATGGATCGGCGCCCGGCGGCTGGAACGAGGACAGGTGAATATAACATACTCACCTAGTCCCAGCGATCCTCGCGCTGTCCCCTCCTGTCTTCGGTGCCGCAGCTTCTTTCTCTATCAGCGGTCACCGGCACCGCTGATTAGAGAAATGAATAAGCGGCTCCGCCCCTATGGGAGGTGGAGCCGCTTATTCATTTCTGTAATGAGCGGTCCCACGTGACCGCTGAAGAGAGGAAGAAGCTGCAGCGCCGAAGCCCGTGGGACGGCAGGGACAGCGCGAGGATCGCTGGGACTAGGTAAGTATACCTCAGCGCCCTCAGCCCCTCACCCGCCGACCCCACCGCTACCGTGACTCGAGTATAAGCCGAGGGGGGCACTTTCAGCCCTAAAATTTGGGCTGAAAATCTCGGCTTATACTCGAGTATATACGGTACATTAATCAAACCTTACAGGAAGTCTGCAGTAACAACTACCAATATCAGAGCCATAATTAGGCAAGAGATCCAATCTTTGGGGTCCAGAGGCTCAAAGAAGCAGGGAGGCAGAAGCCTTTTCCCCCCCGTATCTAGTTCAGAATCAGAAAAGGGCTTAATGCGATCATCTAATACCTCAGGGTCATCATCTAGTTCTTCTGATGATAAGAGCTGAGCATGCTTTCCAATTGATAGCATAGATAATCTCGTAAAATCTGTTAGAATAACTATGGGTTGCCCAGACATGAAGGAGACCAGTATTAAATCACCAAATGTCCGAATATCAAAAAAAGGGGCACTTCAATACAACTACACAACTAGTCCCATGTCCATCTACATGAGACAAAGGAGAGTTCCCAAAAAGTATACTACGATTAAAAACAATATTTTATTCACAATAATTCAAAACAATTGAAATACAACAGGAATAACCGTAATAGGGGATGCCATATGACCAGTGGAAAGGACTCCAGCATAAAAGGCACATCATTTAACCACAAATAATGACAATCATGAATAACATGGATAGCCTTTTGGCTTGCGTGTCACTGAGAGTCGACAAGAAGTGAAGTGATTCGAAGGTGGGCGAACGCGCGATGCGCCGACTATACTAAGGTACAGCCTCTTTCCATACCTCTGATTCTATTGGATACCAGCAATATAAATGTATCGCTTCCCCTCACCCTGACACCCCCCCGGAGGCGAAACACGTGTCGGGGTGAGGGGACGCCGGGAGAACTTCTGCGACAGGTATAGTGTTACACGCTTACACACTATATATATATATATATATATATATATATATATATATATATATATATATATATATATATATATATATATATATATATATATATATATATATATATTTTTTTTTTTTTTTTTTGTGCCTATGGTGTTACTGCCTTGGTTAGGCGTTACTGCAATACCCGGCACGGATCCTTGGGCTTATTACAGCCCAGGAGCTTGGTCTATTTGGATTTAAATAATTGCCCTTTTATATTTGGGACTCTTTGTATCCGTGTGTGTACTTATATGCCTGCAGAACTTCACCATCCTATGTGTGGGTGATATTTCAGCGGCCAACTATAGACCACTGTCTTAGGATCTTTGGGTATCCACGTTATTCATGATTGTCATTATTTGTGGTTAAATGATGTGCCTTTATGCTGTAGTCATTTCCACTGGTCACTTGGCGTCCCTTATTACGGTTATTCCTGTTGCATTTCAATTGTTTTGAATTATTGTGAATAAAATATTGTTTTCAATCGTAGTATACTTTGTGGGATCTCTTTTGTCTCATGCAGATGGACATGGGACTAGTTGTGATGAAGGAGACCAGGTCAGCACAAGATATGTTTGCTGGCCCAGCCCAGAAACAACGACGCGCTTTCCCAGTTGTTTCCCATATTAAAGGGACTCTGTCACCTGAATTTGGCGGGACTGGTTTTGGGTCATATGGGCGGAGTTTTCGGGTGTTTGATTCACCCTTTCCTTACCCGCTGGCTGCATGCTGGCTGCAATATTGGATTGAAGTTCATTCTCTGTCCTCCATAGTACACACCTGCACAAAGCAATCTTGCCTTGTGCAGGCGTGTACTATGGAGGACAGAGAATGAACTTCAATCCAATATTGCAGCCAGCATGCAGCCAGCGGGTAAGGAAAGGGTGAATCAAACACCCGAAAACTCCGCCCATATGACCCAAAACCAGTCCCGCCAAATTCAGGTGACAGGTTCCCTTTAAGGATCTGGTCAAAAAAAAAAAAAAAAAAAAAAAAAAGAGTGGGGCAAACAAGGTAAAGGATTGCTCCCATCCTCTTCCAAAACATGTTACCCTTTCAGTGATGAGGAGCTGGAAGTATGGTCTAAGGTCCCAAAAGTGAATGCGGCAGTGGCATCCACCTTTAAAGAATCATCTCTTCCTGTAGAAGATGCAGGAGTTTTGTTAGACCCACTAGACCGTAAAAATGAAGCTCTACTTAAAAAGGTCTTGGGAGACGAATACGGGAGCCTTTAAGCCTGCCATATCAGGCACATGCACAGCAAGATCACTTTTGGTATGGATAGATCAGCTGGAGCAGCAGGTCAAAGGCAAAGTAATGAGAGAAAAAATCCTACAGGAAGTTCCGTTAATCAGAAGTGCTGCAGCATTCTTGGCTGATGCATCAGCAGTTTCTCTTCGTTTAGCGGCTAAATCAGCTGGCCTAGTAAATGCGGCTCGTCGAGCCCTCTGGCTAAAAGGATGGAAAGGGGATGTACAGTCCCCTGAAAATGTAGGCCCCTTAAAAAATAGTGAGGAAAGAATGGTTGTAGATGACGAGGAAAAAGCTAACATATTAAACACCTTCTTCTCCACGGTATTCATGGTGGAAAATGAAATGCTAGGTGAAATCCCAAGAAACAATGAAAACCCTATATTAAGGGTCACCAATCTAACCCAAGAAGAGGTGCGAAACCGGCTAAATAAGATTAAAATAGATAAATCTCCGGGTCCGGATGGCATACACCCACGAGTACTAAGAGAACTAAGTAATGTAATAGATAAACCATTATTTCTTATTTTTAGGGACTCTATAGCGACAGGGTCTGTTCCGCAGGACTGGCGCATAGCACATGTGGTGCCAATATTCAAAAAGGGCTCTAAAAGTGAACCTGGAAATTATAGGCCAGTAAGTCTAACCTCTATTGTTGGTAAAATATTTGAAGGGTTTCTGAGGGATGTTATTCTGGATTATCTCAATGAGAATAACTGTTTAACTCCATATCAGCATGGGTTTATGAGAAATCGCTCCTGTCAAACCAATCTAATCAGTTTTTATGAAGAGGTAAGCTATAGACTGGACCACGGTGAGTCATTGGACGTGGTATATCTCGATTTTTCCAAAGCGTTTGATACCGTGCCGCACAAGAGGTTGGTACACAAAATGAGAATGCTTGGTCTGGGGGAAAATGTGTGTAAATGGGTTAGTAACTGGCTTAGTGATAGAAAGCAGAGGGTGGTTATAAATGGTATAGTCTCTAACTGGGTCGCTGTGGCCAGTGGGGTACCGCAGGGGTCGGTATTGGGACCTGTTCTCTTCAACATATTCATTAATGATCTGGTAGAAGGTTTACACAGTAAAATATCGATATTTGCAGATGATACAAAACTATGTAAAGCAGTTAATACAAGAGAAGATAGTATTCTGCTACAGATGGATCTGGATAAGTTGGAAACTTGGGCTGAAAGGTGGCAGATGAGGTTTAACAATGATAAATGTAAGGTTATACACATGGGAAGAGGGAATCAATATCACCATTACACACTGAACGGGAAACCACTGGGTAAATCTGACAGGGAGAAGGACTTGGGGATCCTAGTTAATGATAAACTTACCTGGAGCAGCCAGTGCCAGGCAGCAGCTGCCAAGGCAAACAGGATCATGGGGTGCATTAAAAGAGGTCTGGATACACATGATGAGAGCATTATACTGCCTCTGTACAAATCCCTAGTTAGACCGCACATGGAGTACTGTGTCCAGTTTTGGGCACCGGTGCTCAGGAAGGATATAATGGAACTAGAGAGAGTACAAAGGAGGGCAACAAAATTAATAAAGGGGATGGGAGAACTACAATACCCAGATAGATTAGCGAAATTAGGATTATTTAGTCTAGAAAAAAGACGACTGAGGGGCGATCTAATAACCATGTATAAGTATATAAGGGGACAATACAAATATCTCGCTGAGGATCTGTTTATACCAAGGAAGGTGACGGGCACAAGGGGGCATTCTTTGCGTCTGGAGGAGAGAAGGTTTTTCCACCAACATAGAAGAGGATTCTTTACTGTTAGGGCAGTGAGAATCTGGAATTGCTTGCCTGAGGAGGTGGTGATGGCGAACTCAGTCGAGGGGTTCAAGAGAGGCCTGGATGTCTTCCTGGAGCAGAACAATATTGTATCATACAATTATTAGGTTCTGTAGAAGGACGTAGATCTGGGGATTTATTATGATGGAATATAGGCTGAACTGGATGGACAAATGTCTTTTTTCGGCCTTACTAACTATGTTACTATGTTACTATGTTACAGTCCAAATCTAGACTTTGTACAATCCCGTGCCAAAACGAGTTTCTGTTTGGAATGGTTCTTAATGACCTACTCAACAAAGCAGGAGAGAGAGAAGGAAGAGCGTTTAGAAGACGGCCATTTAACAGAAGGAGGCCGTTTGAGCCACAAAAAGATCGCTGGGATACGAAGGAAACAAAGCAGAAAGGTGCCTTGTTTAGTGGCTCCGATTCAAATAAACGTAGTAGATACCGTCAGTAAGGAAATCCCAGTAGGTGGAAGACTAAAATTTTTTCACCATAAGTGGGAGCATATAACATCAAGTCAGTGGATCCTCCATCTAATAAAAACAGGATTAAAATTAGAATTTTTTCAACTCCCACAAGATACTTTCATTGTAACATCTCAGAGCACCAGAACAGCAAGAGGCACTCCAGTTAGAAATATTCAGTCTTTTGGCTAAAAATGTTCTCATGGAGGTACCAACGAATCAGAAAGGAAGGGGATTTTATTCCCCTTTATTTCTGATTCCAAAACCTGATGGTTCTTTCCGTACTATAATAAACCTTAAAAAATGGAATTCTTTTTTGTATGATTGCACCTTTAAGATGGAGTCAATCAGGTCTACTATTAAACTTTTATTTCCTAGATGTTTTATGACGGATTAGACTTGAAGGATGCGTACTATCATCTTCCTATCCATGCACAGCATCAGCAATACCTCAGAGTGGCAGTCAACCTGGGAGACCGGATCCGTCACTTCCAGTTTACAGCAATGCCATTCGGCCTTTCAATGGCTCCTCGTGTTTTCACGAAGGTTATGCTCGAAGTGATGGCCTATCTACGGCAACAGGATACATTAATTGTGCCCTACCTGGATGATTTTTTATTCATTGTAAACTCTGCCTCACAATGTAAAGAGCGCTTGGCTAATACCATTTCATCTTTACAGGCGTTAGGATGGATTGTGAACTTCGAGAAATCCAGACTTCATCCAGAAACCCTTCAATCCTTCCTGGGGCTACACTTGGACTCTAAGTCAGAGATGTCTCTTCCCAGAATCCAAGAAGTTGACTATAATCTCGAAAGTTAAAGGGAACCTGTCACCTGAATTTGGCAGGACTGGTTTTGGGTCATATGGGCGGAGTTTTCGGGTGTTTGATTCACCCTTTCCTTACCCGCTGGCTACATGCTGGCTGCAATATTGGATTGAAGTTCATTCTCTGTCTTCCGTAGTACACGCCTGCGCAAGGCAAGATTGCCCTCTCACTTTCACGTTCCTATGGGTGGGTCCCTCTCTCAAAGTGGGTGCTGTCGTGGACTAATTAAAAGAGTATTACCGGTAAGTAATCCAGCTTTTTCCTTCAGTCCGAGTGTTTTCTGAATCTTCTGCGTCATTGAAAAAAAGCACAGTCTCCTGAAAAAATGTTCTATATCACTGCAGAGTTCAGTTTTATCCAGGGCCTTAGTAGGACATAAAGAGAGTCCTCTGGAAAGCACAGCCAGCTCCACTTTGTTGGGTTTATTATCTGAGAGATTAATGACACAGTTAGATGCTTTTGTGTCTGGAATGGAGCGGTTGTCCAAGTTGGCAGGTTTTGGCTTTGTTTTGTTATCGAGCCCTGAATTGAGGCACAACCTGTGTAGTTTCTTTTCCTTGTTATGAATCAGAAAGGTCAGTAGTTTGTTGTAGTATTGTTGTAATTTTTTATCTTTTTGAACTCCTTGGTCGCCTCAGAAAGACCTTTTTGAATCAGGGCTACCATCCAAGAACAATTCAAAACCAAATTACAAGAGCAACTGGAATATCAAGGAATCATCTACTATATTACAAAGCTAAAGAAGAAAACAATCGGGTACCTCTAGTAGTCACCTACAATCCAAATCTGGAGGTGCTAAGGGGAGCTGCACGGAAATTACAACCTTTACTACAAAGATATTTCCACTTACAATCCATTTTTCCAGGCTCCCCACTACTGTGTTTTAGGCAGCCCCCAAATCTAAGAAGTATCATTGTCAAAAGCTCCCTGTTCTCTCCAACAGCTGCAGGAACCTTTTCTTGCAACCAGAAAAAAAAAAAAGTAAAACCTGTCCATTTATAATGACTACGGACAAGATAAAGCTCCCCAACTCACATCAGGACTACAAGATCCCAGGTACTTTCAGCTGCATCACATCTAATGTGGTATACCTAATTATTTGTACCAAATGTCCAACTGGGGGTCTGTATGTGGGGGAGACAGGGCAAAAGTTTAGAACAAGAATGAATTCTCATTGCCACACAATAAGAGAAAAAAGAATGGATCTACCTGTGGCAATACATTTTTGTCTCCCAGATCACAGCATTATGGACATGAAATTATTTGTATTAAAAGGTAACTTCAAATCTCAGAGAGACAGAAGAGTCTGGGAATATAAGCTGATGATGACCTTTGACACACTCAGTGCAGGAATGAATGTGTTGCATGGATGTCTTTTTACATCAATTAAGGAATTTGCACTTCAAACCTTATGGGTCATCATAACACAGAACCAGACCCCAATCAGAGGACAATAAAACATTCACTCCTTATCTAGGAACTGTTCCATTATTTATGGACTCAGCTGTTTATCACTCTCCCATAATGACAGTTCTGTGCTGTGTTGTGTATAAATATGTGATTCTTTAGATGTTGTATTAGTCTATGCCTGATGAAGAGGCCTGAATAGTCTCAAACGCTTGCAGTTTGTTACCTTTTAATGGCTAACTGAAAATATGGTATCAACCACTGAGGACTCTCAATTCTATATATTTTTCTATCTACTGGCTAACATGGTACCAAGATATATATCTTTCCTGCATAAGTGGGGACACCCGTGCAGTGTCGTGAATTTCCCAAGGATTCTCTGTCTTGGTGCTTGCTTCTCTGATATTCCTAAGGCCAGCCTCACACGTCCAGATAATTCCGGTACCGGAAAAATCGGTACCGGAATTATCTGTGTCCGTGTGCCGGTGCATTTCTGTGGCACATCAGTGTGGCACACGTGTGCCGCCTGTGTGCCCACTGGGTACCACACGCACTGTGCTGGGTACCACACGCACCAGCATCTGTTGCTGAAGCCCCATTCATATCTTCCCTGCAGCAGCATTTGCTGTAGAGAAGATATGAATAATCGTGTTTAAAATAAAGATCTATGTGGTTGCATGCTTACAGAAAGTGAAAGTGGAGAAAGATAGAGTTGGGCGCTATTGGTAGGCCCGGACGCATATTGTTTTCTGCATATAGAAAACAGCATGAGGAAAGAATACATATGTTAGAGTTCAAAAGGGGCTATCATTTTATCCTCCTAAGCTGTCTTCATCTGAAATGGAGGATAGATGGGGAAAAAGATAAGTGATTGACTTGCTGGCCACACCCCACAAATGGATAGAAGCCCCCACTTAGATTTGGTGATTAAATGGAAAAGTAAAAACAGACAGCATGTTAAAGCTTTCGCAGATACAAGGGTGGAGGCCTGTTTGATTTATGGAAATCCAAAACAATTCAGTGGGCGCAAGGTTATAATTACAGGATTAGGAGACCGGTGTGCTTGTGCCTACCCGTAGAATGTAATGTCCGCAACTTATGGGAACTTATGTTAACGGACAGGTGTTGTTATCTCAGAGAGTAATTATATATATACCGTATTTTTCGGACTATAAGACGCACCGGACTATAAGGCGCACCCAGGTTTTAGAGGTGGAAAATAAGGAAAAAATATTTGAAGCAAAAAAATGTGGTAAAATATTTAATAACATACTATTATATGTGGTGTTATTATATATAATAGTATGTTATTATGTTGGAAGCTGCGGGACCAGTGTGGTGTCTGTGAAGTACTATATGAAGACGCTGGAGGGTGAGTATAAGAATGGGGGCGCAGGGCTGATATTGAAAGCACCACTCCAGCACTGCAAAATAACACTGGAGTGCTGCTTTAAAATCCCATGGGAGAACTATAACTCCCAGCATGTCCTGCAGATCCTATGACATGCTGGGAGTTATAGTTCACTAAAGGAGTGGCAGAGTGCTTTATTGTGTTTTGGAAAGACTAACCTCTTAATTGTGGCAGCCAGCCACACTGTGGTGAGGTAAAAGCATCCCATGACTGCACACAGAGCCCTCCCTCTTGTTGCCTTTCCACAGCACAGGTAATGGAAGCCAGCAGATTCTAGTGTTGGAGTCTGAAGGACCTGTGATGATGTCAAGAAGAGGGAGGGATCTGTGCTGCCATGTGATGCTCCAGCCCGCCCACTTCTGACATCATCACAGGTCCTCCTGCACAGCACTCAGCTCCAGCCCAGGAAGGTACCAGTGATCTCCTCTCCCCCATACCCTGCTGCTGCTGCCTCCTCCTCCCCCGGACACATGGATCTCCCCAGCTGCTGCAGGAATCAGCACTGAGGAATCCATGTGTGTCGCTGCTTAAGTGCAGTATTCATTTGCTGCTCCAGGCTCACCCCTCAGCTGATAGGTGGGCGGGGAGTAGCTAATGAATATTCACTGCACTTAATCATCGGGACTACATGGTTTCCCCAGCAGCTGATTCCCTGCAGTGGGGACATTTTTCTGCCTCCTGAAGTGGGATATCATTGCGATCCCACTCGCTGCTGCCCCCCTCCCCACATGCTACATCCCTACCATAAGACGCACCCACACTTTCCTTCCAAATTTGGAGGAAAAAAAGTGCGTCTTATGGTCAGAAAAATACGGTATATATATATATATTTTTTTTTTCTTTTAGATCAAAATCTGGAAATGGTGCATCACTGTAGCCACCGTGTGCATGGTCCTTTTAACTTCTGTCACTACCCAAGAGATCTTCAGACCAAAAGCCGAGAGACCAACTATGGAAAATGGGGCTTCATGGAAAATCAAAACAGAATCTATGCATTTACTTGGATCAGCTGATGAACACTAGTCATTTTTGTTTGACAAAGACCACTACTGCTACCAATACATTAGAAATGCATATAGGAGGACAATGGGAGTTTTTAGAAAAAGATACATATTTATTAGAAAACTAGTAAAAAAAAATAAATTAACACACAATTAAAAAACACCAATGAAACATACCAGAGGGACATACATGTAGATATATATAAAGTGTGGACCAAATGTAACCATACTCAAAATATGACACAAATAAGATCCTAAATCTCCTAAGCGACCCCCAGGAGCGGAGAAAAATACCTCCTAATGGCAAAACCTACACACCCCACGTCCTGCAAGTATAGCCACTGTGGCTGTGTGCATGTGGGAAGGTAATGAATGCAATAAAGGGAGACACATCCTACCGCAAACAAGGGTGGAGATAAAATGTGTCCCAGGGAACCATATGTGTCTAACACCAAAAAATCACTGTAGAAATCTCTCCTGGGACCCCACATAAACCAAGGATCTTACCACATGAAGATGCCCCCTGGATTGGGCGCTACCCCCGACGCACGTTTCGCTGCCGAGATACTGCTTTCTCAAGGGGATCAGGAACACATGGGCTACTTGCACAGTGAACAAGTCTGTAAGAACATGTTCACACACCACCAAGAAACCTGAAGACACAAAAGAGAATGGTAAAACCAAAAACACTCAGTTTGAAAAAATGTTTGCAGTAATCCGCAAGTGCTAGTAAAAGATGTAAATAACAGGGTATTTGGTTGATACGTTTTTTGCAAAAAACGTATCAACCAAATACCCTGTTATTTACATCTTTTACTAGCACTTGCGGATTACTGCAAACATTTTTTCAAACTGAGTGTTTTTGGTTTTACCATTCTCTTTTGTGTTTTCTCAAGGGGATGTCCGGTGGTAGTACCGACCCATTACAGTTATGGACAAAACTGACAGGGGTATCTACTCAAGATGAAGACATAAAAGTACTACTACTCACTTCAACTGCACATACAATAGTAATTTTTACCATACTTTGTGCATGCATTGCTTTGTGTTGTTGTATACAGTGTACACTTCCATTATTTTGTCCCTTTAGGATATGGTATCTTGTATAAATAATGTATGGCTCAAAATAGCCAAGTATGGATTGTAGTATAAAAATGGACATTTTGAGTCCATATTGAAATATACAGAATGCATTCAGACCATTACAGAGCAGCATTGATGGTCATACATTTACAGACAGACAGAAAATGCTCATAGTGACACAATCTTGAGAACTGTTTACTCATTGCCTGAAAGCCTTCACCTCACAAACAATTCTGTTTCTCTATGTTTGTTTTTGTAAAACATGAAGGTTTATTTAACCTCTGTCTGTGGTGGAGTTATCTATTTCTTGTGGCTTTTATATTCAGAGTTTATGGCCCATCGTTTGATGTTCACCTGGTATCTCGGTTTCATCTCATCTTGAAAGCTGGCCACGGGCAAATAGGGTGAAACCAGAGTTACACAGTGTAAATCACTATATAAGGCCTGAGAAACAGGACTAAGATAGAAGCAGAGAGTTGGGTACCTGTACACGTGTACAGTATTGTGATACCTGCATAAGTGGAGACGCCCGTGCAGTGTTGTGAATTTCCCAAGTGTTCTCTGTCTTGGTGCTCGCATCTCTGATATTTCAGATGGATGAGGCTTAAATGCTCCTTGGTGATGATGTGAGTATATGTTGTACTGTACTTAATCATTCTATGTGTTTGATCTTTATATGTACTTAACCTTTGTATGTTAAAATATACAAAAGTGTATGCAATCATACTATTCCTTTAATTTTGTACTTTAAATAAAAGAGCATTATATCACAAGTAGAAGCCTTCTTTAACCCCTTTCTGACCTTGGACGGGATAGTACATAAGAGGTCAGATCCCCTGCTTTGATGCGGGCTCTGGCGGTGAGCCCACATCAAAGCAGCGACATGTCAGCTGTTTTGAACAGCTGACATGTGTGCGCAATAGCGGCGAGTGGAATCGCGATCCACCCGCCACTATTAACTAGTTAAATGCCGCTGTCAAACGCTGACAGTGGCATTTAACTACCGCTTCCAGCCGCGCAGCCGAAAACGCGCTCATCACCGACCCCTGGCACACGATCGGGGGTCAGTGATGCGTCTGCATAGCAACCAGAGGTCTCCTTGAGACCTCTATGGTTACTTATGCCGGCTTGTTGTGAGCGTCACCCTGTGGTCGGCGCTCATAGCAAGCCTGTGATTAAGCTACATAAAAGCGATCTGATGATCGCTGCTATGTAGCAGAGCCAATCAGGCTATGCCAGCTTCTAGCCTCCCAAGGAGGTTTAAAAAAAAAAAAATGAAATAAAAAAAAAATCTAAAAGTTTAAATCACCCCCCTTTCGCCCCATTCAAAATAAAACAAAAAATCAAACATACACATATTTGGTATCGCTGCATTCAGAATCGCCTGATCAATAAAAAAAAGGGATCAACCCGATTGCTAAATAGCGTAGCGAGAAAAACGCCAACATTATGTTTTTTGGGTCAGCGCGACATTGCATTAAAATGCAATATCGGGTGATCAAAAGAACGTATCTGCACCAAAATGGTAACACTAAAAACGTCAGCTCGGCACGAAAAAAATAAGCCCTTACCCGACCCCAGATCACTAAAAATGGAGACGCTACGAGTATCGGAAAATGGCGCAATTTTTCTTTGTTTTTTTTTAGCAAAGTTTGGAATTTTTTTTCGCCACTTAGATAAAAAATAACCTAAACGTGTTTGGTGTCTATGAACTCGTAATGACCTGGAGAATCATAGTGACAGATCGGTTTTAGCATTTATTGAACCTAGCAAAAAAAGCCAAACAAAAAACACGCATGGGATTGCACTTTTTTTTGCAATTTCACCGCACTTGGAATTCTTTTTCCATTTTCTAGTACACGTCATGGTAAAACCAATGATGTCGTTCAAAAGTACAACTCGTACCGCAAAAAATAAGCCGACATGGCCATACTGATGGAAAAATTAGAAAAGTTACGGCTCTGGGAACGAGGGGAGCGAAAAACGAGCACGGAAAAATGGAAAATCCCAAGGTCATAAAGGGGTTAACCCCTTCATGACCCAGCCTATTTTGACCTTAAAGACCTGGCCATTTTTTGCAATTCTGACCAGTGTCCCTTTATGAGGTAATAACTCAAGAACGCTTCAACGGATCCTAGCGATTCTGAGACTGTTTTTTCGGGACATATTGAGCTTCATGTTAGTGGTAAATCTAGGTCGATAATTTTTGAGTTTGTGAAAAAAACGGAAATTTGGTGAAAATTTTGAAAATTTTTGCAATTTTCAAATTTTGAATTTTTATTCTGTTAAACCAGAGAGTTATGTGACACAAAATAGTTAATAAATAACATTTCCCACATGTCTACTTTACATCAGCATAATTTTGGAAACAAAGTTTTTTTTGTTAGAAGTTATAAGGGTTAAAATTTGACCAGCGATTTCTCATTTTTACAACAAAATTTACAAAACCATTTGTTTTAGGGACCACCTCACATTTGAAGTCAGTTTGAGGGGTCTATATGGCTGAAAAATACCCAAAAGTGACACCATTCTAAAAACTGCACCCCTCAAGGTACTGAAAACCACATTCAAGAAGTTTATTAACCCTTCAGGTGTTTCACAGCAGCAGAAGCAACATGGAAGGAAAAAAATGAATATTTAACTTTTTAGTCACAAAAATGAACTTTTAGCAACACATTTTTTATTTTCTCAAGGGTAAAAGGGAGAAACTGCACTCCAAAAGTTGTATGCCAATACCCCATATGTGGGGAGGAATCACTGTTTGGGCGCACGACAGGGCTCAGAAGGGAAGGAGCGCCATTTGTCTTTTTGAATGAAAAATTGGCTCCAATCTTTAGCGGGCACCATGTTACGTTTAGAGAGCCCCTGTGTGCCTAAAGATTGGAGCTGTCCCACAAGTGACCCCATTTTGGAAACTAGGCCCCCCAAGGAACTTATCTATATGCATAGTGAGCTCTTTCAACCCCTAGGTGCTTCACAAATTGATCCGTAAAAATGAAAAAGTACTTAATTTTTTTGTGAAAAAAAAAAAAAATTTTAGCCTCAATTTTTTCATTTTCTCATGTGCTATAGGATAAAATGGATCTTAAAATGTGTTGGGCAATTTCTCCCGAGTACACCGATACCTCATATGTGGGGGTAAACCACTGTTTGGGCACACGGCAAGGGTCAGAAGGAAAGGAGCGCCATTTGACTTTTTGAATGAAAAATTAGCTCAAATCGTTAGCGGTCACCATGTCGCGTTTGGAGAGCCCCTGTGTGCCTAAACATTGGAGTTCCCCCACAAGTGACCCCATTTTGGAAACTAGACCCCCAAAGGAACTTATCTAGATGTGTGTTGAGCACTTTGAACCCCCAAGTGCTTCACAATTTTATAACGCAGAGCTGTGAAAATAAAAAATCATTTTTTTTCCACACAAATAATTTTTTAGCCCCCATTTTTTATTCTTCCAAGGGTAACAGGAGAAATTAGACCCCCAAAATTGTTGTACAACTTTTCCTGAGTACGCTTGTGCCCCATATGTTTGGGTAAACCACTGTGTGGGCACAAGTCAGGGCTCGGAAGGGAGGGAGCACCATTTGACTTTTTGAATGCAAGATTGGCTGGAATCAATGGTGGCGCCATGTCGTGATTGGAGACCCCTGATGTGCCTAAACAGTGGAAACCCCTCAATTCTAATTCCAACACTAACCCCAACACACCCCTTACCCTAATCTAACCATAACCGTAATCACAACCCTAACCCCAACACACCCCTAACCACAACCCTGACCCCAACACACCCCTAACCCTAATCCCAACCCTAACCATAACCCTAACCCCAACACACAATCAACCCCAATCCCAACCCTAACCATAACCCTAACTTCAACACACCCCTAACCCTAATCTTAACCCTAATTCTAAACCTAACCATAATTCCAACTCTAACTCTAGTTCCAGCCCTAACCCTAAGGCTGGGTGCCCACATTGCGGATTCGTGTGTGGATTTTTCCGCATCGTTTTTGAAAAATCCGCAGGTAAAACGCACTGCGTTTTATGGTGGATTTCCAGTGTTTTTTGGCCAGATTTCACCTGCGGATTCCTATTTAGGAACAGGTGTAAAACGCTGCGGATTCCACACAAAGAATTGACATGCTGCGGAAAATACAACGCAGCATTTCCGCACGGTATTTTCCGCACCATGGGCACAGCGGTTTTCCATAGGTTTACATGGTACTGTAAACGTGATGGAAAACTGCCACAAATCCGCAGTGGCCAATCCGCTGCTGATCCGCAGCCAAATCCGCACATAGCCTAATTCTAACCCTAACCCTATTTGCAACCCTAACCCTAGCCCTAACCCTAGTTCTAACCCTAACCCAAGTGGAAAAATAAAAATAAATATATTTTATTTCATTATTTTCCCTACCTATGGGGGCGATAAGAGGGGCTTTATTTACTATTTTTTATTTTGATCACTGTGATCACAATGTACCTGGGATGAATCTGCTGGCCCGCAGATTCAGCGGGCACACTGCGCATGTGCCCGCCATTTTGGAAGATGGCGGCGCCCATTGCTGAAGATGGACGGACACCAGGGCTTGGTAAGTATGGAAGGGGGGGGGGGGGGGTCGGAGGGGAGGCCGGGGGCAGGCGGAGGGGAGAGGTGGGCAGCGGAGCACAGAACGGAGGGGAGGAAAGACTGACAGCGGCGGCAGATCACCGCTGTCAGTCGGTGGAGGGGGCAGATCGCGGTCTCCAGCCATGGCAGATGATATTACAGCATCGACCATGGCTGGATTGTAATATTTCACCAAGTTTCATAGATGAAATATTACAAATTGCTATGATTGGCTGTTGAAAGTGAAACAGCCAATCAGAGCGATTGTGGCCACGAGGGGGCAAAGCCACCCCCCTGGGCTGAAGTACCTGCAGGTCGGGGAATACGGTAGTTACTTACCGATAACGGTATTTCTCAGAGCCCATGACAGCACTACCAGAGAGAGGGAATCCGCCCTTCAGGACAGGAAACCTACAGGATAAAAAGGGCGGTACCTCTCTCCTGCGTCAGTTTGGTTTACATAGCATCAGAGGTCCTCCAGGTTAGTGACAACAGGAAAATATACAATTTTAACAAAATACTTATCAGGATTACACCGTGTCTAAATTAGAAACACACATTTCATATAATAAGGTGCTCACCGCACACGTGATAGGGTGGGAATAAGCAGGTGCTGTCATGGGCTCTGAGAAATACCGTTATCGGTAAGTAACTACCGTATTCTCAGTCGCCCATGACAGCACTACCAGAGAGAATTACAGAGATCATTGCTTTAGGGAGGGACCACAGCCTGCAAGACCCTTCTTCCGAAGGCTAAGTCAGACGAAGAGGCCAAGTCTAAGCGGTAGTGCCTAAAGAAGGTTGAAGGTGATGACCAGGTGGCCGCCTTGCAGATTTTGTCTATTGGTACCTCCGACCTTTCGGCCCAGGAGGTCGCCATGGCTCTTGTAGAATGCGCCTTGAGCCCCTCAGGAACTGCGTTTCCCGTGGACGAGTATGCCAAGGCTATCGCATCAGTTACCCAGCGAGCTATAGTGCTTTTGGAGGCTTTGAGTCCTTTCCTAGGTCCCTGAAAACAGATAAAGAGAGACCCTTCCTTCCTATACTGTCGGGAGGACTCTAAGTAGTGTATTAAACACCTTCTCACATCTAAGGTGTGGAACTTTTCCTCTTTCTTATTTTTAGGGTTTGGACAAAAGGAGGGAAGGATTATTTCTTGGGACCTGTGGAAATTGGAAGCAACCTTGGGTAGATAAGCGGGATCTGTTTTTAGTATTACCCTATCATCCATGATTTGTGTGAATGGAGGGTTCGCAGATAGAGCCTGGAGGTCACTAATTCTACGGGCAGATGTCAACGCTGTGAGAAGGGCCGTTTTGAGAGATGAGATTTTAATTGGTAATGAATCTATGGGTTCGAATGGAGGTTCTGTCAGAGCTGATAGGACTAAATTTAAGTCCCAGGTCGGAAGGCTTCTGATTTTTAAAGGTTTAGACCGTATTGCAGCTTTAATAAACCTTGTTACCCATGGGTTAGAGGCAATACTCTCACTGTATAATGCACCTAAGGCCGCTATTTGTACTTTTAAGGTGCTCACCGAGAGGCCCATATCTAAGCCTTTTTGCAGAAACTCTAATATTTTGACCACTTGGACCCCGTCTTGTAATTTTACCCCAGAGGTGGACAAAAACTTTTTCCAAGTTTTACCGTAGATTTTAGTGGTTACTGATTTTCTACTTTTTAATAGTGTAGATACTAACTTATCTGAAAAGCCCCTTGCCCTTAGTAGTGACCTTTCAAGTTCCACGCTGTCAAGTGGAGGTTTGCTGACTGAGGGTGGAACACCGGTCCCTGGTATAAAAGATCCGGAAGATCCGGGAGAACCCAGGGATCGGAGACCGATAGAATTCTCAGCCAGGAAAACCAGGCCCTTTTGGGCCAGAAGGGGGCTATTAGGATGATTCTCGCCCTGTCCTGCCTGATTTTCCGCAGAACAGCCGGAATAAGGACCTAGAGGGTTCCCTGTCAGGACAGGAAACCAAACTGACGCAGGAGAGAGGTACCGCCCTTTTTATCCTGTAGGTTTCCTGTCCTGAAGGGCGGATTCCCTCTCTCTGGTAGTGCTGTCATGGGCGACTGAGAAATTGGAGTTAACCCTTTCACCCGATCTGCAGGGACGCGATCCCTCCATGACGCCACATAGACGTCACAGGTCTGATTGGCACCGACTTTCATGATGCCTATGTGGTGTCCAGGTCGGGAAGGGGTTAAAGCCATATCCGAACCTTAGTGTTAAAAACTTGGCAATACATGCATATCTATAGTATTTATTAAAGGGGTTGTCCAGTACTAGGACAAGCACTTCTGAAACTAAATGTTCATCCCCGATAAAATAATAAAACTTATACTCAACTGCCACGCTGGCTTTGTTCCAGCGTCCAGCGGAATTAGCACTCGCTGCACCGTAACAAGTGATGCCCAATCAGCGCTGGCGTCACTGTCTCTACCTTCTGACAAACTGAACATGAAGAGGAAGTCCAGGATGAGCTGCAGCTCTGTCTTCCCCTTCATGTTCAGATTGTCTGAAGGAGGAGACAGTGACGCCAGCGCTGATTGGGTGCCAGTGTCACAGCACCGCATCACAGTGGACAACCCCTTTCAATGTATATTACAGCCATCAACCATACACAGCTTCGATATATATCATGGCACAGGTGTAATGTATTTATGTAGTTTATCACAATCCTGTTTCAAGTTAGTCAGTTTTAAAAAGAAATTGAAAATTCAGGATAAAAGGGAAACTCTGTTATTGTACAGAAATTCACACTTGGCCTCACTGCACATTTAATGTTGTCGATCATAAAAGTGCAGTTTGGCCAGAAAGACTGGACCTGGTCATGTAGGGACGATATGAGAACATTCAGCAGCACAGAAGAGGAGAAGGTAGATTCATCCAATAAGATATCAGGGTTCTAGGAAGCCAACAGCATCATTACCCTCCGCTTTCTCTTACAGGACCATCATATTTTTCTTCAAGTGATTTTATAACTTGTCAGCACATTCTACGTACGCTGTCATTTGGCTTTGTAGTTTACAGATCTGGGCAGGTAACGGTCAGCGTCTCCTAATCCCAGGAGGTAGGTGGATCCTCCAGGTTGTAAGTTCTATATAAAAGGGCTTTCAAATTCAATGCCAAAAGTCATTTGGATGGAAGAGAATGTTGTGATCTAGAGGCAAAATGGTGACCACACAATTGTGATACGACCAGACTACACCACCGATAAAGCAGCCACAGCCGGTGACTGAGAAGAATCTGTGACTTCTCTGCATTTAGTGGTCACTACTTACCTGGGTAGTCATATGTAGGAATCTCCTCTTTACACCGCTCATCACCCCTCACATATGTCTCTGTAGTATTAATATGGGTTGGACATACAGGGACTGAATTCATTCTTTACATACAGATAATTATAGGCCGTGTGCACTTAGTCCTGTCTATTACCTGGTGATGTGAGGGGCTGGGGAACCTCCATCTTGACGTCCTTGTAGAGATCTTTATGTCCTTCTAAATACTCCCACTCCTCCATGGAGAAATAGACAGCGACATCCTGACACCTTATAGGAACCTGACACATACAATGATACCGTCATCCCCCGATCCCTTCATAGCATCACTGTATAATGTCCCAGCATTCCCAGCAGTGTCACCTCTCCAGTCAGCAGCTCAATCATCTTGTAGGTGAGTTCTAGGATCTTCTGGTCATTGATGTCCTCATGTATCAGGGGGTGAGGTGGAGGTCCCGTGATTGGGCTCAGGGGTCTTCCCCATCCCTCAGACACAGGGTCCTGACAGCGCTCACTAGAGGTCTTCTTCACTACTGTGTAATCCTGGTTATGGAGAGACACATTAATAGATCTCACTACATACATTTCCAGAGTCCTCACCTCTCCAGTTCTGTCCATCTGTGATTCCCATAGATAAGAATGATGCAATGTGACGTCATCAGAATCGCTCACCTCTCCAGTAAGCCGGAAGAGGATCTCTAGGGTGAGGTGTAATATCCTCTCCGCCATCTTGTCTCTGTCCATATCAATCCTTAATGGGCAATTCAGAAAAATTATCCTAATATAGAAGATTGTCACTGAGAGGATCCGATATTGTAGAGTCCTGAATGAGAAGAAGATGAGCCGATATAACATCATAAAAATCCTGTGTAATAATACAATTACTGGAGAGAAGGGGAAACATAAGGAGATTTATTATTTTACAATGTTTAGCTTTCTTCCTTCCACCTTCTAATAAAATATATAGGTTTTAGGCCACAGATAACAAGCAGTTTCTATCTCCGAGTCGGCAGCTGAATACGTTTTTCATAGACTCATCTTCCATAACGATAATTCTCGTCTCATTTACCCACACTGGAATCGGCATTAGCAATACTGCAGGAGATATTTGGAGCGCCCACAAGGGCAGTAGGGTACTCGGTACCGGGTCCTTCGGTTCACAGGGGGATGTCACGGTGGCTGACCCGATCCGTGGCACTTGGGACATCCGTGTTAAAGGGAAAGGTCTTTAAGGGATATGTTCATGACGCCACCTGTGGTATTCGGTCAGGGTGACCTATGCTGCTTTAAGGGGTCTGCTGGGGTGATGTTATGGCAGCTAGATGGTATACCTTCCCACAGGTGAAGTATGTCCCCAGGGCTTCCCAGTGTATAGATGGTGGATGATGTGAGGTGCAGTGAAGAAGGCGGACACAAGGTTGCAGTCTCTTTACCTTTACTGAAGGCTTCAGCATCCACAGTCCAGAGCACCAGATCACAGGGCAGGCAGAGTCCGGCCAGTTTGGAGGCAAGTCCAGAGTCCCCTTGTCCAGGTAGAAATCAGTAGCCTTCCTCTAGCACTGTGGTGTTGTAGTCCCTTACTGCTAAGCATCTCATAAGGTCCTCACAACTGTTGAAGATGTTACAGATGTTATGTCTCTCTGTCCCCAGATGGACAAGACAAACCCGTATGACCGGTGGCTTGAGGCGTTTTACAGGGACTCTATCATGCCCCAGCCTCTAAGCGGTGCCACCTTGCCTCCTGGGTGTAGGGCAGGCAGGTAACGTAAAATTAGCTGTCCTGCCGGTCTCTGGAGCAAGGCATAACGGACTGTTGCTCCCTCAGTGTTCCAGCTACCGGGATCCTGCGCCTCAGAAGGAGGCAGCCTGTGTAGGGTAGAACTCCTCTGATATCCACTCCATTGCTACGACTTCTTCACCCTCTCTATAATACAGTCCTCCTTCAGTGTCTCTTTCTAGAAGCTATAAAGAGAAAATATGCGGCACTCACCCCAATGTAGCAGTGAAAACGTCATCTGGACCGTCGAAGCACCTAGCGTGTGAAACGGCCGTCGTCCAAGCTCCAATACCGCACCCTCCTGCTTACCTGATGTCCTGACAGATGTATGTATTTACTCATTTTCTCCATTAAAGCTCACGTTTTCACTGCTACATTGGGGTGAGTGCCGCATATTTTCTCTTTATTGTTCATATGGACTCTTGGTTCACATTTTGTATGCAGAGCACAGCAACCCCCAGCATTCGTGACGTCTGACGGTTGGGATTCCGTTACCAGTCCTGATCATTGGATATTGTATCGCTCTAGTGCCGTCCTTTTCCATATATTTTTAACGGCTCATCTTTCTAGAAGCTGCCGCACTCAGGGCAGGCACAGCTCCGTGTCCATCTGTCTCAGCCTCTGACAGGCTCCCACCTCTGTCAGGGACCAACTACCTAAGCAAAGCAAAGCCAGAAACTAACTAACGTCCTCCCCAGGCAACCAGTTTTACATAAGTGTGATGAGTGCCCTAATAAATAGGAGCATAGCTCTCCCTGGTGGCCTGGAGTACGAAATGTGTTGCATGTTTGTGATACCTGGATTCAGTTGTCCTTCTTTGCCACCAAACGTAATATCACTCCCCCCTAGAGGAGAACAATATTACTGCAACGACCAGGACCCTGGGGCGCTGCATATTCATTACACGTGACAGGAGAAATAACTACTTCATGATGAGGATGACATCTTCATCTTCTACTACGGCTCTAGAAACATATCTGTCCAGAGTCCTTCACTGACTCCATCACCACCGGCCGTCTATATGAAGGTTTCCAGTCTTCCCCGCACTGTAATCTTCTATCACATTAGATCTCAGGTCCGATTCACACACAGAAGTTTGAGACTTTTATAAATGCTTGTTTGTAAGAACATCAAGACAGGAGATACACGAGGCCAATGTCTCCATATACAGTGTTCTTTTTTTTCTTTGGGATATGACTTTTTAGCATTTTGCCATAGGCTTCCATATATTACAAATATATTACAAAAAAAAGGTGTTAAAATGTAAAAAAATAAAACTGGTGATGGGGGTACTGTGCAAACATATAGTATGAAGGGATATGGTGATGCTGTGACAACATCATTCAGTGTGTGGGGGGGGGTGATGGGGGTACTGTGAACATTATACTGTGTGGGGGGATGATGGCGGTACTGTGAACATTATACTGTCTGTAGGGGCCAAGAAAGGTACACCATACTGTGAGAGCTATACAGGTTTCTGTTGGTTCCTCTTTTTCATAGTTGGGTCGTTTGTATCCATCAGCGAAAATTTAACAAAACCATTGTGATTCTTATACGGTGACAGCACAAAAATCCCCCAAATATAACATTTCATAACAACCCCACAATTTTTGTATCTTCTGGGTAAATCGCTCTCTCACCATTTGATTAGAGCTGATACTATTAAGCTAAAGTGACTAAACAGACTTTCTGTCACCTCCATAAAGGGGCACTTTTCCGTGTTTGTCAGAACTGTCCGGGGATTATTAGAGGTGATATTCCCCCCCCCCCCCCCCAATTAGAAGGGACACCCGTGGATATTGGGGTCTTTACCTGCTACAGTTCTGGTGGGATTTACTCGGTAAAGTGACTTGTGGTAAAGTGGACGTTGGACAAATGTCACCATCAATTAACATCAGACTGAAGGAACATCGCTCCTCTTTATGGATCTAGGATGAAATCCACTGCTGCCCCTGGAAGAAAAGAATGAGAAAGAGCATGAGTTTGGCGAGACCACCATGGCCGGACATTTCTCGGAGATGGTGATAAAAGTTCTGATCTCCGATGGTCGGTGTTAGAAGAGGCTACCTCAGTGGATTCACAATCACAACGCAGGAAACTTCTACAGAGACGTGTTCTGGATTTACTCCCTGGAATCTCTTTCTCCCAAAGGGAATCATGACATAAGAGGTAATCGCGATTCATATGAGCTTCCATTTTTAGCCCCTTTCTCCTACTCCCCTCCCCATTTTTTTTTACCTTATAAACTACCAAATAATCACACCACACTTATATTGGATTGATTGGACACAGCAGCCTTTTATTAAGATTTATTACCAAACTTCCGATGATCGAATGCTCTACTGCAGCAGACAGGATTCAGAAATTTTGAGCCCCCCTTTCCCTTCCCAAGGTCCAATTAGAAAATCGTATATCTCTTCTCTCTAAAATTGCTTTCCAAGTGATACAGGACATCCTACACACTATTCCAAATAATAAAACGCCAGGCCCAGATGGTTTCCCTGTAATTTATTACAAAAAATTTGCAGATATTCTCCTCCCCCAACTAGTTGACCTGTTTAATGCATTTCTGGAGGGGAAAATCCCATCTAGACAATCCCTGGAGGCCTATATCTACTATATAATTGTCTAAGGGTCATGTCTGTCTGTCTGTCACGGATATTCATTGGTTGTGGCCTCTGTCTGTCATGGAAATCCAAGTCGCTGATTGGTCGTGGCAAAACGCCCACGACCATTGCCGCTCCTTCCTCCTCGCAGTCAGTGCCTGCTCCATACTCCCCTCCAATCAGCCCTCACACAGGGTTAATGGCAGCGTTAATGGACCGCGTTATGCCGCGGTGTAACGCACTCCATTAACGCAGCTATTAACCCGGTGTGACCAACTTTTTACTATTGATGATGCGTATGCAGCATCAATAATAAAAAGATCTAAAGTTATAAATGATAAAAAAAAAAGGTTATTCTCACCCTCCGACGTGGCACGGTGTCCTCGGCAGTGCAAGCGGCAGGTTCCGGTGCCAAGGATGCTGTGCGAGGACCTTCGATGTCACGGTCATGTGACCGCGATGTCATCACAGGTCCTGCGCTCATACCAACCCTGGGACCGGAAGCTGCCGCGTGCACCACACATAGGCGCTAGGACTTCAATTGGCCTTCGGAAGGTGAGGATATGTTTATTTTTTATTTTAAGTCTTTTTTAACCACACATATAGTGCCCACATTGCAATATACTACGTGGGCTGTGTTACATACTGCGTGGGCTGCATTATACTGTATACTACATGGCTGCCATGTACTATATATACCGCGTGGCCACTGTTATATACTGCGTGGCCACTGTTATATACTGCGTGGCCTGTATTAACGCATCGGGTATTCAAGAATAAGTCATGGCCTGTGCTATATACATACATATTCTAGAATACCCGATGCGTTAGAATCGGGCCACCATCTAGTAACTATTATACCCAAGGAGGGAAGAGACAGCAGCCTTTGCAGTAATTATTGGCCTATCTCTTTACTTAATACTGACCTGAAGTTATGGTCTAAGATTCTAGCCTCTAGAATGAATAGTGTCCTGGAAACATTAATCCACCCTGACCAAGTAGGTTTCGTTAAGGGAAGGGAAGAAAAAGACAATGCTACAAAAACTCTCCTTGCTATCTCTCATGCTAAATGCTCTGGCATTCCTTTAACCATTCTGTCAACAGACGCCGAGAAGGCCTTCGATAGAATTAGCTGGCATTATATGATTTGCACTTTACAAAAATTTGACTTTCCTCCTCCATTTATAGAAGCCATTATGACTCTCTATACGACTCCAACTGCCAAGGTCAGGGTAAATGGATTATTTTCAAATTCTTTCAAGATTACCAACGGCACTAGACAGGGCTGCCCTCTCTCCCCCTCCCGTTTTGTGTTAGTGATGGAAAACTTGATACAGAAAATCAGGCAGAACCCTGATATTAGAGGATTAGTGGTGGGCCAGACCGAACTCAAGACAGCTGCTTTTGCAGACAACCTCCTACTCTTGATAACGAACCCCAAAACAGCTTTTTCAAACCTCTTAGATTTATTTACTGAACTTGGAATTCTATCTAACTTCAAAATTAACATGAGTAAATCTGAAATTTTGAATATCTCGGCATCAGAAAAAGAGATCTCGAGGCTAAAAACAAACGACCCCTTTTCACTGGCCTCCTGAAAAACTAAAATTCCTAGGGATGTACTTAACCGCAGATCCCTCTGCACTATATAAAGTGGGGCAAAAAAGTATTTAGTCAGTCAGCAATAGTGCAAGTTCCACCACTTAAAAAGATGAGAGGCGTCTGTAATTTACATCATAGGTAGACCTCAACTATGGGAGACAAACTGAGAAAAAAAAAAATCCAGAAAATCACATTGTCTGTTTTTTTTACATTTTTTTGCATATTATGGTGGAAAATAAGTATTTGGTCAGAAACAAACAATCAAGATTTCTGGCTCTCACAGACCTGTAACTTCTTCTTTAAGAGTCTCCTCTTTCCTCCACTCATTACCTGTGGTAATGGCACCTGTTTAAACTTATCAGTATAAAAAGACACCTGTGCACACCCTCAAACAGTCTGACTCCAAACTCCACTATGGTGAAGACCAAAGAGCTGTCAAAGGACACCAGAAACAAAATTGTAGCCCTGCACCAGGCTGGGAAGACTGAATCTGCAATAGCCAACCAGCTTGGAGTGAAGAAATCAACAGTGGGAGCAATAATTAGAAAATGGAAGACATACAAGACCACTGATAATCTCCCTCGATCTGGGGCTCCACGCAAAATCCCACCCCGTGGGGTCAGAATGATCACAAGAACGGTGAGCAAAAATCCCAGAACCACGCGGGGGGACCTAGTGAATGAACTGCAGAGAGCTGGGACCAATGTAACAAGGCCTATCATAAGTAACACACTACGCCACCATGGACTCAGATCCTGCAGTGCCAGACGTGTCCCACTGCTTAAGCCAGTACATGTCCGGGCCCGTCTGAAGTTTGCTAGAGAGCATTTGGATGATCCAGAGGAGTTTTGGGAGAATGTCCTATGGTCTGATGAAACCAAACTGGAACTGTTTGGTAGAAACACAACTTGTCGTGTTTGGAGGAAAAAGAATACTGAGTTGCATCCATCAAACACCATACCTACTGTAAAGCATGGTGGTGGAAACATCATGCTTTGGGGCTGTTTCTCTGCAAAGGGGCCAGGACGACTGATCCGGGTACATGAAAGAATGAATGGGGCCATGTATCGTGAGATTTTGAGTGCAAACCTCCTTCCATCAGCAAGGGCATTGAAGATGAAATGTGGCTGGGTCTTTCAACATGACAATGATCCAAAGCACACCGCCAGGGGCAACGAAGGAGTGGCTTCGTAAGAAGCATTTCAAGGTCCTGGAGTGGCCTAGCCAGTCTCCAGATCTCAACCCTATAGAAAACCTTTGGAGGGAGTTGAAAGTCCATGTTGCCAAGCGAAAAGCCAAAAACATCACTGCTCTAGAGGAGATCTGCATGGAGGAATGGGCCAACATACCAACAACAGTGTGTGGCAACCTTGTGAAGACTTACAGAAAACGTTTGACCTCTGTCATTGCCAACAAAGGATATATTACAAAGTATTGAGATTAAATTTTGTTTCTGACCAAATACTTATTTTCCACCATAATATGCAAATAAAATGTTAAAAAAACAGACAATGTGATTTTCTGGATTTTTTTTTCTCAGTTTGTCTACCATAGTTGAGGTCTACCTATGATGTAAATTACAGACGCCTCTCATCTTTTTAAGTGGTGGAACTTGCACTATTGCTGACTGACTAAATACTTTTTTGCCCCACTGTAAATTTAATTTTCTCCCTCTCCTGTCCAACTTACAAACCTTACTCAACTCATACGAATTACCTTATCTTTCTTGGATAGGTAGGATCAATGTTGTCAAATCCTATATTCTTTCAAAAAAATTTTGTTATGACTATGGTCCCTATCCCTCTTTCCAATTCCTTTTTAATTATTGTGAACAAATTAGTCTCAAAATTCATATGGAAAAACAAAAGAGCCAGACTGCCTCCCAAAATTCTATTTTTACCAAAAAATAAAGATTGACATGGCCTTCCTGACTTTAAGAAATACTACCAGGCCATCCACCTTTCCCGTTGGCTGCGCATGGTCAAGACCAATCCTGGTCAGAAAGCTTTAAATTTTGAAGTTAGTCTATTGGGCAATATGGCTGAGATTTTTCTTTGGTCTTCCTTTACCCCAGCTACTCACTCGATCGATGCCCTAACTTACTGTATAACACTTTAACTATTAGACGTTCTTTAGTTCCTAATATATTACCTCGTTATTTTTTAGACCATATCCCACTAAGAGTCATTCCTTGGCTGACTGATCCGAACTATGTTGACGTCTATGGACTGTGGGATTTTTTACCAAACCTGCCAATCTCACACCTTCTCTCTAACCAGGTCCCCTGCATAGAAGACTGGAAAAAAGAAGCCAGGAAACAACCTCGGGACCTCTTACAAAAACTTCATATACGTTTTATTATTTCCAAACTTAGGTCGAGATATAGACATGGTTCTGATTGGCTTTGGTTGGAATTTTTGGTGGGTCTCCGGTCTATATCCCCTAAACTTGTCTCTAAATTGTATGTAAATCTGGTCAATCCGCTTTCTCAATGTAAGCCACTTTATTTATCCTCATGGGAATCTGAACTAAATGTGTCTATATCTCCCCAGGAATCTAGTCAAATCTTAGGCAACTCCCATGGCTTCTCAAGGTGTATTCCATTACAGGAAATCGCCTTTAAAATCCTTTCACGCTGGTACAGAACTCCGGACAAACTGTTCCACATGGGTTTAGTTTCCTCTCCCCTATGCTGGAGGTGCTCTGGTTCAGTCGGAACACTGACTTACATCTTTTGGACATGCCCTGCTATTTCCCCATACTGGTCAGGAATTAATAGTTCCCTTTGTCAATTAGGATTAACTAAACGGAACCTAACTCAAGAAGTTCTTCTATCGCTACCTACTAGCGAGTTTAAACCCAAGAAGCATAATCTACTACACCTTTTGTTAGCGGCTGCTAAGCACCTAATCTCCATACATTTGAGACGACCCTCCCCCCCACAATTGTCGAGTGGTTATCTAAAGTTCAAGATATCTAGAATGGAAAAGCTGTCAAATTGGGAGTCGCGCTCACATAGCAATTTCCTATAAACTTGGCATCCTTGGATAAATAGACCCTCCCTTGCTCCTTGACAGCTCTCAGTTGTTGTCATACCTACACTCCCCCCCTCTCCCTTTCAGAGTCCTGCTGACCATTTTTTTTCTGCTTTCTCGTAGCGCCAGAGTGACAGAGCCCGACCTCAAAACTGCCTCAAATTATTACGATCATATCTAATTTAGGTACAGCTAATTACCCATGTTTTGGACTTCTCTGACTACTTTACCTTGTGCACTCTCTACTTCTAATGTCTCATCTTTGCAGGTCTCCAGAAGGAGCGAGTACGTTCTTTTGGAACCATTACTACAATCACTAAGTTAATACTACCTGAAATTAGTTCTTTTTATTGTTTAGTTCTTTTTATTGTTTACCTGTTTTATGGTCTCTGCCAGTATGACTTCATTGGATTGTAACTGACGCTCTATCTAGTTGTTATCTTCTGGCTTATGGAGCATATGTTGATTAATTGGCTGAGCCATAAGGCCTCTTTCACACTCCAGTCTTTTGGCGTCAGTTTGAATCCGCCGTTTTCATCAAATAGCTATTTTCCCATAGACTTGCATTAGCGACGGATTGTGGCAGATGGTCGTCCGTTCCATCCGCCATGTGACGGATCTGTCGAAATTTGGCGGACGTCGTCTAGACATTGACGGACATTGCAACGTTTTTTGTCTGCGCTGAAATGGCGGTTCGCGACAGATCCGTTTCATAGAATGGCCGCCTATGGGCGACGGATCCGTCGCGACCGTCATTTGGCGGATCCGTCGCCCCAATCCGCTTTTTCAATTGAGCATGCTATAAAAAAAATAAATACTTTTCCCAGATACACGGATGCGTCAAAAAAAAAAAAAAACGGATCAGTTAGAACCGTTTGCTCAACAATTTTGACGGATCCGCCACAATGTCGGAGCAGACTGACGACAAACAACGGAAGTGTGAAAGAAACCTAACTTTCTTGTGTTGTATTGTATGCAAAAATTCTCTTAAATAAAAAATTACAAAAAACATTTATTACCAAACAGATTAAAACAACAACCTCCCAGAAGGGGCTGTTATCGCAGCCCCAAAAACTATAAACAATAGGTTTAATAAGCCCACCTTGTACCAGCTCAGAGGCACCTATAAACTAACCTGGCCAATGTCCGAAACCACTAACCACAGGCCCCTTTAATCCCTTCCCCTGGATTACTTAAACACTTGTCGAGTTAAATCCACCCAGGCGGAGTCCAGAGCTTTTTGAGATCCCCCGACCGATCCTCCATTAACCAACTCCACCAACTTCGAGGACCTCCTTGACATGCCAATAAATGTAAACTTACAGTATTCCCATCCCTCTGAAAAAAAACCTGACAAATAAAACCACGTATGTGTATTGGTTCTGACATTCGAGATCTTGTTGTCATGTGACAATCACGATATAAGAAACATCCAAGGGATATGACACGTGCTAAAAAGGGCGTCCGACCCTGAAACGTTGCAACATGTGTGTGTTCACACCACAACTCCCTTTCCTTGATGTCCCCATGAAACGCTGCTTGTGCCGACCGCTGCGCTCCGCGAGACATGTGAGAGCGGAGAGGACTTCAGTAATGTTATTGTTAATGAAATCACCGCAGAGCGTGCCTGACCGGGAGAGACCTATGGAACTTCTATCTCAAGTTGACAATACACAGCTGACATAAACCCGTAAAAATATTACCGATAGCTAACACACCAGGTCAAGAAACAGGCAAAGTGTCAGAGACGGCGGATTTAATGTGATGCGTCAATTCTGGGACTGTTGCGGGCCGGTATTTATAGGCTGGGAACGGACCAATATCCATAAACCTTCTCAGCATGATAATATCAGCCCCCAGCTGCCTGCTTTACCTTGGCCGGTTAACAAAAATAGGGGGGGGATCACGCATCAGTTTTTTAAATTCATTATTTTATAGGTTTTTTTTTTAAAAAAAGTTATATACACGCTATAGTGCCACATGAAAGTGAAAAAAGGGTGCAACTATATAATATCTAGGGGTGGCGAATATTAATCTAAGCTCTCCCTCCTATAACTGCTTCCTGAGGACGGTGTACCGAGCATTGCGTCACCGGGTCTTCTATAAACCCGATAATGTGATGTGGTCGGCAAATCACAGTAAAGTAGTACATGGCTACAACATTACCGTGTATGGCAGGTAATCGCCGCATGTTTATTAGCTAACAGCAGCAAAACACGCGGGTCGGGGACTAGAGAACCCAGGATACTCGATGGAGCAGTGGAGAGCGGCTCACTCATCACTAGTATCTACATTATTGAGCTGGAGCCAGGAGAGGAACCATCGCATTGTGGGAGAACTTCTCTGGGCTTCTGTCCTCCACCCGCACTCCACATAGAGAATAATGGAGCCTCCAGCACCGACCTCCACCCGCAGAGTCACACTCCACATAGAGAATAATGGAGCCTCCAGCACCGACCTCCACCCGCAGAGTCACACTCCACATAGAGAATAATGGAGCCTCCAGCACCGACCTCCACCCGCAGAGCCGCACTCCACATAGAGAATAATGGAGCCTGCAGCACCGACCTCCACCCGCAGAGCCGCACTCCACATAGAGAATAATGGAGCGTCCAGCACCGACCTCCACCCGCAGAGCCGCACTCCACATAGAGAATAATGGAGCCTGCAGCACCGACCTCCACCCGCAGAGCCGCACTCCACATAGAGAATAATGGAGCGTCCAGCACCGACCTCCACCCGCAGAGCCGCACTCCACATAGAGAATAATGGAGCCTCCAGCACCGACCTCCACCCGCAGAGTCACACTCCACATAGAGAATAATGGAGCCTCCAGCACCGACCTCCACCCGCAGAGCCGCACTCCACATAGAGAATAATGGAGCCTGCAGCACCGACCTCCACCCGCAGAGCCGCACTCCACATAGAGAATAATGGAGCCTCCAGCACCGACCTCCACCCGCAGAGCCGCACTCCACATAGAGAATAATGGAGCCTCCAGCACCGACCTCCACCCGCAGAGCCGCACTCCACATAGAGAATAATGGAGCCTCCAGCACCGACCTCCACCCGCAGAGCCGCACTCCACATAGAGAATAATGGAGCCTCCAGCACCAACCTCCACCCACAGAGCCGCACTCCACATAGAGAATAATGGAGCCTCCAGCACCGACCTCCACCCACAGAGCCGCACTTCACATAGAGAATAATGGAGCCTCCAGCACCGACCTCCACCCACAGAGCCACACTCCACATAGAGAATAATGGAACCACCAGCACCGACCTCCACCCACAGAGCCGCACTCCACATAGAGAATAATGGAGCCTCCAGCACCGACCTCCACCCGCAGAGCCGCACTCCACATAGAGAATAATGGAGCCTCCAGCACCAACATCCACCCGCAGAGCCGCACTCCACATAGAGAATAATGGAGCCTCCAGCACCGACCTTCACCCGCAGAGCCGCACTCCACATAGAGAATAATGGTGCCTCCAGCACCGACCTCCACCCGCAGAGCCGCACTCCACATAGAGAATAATGGAGCCTCCAGCACCGACCTCCACCCGCAGAGCCGCACTCCACATAGAGAATAATGGAGGCTCCAGCACCGACCTCCACATAGAGAATAATGGAGCCTCCAGCACCGACCTCCACCCACAGAGCCGCACTCCACATAGAGAATAATGGAGCCTCCAGCACCGACCTCCACCCGCAGAGCCGCACTCCACATAGAGAATAATGGAGCCTCCAGCACCGACCTCCACCCGCAGAGCCGCACTCCACATAGAGAATAATGGAGGCTCCAGCACCGACCTCCACCCGCAGAGCCGCACTCCACATAGAGAATAATGGAGCCTCCAGCACCGACCTCCACCAGCAGAGCCGCACTCCACACAGAGAATAATGGAGCCTCAGCAACGACCTCCACCCGCAGAGCCACACTCCACATAGAGAATAATGGAGCCTCCAGCACCGACCTCCACCCGCAGAGCCACACTCCACATAGAGAATAATCGAGCCTCCAGCACCGACCTCCACCCGCAGAGCCGCACTCCACATAGAGAATAATGGAGCCTCAGCAACGACCTCCACCCGCAGAGCCACACTCCACATAGAGAATAATGGAGCCTCCAGCACCGACCTCCACCCGCAGAGCCGCACTCCACATAGAGAATAATGGAGCCTCCAGCACCGACCTCCACCTGCAGAGCCGCACTCCACATAGAGAATAATGGAGCCTCCAGCACCGACCTCCACCCGCAGAGCCGCACTCCACATAGAGAATAATGGAGCCTCCAGCACCGACCTCCACCCGCAGAGCCGCACTCCACATAGAGAATAATGGAGCCTCCAGCACCGACCTCCACCCACAGAGCCACACTCCACATAGAGAATAATGGAGCCTCCAGCACCGACCTCCACCCGCAGAGCAGCACTCCACATAGAGAATAATGGAGCCTCCAGCACCGACCTCCACCCGCAGAGCAGCACTCCACATAGAGAATAATGGAGCCTCCAGCACCGACCTCCACCCGCAGAGCCGCACTCCACATAGAGAATAATGGAGCCTCCAGCACCGACCTCCACCTGCAGAGCCACACTCCACATAGAGAATAATGGAGCCTCCAGCACCTACCTCCACCCGCAGAGCCGCACTCCACATAGAGAATAATGGAGCCTCCAGCACCGACCTCCACCCGCAGAGCCGCACTCCATATAGAGAATAATGGGGCCTCCAGCACCGACCTCCACCTGCAGAGCCACACTCCACATAGAGAATAATGGAGCCTCCAGCACCGACCTCCACCCGCAGAGCCGCACTCCACATAGAGAATAATGGAGCCTCCAGCACCGACCTCCACCTGCAGAGCCACACTCCACATAGAGAATAATGGAGCCTCCAGCACCGACCTCCACCCGCAGAGCCGCACTCCACATAGAGAATAATGGGGCCTCCAGCACCGACCTCCACCCGCAGAGTTGCACTGCATACACTGAGGCCCCTGATCATGTGACCCCTGACTCCTCCCCTCCTGTGACCTCATCACAGGTCCTGTGCGCACAGAACTGCCATATATGTGGTGTGCGGCTCTGCAAGTGAAGGTATGTGGAGACTCCCCATTACTGGCGCATTAATATTAGAAATATATTGCTTGGTCTTCCAGACCTTATCTTGACCTCCACTGTTCCTGGTAACTGCTATTTCTTAATTACATTTAGGACTGAGGAAAGGGCAACTTGTAAACACTTTGTTATCTTCTTCTATCCTCCTCCTGCTTTGTGGCCTCCACCATTGTCAGAGCTCGGCAGCTGCTTAGAGCCCATGGCTGCTGGTTTTTGGCACAAGGTTGGAGGAGGCCGGGTTTTTACAAAGCTGGGAAATTTGCATCGCCTGACCTTTCCTAACAATGATAGCGAACAAGCGATAACCCTAAGGCCGGCTTCACACTCAGCGTATGAAAATACGGTCGGTATATTACGGCCGTAATACGCTGAAAAGTCCCGGAAATAGTGGTCTGTAGCTCCTCCGTAGGCAGGGTGTTTCAGCGTATTTTGCGCATGGCATCCTCCGTATGGCATCCGTACTGCGTGTTTTTATCGCAGGCTTGCAAAACCGACATACAAATATACAAGGGATCTATGTGTTAAAAAAAAAAATATATATATATATATACTGTCTATATATATATATATATATATAGATATATATATATATATATATATATATATATATATGCCAGTAGACACATATATGTATATATATTATTACTTCATCCAGCGCGATATAGCAGAAAGCTGGTAATTCAATTACCGGCTTTTGCTTTCTCCTTCCTAAACCCGACATGATTTGAGACCTGGTTTACATACAGTAAACCATCTCATATCCCCATTTTTTTGCATATTCCACACTACTAATGTTAGTAGTGTGTATATGCAAAATTTGGCCATTCTAGCTAGTAAATTAAGGGGTTAAATTGCGGAAAAAAATTGGCGTGGGCTCCCGCCCAATTTTCTCCGCCAGAGTAGTAAAGCCAGTGACTGAGGGCAGATATTAATAGCCTGGAGAGGGTCCACGGTTATTGCCCCCCCGCCCTGGCTAAAAACATCTGCCCCCAGCCACCCCAGAAAAGGCACATCTGGAAGATGCGCCTATTCTGGCACTTGGCCACTCTCTTCTCATTCCCGTGTAGCGGTGGGATATGGGGTAATGAAGGGTTAATGTCACCTTGCTATTGTAAGGTGACATTAAGCCAGATTAATAATGGAGAGGCGTCAATTATGACACCTATCCATTATTAATCCAATACTAGTAAAGGGTTAAAAAAAATACACAAACACAATATTAAACATTATTTTAATGAAATAAAAACAAAGGTTGTTTTAATATTTTATTGAACGCCCAATCCAATCACTGAAGACCCTCGTTCTGTAACAAAAAAAACATAATAAACCAACAATATCCTTACCTTCCGCAGATCTGTAAAGTCCAACGATGTAAATCCATCTGAAGGGGTTAAAATATTTTGCAGCCACAAGCTTTGCTAATGCAATGTTGCTCATATCTGCAAAACCCCGGAGAATGTAGGTAAAGTAGGTCAATGACCTATATTTACCTGCATTTGCGGTGAGGCGCCCTCTGCTGGCTGTTCCTAGATCGTGGGAACTTTCCTAGAAAGCTCCCTGGCTCGAGTTCATATGAGGGCGCCCTCTGCTGGTTGTTTTGATACGTTGTTTTGATCACCCGTTATTGCATTTCAATGCAATGTTATGGCGACCAAAAAAACTTAATTTTGGCGTTTTTAATTTTTGTCTCGCTAAGCCATTTAGCGATCAGGTTAATTATTTTTTTTATTGATAGATCGGGCAATTCTGAACGCGGGGATACCAAATATGTGTAGGTTTGATTTTATTTTTATTGTTTTATTTTGAATGAGGCGAAAGGGGGGGGCGATTTAAACTTTCATATTTTTTTTTATTTATTTCTTATTTTTTTAAACATTGTTTTTTACTTTTGCCATGCTTCAATAGCCTCCATGGGAGGCTAGAAGCTGGCATAGCCTGATCAGCGCTGCTACATAGGAGCGATCATCAGATCGCTCCTATGTAGTTGAATTACAGGCTTTCTATGAACGCCGACCACAGGGTGGCGCTCACAGCAAGCCGGCATCAGCAACCATAGAGGTCTCAAGGAGACCTCTGGTTACTATGCCGACGCATCGCTAATCCCCAATCATGTGACGGGGGTCGGCGATGAGCGCATTTCCGGCCGCGTGGCCGGAAGCGGTAGTTAAATGCCGCAGTCAGTGTATGACAGTGGCATTTAACTAGTTAATAGCGGCGGGTGGATCGCGATTCAAAACAGCCGACATGTCACGGCTTTGATGTGGGCTCACCGCCGGAGCCCGCATCAAAGCAGGGGATCTGACCTCGGACGTACTATCCTGTCTGAGGTCAGAAAGGGGTTAATGCATACCGCAATTTTTGTGCACATGCTGTAAATCATCGCTGTAAAAAACGCAGAATGTTCATTAATTTTGCGGATTTTTCTCGTTTTTGCCGCTATTTAATGCATTGGGAAGCTCCGGGGAAAAAAAAGTGAAAAAACCACGGCAAAAACGCAAGCAGATTTCCTGCAGTAAAAATCTGTTTTTTTTTCAGGAAAATTCTGCAGAAAATCCTGACGTGTGCACATAGCCTAACTGTTCACAATAACAGCAAAAAAAACATATTTTACAATTGGGATAATTTTCAGTTCAGTACTTCACAGTACATCCGCACTTTTATTATTTCCATTTTTTTAACAGTAATATTGCATACACTAGTCCCATATTTTCATTTTCCTTAAGTGTTTATCCACACTTTAACACTTTACAGCTCACCGCTAATATTCACACACATTAATAGGTTGCTCATAGAGGAAACACTTTCTTCACCACTCCCCCCTCTATATGTATAATGTGTCCTTTTTCATCTTTATCTCCATACATATTAGGCCCAGCACCCATTCCCTTGGCATTCTATTTACTGACGGCACATTATATTATTACTAGATGGTGGCCCGATTCTAACGCATCGGGTATTCTAGAATATGCTGTCCACGTAGTATATTGCCCAGCGACGTAGTATACAGCACAGAGCCACGCAGTATATTGCCCAGTCACGTACTATATTGCCCAGCTACGTAGTATATTGCCCAGCCACGTAGTATATTGCCCAGCCACGTAGTATATTGCACAGCCCACGTAGTATATTGCCCAGTCACGTAGTATATTGCACAGCCCACGTAGTATATTGCCCAGTCACGTAGTATATTGCCTAGTCACGTAGTATATTGCCCAGCCACGTAGTATATTGCCCAGTCACGTAGTATACAGCACAGAGCATATTGCCCAGCCACGTAGTATATTGCCCAGCCACGTAGTATATTGCCCAGTTACGTAGTATATTGCCCAGTGACGTACAGCACAGAGCCACGTAGTATATTGCCCAGTGACGTAGTATACAGCACAGAGCCACGTAGTATATTGCCCAGCCACGTAGTATATTGCCCAGCCACGTAGTGTACAGCACAGAGCATATTGCCCAGTCACGTAGTATATTGTCCAGTTATGTAGTATATTGCCCAGCCACATAGTATACAGCACAGAGCATATTGCCCAGCCACGTAGTATATTGCCCAGTTACGTAGTGTATTGCCCAGTGACGTATACAGCACAGAGCCACGTAGTATATTGCACAGCGACGTAGTATATTGCCCAGCCATTTATGTCACAGGTTAAAAAATAAAAAATAAACATACTCACCTTCCGATCCGAGGGCCCCTTGTAGTTGTGTCGCTTGTTCGCCAGCTTCCGGTCCAAGGGTGTGATGATGTCGCGGTCACATAACCGTGACGTCATGGCAGGTCCTTCTCACGCAGGCGCGCAGGACCTGTGATGACGTCGCGGTCACATGACCGTGACGTCATGAAAGGTCCTTCGCGCGCAGGACCTGTGATGACGTCGCGGTCGCATGACCGTGACATCATGGAAGGTCCTTCGTGCGCAGGACCCGTGATGACGTCGCGGTCACATGACCGTGACGTCATGGAAGGTCCTTGTGGCACACCATCTTTAGCACCGGAACCTGCCGCTTGTATGGAGCGGTCACCGGAGCGTCGCGAGGAGCGGGAAAGGCGCCGGAGGGCGAGTATATGATGATTCTTAATTTTTTAAATTATTTTTAACATTAGATCTTTTTAGTATTGACGCTGCATAGGCATAGCGGTGGTAAAGGTGTGAGTTACCCGCGGCATAACGCGGTCCGTTACCGCTGGCATTAACCCTGTGTGAGCGGTGACTGCGGGGAGCATGGAGCGGGCACTGATGGCAGGGGAGTAGGGAGGGACTAATCGGACTGTGGCCATCGCTGATTGGTCGCTGCAGCCATGACAGGCAGCTGGCGAGACCAATCAGCAACTTGGATTGCATGACAGACAAAGGCCGCGACCAATGAATATCTGTGACAGACAGACAGACGGAAGTGACCCTTAGACAATTATATAGTAGATTATTATTATTATTTATTATTATAGCGCCATTTATTCCATGGCGCTTTACATGTGAGGAGGGATATACATAATAAAAACAGGTACAATAATCTTGAACAATACAAGTCATAACTGGTACAGCTCCTCCAGAGAGGACCCTGCCCGCGAAGGCTCACAATCTACAAGGGATGGGTGAGAATACAGTAGGCGAGGGTAGAGCTGGTCATGCAGCGGTTTGGTCGATCGGTGGTTACTGCAGGTTGTAGGCTTGTCGGAAGAGGTGGGTCTTCAGGCTCTTTTTGAAGGTTTCAATGGTAGGTGAGAGTCTGATGTGTTGCGGTAGAGGGTTCCAGAGTAGGGGTGATACGCGAGAGAAATCTTGTATACGATTGTGGGAAGAGGAGATAAGAGGGGAATAGAGAAGGAGATCTTGTGAGGATCGGAGGTTGCGTGCAGGAAAGTACCGGGACACGAGGTCACAGATGTATGGAGGAGACAGGTTGTGGATGGCTTTGTATGACATGGTTAGGCATTATATATCCAGGCTTGGGATAACGGAGCGCACGCTTCTTTGGACCACGCCTCCTGACCTGCTTGTCTTCGGCCATCGGACCCCGCTGGCACGCAGTGAGGTCGTTACTATGACCTCGATACTGAGCACTTTCACCGCTCATAACTATCTACCTTCACAGCTGATATAGTTCTATCTTTTCAGGATACATAGCGGTCCCCAAGTTGGTTGCCACTTGGAATGATTTATCCATTTATGGTTAATGCAATTTCTTGCTCTCCATCCTGTGCTACAGGTCGTTGGCAGCGTGTTGTGTTACACTTTTTATGCAAGTTAGTCAGCTCCTCTGTTCTCACCACAGGATTACATGATCTCACTGGAGTTAGAGGCAACCTGTCACCAGATTTGGCCGATATAAGATACGGCCACCACCTTCCAGGGCTTATACACAGCATTCTATAATGTTGTAGATAAATCCTAGATCCAACCTGCAAGATAAGAAAAATAACTTTTATTATATTCACCCCGGGGGACGTTCCGGTCCGATGAGTGTCTCAGGTAAGGGTCTGGTATCTCCCATCTTCTTGCGATGCCGCCCTCCTGCTTGCTTCATCACTCTCCGGCATCGCTCTCCGGTGCAGGCGTACTTATCCGCCCTGTTGAGGGTAGAGGAAGGTACTGCAGTGCGTGGGCACTGGGCCTCTCTGACCTTTCCTAGCGCCTGCGCACTGCAGCACTTTCCTCTGTCCTCAATAGGGCAGATAAGTACGCCTGCGCAGGAGAACGATGTCGGAGAGTCATGAAGCAACAGGAGGGCGGCGATCATAAGAAGGGAGGCTCCGGACACGGGCCTGCGACACCCATCAGGCCGGACCACCCTGCAGGTGAGTATAATAAAGTTATTTTTCTTATCTTTCAGTTCGGATCGGGGGCTTATCTACGGCATTATAGAATGCTGTGTATAAGCTCTGAAAGGCGGTGGCCACATCTTATATCGGCCATAACAGCTGACAGGTTCCCTTTAATAGAGACTTGTATACATACGCACTATGCACTGTAATATTCTTATTGCTGGATTAGACACCATGTTTGGGCCCTTCTCTGTCATCTATATTTGCATCTAGATATAAATATATAGGTGGGCGCAAGTGCAACTAGAGAGGTATTTTACATATTTGGCTGCAAACAGGGCAACACTAAAAAGTTGTCAGAAATTAACATGTAAAAACTCAAATAGTTTGCGCCTATACATACCAACTGTACCAATAAAAAAGAGGGAACATATTTATTAAATGTATATTAAAATAAAATTATATGATCAAATAGCCTAAAAAGTCATTTGTATGTATATACCTAAACTATAAAGTCCAAAACAGCAACTCAGGAACCAAAATATCTTCAGGAGCGCTGTCCCAGCCGGTGACAAACACTCCCTTAGCCTTCTTCCCAGCGGTGCACGAGCTTGGGGAGCTTGTGATCAAGGTGTACGATGCCGCGTTCAGCTGACAGGACCTTGTGTGACGTCAGTTGTCACTTGACCAGCAGGGGTACGAGGCGCTATCAGGACCAATTCGCTATTGGGCTACGAGGCGCTATCAGGACCGAAACGCGTAGGAATTGGTCCTGATAGCGCCTCGTACCACTGCCGGTCACGTGACAACTGATGTCACAGAAGGTCCTGTCACCTGAACGCGGCATCGTACACCTTGATCACGAGCTCTCCAAGCTCGTGCACCGCTGGGAAGGAGGCTAAGGGAGCGTTTTTCACCGGCTGGGACAGCGCTCCTGAAGATACTTTGGTTCCTGAGCTGCTGTTTTGATTTTCACTTCTACCACCATCTGCACAAAGGGGGATTCCAGGAGAAGAAAAAACCCCTACTGTGGACATCAACATCGCCTATCAAAAGGTAAATGCAGCATTGCCTGCCACCTCCATTTTAACTAGAAATAGATGTGCACCAACAGTTGGATCAAGAAACATATATAAGCTAATTGGACTTTATATTTTAGGTATATTTTAGGTATATACATACAAATGACTTTTTAGGCTATTTGATCATATAATTTTATTTTAATATACATTTAATAAATATGTTCCCTCTTTTTTATTGGTACAGTTGGTATGTATAGGCGCAAATTATATTTGCATCTAGTCTTACTGTCTCCATTTCTAGCACTGTATTCTGTAAGTTACTCACATGCGCTGGGTACAATGTTCTTGTGTCTCTCACACTAGACGCTCCTGATTTTATCATCCATTATCAGTGTCTGTTATGTTCTTTATGTGCAGATATTCTCTTCATGTTGTCACTGTGGTCACCGGTAATGTGGGATAAGACCCTTCCAGATGATGCACTTTAGATTTACATATTAGTTTTGTGTCTCCCTATTTGATGAGGACCAATCGACTATTGACAGAACACTGCAGTGTAAAATCCCCCAAAACAGTGTATAGTGTAGTAAACCCCGCATAACATGCATGGTAACATACACTGATCACCTCATAATACCACCATATCCCTACATACTGTATAATGTTTCCACAGTACCGCCATCATCCCACGCATCGTACACAACGTACGGCTTAGCTCTGTACACATGTGGCTTCACTCCTTACATGCGCTGTTCCACTCGGCATATGTCGTACACACGTGGCTCCACACGCCATGTACACACGACTCTGCTCTGTACACCTCGTACACGTGCGGCTCCACTCCGTACACCCCCTACACACACGGCTTCCCTCCGTACACCTCGTACACGTGCGGCTCTGCTCCGTACACATCATACACACTGTAAACCCCTCCTGACCCCACACATAAACTTCCCCTCATCCAGCACCATGACAACCAGCACAGCAGAGTCCTGCATACACTGAGGCCCTGATCATGTGACCCCTGACTCCTCCCCTCCTGTGACCTCAGAGTGCTGCTCTGCAGGTGGAGGTCGGTGCTGGAGGCTCCATTATTCTCTATGTGGAGTGCGGCTCTGCAGGTGGAGGGTCCACACCAGAACTGTAGCAGGTAAAGACCCCAATATCCACAGGTGTCCCTTCTAATTGGGGGAACTATCACCTCTAATAATCCTCGGACAGTTCTGACAAACACAGTAAAGTGCCCTTTATGGAGGTGACAGAAAGTCTGTTTAGTCCCTTTAGCGTCATAGTATCAGCTCTAATCCAATGGGGAGAGAGCGATTTACCCTGAAGAGTCACAGATTGTGGGGTTGTTATAAAATGTTATATTTAGGGGGTTTGTGTTGTCTCCTTATAAGAATCACAATGGTTTTGTTCCTTTTCCGTTGATAGATACAAACGATCCAACTATGAAAGACGGTAACCAAGGAAACCTGTATTACTCTTATAGTACGGGGCCCCCACACAGTATAGTGTTCCCCCAGTACATTCAATCCCCCTTTTTATTTTCTTTTTGTGTTTTTCATGTAATGTACGGAAGCTTACGGGAAAAAACAAAACAAAAGAAAAACATCATATTCAGAGAAAAAAACACTGTACATGGAGAATTTAACATCATATATCTCCTGTCTTGTTCTTACAAACAAATTTTTCTAAAAGCCTCAAACTTCTGTGTGTGAATCAGACCTGAGATCTAACGTGATAGAAGATTACAGTGCGGGGAAGACGGGAAACCTTCATATAGACGGCCGGTGGTGATGGAGTCAGTGATGGACTCTGGACAAATCTGTTCCTAGAGCCGTAGTAGAAGATGAAGATGTCGTCCTCATCATGAAGTAGTTATTTCTCCTGTCCCGTGTAATTAATATCTCCTGCAGTATTGCAAATGCCGATTCCAGTGTCAGTAAATGAGACGAGAATTAGCATTATGGAAGATGAGTCTATGAGAAACGTATTCAGCTGCCGACTACGAGGAAGAAACTGCTTGTTGTCTGCGGCCTAAAATATATAGGTTTTATTAGTAGATGGAAAGAAGAAAACTAAATACTGTAAAATAATAAATCTCATGTTTCCCTTATTATCTCCAGTAATTGTATTATTACACAGGATATTTATGATGTTACATCGGCTCATCTCCTTCTCATTCAGGTCTCTACAATATCGGATCCTCTCAGTGAAGATCTTCTATATAAGAGATTTTGACTTATCCATCAAAGATTGATATGAACAGGGATAAGATGGCAGAGAGGATAATACACCTCACCCTAGAGATCCTCGTCCGTCTTACTGGAGAGGTGAGAGATTCTGATGACGTCACATTACATCATTCTTATCTATGGGAATAACAGATGGACAGAACTGGAGAGGTGAGGACTCTGGAAATGTCTGTAGTGAGATTTATTAATGTGTCTCTCCATAACCAGGATTACACAGTAGTGAAGAAGATCTCTAGTGAGCGCTGTCAGGACCCTGTGTCTGAGGGATGGAGAAGACCCCTAAGCCCAATCACGGGACCTCCACCTCACCTGATACATGAGGATATCAATGAGCAGAAGATCCTGGAACTCACCTACAAGATGATTGAGCTGCTGACTGGAGAGGTGACACTGCTGGGAATGCTGGGACATTATACAGTGACACTATGAAGGGATCGGGGGGATGACGGTATCATTGTATGTGTCAGGTTCCTATAAGGTATCAGGATATCGCCGTCTATTTCTCCATGGAGGAGTGGGAGTATTTAGAGGGACATAAAGATCTGTACAAGGACATCATGATGGAGGTTCCCCAGCCCCTCACATCTCCAGGTAATAGACAGGACTAAGTACACACGGCCTATAATTATCTGTATGTAAAGAATGAATTCAGTCCCTGTATGTGTTTCCTCCAGATCTGTCCAGTAAGAGGACAACACCAGAGAGATGTCCCCGTCCTCTTCTTCCACAGGACTGTAAACAAGAAGATCCCAATGTTCCTCAGTATCATCAGGTAGATGGAGAGAAGGTGTCATGAGATCTCCCCTATGATGTGTAGACGGCTGTGAAGATCTTGTGCTCAGTCTTGTTTTATCCACCAGTATTATATGTTTTATACTTGTGTAATGAGAACGGTGGAGATGGCAGGATTAGAGCTGATCATAGATGGGTCATTCCATATCAAGGGATCCAAATATGAGTATTTTTTTTACCTGACGTCTTTATATATATATATATATATTTTTTTTTTTTTTATGAAGTACATCTTTAGTTAATTACAAATTAGAAGTTTTGAATTTTTTTCTTCATCGGTTAATTTTTTACAGATTTCTAAAGTTTCAAAAAAGTGCCCATTTTGGCCTGGTATGGCTTTACATTTTTTATCATATCTCGGGCTAGAATTAAGATAAAGAGGTGAGAGAGGCATCATTTTTTCTCAGAACGGTACCGGCTTTCATTTGATATGTCACAACTCACAAGACTGTTTCTTTATATTTTGTTTTGGAGAAATCAAATTCAAAAATTTGATGTGCGCAATTGTGAAAAAAGCATATGTTTTAAAATTGTGAAAACATGCATGTGTGTTACTTGTGTTCTTGATTATATTTGTACAGGGATTCAACTTGGGACCTATCAAATTTGTATATATTTTTTTAAGCCTTGAATCATCTGATTTTATGTTTGTGCGAGTTTCTTCCTTTTATCTTTTCAAATTACAACTTATTGAATTCAACATTTATATACAACAATAAAGAAACACAAAAAAACAATACCGAAGTGCCAGAATAAATACATCTTAATCATCATAATACAACTTGCTCAGCATTTTCAACCTGAATGCATTGAACAAAACCAAAAGAAAAAATGTGATCATATCATCAAGTGTGATTTTCTAAATACAGTTTCGTCCTAATTATATGTTAAAAACTAGATTAAAAGAACCAATATTTTTACCACCTATTTATAAATGTAACAATTTTTTTTCTACTATATCACTAAACATGTCATTTCTGAAGTGTTTGAGAAGAATAGTACAGTAGTTAAATCCTTGTTCTATAAAACATGAACTAATCAAACAATTAATGGTAGGTTTTTACACTGGCCTTTTATCATCAATGTGTCCCTTCTAGTGGGTGAAATGTCATCTTGTCCATAAGCGCTCACTAGCTATGACCATTTCCTTTTGTGTCAGTATGTACGGCCGGTCATGGTGCTCCGCTCCACCTGAGTTAATATCTGATTTTTGTAACTTTTACAATGTCTGGTTTTCTTGGATACACAAAGGACGGCGCTGGACCAGAAGCTGCAGAAAAGTCCTTTCTACTTCTTCATTTTCACAATCTTTGGAGAGTCCAGTAGCCGCCACCAGCGCCGATCATATTCACAGGTCACATCACCAGTTCTGTCATCCATTGCCGATCTTGTGCCGCCTTCTACCACGTCATGAACGTCACTGTCTTTGCTGAATGAAGAAATCCTTGTTTTTATTTCTGTTTCACTACATGAGATGACAGTCCGGTATTGCTGAGTCCCCTTTCTGCTTCCTGTAACCGAGGTTTTCACAAACTCTCCTCCTCCTCCTCTTCGTAGTCCTGGTTTGTACAATACATGAACTGGATGTTAAGAATATTTCTCTCCCTCCATTTGAAAAGTTGCCTGGGTGATAAGATTTGGTGTAAATACGGCCTCTGGAGGCTGGAGCTGCCGGCCGGTCATCTGCTCTGCAGTCACTGTCTACCCCTGTTCATTCTCATGAGCCCTAACAAAGCTTCTCCTCTACCCTCTCCTGCTTCTAAGCTGTGACAAAATAAAATAATACAGTAATATCTAAAAATCATGGATTATTTGGTAAATACAGACCCCACACTGTTAGACCACAGGCTGAACAGATCTGAATGCGAGATTTTCGAAGTGACACTGTAATAGTTTTATTTTTTCAAATATGATCCCATCATGATCCCAACTTGTATTTTGGTACAGAGGTGGCTAGGAGCGTAGCAGGCACATGTGCAGTTTTTAACATTTTGAAATTAAACGCTTTTTTCGGAAATGCATTCGCATGGGTAAAGTATTATCAAAGATACTCTTGTGACATATCTGGTGAAAGCCTGTACAGTTCTGAGTAGAATGGTGTTTATTTTGTTTCTTTATCTTTTTTCTAGCCTGAGTTATGAGGAGAAATGTGAAGGCAGACAACACCGAAATTCGCACTTTTTCCGAACTTTGAAAATCAATTAAAAAAAAATTTCTAGAATTTTTATTTCTTCACATTTTGCATTCTCTGACACACTAATACCAAATAACAAAATCTCAAAAGAATTAAAAATATAGTGGTAAAAATCATTGGTTCACTTGACATGGAATGACCCAGATGTGACTTCTCCATCTCTCTGTGATTGATACAATATTTGTTTCAGGGTGAAGATCTGACCCGTATTAATACTACAGAGACATGTGTGAGGGGTGATAAGAGGTGTAAAGAGGAGATTCCTACATATGACTACCCAGGTGAGTAGCAACCACTAAATACAGAGAAGTAAAGAAGTAGTTCAGTCATGTCACACTCGTGTGATCACAATTTTGCCTCTAGACCACAACATTCTCCTCCACCCTAAACTGTCCAAATGACTTTGGATATTGAAAGATCTTTTCTATAGAACTTACAATCTGGGAAATCCACCTACCTTCATAAATTAGGAGATACTGACCTTTACCTGTCCAGGTCTGTAAACTACAAAACCAAATGACAGCGTAAGTAGAAATCACTTGAAGAAAAATATTATAATGCGCCTGTGAGAGAAATCAGAGGGAAATGATGCTGTTACATTTGTAAAGGCGATTCTGACTTCCCAATGTGGTCCTTTTCCCTCCTGTGGCACGGATGCCAACATGTTCAATGTCCCGGCAGTCGGTGGTGTACATGTTCCCTGTTGTGCCTTCCTGCTTCTCTAGGCCTGTGTACACTCGCTCCGATTCTTGAAGGAGCAATGCTCACACTTTGGGAATGCCTCCAGCCAAAAACTGGTAGGTATCAGGTACAGGTGCTTCTTACAAAATTGGAATGTCATCAAAAGTTAATTTATTTCAGTTCTTCAATGTAAAAAGTGAAATTGATATATTATAATAGTCATTACAAACAGAGTGATCGACTTTTCAAGTGTTTATTTCTGTTAATGTTGATGATTATAGCTTACAGCGAATGAAAACCCAAAAGTCATTATTTCAGTAAATAATACTAATTAACGAAAAACACCTGCAAAGGCTTCCTAAGCTTCACAAAAGGTCCCTTAGTCTGTTTCAGTAGCTCCACAATCATGAGGAAGACTGCTGACTTGACATGTCCAGAAGGCAGTCAGTGACACGCCACAAGGAGGGTAAGCCACAAAACGTCATTGCTAAAGAAACTGGCTATTCACAGAGTGCTGTATCCAAGCATATTAATGGAAAGTTCAGTGGAAGGAAAAAGTGTGGTAGAAAAAAGTGCACAAGCAACCAGGATAGCTACAGCCTTGAAAGGATTAATTTAAAAATGTGGGGCTGATTCACAAGGAGTGGACTGCTGCTGGAGTCATTGCTTCAAGAGCCACCGCACACAAATGTATCCAGGACATGGGCTACAAGTGTCACATCCTTGTGTGAAGCTACTCATGACCAATAGACAATGCCAGAAGCGTCTTACCTGGACCAAGGAGAAAAAGAACTGGACTGTTGCTCAGTGGTCCAAGGTGTTGTTTTCAGATGAAAGTAAATTTAGCATTTCGTTTGGTAACGAAGGTCTCAGAGTCTGGAGGAAGAGTGAAGAGGCCACAATCCAAGCTGCTGGAGGTCTAGTGTGAAGTTTCCACAATCAGTGATGGTTTGGGGAGTCATGTCATCTGCTGGTGTAGGTCCACTGTGTTTTATCAAGACCAAAGTCCGTGCAGCCATCTACCAGGAAATTTTAGAGCACTTCATGCTTCCCTCTGCCCACAAGCTTTTTGGAGATGGAAATGTCATTCTCCAGCAGGACTTGGCACCTGTCCACACTGCCAAAAGTACCAATACCTGGTGTGAAAACAACAGTATCATTGTGCTTGATTGGCAGCAAACTCGCCTGACCTTAACCCCATAGAGAATCTATGGGGTATCGTCAAAAGGGAAAAAAAAAAAAAAAAAGAAAACCATGAAACAAGGATCCCTAAACTATAACTTTTAATGAAAAAAAGTCTTAAAAACATGTTCCAAATCGTAGACAATAAAAATGTCAAGTAGGGAACAAAATATTATGGGTACAAAAAGTGCATGTCACATCAGGGCATGTGATGTATCATTCAAGTGCGGGATCCCCCAAAAGAAGCCCGATCAGGCTCTATCCACAGGTAGGCAACACCGCAAATCAATACCCAATGCATTTTACCCCCATGGGAATAACTGGGGTTCATCGGGGAATATAGAAGCCACAAGACAAATGAAGAAATGATGAAAAAAAAGGGCTCGGGCACTTGAATGATACATCACAAGTCCAGATGAGGACATGATCATTGTATCTTTTTTTTCTATTATGAAAATCTATCATATTCTTATGAAACTTAATTGTGTACAGTCCTGTTATGGATACTGTCTAGGGCTTGGACTTATTATGGGTCCCTGTCCTCTGTTTGATGTTGATTTTATCAGGACAATGAGACAAGTATACTTACATTGCATCCTTTTACCCACATTTAAAAAATTTTGTGTCAGTATATTCTGGCCTATCTAGGCTTTAGCCTTTGTAAGGGATTTGCTTTATGATACTGCTCAAATATATATGCAGATCATAGGTGTTCTCACTTGAATATTGAGGATATATATATTGAGGATATATATATATATATATATATATATATATATATATATATATATATATATATATATATACACCCACACACAACTCAAAAAATAAAGTGAACACTTAAAGGGACACTGTCACATGAATTTGGAGGGAACAATCTTCAGCCATGGAGGCGGGGTTTTGGGGTTTTTGATTGCCTTGTGCAGGCATGTACTATGGAGGACAGAGAATGACCTTCAATCCAATATTGCAGCCAGCATGCAGCCAGCGGGTAAGGAAAGGGTGAATCAAAAACCCCGCCTCCATGGCTGAAGATTGTTCCCTCCAAATTCAGGTGACAGAGTCCCTTTAAACAGAATAGAACTCCAAGTAAATCAAATTTCTGTGAAATCAAACTGTCCACTTAGGAAGCAACACTTCGTCTTTTCACTTTGTCAATAATAATATCAAAAGTCCCAAAGTCATATCAGCAGTCTGGGTAAAAACACATGTGTGTTATATATCTCCAGACAGATTATATCCGCTCCATATAATACGCATGAAAATAGGAGCACACAGAGCATATAGTAAAGATATACAGTGGGGCAAAAAAGTATTTAGTCAGTCAGCAATAGTGCAAGTTCCACCACTTAAAAAGATGAGAGGTGTCTGTAATTTACATCATAGGTAGACCTCAACTATGGGAGACAAACTGAGAAAAAAAAAATCCAGAAAATCACATTGTCTGTTTTTTTAACATTTTATTTGCATATTATGGTGGAAAATAAGTATTTGGTCAGAAACAAAATTTCATCTCAATACTTTGTAATATATCCTTTGTTGGCAATGACAGAGGTCAAACGTTTTCTGTAAGTCTTCACAAGGTTGCCACACACTGTTGTTGGTATGTTGGCCCATTCCTCCATGCAGATCTCCTCTAGAGAAGTGATGTTTTTGGCTTTTCGCTTGGCAACACGGACTTTCAACTCCCTCCTAAGGTTTTCTATAGGGTTGAGATCTGGAGACTGGCTAGGCCACTCCAGGACCTTGAAATGCTTCTTACGAAGCCACTCCTTCGTTGCCCTGGCGGTGTGCTTTGGATCATTGTCATGTTGAAAGACCCAGCCACGTTTCATCTTCAATGCCCTTGCTGATGGAAGGAGGTTTGCACTCAAAATCTCACGATACATGGCCCCATTCATTCTTTCATGTACCCGGATCAGTCGTCCTGGCCCCTTTGCAGAGAAACAGCCCCAAAGCATGATGTTTCCACCACCATGCTTTACAGTAGGTATGGTGTTTGATGGATGCAACTCAGTATTCTTTTTCCTCCAAACACGACAAGTTGTGTTTCTACCAAACAGTTCCAGTTTGGTTTTATCAGACCACGGGACATTCTCCCAAAACTCCTCTGGATCATCCAAATGCTCTCTAGCAAACTTCAGACGGGCCCGGACATGTACTGGCTTAAGCAGTGGGACACGTCTGGCACTGCAGGATCTGAGTCCATGGTGGCGTAGTGTGTTACTTATGGTAGGCCTTGTTACATTGGTCCCAGCTCTCTGCAGTTCATTCACTAGGTCCCCCCGCGTGGTTCTGGGATTTTTGCTCACCATTCTTGTGATCATTCTGACCCCACGGGGTGGGATTTTGCGTGGAGCCCCAGATCGAGCGAGATTATCAGTGGTCTTGTATGTCTTCCATTTTCTAATTATTGCTCCCACTGTTGATTTCTTCACTCCAAGCTGGTTGGCTATTGCAGATTCAGTCTTCCCAGCCTGGTGCAGGGCTACAATTTTGTTTCTGGTGTCCTTTGACAGCTCTTTGGTCTTCACCACAGTGGAGTTTGGAGTCAGACTGTTTGAGGGTGTGCACAGGTGTCTTTTTATACTGATAACAAGTTTAAACAGGTGCCATTACTACAGGTAATGAGTGGAGGAAAGAGGAGACTCTTAAAGAAGAAGTTACAGGTCTGTGAGAGCCAGAAATCTTGATTGTTTGTTTCTGACCAAATACTTATTTTCCACCATAATATGCAAAAAAAATGTTCAAAAAACAGACAATGTGATTTTCTGGATTTTTTTTGTCAGTTTGTCTCCCATAGTTACATAGTTACATAGTTATTAAGGTTGAAGGAAGACTATATGTCCATCTAGTTCAACCCATAGCCTAACCTAACATGTTGATCCAGAGGAAGGCAAAAAAAACCCATGTGCAAAGAGTAAGCTCCACATTGGGGAAAAAAATTCCTTCCCGACTCCACATACGGCAATCAGACTAGTTCCCTGGATCAACGCCCTATCAAGGAATCTAGTGTATATACCCTGTAACATTATACTTTTCCAGAAAGGTATCCAGTCCCCTCTTAAATTTAAGTAATGAATCACTCATTACAACATCATACGGCAGAGAGTTCCATAGTCTCACTGCTCTTACAGTAAAGAATCTGCGTCTGTTATTATGCTTAAACCTTTTTTCCTCCAACCGCAGAGGATGCCCCCTTGTCCCTGTTTCAGGTCTATGATTAAAAAGATCATCAGAAAGGTCTTTGTACTGTCCCCTCATATATTTATACATTAAAATAAGATCACCCCTTAGTCTTCGTTTTTCCAAACTAAATAGCCCCAAGTGTAATAACCTATCTTGGTATTGCAGACCCCCCAGTCCTCTAATAACCTTGGTCGCTCTTCTCTGCACCCGCTCCAGTTCAGCTATGTCTTTCTTAAACACCGGAGACCAGAACTGTGCACAGTATTCTAAGTGTGGTCGAACTAGTGACTTGTATAGAGGTAAAATTATGTTCTCCTCATGAGCATCTATGCCTCTTTTAATGCATCCCATTATTTTATTTGCCTTTGTAGCAGCTGCCTGACACTGGCCACTGAATTTAAGTTTGTCATCCACCCATACACCCAGGTCTTTTTCATTGACTGTTTTGCCCAGAGTTTTAGAATTAAGCACATAATTATACATCTTATTACTTCTACCCAAGTGCATGACCTTACATTTATCCCCATTAAAGCTCATTTGCCATTTATCAGCCCAAGCTTCTAGTTTACATAAATCATCCTGTAATATAAAATTGTCCTCCTCTGTATTGATTACCCTGCAGAGTTTAGTGTCATCTGCAAATATTGAAATTCTACTCTGAATGCCCCCTACAAGGTCATTAATAAATATGTTAAAAAGAAGAGGGCCCAATACTGACCCCTGTGGTACCCCACTGCTAACCGCTACCCAGTCCGAGTGTGCTCCATTAATAACCACCCTTTGTTTCCTATCCCTGAGCCAGCTCTCAACCCACTTGCACATATTTTCCCCTATCCCCATTATTCTCATTTTATGTATCAACCTTTTGTGTGGCACCGTATCAAAAGCTTTTGAAAAGTCCATATACACTACATCCACTGGGTTCCCTTGGTCCAATCTGGAACTTACCTCTTCATAGAAACTGATCAAATTAGTCTGACATGAACGGTCCCTAGTAAACCCGTGCTGATACTGGGTCATGAGGTTATTCCTCTTCAGATACTCCAGTATAGCATCCCTTAGAATGCCCTCCAGTATTTTACCCACAGTAGAGGTTAAGCTTACTGGCCTATAATTTCCGAGTTCAGTTTTTGTCCCCTTTTTGAATATTGGCACCACATTTGCTATACGCCAGTCCTGTGGCACAGACCCTGTTATTATGGAGTCTTTAAAGATTAAAAATAATGGTCTATCAATGACTGTACTTAATTCCTGCAGTACTCGAGGGTGTATCCCATCCGGGCCCGGAGATTTGTCAATTTTAGTGATTTTTAGACGCCGCCGCACTTCCTGCTGGGTTGAGGTCTACCTATGATGTAAATTACAGACGCCTCTCATCTTTTTAAGTGGTGGAACTTGCACTATTGCTGACTGACTAAATACTTTTTTGCCCCACTGTATATCAACATAGTCTTTATTAATATAAACATTAAAAGCAAACATTAGTAATGCAGTAGGTGCATGAATTCCAATCAATTACAAAAGGGGAAAAACCCGCCCCTCTGTCACCCCCATATTCAGCAATTGCTACGCAAAGGGAATAAGGAGGACCCCGTGTGCTAAGTGATTGTGACCAGCTAAGCCGATCTGTAAACAAATGTGTCAAATAATCCAGTCTAATGAACTAGGCTCAAGTGACAATGGTGAATAATCCCTATCACAACAGCATGTGTGAAGGGTCGACTTACCAACACAGGGGAGAGGCAGAGGAGGGGAATCCGGTGAAAAAAAGACCCCGACGCACGTTTCGCGGCACTGCCACCCCGCTTCCTCAAGGAAATGTGGAATGGAGCAACCAGGACCTTCTAATAACCCCCCCTGACCTTGATCACATGTCTAATCCTGGCCAATAATAGTAGCGCTAGCGGTGCATGCGCCCTGCGATCGGCAGGTTCAGCATGGGGGACGAGCGTCAGGCTCAGTGCGCATGCACTGGGAAGAATCCCGGAAACAGCTCTCCAAGCACACAGACGCCCGCCCACATGGCGGAGCCACCGGTAAACAGGGCGATGCGCACAGCCACATGAGGGAATGTGTTTGTAAGAGGCAACAGAGGCCACAGACGGAAAGAGTCAGCGTGTGACCTCAATGATTATGCCAAACATAGAGGGCAATAAACATAAGGATGAATGACCTCGGGGAGATCAAAACATCCAACACCGCGGAGACACCATCACGTGTTTCTCAACGCAGTGATCCAGAACACTGCCCCCATCCCTTATGGGAACTATGCAAATGCATGTAGAAAAGCCGCGGAGACACCATCATGTGTTTCTCAACGCAAGCAATAAATAGCCAGGTCTTTCACAGGGAAGGAACAACCACGGGAAGGGCAGCATCCAAAAAGGAAAACCACCTATGCCAAAACATGGTATCCATCCACAGAGAGCTGTTTCGGGGTATTTGCCCCTCATCAGTGTAGAGTAGGAAACTGGCTATTAGGAGCAGTGCCTAGTAAAAGGACTATAAACATAAGGATGAATGACCTCGGGGAGATCAAAACATCCAACACCGTGGAGACACCATCACATGTTTCTCAACGCAGTGATCCAGAACATAGCCAGTTTCCTACTCCACACTGATGAGGGGCAAATACCCCGAAACAGCTGTCTTTGGATGGATACCATGTTTTGGCATAGGTGGTTTTCCTTTTTGGATGCTGCCCTTCCTGTGGTTGTTCCTTCCCGGTGAAAGACCTGGCTATTTATTGCTTGCGTTGATAAACACGTGGTGTCTCCGCGGCTTTTCTACATGCATGTGTGAAGTCTGAAGTCATCATGGCTACCAGTTGTTCCTTCCTTCTGTGACTTGTCTGACTTCCATGAAGAATGATGGTGAAGGCAGGAGGTGACAGCCCCCTCCCTCCTAAGAGATGTAATATATATGTCTAACAGACCACGTGTCCTCTCTATATGGTGTTAACTTATACTCTGAGCTATATATATACATAAATAGCTTTTGTAATGTTAGCGAAAGACAATGTGTTCAGTACAGAATTGAGAATAAGAATAATTAATAATATTTAACAGTCTCCCAATGTCCGACTGGATCATGGCTTCCTCTACGCTAACCCAGTGTGCTGTCAGCGAGATGTACCATCCCTGCCCACATGCACTTGTCCAAGTGTCCGTGTTTAGGTGCACTTTCCCTGTAACCACATTGTAGAGGGCCCGGGTAATGTTGTGGGACACATTCTTGCTTGTGTAATGTCGTGACAGCAGATCGGGAAAAATTGTGGCAGCTGGATAACGAGTACCTTGTGATGGTCACCAGCATCAGGTTGCGGAAAGGTTACGTCTCCCACAGGACTAAAATGCAACATTTCAAATGCAAGGAGACGAGAAATGTGTGAATTTAGTACTGTGGCATTGGCTGCTTATTTCTGCTAGTATTCCAAAGACTGGGGTATGGACAACTGAACGCTGCGCTTGGACAAGGACGTGGACGTGCTTGTTGATGGTACTAGTTGAGTTTGTGTGCAACTGCAGATGCAGGGCATGAGGCATCTTTGCATGCACCATGGACAGGGGATTGGCTTGCACGCACAACATCAGAAGAGGCAGTGGTATCACCCACAGACACTTCATGGAGCCTTGTGTTCAACCAGCAAAGTTGAGTGCTTTGCTGCTATGTGCCTGATCATGCTTGTGGTGGTTAGGATGGGAGTTTTGCTACCCCTGCTGATGCAGGCATGGCCGTTGGAGCAAATGGCCTTTTGGGGGATATGGGCAGAGTCTTTAAAAACCAACCAGGGTGTTATGGGGACATTCAGTGTCTCCCTCTGCCACACCACCTCCTCACCTCGACCATGGTCTTTCGGTGTTCCCCAAGGCTTAGTTCTAGGACCCCTACTCTTCTCCATCTACACCTTCGACCTGGGACAGCTGATGTAATGGCATGGTTTGCAATATCATCAGTACGCCGATGACATGCAGATCTACCTATCTGTACCTGACATTACCTCTTTACTGACCAAAATCACACATCTTGCCGCTATTTTTTCCTTCTTTTATGCTCGCTTTCAAAAAGTGGACATGGACAAAACAGAATACATCATCTTTCAACCATCTCACACTAACTAGACATGAGAGCTGTGTATGCATCATTCGCTACCACTTTAGTAATAGGGAAAGTTTGCCCAAGAGAAAATGATTTTCCAGACATTCACGGCCTTTTTTCCCCTTTTTTGCAGCTGTGATCTTCATCTTCTCGGTGTTGATGTGGTAAATTTCAAAGTCGTCATCAATACCATCATGGTCCATATCTTATAAAGAGGAAATCTGGTGTTTCCCAGGGTCAAGGTTATCTACATTTAGTGGCATTCCTTTAACGGTGTTCGTTACACAAGAACAAATAATTTTAGACTGTGACATTTGGATATTATTGGTAATATGTATGGGTGAAGATGAAGAAGCTTGGGCCACGGGTGTGTTTATAGTTACGGACAGTGCACTGCCCTTTAAACTTAGTTTTTCACAAGCATCCATCAGTTTGTTTGGTTTTCCTCCAACACTGATCTGCTTTCTATTATTCAGCATCTCACGAACATGTTGCACTTTGCCCTTTAGATAGACACGTGCGTCTTTGGTTTGGTAACATATTTTTGACAGGCATTTTTTAGGCCGAGTCAAACACGCGCATCTGTTACACTGATCTTCTGATGGGCATGAAACACATTCTGGTAATTGGTGGTGGCTAAACGACTAATCATTGTAGGCTGTATGCTGGATCTCATACCGCCCAAAGCCACCGCTGTTATTAATCATGTACGTTCCCATTCCTGTCATCACCATGCCCCTTTTCCTGATTATTTCATCCAACGATTCATCTGCCATATTTTTACCAAAAACCTGCACCTTCCCAGCAGCAACTGTGTATGAAACCACTTTACAGTTTTGGAAGGTGTTTATGATGCCCGTAAACAATGTTTTTCAAAAAAATTGCCCCCCCCCCCCCCATGGGGAAATGTTTGTCAGCCCATGCACTAAGTGTATGGGCATTACAAGTCTAGGAGACCCTTTCCTTTACATTGGGCCTACTTTTTAATGAGGCCTTCCTCCACCTCTCATCATTTTCCACCACTAGATCACCAGGGTTCATGTGTTCAGTGCTGCTAAACATAGTCAGTTTTTTGGAAAGGGTGTCTAGGATGCCCCTAGTATGTTTTTAATCAATGTATCCCCCTTGGGGAAATGTTTGCCAGCCCATACACTTAATGTATGGGCATCACAAGTGTAGGAGAAACGCTTCTTTCAATTGGGCCTGGGTTTTAATGAGGCCTTCCTCCACCTCTCATCATTTTCAACCACTAGATCACCAGGGTTCATGTGTTCCGTGCTGCTACAGACAATTTTTGGAAAGGGAGTCCAGAATGCCCATAGTATGTTTTTAATAAATATATCCCCCTTGGGGAAATGTTTGTCAGCCCATACACTTAAGGTACCTTCACACTGAGCAACTTTACAACGAGAACAACAACGGTCCGTGACGTTGCAGTGTCCTGGATAGCGATCTCGTTGTGTTTGACACGCAGCAGCGATCAGGATCCTGCTGTGACATCGCTGGTCGTAGCTGAAAGTCCAGAACTTTATTTGGTTGTCAGGTCGGCGTGATTCGTCATGTTTGACAGCAAAAGCAACGATGCCTGCAATGTTTTTTTACAGAGCTAACAACCAGCGAGAACGATAAGTACGTCACTGGATCGCTCCTGCATCGTTCTGGAGTTGCTGTGTTTGACATCTCTACAGCGACCTAACAGCGACGCTCCAGCGATCTAGTTTAGGTCGGATCGTTGTCTATATTGCTGGAGCGTCGCTAAATGTGACGGTACCTTTAGTGTATGGGCATCACAAGTTTAGGAGAAACTCTCCTTTCAATTAGGCCTAGGTTTTAATGAGGCCTTCCTCCACCTCTCATCATTTTCCACCACTAGATAACCAGGGTTCATGTGTTCCGTGCTGCTGCAGACAGTACATTTTTGGGCAAGGGTGTCTATGATGCCCATGAAATGTTTTTTTAAAAATGTAGCCCCCATGAAGAAATGCTTGTCAGGCCATGCACTCCATTACAAGTCTTAGAGACCCACACCCCTACATTGGGCCTACTCCTTTACTCGGTTTCCTGCAATGTCTCTTCCTTATCTCCGACGACATGACCTGGGTGAACGTGTTCTGTACTGTTATAGGCCACAGAATTTTGAGCAAGGGGGGCTGTGATGGCAATAGTATATTTTTAAAAAAGGTACCCCCCGTTGGTGAAACCACATCCTCATTGGCAAAGACTTCATAACATTTGTGTACCTTAAAGAGCTCACTTGAAAAGCTCCTTTTTGTGTTGCCTGGTTGCTCACATTGGACACAATACACTTCATATAAATTTGATAAAGCAATGCTGTTACTTTGGCTCAGTAGTTCATTACAAATATTTCTTTGTCTACTATATTAGTTTCTCTCCTTGAGAGCGATAACTTTGGCTGCCTAAAATGTACAAATGGCGAATATACAAATGGCGATTTGGAATCCAGATTAAAATACAGTATACCGAATGCATTCAGACAATCACATAGCTGAACATAGCTGCATTTCTTGTAAAACATTTACAGATGTGACAGACAATGCTCATATTCTCCTTCTTCACCTCTTGCTTCCTTAAACTCAATGTAGACAAAACCGAATTCATCATCTTTCCCCCACCTCACGTATCCCCCCCCCTTTCTGATCTATCTATTATGGTAAACGGCATCACGCTCTCTCCCGCACTTGAAATCCGCTGCTTCGGGGTAACTCTCGACTCTGCCCTGTCCTTCAAACCTCACGTCCAAGCTCTTTCCACCTCCTGTCACCTCCAACTCAAAAATATTGCCAGAATCCGTTCCTTCCTTAGCCCACAATCTACCAAAACTCTTGTGCATGCTCTCATCATCTCCCGCCTCGATTACTGCAACACCCTCCTCTGTGGCCTCCCAGCTAACTCTCTTGCACCACTCCAGTCTGTCCTCAACTCTGCTGCCCAGCTAATCCACCTCTCTCCTCGCTACTCCCCTGCTTCTCCCCTCTACAAATCCCTCCACTGGCTCCCAATTCCCCAACGAATCCAGTTCAAACTACTAACACTGATCTACAAAGCCATCCACAACCTGTCCCATCCCTATATCTCTGAACTAATCTCCCAATATCTTCCCTCATGTAATCTTCGATCCTCCCAAGATCTCCTACTCTCCTTCACACTTACTTGTTCCTCACACAACCGCCTCTAAGATTTCTCCCGAATATCCTCCATCCTCTGGAATTCCATGCCTCAACACGTCCGATTATCCACCACCCTCGGATCCTTCTGACGGAACCTGAAAACCCATCTCTTCAGGAAAGCCTACAGCCTACAATAACCGAGCCGCTGCCTCACCGCCGCCAGAGCCGCCGCCTCACCGCCGCCAGAGCTGCCGCCTCACCGCCACCAGAGCCGCCACCTCACCACCGCCAGAGCCGCCGCCTCACCCCTGCCAGAGCCGCCACCTCACCCCTACCTTCTGTCTCTTCCCCACTATCCCATAGAATGTAAGTCCGCAAGGACAGGGTCCTCTCCCCTCTGTACTAGTCTGTCACTGTAAACCCGTTTACTGTAAACGATATCTATAACCCTGTATGTAACCCCTTTCTCATGTACAGCACCATGGAATTAATGGTGCTATATAAATAAATAATAATAATAGTGCACAATCTTGAGAAATGTTTAATTATTCACTTCACAAACAGTTCTAAGCCTCTATATGTTTGCTGTTTGTCATTGTAAAACATTAAGGTTTACTGAAACTCTGCCTATGGTGGTTTGATCTAAATCTTTGTGGCTTTTATTTTCTATGGGTTTACGGCCCCTCATCTGATGACTCGTCTGATGACATGATATCTCAGTTTCATACAACCTTGAATGCTGGCCACTTGAAAGTCTGGATGAAACTAGAGCTACTACATAGCGTAAATCACTATATAAGACCAGAGAAACATGAATAAGACAGATGACAAAACTGGGATACCTGTACATGTACAGTATGCTGATACCTGCATAATTGGGGACGCCCATGCAGTGTAGGTAATCTACCAGGGGTGTTCTCTGTCTTGGTGTTGCTTCTCTGATATTCCAGATGGATGATGTTTAAAAGCCTCTTGTGGATGATGTAAGTATACTGTATGTACTTAATTTTCATATATATGTACTCAATATATGTATTTATTCCTCATATGTACTTATTAACCTTTGTATGTTAACATATACAAAAGTGTACGCAATCACACTATTCAATCATACTATTCCTTGAATTTTCTAGTTTGCAATAAAATTGCGTTGTATTGCAAGTATTAGCCTTATTTAAAACCGTATCCGAACCTTAGTGTTAAAAACATGTCAAATAAAATTGCCAAATTCTCCTGTAAATAATTCTGCAAAGAGGGAACCATTATACCATTAAAAAATACGAGTGGATTTTCAAGGGCTCATCCAGTATGTGGTTTCCAAGGCATAATGGGGTGCTTATGACTATGCAGCAGGGCTGGCTTTGCTGCCAATGTGTAAAACAAAGTACGGAGTACAAAATGCATATTGTGAAGTGGATTTTCAGAGGCCCATCCAGTATGTGGGTTCCAAGGCGTAATGGGGTGCATATGACAGACTATGCAGCAGGGCTGGCTTTGCTGCCAATGTGTATATTAAAGGAGTATGGAGCACAAAATGCATATCGTGATGTGGATTTTCAGGGGCCCATCCAGTATGTGTGTTCCAAGGCGTAATGGGGCGCATATGACTGACTATGCAGCAGGGCTGGCCTTCGTGCCAATGTGTATATTAAAGGAGTATGGAGCACAAAATGCATATTGTGAAGTGGATTTTCATGGGCCCATCCAGTAAGTGGGTTCCAAGGTGTAATGGGGTGCATATGACTGACTGGCAGCAGGGCCTGCCCTGCTGCATAATGTGTAAAACAAAGGAGTATGGAGCACAAAATGCATATTGTGAAGTGGATTTCCCTGGGCCCATCCAGTTTGTGGGTTCAAAGGCTTATTGGGGTGCATATGAATTGGTAGCAGGGCAGGCCTTGAATTCAATGCAACACTTTTTCATTAGTCCCCCCTGGACATCTTCTGAAAGGGGTATTGTGGTGCGTCGTAATTATTGGCAGCCCATCCTCTCACAGCATAGGCTACAACAGTTTAGGAGGCCCACTGTTTAATAATGGCCCTTTAAGAAGATTAATGCCGCCTGATGCACCAGTAAAATTACACTGTGTGCAGAATTATTACGCAAGTTGCATTTGTATCACATGATACTTTTTATACATGTTGTCCTACTCCAAGCTGTTCAGGCTTGAGAGCTAACTACCAATTAAGTGAATCAGGTAATGTGCATCTCTGTAATGAGGAGAGGTGTTGTCTGATGACATCAAAACCTTATATAAGGTGTGCTTAATTATTAGGCAACTTCCTTTCCTTTGGCAAAATGGGTCAGAAGAGAGATTTGATGGGCTTTGGAAAGTCCAAAATTGTGAGATGTCTTGCAGAGGGATGCAGCAGTCTTGAAATTGCCAAACATTTGAAGTGTGATCACGAACATTCAAGCTTTTCATGGCAAATAGCCAACAGGGTCGCAAGAAGCATGTTGGGTAAAAAAGGCGCAAAATAACTGCCTATGAATTGAGGAAAATCAAGTGTGAAGATGCCAATAGCCACCAGTTTTGCCATATTTCAGAGCTGCAAAGTTACTGGAGCAACAAAAAGCACAAGGTGTGCGATACTCAGGGACATGTCCAAGGTAAGGAAGGCTGAAAAACGACCATCGTTGAACAAGAAACATAAGATAAAACGTCAAGACTTGGCCAAGAAATATCTCAAGACTGACTTTTCAAAGGTTTTATGGACTGATGAAATGAGAGTCACTCTTGATGGGCCAGATGGATGGACCAGAGGCTGGATCAGTAAAGGGCAGAGAGCTCCACTCCGACTTAGACGCCAGCAAGGTGCAGGTGGGGTACTGGTATGGGCTGGTATCATCAAAGATGAACTTGTGGGACCATTTTGGGTAGAGGATGGAGTGAAGCTCAACTCCCAGACCTAATGCCAGTTTCTGGAAGACAACTTCTTCAAGCAGTGGTACAGGAAGAAGTCAGTATCGTTCAAGAAAAAACATGATTTTCGTTCAGGACAATGCTCCATCACATGCCTCCAACTACTCCACAGCGTGGCTGGCCAGTAAAGGTCTCAAAGAAGAAAAAGTAATGACATGGCCCCCTTGTTCACCTGATCTGAACTCCATAGAGAACCTGTGGTCCCTCATAAATTGTGAGATCTACAGGGAGGGAAAACAGTCCACCTCTCTAAACAGTGTCTGGGAGGCTGTGGTGGCTGCTGTATGCAATGTTGATCGTAAACAGATCCAGCAACTGACAGAATAGATGGAAGGCCGTTGAGTGTCATCATAAAGAAAGGTGGCTATATTGGTCACTAATTTTTTTGGATTTTGTTTTTGCGTGTCAGAAATGTTTATTTCTAAATTTTGTGCAGTGATATTGGTTTACCTGGTGAAAATAAACAAGTGAGATGGGAATATATTTGGTTTTTATTAAGTTGCCTAATAATTCTGCACAGTAATAGTTACCTGCACAAACAGATTTCCTCCTAAGATGGCCAAATCTAAAAACAACCCACTAGAACTTCCAAAAATATTAAGCATTGCTATTTATGAGTCTTTTGGGTTGATTGAGAACATAGTTGTTGATCAATAATAAAAATAATCCTCTAAAATACAACTTGCCTAATAATTCTGCACACAGTGTAAGAGTAGCTCCTTCATAAATGAAACAAGATGGGTCTGCTTATGTGTCACACACCATATGACCAGCTAGGGGTGTTAAATGTTACAATGACATTTCCCAGTGAATGCATTTGTAGTGATTGAAAGCAATGTTAAAGTTCAAAAACGCTGTGTCTGAACTAAGCCCAAGTGGTGGAGGAAACTTTTGGTCTGGGGTTAATTATTTGGTCTTACAGGCAAGTCATTAACCTGCAAAGGATGTGCCTTAACATATTTCCCAGCAAAATCTGTTTTGGTTTCTTTTTAGTGTGCTTTGTGTTGCATCGGGAAAAATGGCATGAATCTTGGAAAAAATGGTTTAAAGCTGTGAACTAGGAGTCAGGAATGCTTCCAGTGGCGATCCCCATGAGGTCCCTGTGTCATTTGAGCAGTGTTTCCATCATTTTCAGATGTTTTTAGACCTTAAAAGGACCCACGAGGAGGATCGCGGTAAAAATACTCGGGTCTCCCATAGACTTACATTGGGCTCGTTGTTCTGGCCGAGTACCCGAGTGTTCCAATCTGCTCGACCCGAGCAATGAGTACCCAACCATTTTAGTGCTTGCTCATCATTAGTCATAATAATAGGTTATTTTTAATGTTTATGAATGTTATGCCAATATGTACATGAAGTGACATGACTCTCACCACTGTTTTAGAATTGGTCAGATCGATCAATTGAGGCAAATGTCGAGGACGACATTCAAAAAGGAGGGAAGAGTGTGACATGCAGAAATAGTGTTCACTGCTGTTGCTTCAAAAGCATCCAGCAACTAGAAGGGTTAACACAGCCACAGGAGACAGGGAGTGGTTAGCAGAGCCCCAGTGGTTAGCAGAGCCCCAGGCAGATTGTGGAAAACTTGTTGATTGTTCTGGCAACTGCCTAAGGGATGATTGGTGTGTTTCTGTGATCTGTCTCACAAAAGTTCAGGCAAGTGAACCATAGGGACACAGAATTCCATTACAGAGTGGAGCTGGGCTAGTTGAGAAAGTCTATCAGTAGCAGGAAGATAAGGATTGGAAGAAATTGTATCACAGAAATCATCTCCCTCAGCAAACCCTACCCCCTCCTCCATTACACTGTGCTAGAACGAATGCTGTGTACTACTGTGCTTTTGTAAAGAGTCTTGATCTGTGCTGAACTGTGCTATTAAAAGAGACTGTTAAGGCCCCTTCACATTTAGCGACGCTGCAGCGATACCGACAACGATCCGGATCGCTGCAGCGTCGCTGTTTGGTCGCTGGAGAGCTGTCACACAGACCGCTCTCCAGCGACCAACGATGCCGGTAACCAGGGTAAACATCGGGTAACTAAGCGCAGGGCCGCGCTTAGTAACCCGATGTTTACCCTGGTTACCTTCCTAAAAGTAAAAAAAACAAACAGTACATACTTACCTACCGCTGTCTGTCCTCCAGCGCTGTGCTCTGCACTCCTCCTGTACTGTCTGTGTGAGCACAGCGGCCGGAAAGCAGAGCGGTGACGTCACCGCTCTGCTTTCCGGCCGCTGTGCTCACAGCCAGTACAGGAGGAGAGCAGAGCACAGCGCCGGGGACAGACAGCGGTAGGTAAGTATGTACTGTTTGTTTTTTTTACTTTTAGGAAGGTAACCAGGGTAAACATCGGGTTACTAAGCGCGGCCCTGCGCTTAGTTACCCGATGTTTACCCTGGTTACCAGTGAAGACATCGCTGGATCGGTGTCACACACGCCGATCCAGCGATGTCCACGGGAGATCCAGCGACAAAATAAAGTTCTGGACTTTATTCAGCGACCAACGATCTCCCAGCAGGGGCCTGATCGTTGGTCGCTGTCACACATAACGATTTCATTAACGATATCGTTGCTACGTCACAAAAAGCAACGATATCGTTAACAATATCGTTATGTGTGAAGGTACCTTAAGTCAATGTCCCTCTAGGAGGCAGCTGCACTGTTTATGAAGCCTGTGCTTAAGAGACTTGAATTGTGCTGAATGTGCTGTGATATTAAACTACACTGTTCATCTGTTCATGAGGACTCTATCAATTGTATCTGTGTGAGCAAGTGGATCCATCTTGTGCCCGAGGAAGCTGCAGTGCACGGTCGCCCTGAGTAACGGTTCACCCAGAGTTCCAAAGAATTCATGAAACCTGTCCTGCCCCTATCTGAACCTAGCGGCGTACACGTAACATTAACTCATTCACAAATGCAAGAGATGTGTTTGCATGGCTCAAGCATTGGTTACATTGCATCATTACATGTCATAAATTCCATTATGTTTTCAATCCTGAGTAATTCAGATTAATGAACAATCTCTCCTGAAATGGCGAGCACTAATGCTTTCTCTACATTTCTGGTCAGAACGCATAGTAGCTCCAATGGTCCACCATAAATGAGTGCAACTTTGATTTAGTGTTGGAGTTCTCTCCTCATACATATGATGTTGTTGAGGATGTAACATGTTTTTTCTATTCAATGTCTTTACTTACTGTATGATAGTCTGATTGTGGTGGAATCGGCCTGCCTCACTTTTGTGAGTCTGTAACTCCCTGTTAATCTTTGAAAAAAGGTCTCCATTACCGCTTCCAAATGCCCGAGATCTACAGTACAGACCAAAAGTTTGGACACACCTTCTCATTTAAAGATTTTTCTGTATTTTCATGACTATGAAAATTGTGCATTCACACTGAAGGCATCAAAACTATGAATTAACACATGTGGAATTATATACTTAACAAAAAAGTATGAAACAACTGAAAATATGTGTTATATTCTAGGTTCTTCAAAGTAGCCACCTTTTGCTTTGATGACTGCTTTGCACACTCTTGGCATTCTCTTGATGAGCATCAAGAGGTAGTCACCGGGAATGTTTTTCACTTCACAGGTGTGCCCTGTCAGGTTTAATAAGTGGGATTTCTTGCCTTATACAGTTAGGTCCATATATATTTGGACAGAGACAACATTTTTCTAATTTTGGTTATAGACATTACCACAATGAATTTTAAACAAAACAATTCAGATGCAGTTGAAGTTCAGACTTTCAGCTTTCATTTGAGGGTCTCCATATTAAAATTGGATGAAGGGTTTAGGAGTTTCAGCTCCTTAACATGTGCCACCCTGTTTTTAAAGGGACCAAAAGTAATTGGACAATTGACTGCAAGGCTATTTCATGGACAGGTGTGGGCAATCCCTTCGTTATGTCATTCTCAATTAAGCAGATAAAAGGCCTGGAGTTGATTTGAGGTGTGGGGCTTGCATTTGGAAGGTTTTGCTGTGAAGTAAACATGCGGTCAAAGGAGCTCTCCATGCATGTGAAACAAGCCATCCTTAAGCTGCGAAAACAGAAAATAAAACATCCGAGAAATTGCTACAATATTAGGAGTGGCAAAATCTACAGTTTGGTACATCCTGAGAATAAAGAAAGCACTGGTGAACTCATCAATGCAAAAAGACCTGGGCTCCCACGGAAGACAACAGTGGTGGATGACTGCAGAATAATATCCATGGTGAAGAGAAACCTCTTTACAACAGCCAACCAAGTGAATAACACTCTCCAGGAGGTAGACGTATCAATATCCAAATCTACCATAAAGAGAAGACTGCATGGAAGTAAATACAGAGGGTTCACTGCACGGTGCAAGCCACTCATAAGCATCAAGAATAAAAAGGCTAGACTGGACTTTGTTAAAAAGCATCTAAAAAAGCCAGCACAGTTCTGGAAGAACATTCTTTGGACAGATGAAACCAAGATCAACCTCTACCAGAATGATGGAAAGAGAAAAGTATGGCGAAGGCGTGATACAGCTCATGATCCAAAGCATACCACATCATCTGTAAAACACGACGGAGGCAGTGTGATGGCTTGAGAATGCATGGCTGCCAGTGGCACTGGGTCACTAGTGTTTATTGATGATGTGACACAGGACAGAAGCAGTCGAATGAATTCTGAGGTATTCAGAGCCATACTGTGTGCTCAGATCCAGCCAAATGCAGCCAAACTGATTGGTCATCATTTCATACTACAGATGGACAATGACCCAAAACATAAAGCCAAAGCAACCCAGGAGTTTATTAAAGCAAAGAAGTGGAATATTCTTGAATAGCCAAGTCAGTCACCTGATCTCAACTCAATTAAGCATCCATTTCACTTGTTAAAGACTAAACTTCAGACAGAAAGGCCCACAAACAAAGAGCAACTGAAAACCACCGCAGTGAAGGCCTGGCAGAGCATCAAAAAGGAGGAAACAGCGTCTGGTGATGTCCATGAGTTCAAGACTTCAGGCAGTCATTGCCAACAAAGGGTTTTCAACCAAGCACTAAAAATGAACATTTTCTTTAAAATTATTGAATCTGTCCAATCACTTTTGGTCCCTTAAAAAACAGGGTAGCACATGTTAAGGATCTGAAACTCCTAAACCCTTTATCCAATATTAATGTGGGTACCCTCAAATGAAAGCTGAAAGTCTGAACTTCAACTGTATCGGAATTGTTTTGTTTAAAATTCATTGTGGTAATATCTATAACCAAAATTAGAAAAATGTTGTCTCTGTCCAAATATATATGGACCTAACTGTAAATGAGGTTGGGACCATCAGTTGTGTTGTTCAGAAGTCTGGTGGATACACAGCTGATAGTCCTACTGAATAGACTGTTAGAATTTGTATTATGGCAAGAAAAAAAGCAGCTAAGTAAAGAAAAATGAGTGGCCATGATTACTTTAAGAAATGAAGGTCAGTCAGTCCGAAAAATTGGGAAAACTTTGAAAGTGTCTGCAAGTGCAGTGGCAAAAACCATTGTCAGTTTATGTGGTGATAACATTGGAATTGTTCACAAAGGATAATAAGGAAACAAATGGACCTTATGGGGACACTGTTCTTAGTCACCTGGCTCAAAAGGTGGCCACCATGAACAAGCGTAACCCGTTTTCCAGATCCCAGAGAATGTGTTGCTCATTACCCTTTAAACCCTTTACCAGGGTCTGGACTTACACAGAGACTCCCTAGACTTGAGCCACGGTGTTACCTTCTGTTTTGTGGTGTGAGATTGCAAGATTAGTCAGGTAGCCAGGTCAGAACCAGGAGAGCAGAGAAAATACAAAATCAGATGATGCAAGATTAGTCAGCAGTTTGGGATTGCAACAGGAAACAAACAAGCTGGGAGATGAGCATAGAGGACTGAACGAGATGAGAACAAGATTGTGTCTGGCAGCTTCCGTCAATATGCTTTGAGCTTTAGTATGGTGTGGTGCTTTCCAATCGGCAGAAGTAGGGAGCAGATAATTTCAGCTGGACAGCACACAAACTTGTACTGCCAGACTAGATGGTATTATGGGTCCCAGGCACACCAATCTCAGTGGCTGGACAGAGCTTGCGCAACCCAGAGCTTCTGGTTCCAACGTTTCCTTCATCACCAGTGCTGCCTGCAGAATAAAAAAGGCCACTCTTGGTACCAGGAGCAGACGTCGCTGGAGCAGATCCCAGAGGAGATGGACACAGCATTTGCAGAAGCCCTAACACAACTAAATGGCAGAAACCAAGAGCAGTAGAAATCCCCATATAATGACTCAATTTTGGAAATTATAACTTTTATTGAATTAATCCATAGGAGCAGTGACTATTTTGACTCCAAAGACATTTTCTGTAAATTAGCACACAGTGAATGTTGAAGAGTAAAAATAGCACATTTGCCATTTTATTGTCCAACAAATAGTGCCTAAATTGTGCTCCAGGAGACATGCCATAAATTAAGTGGGTTAATCTCACGATAGTAATGCCAAATACATGGATGCTAGATATGGTTTGGGCACACTGCAAGGCTCAGAAGTGAAAGGAAGATTTGACTTTGGGAGAGCAGATATTGCTCGATCGGTTTAAGGAAGCCATGTTACTTTTCAAGAGCCTTTCAGCCACTGATAATATGGAAACCTCTTTTTCCATTGACAGATGACAGATCTGAGTGGGGAATTATTTTTTGTGGGATGAGAAGAAGTTTTTATTGGTATTATTTTTGCCTACATAACAATGTATGGCTTTTTATTGCATGTTTGGGTTTCTATTACACTGTGAACTGTCAATGTCTATGGGAATAATTCAATATTTCACATAACTTGCCATTTCTACTGTTTAACTATAAATGTTAAAAAACAAAATTACAAAATCATAATTTATTTTTTTCTTTGCAGATCACTGTACCAGGAGATCAAAGCGACAGCTTACATCCATAATTTTTAAATCAGATGATCTTGAAATTCCACAGGATATTACTGAAGTGAATGCCATTACTCCGGATTTATCATCATCCGTTCATAGCAACCATTTGTCATCTGATCCTTTAAAACAGGTCCCGTCTTCTGATTCATTACCAACTACTAAGGAAAATCAAAGTCTCAAAATAAGCATTAAAAAGCAAAATGCTCCTAAAGCAAGGAATACATTTTCACGTTCAGAACATGGAAATAGTTTTCCCCTTAAAAAGTCTTTTATTACACATAAAAAAATTGACACAGTGGAGAATAGATTTTCTGGTTCCAAGTGTGAGAATTTTTTTAACCAGAAATCACATCTTGTTAGACACCAAAGAGCCCACACAGGGGAGAAGTCATTTACATGTTCAGAATGTGGGAAATGTTTTAACCGGAAATCAGATTTGGTTACGCATCGGAGAATTCACACAGGGGAGAAGCCTTTTTCCTGTTCAGAATGTGAGAAATGTTTTAACCGGAAATCAGAATTGGTTAGCCACCAGAGAAATCACACAGGAGAGAAGCCCTTTCCTTGTTCAGAATGTGGAAAATATTTTAACAAGAAATATAATCTTACTGTACACCAAAGAACTCACACAGGGAACAAGCCTTTTTCATGTTCAGAATGTGGGAAATGTTTTAACCAGAAATCAGATTTGGTTAACCACCACAGAACCCACACAGGGGAAAAGCCTTTTTCATGTTCAGAATGTGGGAAATGTTTTAACCGGATGGCGCATGTTAATAGCCACAAAAAAACCCACACAATGGAAATGCCTTTTTCATGTTCAGAATGTGGGAAATGTTTTTTTAATAAATCATGTCTTATTATTCATCAGAGAACTCACACAGGAGAGAAGCCTTTTTCATGTTCAGAATGTGGGAAATGTTTTACCTGCAAATCAAGTTTGCGTATGCACCAGAGAACCCACACAGGGGAGAAGCCTTTTTCATGTTTAGAATGTGGGAAATGTTTTCACCAGAAATCACATCTTAAAAGCCACCAGAGAATACACACTGTATAGAAGCCTTTTTCCTGTTCAGAATGTGAAAAATGTTTTGCTAAGAAATCATCTCTTCTTATTCACCAGAGCAGTCACACAGGGAAGAAGCCTTCTCATGTTCTTAATGTGGGAAATGATTTACATGGAAATTAACTCTTAGTAAACATCAGAAAAGTCACACAGGGGAGAAACCTTTTCACATTCAGAATGTTGGAAATGTTTTAATCGAAAATTGTATTTTCTTAAAAGGGTTTTCCATTACTTGGACAACCTCTCGTCATTTCTCTTGTTGGCTTTCAATAAAATAAAAACATTCATACTAAGTTCCCATGCCTATGCCACTCCAGCAGTGTCAGGACTCGCGTTCCCTGGGCTCACATGTGGTTCTTGCATCAAACGAGCCCTGAGCTCAGTCACTGATGGCTTCAATATCCGCGCCTTCTGATGTTTTGAACATCAACAGGAACAGGGCTGCTGTGGCTGCTCTCAGGCTTACTCTTATTGTTCGATTTGTACAATGGAGAGTACAGTGATACCAGCACAGGGCTCGCATGATATTACAACCTCACATGAGCCCCTGGTACGCAAGTGCTGACACTGCTATAATGGAGCATGCATGGGAGGTGAATATAAATGTTTTTATTTTAACTTGACCAAATATGAGAAATAAGAAGGGTTTTAGCAAGTTGTGGACACCCTCTTTAAATATCAAAAATCCCTCACAGAAAGAAGTCATTGTCATAACTAGATTGTGAAAAAAATGAATTACTGGAAAATCGTGTTTTGTTAACCATCAAAAATAACTTGTATAAAATAAATGTCAATTGCACACTAATTTTGGATGCAAAAATTTTTTATTTTATTACAGTTCAAGACAAAAGAGCAACCTTTGAGTGTCATCGTGTTTCAGCCAAACAGGCCTTATTCACGACCATTGCTAAAAATTGAAACACAAATATGACATAGCATAAGTATATACAATGGTGTAGCATGTGAGTCACCCGCCAGGGCCGTGGGGTATCGGGTCCGGTGTTCACAGAGGGATGTCACGGTGGCAACCCAGTCCGTGGCCCTGGGCACCCATGTAAATGGGAAAGTCTTTAAAGGGATTTGGTGAATAAAGTTTATGTTCGTGACGCCACCTGTGGTATTCCGTCAGTGGTGACCGACGCTGCTTTGAGGGGTCCTCTGGGGTGATGTTATGGCAGCTAGATGGTATAACTTCCCACAGGTGAAGTATATCCCCAGGGCTCCCGTTGTGTAGATGGAAGATGGTGAATGGTGCAGTGAAGAACCAGGACACAGGTTTGCAGTCTCTGTACCTTGTTTACTGAAGACTTCAGCAGCCACACTCCAGGGCACCAGATCACAGGGCAGGCAGGGTCCGGTCGGCTTGGAAGCGAATCCAGAGTTTCCTTTACCAGGTGGCGTTAAAAGCCTTCCTCAAAGCGCGGTGGGGTTGTAGTCCCTTACTGCCTATGGCTTCACATAAGGTCCTCACTGTTCTTCTCTGTCCCCCATATAGGATAGGACATAACCCGTATGACTGGTGACTTGAGCCTTTTTACAGGGACTCTAGCACGCCCCTGTCTCTATAGTTGTTACCGTGCCTCCTGGATATTAAGGTGGACAGGTAACTTGCAGTTCAGCGGTCCTGCCGGTCTTTGCTGTAAGTCGTAGAGTCCCTTACAACATCGGTGCTCCGGCTACCGGAATCTGCGCTTCAGAAGGAGGCAGCCTGCTCGTAGCTGGTCTCCCCTGATATCACTCTCCTTTGCTTAGCTCTCCTTCATGTTCATTGAACAATGTCCTGCTTTCTGGATGATCTCTATCCCAGAGCTGCAGCACTGCGGCTACACAGCTCTTTACACCTTCTTCTGCCTCAGACTGCACCAGTCTGCTGTCTGGTACTAAAGGTACCATCACACTAAGCGACGCTGCAGCGATATAGGCAACGATGTCGATCGCTGCAGCGTCGCTGTTTCGTCGCTGGAGAGCTGTCACACAGCTCTCCAGTGACCAACGATCCCGAAGTCCCCGGGTAACCAGGGTAAACATCGGGTTACTAAGCGCAGGGCCGCGCTTAGTAACCCGATGTTTACCCTGGTTACCGTTGTAAATGTAAAAAAAAAAAAACTACATACTTACATTCCCGGTTTCTGGCCATGTCCCTCGCCTTCAGCTTCCCGCACTGACTGAGCGCCGGCCGTAAAGCACAGCGGTGACGTCACCGCTGTGCTGTGCTTTACGGCCAGCCGGCGCTCACCAGTCAGTGCGGGAAGCTGAAGGCAAGGGACGTGACCAGACACCGGAATGTAAGTATGTAGTGTTTTTTTTTTACATTTACAATGGTAACCAGGGTAAACATCGGGTTACTAAGCGCGGCCCTGCGCTTAGTAACCCGATGTTTACCATGGTTACCAGTGAAGACATCGCTGAATCGGCGTCACACACGCCGATTCAGCGATGTCAGCGGGAGATCAGCGACGAAATAAAGTTCTGATGTTTCCCCAGCGACCAACGATCTCCCAGCAGGGGCCTGATCGTTGGTCGTTGTCACACATAACGATTTCATTAACGATATCGTTGCTACATCACAAAAAGCAACGATATCGTTAACGATATCGTTATGTGTGACGGTACCTTAACTGATCTCTGTCAGCAACTAAACTAGCTTTCCCTCCAAATCACAAGATATATATATAGGGGAGTCACCTATGAAATAGGATCAAAAGCTCCCCCTTGTGGCCTGGAGTGTGAACATGTTGTGTGCATAGTGATTACCTGGTGAGAGTTATCTTTCATCGCTTCCAAACGTAACATCACTCTCCCCGTGAGGAAAGCAATGCTACTGTAACGACCAGGACCCTGGGGCGCCACACTCTCTTTCCCCCCCCCCCCCCTCACCCCCCTCCTAAATACAGTACTCCCAGACTGGGAAAAGAAGAACAACAATTACAAGTTAGCAAAAGACATACAAATTTTTGAATGCTGTGAAACATACAAATTTTGGAAACATACAAATTTTTGAATGCTGTGAACATGTCAAACAAATTAATTGTGCAAACTGGAGCTTCCCTTTATGGGAGGTATGGATGCTTAAATGTTGCAGAACATATGGACATGGTATGCATACTTTTTGAGAATAGAAAACAGTATTATGACTAACTATGAAAGGCAATTACCCTCTGAGGGTATACTATGATTAAAGCTTTTAAGTGCAAAAACAAACATTTTATCTTTACTTCCTTCAAAGTGCAGAGTTTTCCTACAAACTCCAATTACCCCTACAGGTATACTGCATCAGGTCTGTTCAGTTCAAAAGTGCAACATTAAACATTTTCATTACTATCTGCACGTAACACTATCAGGCTGCCGTCACACTAGCAGTATTTGGTCAGTATTTTACATCAGTATTTGTAAGCCAAAAGCAGGAGTGGGTGATAAATGCAGTAGTGGTGCATATGTTTCTATTACACTTTTCCTCTATTTGTTTCACTCCTGGTTTTGGCTTACAAATTCTGATGTAAAATACTGACCAAATACAGCTAGTATGATGGCAGCCTCAGAGTTTCTGTTTTTTCAAGTTCACTACATTAACTTACTAATGCATATATCTGCCAGAGGCATAGCTAGGGTTTTGGTTTGGGGGGGGGGGAAGAGGGGCAAAAAGTCTGAGTGGGCCCCTAACCAGGCAACCTTCATTACAACTCGGTGACGAGCCCTAATAGTAGAGAAGAACCTCAGCCTATGACTGCACTGTTACTGAAGATAATCTCTATATAACGACCAATATGGATATTACCGCCATATGGTCAGTGGTAGATACCAGCCCTACAGAACATATAAGAGATCACAGCACAGTTACAGATAATGACTTACCGCTGATACCCCAATACTGCCCTGCTGCTGCCGTATGTGTCCCTATTACTGCACCTGATACCCCAATACTGAGCCGCTGCTGCCGTATGTGTCCCTATTACTGCACCTGATACCCCAATACTGAGCCGCTGCTGCCGTATGTGTCCCTATTATTGCACCTGATACCCCAATACTGAGCCTCTGCTGCCGTATGTGTCCCTATTACTGCACCTGCTGTGCACCTGCTGTGTGGTGCTCTGTGCCCTCTAAATTCTAAAACACCCCTCTATAATGTAGTAATACTGGGTGCAAGTGCCTTAGAAAACAGCTGACAACATATTCCGCAGCGCTTTACAGTTTAACAGTTTCAAACACAACAGTCATAAGTAACAACATTAGCAATACAATAATTAAAGCAAACATAAGACGACCCTGCTCGTGAGAGCTTACAATCTACAATGAAGAGGGGGAGATACAAAGTACAGGTGTGTATTTACAATGATGTATTTACAATGATGGTCCAGCCATCTTCAGGGAGTGGGGGATAGATGCAAGTAGTGAATGGGCTATACACAAACATAAAATGACTGATTAGGGAACGTGATAGGCCGCTCTCAACAAATGTGTTTTGAGGAAGCGCCTAAAACTATGCAAATTGTAAATGGTCCTAATATCTTGTGGTAGAGCATTCCAGAGGATTGGGATGACATGTAGAGACCGCACAGACCAACGTGACAGCAGAGGAAGACGTGGCTTCCTGGTCAGGTCATTTAAGGGTGTAGAACTACTAACTCCAGAAAGCCCAAGTAACGTGGTGCCTGTAGGATAACATATGCCTTGCCAGTGACAAATCCATCAGCAAAATGCCAAGTCTGCCTGCACATAATGGTAAGAGGAACCGAAGGTTACTGCAGCCAAAACCTCTAGAATATAGAGTGCGGTGGTTCCCATCCCGCCTGGACGTAAACTAGACTCCAGGTTATGTATATTATAGGGTAGTAATAAATAATAGACTTCTGGAATGACTACATGGACTAGCAGACATTAGATTACATCTGATGGATAAGACCATTTATAAGACCTGTTACCGTTATTATTGCACATCAGGTCATCTGTGTACAGTGGGGTGTAGAGCTACAGGTTTAGTGGTTGCTCTTGTTGGCTGGCCCAGCTGTCTTTAGAAAGAATGCATGGACCAGGTCTCATAGCACTGAACGCCTGCTCCGTGGGCAGAACACTACTCAGACAACACAGGGTGAGGGTAACACAGTGTGCCAGTAATTTATTGAACCACCAGCACAGCATATAGAACCGCCCAGCAAATACCCCAAGATGGTGTACATTACAGAATCTCACTCTTCCGCTGACTCACCAGGATAATGGCATCTGTCACTTCAGAGATTTCAGGGTGGATTACCCCACCTGTGGCATGCACACAGAGGAGGTAATGACAAGCATAGGTAGATAACAGTCCATTCAGATACAAGGCCAGTTGACCGGAGTATCACACCCTGGCTTCATCTTCCAAACATCTCTATGGAGCCAGGTGACCGATGGGTCCTATTCCTGGCTTTCTCTAAACATATCCATGGTTCAGCAATGGTCAATTGAGCAGATTTGTATTCTTCCAGCCTGGGCCAAGGTCCCCTAAGCCGTAGAATCATAAATCTGTGTCCCTGCTGCTGCCGTATGTGTCCCTATTACAAGTTTTACCCAATGTGAAACTGGGTGAAGTAATAACAGGTCCAGATGTAGCTGGACGGACATGTAAACATGCAAGTACAAAAAACAATAAAGGGGGTCTTCCAGCTGATAGCATTTTTCCAAAAAGTTTACCAGAGAATGACAGTCACACCTCAGTGCTCCTCTCACACTTCCATTCTGACTCTTCTGAAGTCCCCACTGGCCCAACATCTTGGACCCTGCTCACACGGTGACAGCAGGAGCGGTGGGCAGGGTTGGCAATGAGACGAGTTAGACTTTATTTTCAGAAAATAATTGAATGGCAAAAAAAAAAATTACCTTGTTTCCCGTTTCCAATGTGATCTCAGCCACAGTTGCTTTCAAAACTCCAATTTCCTAAAAGCAAAATGAAAATAAAGTGGTAAAATGCAAAGAAAACGATATTGGCCAAAGTAGTACATTGACTGCTCCAGTGTCAAATAAAACAATATACGGAGGGTTTTAGTACAAGTCCTTGCACCTCTTCATATAAAGTAAATGTTATTTCCAATACTGTTAATATTCATACCACCACTTAAAACAAAACTTAATGTGCCCACAAAATAAGCAACCTAATAACTATTTAAAGGGAACTTGTCTGCTGATTCGTGCTGCCCAAGGCTCCATCAGAATAAAAATTATATACAGTGGGTATTCACGCCCTGTTAGGGCTAGCGGAACGCACAGAGTAAGGCTAGGTTCACATTGCGTTAGGGCAATCCGTTTAGCGCATACGCTAGCGGATTGCGCTAACGCAATGTCCCAAAAGGGATCGCGTTTGGCGATCCCGCTAGCGCAGATGCCCGATCTGCGCTAGCGAGGAACGGACCTCGAACGCTGCAAGCAGCGTTCGAGGTCCGTCCAAAACTAGCGGGACATCGCTAGCGCGTGCCGAAAATGGCATGCGCTAGCGATGCGCTAGAGATCCGTTAGCACATTGCAGCCAATGGGTGCGCTAACGGATCCGTTGCATGGCGTTAATTGCAACAATTGCGCCATGTAACGGGGTCCGCTAGCGGACACCCATTAACGCAATGTAAACCTAGCCTAAATATAGATGTTTTATTGTTATTTCATGCGTTCGCAGCCCGGGGTCCACCGTGCAGGAGAACCTGCTGCTAGCAATGGCGGCACTATATGGCGGTATGAACTAGATCTGTTATTTCATACAGTAGCCATGAAAGCAAAGCACTGCGCCCTGATAGACTGCACAGAGGCACAGGCTAACTGCCCAACAGAGAGCAGTCAGTGGTCATGCATGCACACAAAACTCGCAGGAGGTGCCAGCATTCTAGGGGCTTATTTCAGCCAGGTCCCTGAATGCATACAAACACACCATCTCCTCGCTGGAGGTGCCAGCATTCTAGGGTCTTATTTCAGCCGGGTCCCCGAACACAATCTTACATAACCACACAGGCGCAAAGCACATAACTTAGAAAGATACTAGCGCATGGCCATGCGGCCATGCGAGCCTTAAATAGTTGCAGCAAGTACAGGACCTTCCTAGAAGGACCAATGAGAGGCTGCTACAGAGCCTGAGCACCTACAGGACCTTCCTGGAGGACCAATGGATTTAGCTGCAGTATCCGAACATGTGACCCTCGATCTCCACTGAGAGATCTTACTCTGGGCATGCTCAGAATGAGAAAAGCAGGACTTAGTCCTAGAAGCGTCTGCTCGCCGCTGCCCAGCACTGGCTTCAATGGCAGAAGCAGGAAAAGCAGCAGTAACTCTTTGTACAGAGTCAGACTGAGTGAGACGCTGGGACTGACGTCTCCACTGAGCAGGCTCCACTGTGGCAGGAGAAGAATGGGAGACCGCAGCGGAGATGGCCTGAGATTCCACCTGTGCAGAGGCAGGAACTTAACCCCCTACACACCCCTTTAAATTTTTCACTCTTTGTTTCATTGCAGTCATTTGTTAAATTCAAAAAAGTTAATTTTTTTTCTCATTAATGTACACTCGGCACCCCATCTTGACTGAAAAAAACTGAAATGTTAAAAAAGAAAAACTGAAATATCAGATTGTAACAGATCCCAGGGAGGATTTCCTTAGTATTGCACAGGTCATTGAATGCTTGCCTGTCCAGGTGATGCAATTATCAAGTGTGCAATACTAAGGAAATCCTGAAAACATGACCTGTTGGTGGGCCTTGAGGACTGGAGTTGGGGACCCCTGCTCTAGAGTATAGGTATCCAGGTGCCCACCACACCCGACGTATGTTTCGCTCTGAGAGCTTCATCCAATGGCGATGGGCAGCTGGTAAATTAGCTATTTAACCTATCATTGGCCAATGAGACCGAGGCAAAGTAGCCTCTGTTGATTTATCACCTAAGCACGGATGATAAATACATTAACCAGAGATCAGAGGGGCTGCATTGATCACATGGTGCAGTCACATGTCCGTAGTCTAGTGTGAGAACACTGTCTCATTCACACAAAACATACACCCACATGTAAACCGCATCTCTTAGATGGATAAGAAGAGGAAATATACCGCACGCAGTGATAAATAACAAATATCTATAATATAACGCTGGGAGCATCACTCTGTCCGAAGCCTTTATAGACTGCGCCGGCGCAAGCGCCGGCACAGTCTGGCCCCACAAAGTAACGCTCCCAGGAGATCGCGGTATGCGTAAGCACTGAACGCATACTGCGATCTCCACTGGAGAGTCAGGGACCGCCAGGAGGGTAAGTATATTCACCTTTCCCCGTTCCAGCGCTGCGTGCGGCTCCGTCTCCCGGCTCCTCTGCTGTGACAGTTCAGAGGGCGCGATGACGAGCTTAATGCGTGCCGGCGCCGCCCTCTGACCAGTCACAGGCAGAGGAGCCGGAGTGTGTCTTCAAGAAAATGGCGCCGGAAAGCGCGGACTGCGCAGGCGCCGATTCCTGCTGCCGGAATCGGCGCCTGCGCAGTTGCGCTTTCCGGCGCCATTTTCTTGAAGACACACTCCGGCTCCACTGCAGGTGTGTCTTCAAGAAAATGGCGCCGGAAAGGGCGGACTGCGCAGGCGCCGATTCCGGCAGCAGGAATCGGCGCCTGCGCAGTCCGCGCTTTCCGGCGCCATTTTCTTGAAGACACACTCCGGCTCCACTGCAGGTGTGTCTTCAAGAAAATGGTGCCGGAAAGCGCAGACTGCGCATGCGCCGATTCCGGCAGCAGGAATCGGTGCCTGCGCAGTCCGCGCTTTCCGGCGCCATTTTCTTGAAGACACACTCCGGTTCCAATGCAGGTGTGTCTTCAAGAAAATGGCGCCGGAAAGCGCGGACTGCGCAGGCGCCGATTTTGGCAGCAGGACAGGAATCGGCGCCTGCGCAGTCCGCGCTTTCCGGCGCTATTTTCTTGAAGACACACTCCGGCTCCACTGCAGGTGTGTCTTCAAAAAAATGGCGCCGGAAAGTGCGGACTGCGCAGGCGCCGATTCCGGCAGCAGGAATCGGCGCCTGCGCAGTCCGCGCTTTCCGGTGCCATTTTCTTGAAGACACTCCGGCTCCACTGCAGGTGTGTCTTCAAGAAAATGGCGCCGGAAAGCGCGGACTGCGCAGGCGCCGATTCCGGCAGCAGGAGGACAAAGAAAATGGGCGGAAAGGAATGGCGTAAGTAACAAATTGCTGTGGCATGAAGCTGTGACACATGACAGGATGGGAATGCAGGATGGAGCAGCACATGACAGAATGGGGGCGCAGAATGGGAGCAGCACATGACAGGATGGGGATGCAGGATGGGAGCAGCACATGACAGAACGAGGGGCGCAGGATGGGAGCAGCACATGACAGAACGGGGGCGCAGGATGGGAGCAGGGCTGGCGTCAGCACCCGGCGCACCCGGGCAAGTGCCGGGGCCCTGACAAGACAGGGGGGCCCACTCACGCAGTCATACATCCATCTGGCCGCTTTAACCCTTTCTACCCTTTCAATTTGCCCTGCCTGGCACAAGCATCTTCTCAGTCAGTGCAGGGCCAGGCACATAGGGGTTAAGGACACAGCCAGCGTGACATTGTGGGCGGAGAGTTCTGCTCTGCTCTCCTGGCTGTGTGCAGTGCTGAACTAATCAGGCACAGGCAGATACCGGACTGGAGGAGCTGCTACCAGCACCTGAGTGAGTGCCATGCTATATCGCTGTATATTCTGACAGTCTGGGTGACCTGGGGGGGTGGCCATGGGCTGGGCGGCTGCAGCTGACATATATATATATATACAGTGGGGCAAAAAAGTATTTAGTCAGTGAGCAATAGTGCAAGTTCCACCACTTAAAAAGATGAGAGGCGTCTGTAATTTACATCATAGGTAGACCTCAACTATGGGAGACTAACTGAGAAAAAAAATTCCAGAAAATCACATTGTCTGTTTTTTTAACATTTTATTTGCATATTATGGTGGAAAATAAGTATTTGGTCAGAAACAAAATTTCATCTCAATACTTTGTAATATATCCTTTGTTGGCAATGACAGAGGTCAAACGTTTTCTGTAAGTCTTCACAAGGTTGCCACACACTGTTGTTGGTATGTTGGCCCATTCCTCCATGCAGATCTCCTCTAGAGCAGTGATGTTTTTGGCTTTTCGCTTGGCAACACGGACTTTCAACTCCCTCCAAAGGTTTTCTATAGGGTTGAGATCTGGAGACTGGCTAGGCCACTCCAGGACCTTGAAATGCTTCTTACGAAGCCACTCCTTCGTTGCCCTGGCGGTGTGCTTTGGATCATTGTCATGTTGAAAGACCCAGCCACGTTTCATCTTCAATGCCCTTGCTGATGGAAGGAGGTTTGCACTCAAAATCTCACGATACATGGCCCAATTCATTCTTTCATGTACCCGGATCAGTCGTCCTGGCCCCTTTGCAGAGAAACAGCCCCAAAGCATGATGTTTCCACCACCATGCTTTACAGTAGGTATGGTGTTTGATGGATGCAACTCAGTATTCTTTTTCCTCCAAACACGACAAGTTGTGTTTCTACCAAACAGTTCCAGTTTGCTTTCATCAGACCATAGGACATTCTCCCAAAACTCCTCTGGATCATCCAAATGCTCTCTAGCAAACTTCAGACGGGCCCGGACATGTACTTGCTTAAGCAGTGGGACACGTCTGGCACTGCAGGATCTGAGTCCATGGTGGCGTAGTGTGTTACTAATGGTAGGCCTTGTTACATTGGTCCCAGCTCTCTGCAGTTCATTCACTAGGTCCCCCCGCGTGGTTCTGGGATTTTTGCTCACCGTTCTTGTGATCATTCTGACCCCACGGGGTGGGATTTTGCGTGGAGCCCCAGATCGAGGGAGATTATCAGTGGTCTTGTATGTCTTCCATTTTCTAATTATTGCTCCCACTGTTGATTTCTTCACTCCAAGCTGGTTGGCTATTGCAGATTCAGTCTTCCCAGCCTGGTGCAGGGTTACAATTGTGTTTCTGGTGTCCTTTGACAGCTCTTTGGTCTTCACCATAGTGGAGTTTGGAGTCAGACTGTTTGAGGGTGTGCACAGGTGTCTTTTTATACTGATAACAAGTTTAAACAGGTGCCATTACTACAGGTAATGAGTGGAGGAAAGAGGAGACTCTTAAAGAAGAAGTTACAGGTCTGTGAGAGCCAGAAATCTTGATTGTTTGTTTCTGACCAAATACTTATTTTCCACCATAATATGCAAATAAATTGTTAAAAAAACAGACAATGTGATTTTCTGGATTTTTATTTCTCAGTTTGTCTCCCATAGTTGAGGTCTACCTATGATGTAAATTACAGACGCCTCTCATCTTTTTAAGTGGTGGAACTTGCACTATTGCTGACTGACTAAATACTTTTTTGCCCCACTGTATATATATATATATATATACTACAGCAGCCGCCCAGCCCAGGCCCCCAGCACAGCCTGTATAGATACAGTGTATATAATATATATACAGGACAGGTGCTGGGGACCTGGGCTGGGCGGCTGTTGAAGTATATACACCGCACAGTACCTCTCCCCTGTATATATACACTGCACAGTACATCTCCCCTGTATATATACACTGCACAGTACCTCTCCCCTGTATATATACACCGCACAGTACCTCTCCCCTGTATATATACACTGCACAGTACCACTCCTCCTGTATATATACACTGCACAGTACCTCTCCTCCTGTATATATACACTGCACAATACCGCTCCTCCTGTATATATACACTGCACAGTACCTCTCCCCTGTATATATACACTGCACAGTACCTCTCCCCTGTATATATACACCGCACAGTACCTCTCCCCTGTATATATACACTGCACAGTACCTCTCCCCTGTATATATACACCGCACAGTACCTCTCCCCTGTATATATACACTGAACAGTACCACTCCTCCTGTATATATACACTGCACAGCACCTCTCCTCCTGTATATATACACTGAACAGTACCGCTCCTCCTGTATATATACACTGCACAGTACCTCTCCCCTGTATATATACACTGCACAGTACCTCTCCCCTGTATATATACACCGCACAGTACCTCTCCCCTGTATATATACACTGCACAGTACCTCTCCCCTGTATATATACACCGCACAGTACCTCTCCCCTGTATATATATACTGCACAGTACCTCTCCCCTGTATATATACACTGCACAGTACCACTCCTCCTGTATATATACACTGCACAGCACCTCTCCCCTGTATATATACACCGCACAGTACCTCTCCCCTGTATATATACACCGCACAGTACCTCTCCCCTGTATATATACACCACACAGTACCTCTCCCCTGTATATATACACCGCACAGTACCTCTCTCCTGTATATATACACCACACAGTACCTCTCCCCTGTATATATACACCGCACAGTACCACTCCTCCTGTATATATACACTGCACAGTACCTCTCCTCCTGTATATATACACTGCACAGTACCTCTCCTCCTGCATATATACACTGTACAGTACCACTCCTCCTGTATATATACACTGCACAGTACCTCTCCCCTGTATATATACACTGCACAGTACCTTTCCCCTGTATATATACACCGCACAGTACCTCTCCCCTGTATATATACACTGCACAGTACCACTCCCCTCTATATATACTCCGCACAGTACCTCTCCCCTCTATATATACTCCACACAGTACCTCTCCCCTCTATATATACACTGCACAGTACCTCTCCCCTGTATATATACACCGCACAGTACCACTCCTCCTGTCCTGTATATATACACTGCACAGTACCTCTCCCCTGTATATATACACCGCACAGTACCTCTCCCCTGTATATATACACTGCACAGTACCACTCCCCTCTATATATACACCGCACAGTACCTCTCCCCTGTATATATACACTGCACAGTACCTCTCGTCCTGTATATATACACTGCACAGTACCTCTCCTCCTGTATATATACTCCGCACAGTACCTCTCCCCTGTATATATACACTGCACAGTACCTCTCCCCTGTATATATACACTGCACAGTACCTCTCCTCCTGTATATATACTCCGCACAGTACCTCTCCCGTGTATATATACACCGCACAGTACCACTCCTGCTGTCCTGTATATATACACTGCACAGTACCTCTCCTGTATATATACACTGCACAGTACCTCTCCTCCTGTATATATACTCCGCACAGTACCTCTCCCCTGTATATATACACTGCACAGTACCTCTCCCCTGTATATATACACTGCACAGTACCTCTCCCCTGTATATATACACCGCACAGTACCTCTCCCCTGTATATATACACCACACAGTACCTCTCCCCTGTATATATACACCGCACAGTACCTCTCCCCTGTATATATACACCGCACAGTACCTCTCCCCTGTATATATACACCACACAGTACCTCTCCCCTGTATATATACACCGCACAGTACCACTCCTCCTGTATATATACACTGCACAGTACCTCTCCTCCTGTATATATACACTGCACAGTACCTCTCCTCCTGTATATATACACTGTACAGTACCACTCCTCCTGTATATATACACTGCACAGTACCTCTCCCCTGTATATATACACTGCACAGTACCTTTCCCCTGTATATATACACCGCACAGTACCTCTCCCCTGTATATATACACTGCACAGTACCACTCCCCTCTATATATACTCCGCACAGTACCTCTCCCCTCTATATATACTCCACACAGTACCTCTCCCCTGTATATATACACCGCACAGTACCACTCCTCCTGTCCTGTATATATACACTGCACAGTACCTCTCCTGTATATATACACTGCACAGTACCTCTCCTCCTGTATATATACTCCGCACAGTACCTCTCCCCTGTATATATACACTGCACAGTACCACTCCTCCTGTCCTGTATATATACACTGCACAGTACCTCTCCTGTATATATACACTGCACAGTACCTCTCCTCCTGTATATATACACTGCACAGTACCACTCCTCCTGTATATACATACACTGCACAGTACCACTCCTCCTGTATATATACACCGCACAGTACCACTCCTCCTGTCCTGTATATATACACTGCAGAATTTACAATAGCTATCACTCATGTAAGAAGTGAATTATGGCATTGGGCTATACCTATATTTCTCTGCTGTATCTGG